>NC_057349.1:9622500-10290000 GCF_016509475.1 Prionailurus bengalensis | reverse complement strand
AAAGCCCTTACACCACTTAACATGAAATTTGAAAGACAATGGCACAAAGAGGAAAATGAGGTGACAGGAAGAACTCCAGGCACCATTGTTTCTGCCTAGTTCACAGCCCTTGTGTGTATCTGATCCACTTGAGGCTTCAATTCCTTAAGAACTTGCTCACCACCCACACATGTGGACAGGCACCAATGCAAAGCATAGAATCTGCAGGTGGAAATTTTTGGTGTCTCATAAAACAGACAAAGGAAAACGGAAGGACTTAAGCACGAGATGACGCCACTCTCAAAACGTGTTATCATCATTCACGTTTCTATGCCGTGGCATGGTGGGCATATTAAAAAAAAAAAACTTATCAAAAAGATGACTATTTTCCTACAACTTCAGTTAGGTTCCAACTAAGAAAACAAGACCTACGCCAGGTAATTCAACAGGGGGAATATAAGAGTGGGGAATGTTTTCCATGTCACTAGAATAGCTGAAGGAGCAGCCAGGGAAGGAAGATGAGTGGCACCTGATGAGGGACCGTCAGGCAAGCTGACAGGCCGCACCCCCCCACCCCCAACCAGGTGGGATGTGTGTGATATTCCTCAGACACTCCTGGCTGCCCAAAAACAAAGGAAAGTGGTGAACAAATGGCGAACTGATCGAGATCCCAGTCCTGCGGGACCTACGTCTCCATCATCCTGCCATAGTGATGGGAAACAAAGGCAGAAGGAAATGGCAGGTAGAACTAAATGTCCTTATAACCTGCAGCCCATTGACAGATACTTGAGGCTGGCAGAGTAAAAGGTTTCTCCAAGAACTCCTTACTGTCTTAATGCTAATGCTTTAAAGCACCTTAGCTTGACGACAGCCAGGCTTCCAGTATCCGGACAGTCTTCTTCAGCTATGAAAATCTCACTGGAAACTTCCCCTGGACTTTACCTCCCCCAACCCCATAGTATATAACCAGTCTCTCCTCATGGTCCTGGGGCAGCTCTTCCTGCCCACGGGTCCTGTCCCCATGCTTCAATACAATCCCCTTTTTGCACCAAAGACGTCTTCAAGAATTCTTTCCTGGCCGTCGGCCTCGGATCCCACGAACCCCACTGTCACCCCCCAAAACCTCATCAGCAACTACAGAAAGTTCTTACCACCCTCCGGGCTAGAGGGACAGAGAGGGGATGGTGTTCCTGGGGCCTCTGTGCTGATGGCAAGTGCCAACACATGTGCAATGGGGAGGCTGCAGCTGACATCCACATCATGTGCTCTTCTAAAACATGATTTGAAGGAAATCAAACTCATCATTCAACCAAGTGTATCAGTTTTCATACCCAAATAAAATAGTTCGGCTGAGGGAGCTGGAATTGTAGCAGCCCCGCCTGGTGGGATGTGGGAACTTGAAGGAAGGCAGTGACTAGTGGAAACGGAAGCCACTGATAAGACACGGAAGAGGCCTTACTAGGCAGAGAGAAATGAGACTACACCAAAACCTTGGTTTGCGAGCGTAATTCATTGCAGAAACATGCTTGCAATCCAGAGCACTTGTAGATCAGAGCGAATTTCCCCATAAGAAATAACGGACGCTCAGATGACTTGTTCCACAACCCAAAACTATTCACGTGAAAGTGACTGCAGGACGGTAATATGATATAAAATCATGAAGAAAATACAAAATATAAAGAAAAGTAAACAAATTAACCTGCAGGTACCTTTGAAAACCATCATAGCTGGTTGTGAGGCGAACAAAAGAGAGGAGGGTTACTGCGTAGGACGACTTTCACTATCGCTAATGGGATCACTGCCATCTATTGTCTCGGTGGCATCTTTTTCTGTATGGGGGCCACTGTGCTCAGTGACAAGATTGCTGACTCCAGGACAGGATTCAGAAACTCGTGTCACGTACCGCATTGAACGTAACTGGCAATAAGGCAGCAGTGGAAAGGGTCTAGATCTGCAGGCAGCCTGACTTGAAATGAAGCAAAGCTTTCCTAAGCTTACTCTTTAATTTTTTTTAATGTTTACTTATTTTTGAGAGAGAGAGAGAGAGAGAGAGAGGAAAGAGAGGGAGACACGGAATCCGAAGCAGGCTCCAGGCTCTGAGCTGTCCACACAGAGCCCGACATGGGGCTTGAACTCACAAGCTGTGAGATCATGACCTGAGCCGAAGTTGGATGCTTAACCGACTAAGCCATTCAGGTGCCCCCTCCTAAGCTTACTCTTGTATGGAAAAGCAAAAGACTGTCCGTAGGTGCTTTCAAGTCGCCAAATATATATATATATATATATATATATATATATATATATATATAAAATGTATATATGTATATATATAGATAGATAGATAGATAATATGCTAGTGCCAGCTGTGGGCACGTTTCAACCTTCTGAAAATCACTGATTTCTGCCAAACACTGCAGCCCGAGACCAAGCATCTGGGCATGGAAGACAACCAGCCATGATCCCACAGAGAGAGAGAGACAGAGAGAGAGAGAAGGACCATTGGCTCAGTTGTGATCATGTGACACGCAGCACCATGAACTACTCATATTGCAAGACATTGCTTGTTTACCAAGTTAAAATCGATTAGAAATGTTTGCTCGTCCTGTGGAACACTCACAGAACAAGTCACTCGCAATCCAAGGTTTTACTGTAATCTGATATCTCCTGCCTTCTGATCTTATGACCTCCCATTAGTGCCTTCTGTTTTAGAACTCCCCTCTAAACAAGTTGGCCCAGAAGTCTGGGAAATGTTGATATATAACATCCGGGTCCAGGGCATGGAACACATTTGAGAGAAAAGAGGTGGGTGGCCAGCAGTGCCTCTCTTCCATCGGAACGTGCAATCCTGGGCAAACACCATTGTTAGGTTCTATAGAAAGGATACTTGGCAGGAGAATAAAAGCATTAAATTATGGCGTTAAAATAGACAATATGTCATTTAGTTCATCTTGGTGGTCAACCAAAGCAGTTCCCGAGAGATTTCTTAATACCTAAAAAAGAGAAAAGAATTTTCATAAAGGAGACCCATGTCACCAGTAAGTGGCTAAAACTAGCCATTTGCAATGCCTTCATCAGGTAAACTACTCTTGGGGGGAGAAACTGCATAGTCCCTGGTGTGAAGTTCACCGTGCCAGCCTCAACACAAGTTCACAATTTCCTGAGACAGCCTTGAGGATTCCCGGTGGCTTAGGTGGTGTTTCCTGAAGGGGCCAGTGCACATGCTTTGGGACACTGAAAACCATGCCTCCACTTATAAAACATGATTTCAAAGAAAGAAAACTATTTTTTAAAACAAGTATGTCAGAATCTATACCCAAATAGTTTTTCTCCTTTAATTCCTTTGGCAAATACAAACATTTTTTTTAAAAAATCCAAACTCAAAACCTTCCTAATAGTGCACATGAATGACAGAATATTCTTAGATGTACATAAAATTCTACTTTGGATGAGAATATGAGTTTATTTTTTTAAGAAAGGATTAATCATTGAATTCAATGTTGTTTTGCTTTGTGTTGGCCAGGAACTTCCTAACCATTATTCTTCACCAGGAACGACCTAACCAGTGGGCTTACTTCTTCTACAGACAACAAAGAGTTTATATGACAGACTACAGCTAACGAGGCACCTGGTAACTTGATGTAAGCTCAGACTTTGTAAGCCCTTGGAGAAGAGAATTACTCAGTGTTCACACCCAAAGGATCCTTTGGGTTGGTGTTGCCCTAGCTCTGACCGTGGTTTCAAACTGGAATCCTACAGTCTCCTAGAAAGTACTAAGTAGTATTTGAAGGGTAAAAGGAAATAAAAGGTAGAGGTGAGTGGGGGAGAGGTAAGTCTGTGCCCTCCACTCCTACCTCAACCACAGCTGCTTCATTATTTGGGGTATGGACATTGCCATTGAGTTCCTAAACCATTCATCCCATTTTATACTAGTCCTTCACTCTGCACTATGAGAAGTCTAATTTCTGCCTATAGTCCTCAAGCCAATCACATAATCTCAAAGTCACTTGTACTGAATGACTCAGGGACGCAGGCACAAACCATCGGTGGATGCCATTCCCCTGTAGGCATGTAAATCTGGTGGCTCAGTGAGACCAGAGGGAAGGAAATTAATTCCATGTTAGGACAGAAATTCTTTCTCCCACCAGGTGTGAACAAGGAGGAATTGTAGCCTGGGTATGCTTGTAATCGTCTCATGACCACTGAGGAATTGCCATTGGGATAAAATAACAATGGAATTGTTAGGGTAGAGAGAGTGAAAGGACTTGAGTCCTTTGTGAAATTGTTCAACAACTGACTCAACCAACCCTAAAGCTCATGCTTAACATCTGGCAGTCTTCACACATAAGGCGATGATTTCCCTATCCTTCAAATCTGTTCATTGAGTTGGATTTTCAGTCACCTGCAGCAGAAATCATAACTGATAGCATTCTACCTTTGAAAAGATTGAAAAATACTGCCCTGGAGAAACTTCTAAAAAAAACCCTACTTTATTTCATTTTTATTAAGTTTATTTTATTTATTATTAAGAGAGAGCGCAAGCAGGGGAGGGGCAGAGAGAGAGAGGGAGACACAGAATCTGAAGCAGGCTGTGTCCGAGCTGTTAGCATAGAGCCTGATATGGGGCTCGAAATCATGAACCGTGAGGTCATGACCTGAGCCAAAGTCAGACACTTAACCAACTGAGCCACCCAGGGGTCCCTATTTAATTTTTTTTTTTTTTTTTGAGAGAGAGCAAGCTCGTGAATTGCAGAGGAGGGACTTAGGGAAGGAGAGAGAGGATCTTGACCAGGCTCCACACTCAGTGTGGAGCCCAATGCGGGGCTCTGTCCCATGACCCTGGGATCATGACATGAGCTGAAATAAAGAGTCAGATACTTAACTGACTGAGTCACCCAGGTGCCCCCTAAATCCCATACTTTAGATAGTTTGGTTTTCCACATTCCATCCTCTATTGTCCTTTCCTGCCTTGTGAGCCCCACCCCTTCCCCTCAGCATCACGTTGCCCTCATTCCCTCCCAGGCTGCCCAGGCTCTTGCTGGACGGTCTTCCCTTTATCTCAGTCTTCACTTGACATTTAGTTACCCTGCACTGCACTTGCCAAGTCAGTTGACCGGAATCATTGATGAATTTGTTCATGGCCAGTAATGGCAATGGAAACTTTACTTTGGGACCAGCGTGCCTTGATGTATAACAGAAGATTTATAAATATTTTCTGGCCCAATAAAAGATTTAGTGAAACAAATATGTGATACCATCTATAGAATATTTATGGTTGATGAGAGAAACTTTTAAAATATTACATCATAACCCCAACAAATGAATCAATAATAGAGTCTCGGACCCAGTGGCCAGCCACTGTCCATTTTTGAGAAAAAGGCACTTTCTCAGAGCTATTTCAACCATGGCATTTATTTAACCACGGACTACACTTAGCACTAAACCAACCTAGGTGGCAAAAGTATTCATAAAAAAAAAAAAGGTTTGACTGCTGGAGACAGGTGTTGGGGAACCCACCCTCAATGTTAGCATGAACACCGTCCAACATTCGAAGAGCTGCTCACGCGTCTCTGCTGGGGCCTGGCAGCTGGCCCTTCCAACCCCCTTCCCATTCTGTGCTGCCTCATGTTTACACAGCGAAAATGAAACTGTTGCCAGTGTTAATACAGCATAATTTATAAGCTGAGAAGAGAACTCAGCATGCATTCCCTCAAGTGAAACAGACTGTTATTTTCGGAACCGACTGAAGGGTGGAGACATTTCTTGGAAACCAAAGGAACTGCTGATTCCCCAGATCCTTTCTGCTTCATAGGACCCACCTCTCATGAGGCAGACAGGACCAACTCACAGAAAAGACAGAGGTCTGACAAACCTGTCCTCTGAATTCTAGAAGGCAGATTCATCTGCTGAGGCCATGCCTTCTAGGTTCCAAACACTCCCTTACACCTCTAGTCCTGGGAAAGGAGCCAGTGACTTGAGATCAGAAACGCTGCTTATCAGAGAAGGCCCATTGCACAGAATCTGTTTCTCCCCCATTAGTAGCTATGATTGCAGGGATATTGCAAAGCCAGACCCTGTCTCCAAAGTGGGACACAGGGTGTGAAATCTCAATCTCCAAATATATGTATTTGCATTTCATAATAGAAGCATGTATCCATATCATATCCAACTTCCTTTGCTCCTAACATAGCAATCGAGATCTTCAACTTAGATCTTTGCTTCTAACATAGCAACTGAGATCTTCTTTTTTTTTAAATTTTTTAACATTTATTCATTTTTGAAAGACAGAGACAGAGTAGGGGAGGGGCAGAGAGTGAGAGAGAAACAGCATTTGAAGCAGGCTCCAGGCTCTGAGCTGTCAGCACAGAGCCTGATGCAGGGCTTGAACTCATGAACCACAAGATTATGA
Source organism: Prionailurus bengalensis (assembly GCF_016509475.1). NCBI lineage: Eukaryota > Metazoa > Chordata > Mammalia > Carnivora > Felidae > Prionailurus > Prionailurus bengalensis. The sequence goes on along the minus strand of NC_057349.1, from coordinate 10,283,615 downwards.
CTTGAGCTGATTCAGACAACTGACTGAGCCACCCAGGCGCCCCAACAAATGAGATCTAACAGCATGTGCACACGCGCACGCATGCGCGCGCACACACACACACACACACACATCCAAATTCCAGGACCAATCTTAAGGAAAGTAGGGGGTGAGATTGCCTGGGGTAGCTGCTAATCAGTGTCAAATCTATCTTGCTGGTCTCATCCCAAATTTGGTAGTTACACCTCTCCAAAATTGGGGTTCTAGATTTCCTCTAAGTCCCCCCAGTGATTTTACCCTTTCATCCAGTCTCTGAATTACTGAGTTTATTATACTTTTCGAAGGCATCTGCCCTCCCAGACCTTCCCTCTGGGCCCTCCATGGGTCTGCTTTTGCCTGATTAAAGGCTTCTCTAGACTGTGGATTTGAAGTGGACTTTGTACGGTGATATCTACCTTTCCGCTGTACCTTGAAATTTTAGACTTCCTGTTAAGCTCACATTTCTATTTGCCTGTCCTTGCAATCATGTGCTGCCATGTTTAAGATGCTCAGCTTTGGCCTAGCCCCATGTTATCTATCTGGATGACTGAACTGGCTATAACAGAGAACTAAAAACTGGTTATAATAGAGAATTGAGCCCTAGATCCCCTTTGGGACCTGATGCCCAGGATCAGAATGGGTCAATTATGCTGATTATCCTGCTAATCCCCACCATTAGGATAAAGAGCCAGAGTATTCACTGTAGTGTAAGGAGAGAATGCTCAGAAATAAAATTGGAGGGTCCCTAATGTCTGAGAAGAGCATGGTAATGACACACATCACATTCCACTGTGATGGCTTCAAACTTCATAGCTGGACACATATCACCTATATGATAAACTTGGCCTTCGACACTAAGATCCAAACTGGTGCTAGATAAGCATGATCTTGGGACCCCATGGCAGGTTCTTAGGGCTATTTTGAGTTCCTTAGTGTCTGGGTGACTGCCTTACCCACTGTTTTTTTTTTTCGTTTTTTGTTTTTGTTTTTTCCCCATACTTCCATTGCTAAAGCACACATGTCTTTAGAATAAAATATCTTATCTCCTATAGTCCTATTAAAGTTTAAAAATTCTGGAGGTACAAGCTCCCAATCCATTGGTAGTCCATTGGTACCTTATGGGAAACCCAATACTCTTTCAATAATTATTTACTGCTCATTTCTGGATGAGAAAGAATGGGTCCTAGAACAGATAAATTTTTATTGCAGAAGAGAAATAAGTCATGAAGAAATAAATTTCTCTGACTTTTCTGTTGATGAAGCGGATAAGGCAGAAACATACATGGGATGAAGGTCTGGGGGTGCACCTCTGGGATTCACCCAGTGATAGCATTGCCAGGGGATAAAATAATCCCAAACAGATAAAGGTAAATTTAGAGACTGACCCCCCAACATTTTGGGGGTAATTGACCCTCCCCCCATATTCTCTCTATTTCCCAAATACCCAGCTCTTCCCAATCTTCTTCCTACTATGAGATCTGTCAACCAAACCAACATAAGCATGAACACATCCACTATATTCATCTTTAAATGAACCCCAGAAGCCTACAAAATGTTGCAGTTAGAGAAACCTGTATAAAACTAGTTTGATTTCCCAAGACACACCAGGTGGAATTTCGGCACCTTTCTCCCCCATGGGCTTTCCAAGAAGAGGCGTAGAAACAGAAAGATTGACAACGTCAGTTCGAAGCACATGTGAAATAAAACCACTCTAGGTACTTCACGGCTTCGTGGAAGCCAGGCTTGTTGAAATAAAAAAAAATAAATAAATAAGCAAAACAAAAAGATATCTAGGTTCCCGATGTTGGCAAATACTCTCTTGATCGCTCCCTGTTTCTCAATCTCCCTCACTGTTTTCCAGAATCTGCCCCTCTATGAGCAGGGGCCTCCTGAGAGCTCATAGGAAGGTAAGATTTCTTCGATTGTCCACCAGCCACATGGCTTTTTCCTGGCAGCACTGTTTACGTATCACTGCATGACCTCAGTGTCACAGACTCGCTTTTTTGTCTGTTTGAAAGCCATGTGGTGGCAATTGTCCACAGGCCCTTGTCTGAAATGCTGACTACCTAGCTAGGGGTCCTCAGGTAATGTTTCCAGTACATGACGGGGGATTTAAAAATAAAAGGAGTTTTGTTTTTTGTTTTAATTTTATTATTATTTTTAATGTTCCAGTTGACAAGCTTCGACGAGACTTTGCCATTAGCTGAGCAAAACAGATTTGAACAGAACATTTTCCTTTTTGGTCCCCCCCAAAACAACTCAAAAATACATGACAGATAAAACCTTAAAATGCCGGGCTTCATCTTAAAAATATCATAGGCCAATCCTCTTCTATTATTATTCATTAAACTGTGGGGGCAAAGATCAGAGTAACATTGTCCATTACCTTATAATGGCCAAGTCTGTGGTTCAGCTGATATGTATATTTTTCCTTCCAAAAAGCCAAACTCAATTTTCTATCCTCTTTTTAAATGGTTATGAAAGATGTTTATTTAGCCTTTTATAAAGACTTAGGTGAGCATTTTAATAGAATGATATTTCTAAATCTTAAAAATTGTAAACAAATATTTATGTACAAAAACAAAACATTCTTACACGATAACAGGATTCTGCCGTGTCCAGAACCGTTACCAGCCACAACACTTCAAAACAAGTAACTAGGAACCATCCTGCATTCTTAATGGTTTGACTTTGGACACATTGACACACTAACAATACTAGCTAAGTGCCCTCAAAAGAGATTATGAGGTCCTGGGAAGTATTTAACAAATCAGAGACGATCTCTGTTTGGGTGTCTTATACTCTAGACACCCCAGTGTTAAGTTCCTTTGCATATAAATGAGAGATGTCCTAACTCTCAAAGGCTTTCCAAGATTTAATTAGTGGACGTTCAAAAATATATTTAGAATAAACTAACTGTGTATGTCCCAGCAGGGACTAGGGCAGCCATGCCTTTCATTTAGAAACAGTCGGAACGGCAGAAGGAAAAGCTTCTCAATGTGTGGCTAATTTATTGGAATTAGTAATGTCTTATCATTCTTGCTCTTTGCAAATATCTTAGGAGGTATTTGGTTGTCAAACAGTTCTAGACATTGTCGACTCCCCAGTTTTCCAGTTCTGCTAACAACAGTGGAAACAGTTATGAGTCCATGACGGCACCAGATTCAGAAAGAGTCATCATCCTCTCTCTCACCATCTCCCAGAATGAGCCACGTATTTGCAAGACCTTCAGTCCAATGTCTTTTCGGCATCAGAGACAAAAAGGGATAAGAGGCTAAGGGAGACTAAAAAGAAATAACGAAATAAATGTCACACCTGTTCCCCAACTGGATCTCCTAAGGGGAAAATAGAGCTCTAATGGCATCTACTGAGACATTTGGGAACAATTGAATATGGACTTTTTTTTATCAGATAATCAGGTTGCATAAACTTTAAATTCCCTGATACTGTGCCGTGGTTATGAAGGGGAATGCCCTTGTTCCCAGGTAGATACTGAAGTACTAACGGATGAAGTGTCATGATGAGTGAAAATAATTTCAAATGGTTCAAGAAAAAAAATGTCAACATAGATGATAAATAGATGTAAAACGAAGGCAGCAAAATGTTAGCAACTGGTGATTCCAGGTGAGGGTCATGACATATGGCTGCTCTTCACACTTTCCTTGAAAATTTCTCTGTAGGTCTGAGCTTTTTAAAATAAAAAAGTTAGGGCGGGGGGAAACCCATCTGGGATGGGGGCGGAAGTGTGAGGGACATAGATGAGAAAACATTGGCCATGTGTCGATGATTGATTCTACTAGCTGAGCAGTTAGTTCATGGGAAGTTCATCAAATTAGCCTTCCCACTTCTGTGTGGTTTAGAAGTCTCTATAGTAAGAGATTTTTTTGTTTTTATTTTTTATAGAGCAGGAATATTCCTTCCTCAGTCATCTTTTAGTTTTCTGCCATTCTCTGTTTGGATCAAAGCCGCCTCTCACTTTAAATAGCTTGAAAGCCAGCTCCAAGTACAGCCCAAGTTTGTGACAGGACAATAGGCTTTACAGTGAGGCGAGACTCAGGTTGACAGCAGCTAATTGATTCACCTGATGAGCCTCTCTCTGTTCCCTTTATTAATGTCTACCAAACAAATAGTATTTGCGGGGCCCTGGCTTCATTTGATGCTAGGCACTGGAAGGGGGGCAGGGACAGACGTGTGGGCACAGCGCAATTTAAGGGAAAAGTCATTGTGGAAATTACGCAAGCGTCCTGGGTGGATGGATGGGTAAAATACCCCTTCTGGGGAGAAGGGGGAATGGGGAGTTAGTGTTTAATGGAAATAGAGTTTCAGTTTGGGAAGATGAAAAGAGGTCTAGAGACAGATGGTGATGGACGGTTGCACAGTAATGAGAATGTACTTAATGCCACCTAACTGTATACTTAAAATTGGTTAAAATGGCAAAAAATGTTGTGTATATTTTACCAGAGAAAGAAGGAAGGAAGGAAAGGAGGAAGGAGGGAAGGAGGGAAGGGGAAGGAAGGAAAAGGAAGGAAGGAAGAGGAAGGAAGGAAGAGGAAGGAAGGAAAGAAGGAAGGAAGGAAGGAAAGAAGGAAGGAAGGAAGGAAGGAAAGAAGGAAGGAAGGAAAAGGAAGGCCAGCCTGTGTCCTTAAAGATCTTTGAAGTGTTCAAGTGTCTTTGCTTCAATACTTGGCAACAGCCGGGGGTAAAAACGTGTTTCCCATGGCTGTGTAAATTGCACTGGTAGGAATTTGCACAGTAACACAGGCCCCAACCTGGGTGTCAGAGGAACAGGAGCTCCCAGATCACATTGGGCTTTCTGAGTGGCTGTCCTGTGGGGAGACCCTGCTATGTGGCCCCAGGAAATCCTAGCTGGCCAGAAGTGAGTTGGGGTGAGGGGTGGGGGTGAAGATTTCCTGGTAGTGCTCTTGTAATACCTTGTTAGTGCTTGTAATCAACAAGGATGAAAGAAGTCGGGCTTCAGGACAGAAACATTGTGCTTGAAATTAAATCAGCTCCCCGCTGGGAGCCACTTCCTTCCTTCCTCCCCACAGCCAGGGACACAATTCAGAGGTTTCTCTGCACGGTGAGCAGCGTGAGTGACCTTCAGTCTCTCCACTTAAAATCCATTCAAGATGATCACCCCGGCTTCAATAAGAGCCTCCATCCCAGCCTCCCCGCCTCTCCTCTTCTTCCCGGTGGCCCAGCTGTCACACCTCTTTGTGTGTCTCTGCCTCTGTCCCTCTGCCCTGTCTCAGTCTCTCTCACGCGTGCACACACCTCTGTTCATTTCTCTTCTGCATCCGTGTGCAAGAGTCGCTAAACCCGCTCCCAAGTGCACCTCCCTTCTACCTGGCTCACAACTGACAGTGAGATTTTTCACCTCCCAGCTCTCCTTTCTCCTCTCTGAAGAACAGGGAACCAGATGGCCAGCCCCCAGTCTCCCAGCATGAGTTTGACTGACAGGAGCCTTTGATAAACCTCAGAAGAACCAAGTCATCTCCAGGTCACTGCTGCAGCCTGGCCTTTCACACCCCACACGGACCACCATTATCTGCTGCATAGGAGACAAAGGAAATTAGCCCTGCTTCCCTATCATCCCCATTCTTCCCAGGCTGATTTAAACAAGGAAGCAATGAGATGCCCTTCACTTTCCTCCAAAGGGTACAAATGTCAGCTGTTAAAAAATGCAAACAAGAGGCTTTCCTATGTTAATGGCTGGGTTTCTTTGTTAAGGCGGAGGGGTGGAAAGTGTAGTTTATTCTCTGCCTTTGAGGAAGGACTTAACAAGCTTCTCAACAACTTCCTTAACTACCCACACCTTTGACCAGCTGCTGGGTGTCTCTGCTGAAAAGGAAAGACGGAAGGGAAGCTTTGTTTCACAGTCTTTCACAGAAGATCCTCCCAGAACCTGCAGACATGGGGGGGGGGGAATGTTTTCCAGCATTTTAACCCTCAAATGGAAAAAGGAGGAAAAAAAAGACCCTCTCCCCTTTGCCCCAAACATTTTTTCCCCCAGAAAACTAAATGTTTAAGTGTTGGCGGTGCTAAAAATGAGGCATGGGTATCAGAAGCCCTTCTAGATAGGACGTCAGAGGAAATTGTTGCTGACTGTCTTCTGTCACGTTGTAAAGGGCAGGTGTGTGTGTGTGTGTGTGTGTGGGTGTCTGTGTGTGTGTGTTTGGACTCCTGTTATTTGTTGCTATGGGCCAGTACCCCGGCGTTAGCTGGAAAATGGAAAATTATGGCAGAAAGGCCCATTACTGGGAAATTTGTTTCCCAAATCCATAGCTTCTGAACATTGGGGGTTGGAGTAAACTTTCTTTAGATGACAGCCTACACTTCTAGGAAGGCAATGCTTGCTACTGTCGTCATTTGGCTCTATAACACAGTGGATTTTAGGGACACCTGCCCGGGCGGCTCAGTTGGCTAAGAGTTCAACTCTTGATTTCAGCTCAGGTCATGATCTCAAGGTCATGAGATGGAGCCCGTGGAGCCTGCTTAAGATTCCGTCTGTCTCTCTCTCTCTCTCTTCCTCGGCCCCTCTCCCCTGCTCACACACGCTTTCGCTCTCTCTGAAACAATCAGTAAAATAAAATTGTGTGTTCTACAAAACAGCCAGGAGATTGCAGTGAAAGAGCAGAGCTCAGAAAGATCATGATAATCCAGATAAATTCACGACTCAATCCATAGACACTTGTCGGGCATCAGAGCCAGCCACTGCATGAGGTCCTTCGGGAGATACTAATTTGGAGGCACAGTCCCCATAAGGAGTTCACAATCTAGACAAGGACATAGGAGTGACCCTAGACTTCCTTCCTAAAAGGTAGATAAGACCTAAATAAGTAAAACCATGAAAGGAAGAAAGAAAAGCCTGGAGAAGAAAGAACTCAGTGTTGCGAGACCTCTTTGAAATGGGAGGCACTTTTATGAGTGAGGGGAAAAGAAAGTACAACTCAAATCATTGGTGTCTGGATGAGGAACTTTCCTCCGGCATTAGTTGGCTGGGGCGGCCATAACAAAACACCACAGACTGGGTGGCTTACACGATAAAAATTTATTTCTCACAGCTCTAAAGGCTGGAAGTCCAAGATCAAGGTGTTGACACCTTGTTGGCAGGTTCGGCTTCTCCTGAAGAGTCTTTCTTTGGCCTGCATGCCACCACCTTCATCATGTGTCCTCCTATGGCCTTTCCTCGGTGTGTGACCATTGCTGCCTCTTCCTTTTCTTGTAAGAGCACCATTGATATTATATTAGGACCCTAATCTTATGTCCTCATTTAGCCTTAATTGCCTGCTTAAAGGCCCCATCTCTAAAGACAGTCACATGGGGGGTTAGGGCTTCAACACTGAATTCTGAGCGGACACGACTGTCCCTGACACTTCCTTAGATAAGGCCAGGGAATGATGGCAGAGAGGGACCCACAGGATGAAAAGTTGCCTATGAAGCACAAGTGATTAGCGAAGAGAGAGGCCGACTAAGAGACAAATTAGGAGGTTCTAAAATAGGCAACAGGTAAACTGGACAGGGCCTGAACTGGATATTGGTGGTAAGAGGAATGAGCTGCAAAGGGAGAGCATGAAGGGAAAGGAAAGAGGACTTGATGATTGATTAGATGTGGTGCACAAGAGACGAGATGGATGTCCTCAGATCACTAGTTCTGAGAGACTGGGAAAATAGATGAACTGTACAATGGGTATATCAGAGATCCTGCCACCACAGGATAGAGTAGAAAGGTCCTGAGTTCTGCAGTCAGACATACTATGTTAAAAATTTAAACGGTGTACCTGTTAGATGTGCAACTGTAGCAATGCACTTACCCCATCCTGGGCCTCAATTTCCTCTCGTATCACGTTGGGATGATGGGACCAATAACAGCGAGCGGCTTACGTTTTATGGGTTAAAGGTTATCAGTGGATTCGACTATGAGAGAGAATTCAAAATTACCCCGACACATTGCAGAAGAGGCTTAAGAACAATATATCATTCAAATTTCATGGAGATTCTCTTAGGTAAAAGAGTGTAGAGTAAATAAGGCCTAGAACAACCGTGTAGATGTAGGAGTCACATCAACCGTGAGGTCAACATGGAAGCTCTCATCCAGTAGCTATAATTGACAAGAAAACAAGCCCAAACTTGGTCACATCCAACAGGAACGCAACCCTTGAGGGCCCTGAAGTAGTTCTTCACACTGGAAGGTAGGACATAGAAAAAGAAGTGAAAGGAATAAACCGGTGGGCTGAGGAGGAGATGGGACCATCTCACGCAGACCAACAGAAGGTCACTGTGTGGGGCTAGTATTCTATTGTCCGTTCCCACAGAAGATGGGACAAGAGGACAAAATGAACTCAGAGCAAATCAGAAGAAATATAGATTATCTCTGAGAAAGAAGTGCTGACAATGTGGTTAAGCACATTTATGGGCTGAATCGTTCCTCTCCCCCTCCCTCCAAAAAAAAATTCACATGTTGAAGCCTTAACCCTTCCATATGTCTCACAATTGGACTGCGTTTAGAGATAGGGTCTTTAGAGAGATGATTAAGTTAAATGAAGTCATTAGGCTGCATCCTAATCCAAAACGACCAGTGAACTCACAAAAAGAGGCATTGAGGACACACAAGGAGACACCAGGAAGGCACACACACAGAAAAAGAAAGTCATATGAAGACATAGCAAGACGGCCATCTACAAGCCAAGGAGAGAAGCTTCAGAAGAAACCAAACCTGTCTACACCTTGATCTTAGACTTCTAGCCTCCAGAACTGTGAGGAAGTAAATTTCTGTTGTTTAAACCACCAAGTCTGTGATATTTTGTTATGGCAGCTGATGGGGTTCAGGACATGTGACTTCTCAAAACATGGCACCTTGGCCCATTAAGTATTTTAACCTGAAGGAGTTTGGAGAAAAGAGAAAAGCAGGAAGGTTACTCCGACTGTCCCTTGATCTTCTCACTTGAAATATGTCATAAAACCCTCATGTGCGACGTGCCCTCCCTGTACCTGGAGGAAAGGAGCATCCTTACCTCTGGAGACAAAGGGACACTGAGAAGAATCCTTCTAAGTTTCCCCATGTTACTACACTTACCTCATACTCCTTAACCTGTCATATTTCTCCACGACTGTCCACTGTTCACCAAATCAACATAGTACTGTTTATCCAAGTCCTCGTTTCCTTATGATGGCTCTCATGTCATGTAAAACTTACATGCAATTTGTTTCGTTTCTCCAGTTAATCTGTCTTTGTCAGTTTAATTTTCAGACCCAGTCAGAGACCCTAAGAAAGTCAAGTACTTTTTCTCCTCCTCTACAGTTTTTGTTGCCCAAATGTAAAACACCACCAGTCGAAGACACCCCGCTTAGTCCGGAAGCTGCGGTGAACAGATCCTGGATCTGAAACAACAGCTGACAGAAGAGTTCTTACGATGCTAGTCTCTTAGATCTCTAGCTACGGGGACTGGTTGAGTAAAGTTGTCTAAGAGTCTTTTCCTTTCCAAATTATCCAAAGAAAAAATTTGTCTAAAAATTAGTTCTTTGAATTGGGACTCCGGTTAAAATTTCGTTTGGGGGTATAGGGGCGCCTGGGTGGCTCAGTCGGTTAAGCATCTGGCTTCAGCTCAGGTCACGATCTCACACTCCGAGCCCTGCATCAGGCTCTGTGCTGACAGCTCGGAGCCTGGAGCCCGCTTTGGATTCTGTGTCTCCCCCTCTCTCTGCCCCTCCCCTGCTCATGCTCTGTCTCTCTCTGTCTCAAAAATAAATAAAAAAACATTTAAAAAAATTAAAAAAAAATTTCGTCGGGGGTACCCATTGATTATCAATTCCTTCCCTCCCAGGGACAGTTATCATTTTCCTGTTTGTCTCTCTTTTTGTGTCCTTGGCTTAGCTTTCTATCACTCAGGGCACACAGGTGTTGGCTCGTGTGTGTAGTCCATCAGTTGTCAGGTTGGAGACCCCAAAAATATGTCCAGACACAAGTGTGGGTTGTACCTCATTTGTAGTTAATATCATACCAGCTGTTGCCAGTTCTCAAGAAAGTTGTCTAAGTCTCCCTTTCTCTTGGCTATCTTTGAGAGTGGTTCTGGATCTTGGGAGGATGACATCTTTTGCACTTTCTTTGGGGATGCCTCTTGCATTTCTGGTTAACTACGGATTTTGGTTTCAAGTTACTTGATAGATATAGCTTTGTTTTAAATATTTTTTATAGATGTTTACGGTCAAAAGTTGGTCATACTGGAGGCTGATACTCAGAGTCTGATAGAAACCAATTTTTTAAGGCCTTCTCTCCTAAGCTGACTGGAGCTATATAGGGGAAAGAACATTCTAAAGCCTATGTGGAATAATTTATTAAAACATTCCAAAGACACACAGCCTAAATCTAGAACATCTTAGTTGGAAAGGTTCTCCCTGATATAAAGAAGCAAGCTGAGGTGTGCCTTGGTGGCCCAGTTAAGCATCTGACTTCAGCTTAGGTCATGATGTCACAGTTCATGGGTTGGAGTCACGCATCGGGCTCTGTGCTGACAGTGCGGAGCCTGCTTGGAATTCTCTCTCTCTCCCTCTCTCTCTGTCCTTCCCCCACTTGTGCTTTGTCTCTCTCTCAAAATAAATTAAAAAATATTTAAAAAAAGAAGCTAGTTAAAGGTAATTAAGATAATGGATGGGTGGGTCAGCCCTTTGATATCATTCGGGCAATGACCCAATTCTTGAAGAATTATAAACAACTTGCCTTATCTTATAAATCAAGTCTATACAAAAGCAGAAATGAGGCCCCTGAAGCAATTCAGAGACCACCTATCCTTACCAACCTTCAAACCTCCCTTATTTATCTCAAAATGCTTGCAAATATTGTAAAAGATTAGGACACTGGAAACAAAACTGTCCTGCATTTAAAAAGAAAGAAAACTTAAATAGTAATAACACTAGATTTCTGATATTAATGTACCTGACACATGGCTAAAATTTTAAAGCAAAAGCTACAAAGTCTCCATTTATATCTGTCCACATGTATATTACACACACACACACACACACACATATATATATATACATATGAATTTGGGGATATTTAAAATTTCTTAGGTTCTATTCAAGTTGCCTTAGATATAAATGAGCACTCATACGAATTAAATATTTCTAAAACTCTCAGTAATATAGCAACTAACCCAAATGTTTTTTTAAGTTCACATGATCTAGGATAATCTTGGGCAAATAAAGCTAGTTTTTAAATTGTTCATAAAATAAAACCAGGGATGTCTTCAGAGTTGTCAGCATTAAATATAATACAAACATACAATTTTTTTCTACTTAGGTTTACTATTCAAACAAGCCTATGTTATCTCTGCTAGATGTTTAAGATTATAAAACTATAAATCCAACCCAAGAATAAAATGGACAATAAAATGAATTGCTTGATGCATGTCAAGCATAGCAGTTAAAAAAAGAGGGAAGAACCATATGTTTAACCTTTTAGGTTTATATTTTGATACTTTGCTGCTTTGTCAATGAAAAAAATAATTTAAGAAGATGGCTAATTTTGTTTTGTCTCATGAAATTTTCATAAGCAATTTAAATATTGCTGTTAAAAACAAATAAATAAAATAGATGTAAGTGGGATAAAAGTTTATACATGAACTTTTCTATAAAATTATGTTTTATAATGTCTACTTACAAAGTTTCAGAAATCTTTTTGATAACTTTAAACCTTAAAGCTATACAAAGTTAGGTTAAACGGTAAACATTCCTTGAATATAGGGATTATTTCCAAATAAAATAAAATGTTGAAACATTAATGTCTGAACATAAATTTATCTGCCTGTAGCATCTTGTTTTCATATAGTATAGAGAAGCTAAATATATTTGGGCCAGTTAATAAACATGATAAATTATACTATGAAAAAGAAATATGGCTCGAGAAATTGTGATGTATTAACAAATTTGCTACAGAATGATGGTATATGTCAGTTCACAATTGCTTACTTCCTACTTTTCACTGTACTAATTAAAAATTATAATATATATAAATGAAACTAATAAGAATAACGTGGGTAAAAAAGACCCTTTGTATACAAGGAAAATAAGATGTGTTTGCACAAGGTCAAGTAGTTGTTTTAGAACAGGAAAGAGAAAAAGTATAGGACAAAACCTGGATGGATTAAAAAAAAACTGTAGGCAGTTGCAAAAAAAGAATTTTATGCGTGGTTAAGCTGCTAAGATTGAATAGATTTGTTTATAAGGTCTTTTTTTTTAATGAACCTAAAGATCAAAGTACATTGGTGCAAAACTAGAATTTGGTTTCTCTCTCTATTAAGATGACAAGGTTTTCTTACATTATTGATCTGCTCTTAATAAGAAATCGCAAAAACCAAAAAGGCTGTTTTCTTCTTTTAAGTAGTTTTTCTGAGAAAACAAGATGTGTCTTAAAATCATTTCCCATGCTTCATATTGTCTTTATCAGGTCTTTGATTACTTAAAAAAATCTTCTCAACGTTAAAGAGCTAATGTGTTTTCGTCCTTTTTAATGTTCATTCAACCATCTCTGTTTATCTTTAAAATGTTTTATTGCCCCTTTGGTTAAATAGATAATTAAGTATTGTTTTATAATGAGGTGTGATTCTATTTTATCAAGTCTGACCCTTAGACATCATGTACAGCTTCCCCAAATGAACATCCAATTGGAGTCTTTTTTACCTCAAACTAAATTTGAGATGTCTCAGAGGGTCCCTGGAAAACCTCAAAAGATTCTTCTCTTACCACATAAAAGAGAGATGGACCACTAGTTGGGTTTATTTGGTATGTTAAATTACACGTGAAGCATTGCCAAATAGGAAGTGATGCTCAACCTTGGTAGGTTATACTTGGAGGCTTATTCCAGAAATTACACGAAGTTCATAGAAATTTGTGCATACCCTCATTGCCCAATCACTATGTTAAAAAGTTGTATGTCACAGAAATAACTAAATTTACTTATCAAAAGAACTCTCATCAGATCTTTAACCCTGGTCATCTTTATGTCATTTGTCATTCATAGACAGTTATTGACTTACTCTGGCTCTCCTGTAAAAGCATTTGCAGTGGGCTACAGGTGAGAATCCTGCAGATTGAATCACTTGAATAAGTTTGAGTCCATCCCGCTGGACTGAACAAGAATTTCTAGAATTAATGAAGAAGTTGATGAATTGATAGAAATGCCCATTTAAGATCGAGCAGAATAAGAATTAATTACAGTGAGCAATGGACTCATGAGGATAATTATAATTTTTAAAACTTTTTGTTTGGGGCGCCTGGATGGCGCAGTCGGTTAAGCGTCCGACTTCAGCCAGGTCACGATCTCGCGGTCCGTGAGTTCGAGCCCCGCGTCAGGCTCTGGGCTGATGGCTCGGAGCCTGGAGCCTGTTTCCGATTCTGTGTCTCCCTCTCTCTCTGCCCCTCCCCCGTTCATGCTCTGTCTCTCTCTGTCCCAAAAATAAATAAAAACATTAAAAAAAAAATTAAAAAAAAAAATAAAACTTTTTGTTTGAAACATTACTGGTTCTAGAGAGTTTTGTTTGCCAGATTTAAGGAAACCTTTCTCTCTTTTCTTTAAAGCTATCTGCAACTTACAGCATTTTGGTAAAATATACCTCTGTGAACAAAAATAAAACAATGATCTTTTTCCTTCCTACCAGGTCCTTCCAGAATTCAGAAACTCTTAGTGACCATTCTTATTTTCATGACAATGTAGTTATTTGCATAAGTTCCATAAGAATTTATTTATTTATTTATTTTTAATGTTTTTATTTATTTTTGAGACAGAGAGAGACAGCGCATGAGCAGGGGAGGGGCAGAAAGAGAGGGAGACACAGAATTCGAAGTAAGCTCCAGGCTCCGAGCTGTCAGCACAGAGCCCGATGCGAGGCTCAAATCTACAGACCGTGAGATCATGACCTGAGCTGAAGTCAGACACCCAACTGACTGAGCCACCCAGGTGCCCCAGGAATTTATTTTTGTAGATTTTGTGTCCAGAAAACAGGATGCAATTGGAAACACTGCTTATATTATCAAGGTTTTGCCAGGAATGTTATATTTGAGAATGACATACATAGAATCAAATGTGACCAGACACCAGGGTTGACTAAATGGAAGCAACCCTAGGAACACCAAGTGACACTAAGGAACTAAGGTTGACTCTATGGAAGCAACAAAAATTCTTGAAAAAAAATCACCTGATGCCTTTTTCCTCAGGGTTTCTATCCTTACCAGTTGAGTAAGGAAGTTCACTTCCTGGCAGACCCAAGAACCAAAAGATATTTGGGGGACCTCATGAAGAGAAGAATTCATCTAAATTCATAGGTATTACAGACCAAGTCTGATGGAGAATGCTTGTCTTGGCTTCCTAGCCTCAAGGTGCTTTTAATAGTCTAATCTGATATTGTTTATGAAGAGTTCCAGCAAAGCAGACTCAAAAAAGTCTGGTCGACGTGGTCAATTATTGTTTCCTGCACTTATGCAAGCAATCAGACCAAGTTAAAGGAGATTAGATTTATTTTGCAAGCAACTTATTCTTACTTTGATCATCTTTGATAGAAATAGAAGACCATAGAGAAAAAAAATATATTTGAATGGAAAACTGTAACACAGTCTTTTGGGTATTACATTGTAATCCTGTTTATTGTCTTTCAGGTTTTGTTACCTGTCTGTATCCTGAATTCTTCTAGTTTCTTCTTATATCTGGCTACAACTCTCCAAGTTAACATTTTACAGTTTTTCCCCTTTTGAGTTGGAATCACTGAAAGTTAAACACGCCCATTTTCCTTAGGCCCCACCTGCTGAAGCTGTACAACCTGAGGACATCACCAGAGACATTCGAACTGCAAACCAAAAAAATCTGTTAGACTGCCACTGCCTGCCTTGACTCCAGAAGATACTTTGAGTCCAACATCTAGAAATCTTCTTGACTTACTGCCCTCTGGACTGAAAAGCTGAGTGAGTATAGAGTTTGTTCTAACCATAAGCTTTGTTTTCCTTTGGTTTTCATGGAAATAGCCAGGACTAAGAGATGAGTTTGATGGGCTATGGGGAAATCTGCTCATTTCCGAACTGTGAAATTTTGGGAGATTTTTCAGATGGCGAAATGACGGGGCTCAGGACTTGCTACCCAAAATATGGCACCTCGACACACTAAATATTTTAAGTTGAAGGAGTTTTGAGAAAACAGCAGAAGCAGCAAGGTCACTTACTACCTTCCTGCTCTTCTCCCCTGAAACAGGTCATAAAACTCTGATGTGAAAGATTGCCTTCCTTATAGTCAGAGGAAAAGAGCATCCTTATGTCTGGAGACAAAGGGATTCCAGGAAGAATCTGAACAAATGGGGTTTGCTAAGTTCCCCCCTCATTTTACTATATTTATCTCCTATTCCCTAACCTATTACATTCCTCCATGACTTCACCCATCATCAAACCTAGCATAATAATACACGAATCTGTTTCTTTGGGTCTTCATTTTCTCCAGAAGGGACCCCTGTCTCATACAACTTATATTAAATAAATATGTATGCTTTTCTCCTGGTAATCTGTCTTTGTCAATTTAGTTTTCAGTCCCAGCCAGGGACACCAAGAGGGTAGAGGAATATTTTCCTCCCTTACACAGCCCTAGTAATGGGCACACATTACTGAGCACACATACACACGTTACTCAGCACAATGCAGCACACATATACAATGACATACACTACATATATAAATATACATGTATATACATATACATACATATACATAAATTACATACACTAGATACATATACATATTCATATATACATACAATTATATATGCTATATATACATATACATATTCAGAAATACACAGTCAGATATATACACACACACATATTCAGGTATATATATGTATATATACATATACACACACATATTCAAGTATATATATGTATATATATACATATATATATATATATATATATATATGAATCCAAGACTCAAGATATGATTGACCAGGGAAGCAGATTACTTGGTTTGGAGAATATATTCCCACTAGAATATAAAAAATAGCATATATTTCTGTGTAATACAGCATATATTACCATAGCATCTCTCAGCTTCGTAATCACTGAGAGCAGACTGAATAAAGTTTTTGGAGAGATAATGTGAAATCTTCAACTAATATTTTTATTTCCGGACTGCATATCTCACCATGGCCAGCTCAGAAAGCTTTCCTTGCTTCTAGTACTCAAAGTGAGTCTTGAATAATTTTGAGTTATGCTCAGTGCTACAGAAGCAAATGGTCTCCATTTGCCATGACTGGTTTTATGGAATCAGAGAATTGCACAGCACAAAAGGTCCCTAGAGAATACTGTTTAAATTTATTATGTCCCTTTATTGGGTCAATTCCAACGGTTTTGCAGTAATCCTCAGGTCCCTAGGAATTCCACACAATTTCTAAGAGTGGTAATTATTTCATTTCTTATACTAGGCACTTCGATGCTTTGTAATTAAGTATGCAAAAACTAGAGTAAACTAAACTAAAAAAACATGTATTTATTGTGTCGAGGTGCCATATTTTGGGTAGCAAGTCCTGAAGCCCATCGTTTCCCCATCTGCAACATCTCCCCAAATTTCACAGTTCAGAAACTGAGCAGATTTCCCCATAGCCCATCAAACTCATCTCTTAGTCCTAGCTATTTCCATGAAAACCAAAGGAAAGCAAAGCTTAATGGTTAGAACAAACTCTATACTCATAAGGAAATTTTATGAAAGTAAAGTATCTTGGGATCCCATGAAAATTTAAATATTTCCTAGCCAAATTCTTAACTCAAAATGTGAACGTGTTTACACATGTCACCCACCTGCTAATTAACCACCTCCAGTGATCACAAACTCATCTTCGAGAGGTTACCCCTATAATCACATTGAGCTGGAGTCCATTTCTTTGTGCCTTTCACTGGGTGATAGCAGTTTCTAGTGGTTACTGTTTCAGTCTGCCCTGCCTGCCTCCCACGCTACCCCTCACCTTGTCCCTGACCCAGACACACTGAGGCAAAGTCCTTTCCAAGTGTTTTTCTGGCTGAGCTGACAGTAAAGAGCCTCCTTTTCTCTCTGGTTGCTAAGCTTGATAAATGGCAGTTCAGAGCACCCTGTAGCAGTAGGAGAACAGGAAGTCTGTTCCAAAAGTAGGGAGCAGAGTAAGGGAGAGAAGGAAAGAGACAAAGGCAGAAAGGGCACATCTTGATTCCAGTTCCTTCTATGGGCAACTCTGCTCCCACCTTTTCCATGATTTGGTTTTGTGAGCCAATAAGCCGCCTGTTTGCTCAAGATATTTTGGGTTACATTGCTGTCACATGCAGCTAGGAGATTGGTTGAGGAATAAACCCAGTTCATTCTCATTGAAACGGCTCTGAAAACGTTAGAAAGTCATCATCAGAAAGACTATATTTTTATTGTCCAAATCGGGACAATTTGGAGAGTGAAATAGAACATAATTTGCAGTCATGCTGAGACAGTAGCCATAACCTTTGGACTATTCCAGAAAGCTTACTGCTAGCCCTTCTACTCCACTCCTCTTGTTCCTAATTCCTTCCCAATTTGTTACAAGTCACGGTTACTAATCCCCAGGCCATGCTGACGAGTAGCCTTTGAACCCTTGGCAATTTGCGAATGTCTCTCTTGGAATTATGGCGGCTAGAATTGAATCCAGTAGTCGAGATGTGGTTGACTGGCACCAGGTGATGCGGATCACTTGGTTTGGAGAATATATTCCCATGATTCCACTGATGCAACCTTAAATCACATCGCCCTCTAACTTCGGTTCTTTCTCTTAAACAGAGCTTTAGATTGTGCCCGGCATGTGGTTGGTGCTGAAAAGCCAAGCATAAATGGCTCATTTTGAGCTGGAAGTCAACTCTACTCCAGTTAGCTTTTGAGGATTCAGATATGGGATCTCCTATGTGTCTGTGTGAAATTTCATCTTCTACAGTTCCGTCTATGACATTAGTTTACAGTTCAGAATATCATTGTTTCTCCTAACCTCTGTTCAATAAATGTAGTGAGCATATCATCTGTGTATCACTCTCATCGATGTTGGCATTAGCTAACACAGTTCTTCTTGTGTGGCAGTCTTTATTGTGAGCATTTTAGGCATTTTTAACTCACTTAATATTCACAATAAAATGATGAAGTGGATATCATGGTTATTCTCATCTTACAGATAAACAAATTGCGGTACAAAAAGGTTAAGCAAGCTGCCTAAGGTCGCAGGGAGCTAATAAGTGGCAGAGCCGGGTCAAAACTAGACAGTCTGCTTCCAGAATCTGTACTTTTTTGCACCTTTCTGTTCCCATCAAATTCACTGACTACTAAGACCAGGAATAGGTCAGGGCCCAGGAGAGAGACCCTGACGCCCTGCCACAGTGCGGGTACACAGCAAGCACTCGAAGCCGTGTTTTGTTCCATCAATGACTACTCTCCCTAACTGTATGATAATAACCATAGAAAAAGAGAATCTTGCGTGTCTTGATGAAGCCCAGATACGCTGTTCTAATTTAAGCGTTTGAAGTACTTACAAAGCATCACTTTCTTAATCCGATCTAGAATTCTCTCTTGGACCAATGTCAAACTCACTGTTATTGCTGTGTGGAATCACCCTTCCTCCCTTTCTTCCTTCTTCTCTCTCTTCCTCTCTTCCATTCTCCCCACGTCTGTCTTTCCTTTCTATTTTTACTCCTTATTCCTCCCTCTCTTGTTCCTTCCCCCACCCAACTTTCTCTGTTAAGAAGAACGGTATTCGCCTGACTCTAATCTACTGTCCCCTGCTCCATAATTTCTTAAAGATCATAGCATTTTATTGGGAGGTCCTCTACCTGACCTAAGGCTCTAATTTCCTTGGCCAGAGATTTGAATTTACTTACAGATGCTAGATAATCTGTAGTGTTCTTACCTGAGAAATTGTTGCTGTTAGCAAAACCGGCAAACTGTTATAATTTTATAATTATAATAATAAAATTTTTATAATCTCCAAGTTCAACAGAGACTTGCCAGACCAGTCAATGACCTGGGCCAATTTTGAAAATCTTTCCTCTTTCGATGCCCGTGATTTTGGTTTGACAAATGTATATCTCAGCCTGACCATGGCAAGAACAAATCAAACACAATGCAGCGATACCGTCCAACATGACTGGCCCGTGGAAAATGTACAGTGAATTGCAAGGTTGACGTTTTCAAAGGCAGCGAGATAATTATTTGAATAATTCCAAATTTAAATGTTAAGAGTGAGGGGTGAGATGTACAAAAATCAGAGAGATACCTGATGCTATGGTCATCCTACATCCAAGTCCTCTTGGAGGCAGAGAAAGGCAAAGCCAAATATGGCAGTGTCACCATGGAAATTAGTCTACACAAACACAGGGTCTTGAATTAATTTGGACAATCCTGAAAGAAGTAAAGAAAGTCAAGATATAAATAAAAATGAAAAACATCTCTCCTGACTCGCCTGGCTATCGAATGCCCAGCAGCCTGCCGCCAGGAAGGACAGAGCCGGTGACAAATATTGCCAGCCGAGAGATGAGTTTTTTCACCTCTCTGCAAGGCTGAATAGAAGGAATTTAATTTGCCTGCTTGGCTCTTATGCAATGCCAGGTAACCTTAGAATAAAGAGGGCTTTGAGGGAGAAAGCCAGACTTCCCAAACACACTGCTACAATCATATCCCCCTCTTGTCAGATGCCTGCAGACACAGCGACCAACATGTCCCAGACTGCGTATTGCTATCACTCAGATTCATAAGGCTCCGTCTCCCACAGAGAAGGATGGGAGATAGAAAGGCGCCAACTGCTCTCCCTGTGAAAACTCCAGGGTGAAATTCCATCAGACAGAAGCCAGCTCACTGCTGAGTGAATTGAGCCTTTTATCAGTCAGATTTGTATACATTACAGAAAGAGCCAAAGAAGGGAGTTACTGTATACCCCGTATATTTTTAGTTCCCCAGGATTCGTTGCTATTGGACTTAATGTGAGGGGAAGAGAAGAAAAAAAATATCAACTTCAGTCTTCTGTGTATACTGGTGGTTTTTGAGGTCTCTAAGGTTTGCTGTCCTTGTCTGCTTGCTTTTCAGATATACTACGATGAATTCCATAGCACAGAGAGCATGCTATCGGTTTCATGATCCAAATTCGACGCCTATTTCATTTATTTTTCAATTAATTTCCTGATGAGGGCCTTTGTGTGTGTGTATGGGTGTGTGTGTGTGTGTGTGTGTGAATACATGCACGCATACAATCTTTCACTGATCTGATTTAGCTTCAAGACTCGCCCTGTTCACTAAAAGCAGCCCAATAAAACATTTCAGATGGCAGAACTGAACTGGCAAGGGAAACTTTGCAATCCTCTTACTTTCTTCGCTGACTTTAGCTCTTGCTGAAGCCATTCCCTATGGGAAAATAAACACAAAAACCAGCAAACAAGTAAGACAGGCGGATGTGGAGATAGTGTTGCGATCGTTGGTTTACAGTAAAAGAACTTAAAATCTTTTAGTTGATCTCCTGCAGAGTTTTGAGAAGAGAAATAATTCTTCTACCGTTTATTCACTGCCGTAATAATTTTCAAGCCACTACTTCCCCTCCAGTGTCCTTTCAAGCATTTGGTGTTTCAATAACCCAACAAGAATTTACTGAGCACCTATTACGTGGCGGGCAAGGGCGAGGTGCTGGGGCTATGACGGCGAATAAGACAGGTACGGTTCCTGCCCTTCTAAACCTAACAGAGATGATCCAAGGATACAATCCCTCCAGCTAAGTTTTAGACACTACAGGGAAGAAATGCCACACATCTGAGAACAGGAGGGGCAGTAAGGGGATACCTATCATCCGTATAAAGTAATTTCTTCAGCAAGATGTTTATAGAAGCACTACAGTACAGATCTCAAGTATAGATATCATGGCACTGGATAGATAGCCATAGATGTTCAAGAAATAACTTATTAAGCAATTACTTTTCTAATATTTATTCAACAAAAATTTAGTGAGCAAGATCTTTAAAGATGAACCAAATAACGCTTAAAGATTGAAGTCACCAATCACATCTGAGCTACTTGGCAGCATTATTTTAATAATGGGAAAAGCTTTATACATGATTATTAAATTATTTCTTAACAATTCTTATGTAGAAGGCCTATATTGAACATTGACATCATATCAAAAGCCTGGTTTCATACGCAGGATTTTTGTCTTACGACTTAGGTGATCTTGTCTGCGATACTTAAGCATTTGGGCTTCTTTTCTTTTCTCTATCTACAAAACAATGATAATAATACTACGTTCTTGAGTTGGTGAAAGGAATTGAATAGTGTAGGCAAAGTGACTCTCAGAGTCTATACCACATAGTACTCATTCAATAAATCATTGTGTTGGTCTGAAATAATTACAGGCCTTTACTTAGAGACAGAGATAGATTTCCCCTATATGAGTCCATTGAGAAAAAAGAAACTATTAATATATTAGAATTTAAAAGATCATACTTTCTCAGATAAAAAAAGATTATACGAAAGATTACAATTGTACTTATTTTTATCTCCACTTTTTTCCTCTTCTCAACACAAGCCAACATCCCTACCCTTGATGCTAGAATTCTTCTTTTTAAATAAATAGCACTTATACTTTATACACATAAATTTTACTCAGATTGCAGGCATCTTGTTTCTGTGGTGTACACAGGTGCACAGCCATGCACAATTAATCAGAATTTTCAGAGTGGAATCAAGTTCGCTCACCACCTCCACTTCCTCAAAATTACTACTATCTATCTCTCTAGGACTTGACTGGTCCAGAATCTGGGGTTTCATCTCACCCTCATTTCAGACCAGTACAACTCATGCCAATGTCAGAAAACAAGTAATCCTTGTTTGCTTTAACCACTGTCCCATTAGCTAAGCCAGAAGGCAGAGTTTATGCTTTTTTAAAATTATTTTTTTAAGTTTATTTATTTATTTTGAGAGAGAGAGAGAAAGAGAGACAGAGCAGGAGCAGGAGGTGGGAGGGGGCAAAGAGAAAGGGAAAGAGAGAATCCTGAGCAGGCTCCACACTGTCAACACAGAGCCCGACTTGGGGCTCGATCCCACAACCTGCGATTTCATGACCTGAGCTGAAATCAAGAGTCGGATGCTTACCTGATTGAGCCACCCAGGCGACCCTGTACTTTTTAAATTTATAAATTTTTTTAATGTTTATTTTTGAGAAAGACAGAGACAGAATGTGAGTGGGTTAGGGGCAGAGAGAGAGGGAGACACAGAGTCTGAAACGGGCTCCAGGCTCTGAGCTGTCAGCACAGAGTCCGACGCAGGGCTCGAACTCACGAGCTGTGAGATCATGACCTGAGCCGAAGTCGGACGCTCAACTGACTGAGCCACCCAGGTGCCCCTGTACTTCTTAAATTTAAAAAGCAATATTTGGGGCACCTAGATGGCTCAGTCAGTTGAGCATCCGACTCTGGATTTCGTCTCCTGTCATGATCCCAGGGTCATAGGATGGAACCCTGAGTAGGGCTCTGTGCTGACAGCATGGAACCTGCTTGGGATTCTCTCTCTCTCTTTCTCTCTCTCTCTCCCTCTGCTCCTCTCCTCTACTCATGTGCAGTCTCTCTCTACATGTAAAATAAAGAAATGTTTTTTTAAAAATAAAGCAAAATTCAAGCCAATTAAATTGATTTGGAAATGCTATATCATTCTATTCTACTCCCTCGTTCCTTGCTTTCTGCTTTCGAAAGGTGTATGTTTGGTTATCATTATCTCGTTGAGTAACCCAAAATAAGGTCTCGGTCAGATACTAAAGATGACCAGTTCACGGAAAGCACTAGGGTCAGTCTTGGGGAGAGAGCAGTGAGGCGTCTCCAAGGTGATAGTCATGGCTCTTGTCTACGCACTTCTATTTGGCACCACCGACAGCACCTTGGATCACAACTGGACCACGGTGACCGTTCAAGAAGTAAATCCCGTAAGTCGTGAAAGTTGTTTAATATTTATCACAAAATACTCGCAAAGGGTTTGTGAAAGCCTGTATCGAGTGTTACCTATTTGGCTAAGCACTTTCTGTTTGTAACCCCAGGTGACTCCGTGAAGTACCTCCATTTTACGGAAGATGCAACGGAAGTTGAGGGAATTGGAGAAACGTGGCCAGGACGATGCATTTGGACTTGCAAGAATCAAGACTAAAACCCGGGTGTGTCCGACACCACAGGTGGTACTCTTACCCAGGGTATCGTGAGTCTGGCTCTCCCGTTGCCATATATCATCTGGCTCGGTACCTCCGCTGACTTTCCTCACCTAGAACCGGGAATCTCCACGAGTGAGCCAGCCTGAAGGGCTTCCCGGGAGCAGAAGGGTGCCTGGACACAAACCCTTACTCAAACAGCACGTTCTCAAGCTGGGTGTTCAGGCTCCACTTTCTCTAAACATCCTAATCCTAGAACTGCCCTCAGGCAGCCGCCCTCACCAACCAGTACAACTCCATCAATCCACCACGCGGGCACAGGCAGGTTCTACCTCCTCCTGATTTTCTCCTTCGAAATCAGAATGAGCCTGGGTTTCGACAATAAATACTTCCAGGACCCAGAAAGCTTTCAGACGCGTCACGTGATCTAGCGATTGAAAGCAATTAGCAATTCTGGAGTCCAAGTCAATAATGGGCTTAGCCACAGCACGGGCTTGACAAATGTCAGCCTACTCCGCTCCATTCCGTGCAAGCGTTCCACGTGGGAAGGGTGCCTGGTTTGTACGTCGGTGTTGGCCAAGTTGAAACCCTCCTTGCTCTCTGAAGTATGGGAAAGTTTTCAAAGCTGCTAAAGCAGACTTCCCACCTTGCAGGGGGGGGGGGGGAAGACATTTTAATAAATTGTCTTGCGGCTGCTAAAGGAAAATGCAGTTTGCAGAGATACTTACTTTTTAAGGGACAGTGAGAAAGCCATAGAAAGACAGAAAACAAAACCCCAAACTCCTGTGGATCGGGCCTTTTCCCCCCACCTCGTATCTTGTTTCTCCTGCCTTCCTCTTCTCTGTAATTTTCTACCCGGGCCGAAAGGTATAAATTCCTTCAGCTTCTGCTTCTTGCTAGCAAGTAAAAAGAGGTCAAGCCAGAAAGACAGCAAAACGCACCCTGGTTTCTATGCCACCCCCACCGGAAAATCTCCAAGAAAGTGTTCAGAGCTCTATCCAAATGGCCACTAAAAGTGCCACACCAGGGGGGACAAGGGAGCCACGTCTTAGGGTAATTTAAACTGAGCATCTTTGAACCAAAAATAACTTCCTGACCTTTTTTGTAGCTTATTCTCGTCCGCCCCCTTTCAAAAATACAGAAAAATGGTTTCCCGGATTCAACATCTAGGTCACTTCATTTAAGCTTCTGCTCAAATGTCACCACCTCAGAGTGGCTTTTGCAAAACGCACTGTCTAAAAGGTCACCCCACACCCTCGATCTCATATTCTCCTGCTTTACTTTTCTCCGTGGCGGCGATCGCCCGGTGAAATTTTACAATATATTTTCTGATCATGTATTTGTTGTTTCTTTCTCCTTCTGGAATGCATGTGCCGTGGCAGTAGATTTGCTTCATTGGCCACTGTACCCCCAGTGCCTAGGCCAGTACCCCACGCGTGATAGGGACTCCATAAATATTTGCTGAATTAATTAAATACCTGTGAAAATAAGCCGGGCCATATGGAGCTGGCAGAAGCGTCCCGACGGGCTATTTTCTGATGTCATTTGTTCTCACATAATCCCGCCAGAAGGAAACCTTTCCAGGGAGACGATCTCTAGTCCAAGTTTCTTCCACGTCTTTTCTTCTGTTCTCTGTGTAGTCAACCCAAAGGCTATTTGAGTTCCATTTGCAGAGAAACACTACAGATAGAAATGATAATGTCCCCTCCACTTAAAAGGCCCGAGCATGTTTTGAAAGTGTTTTATGAACTGGAAACCTTTCTACGAGGTATTTCACTGCAGCCCCATAAAACCTTACACCCCGCTGGAATCCCGTCCTGTTAGATTTGGCAACGGTTCCTTCCTCAAGGAATGAGCTCAATCCACGTTCTCACTGAAGCTCAGACCCAGATGCAAATCAGCGTCACCGCCACAGGCGACGGCTCGCAGAATTCCCAGGCACTCGGGGCAGAGAGATGGAAGGCCGGGAAGGTAAAGCGTCAAGTTCTGCCGTTCACACGGAGGCTCCGTGGCGTTCGCTGGCTCGGGCCTGCCCGGGGCCAGGACCTGGACGCGGTGGGCCGAGTGGGCTTCCGGCTCCCATCTCAACGCCAGCTCGTCTTGGAAAACCTCTCTGGATTTCCCGTGGTAATCCCTCTTTGTGTCCCCCTGAGAAAGAAACAATAATCGCCTCTTTCTTTCCTTTTCTTTCTTTCTTTCTTTTTTTTTTTCCAAGAGGAAAGTTCAAGAGCACAAGTGGTTTTAGTTAGTTAAGGATTCAATAAACACTTTGGCAGGAAGGAGAAACGCAGGGTAGAAAAAGACCCGGTCGTTCTTCCCGTTCTAGCGAAAGGTGGCTGTCTTCGTGCGAGGAAAAGCCAGCGTGGCCAATACTCATGGCAACGTCCCTCTGTCCCTTGCTGATACACCAGGCAATTCCAATCCACTCCCTTGGTTATTTTCAAGAGTGCCATAGTCAATAAGTGATTGTTACTGCAACCAGGTCGGGAACAATGACAGCCAGAGCTCTGGTGTCGGAAACTCTTTTCTGCCTGTGGGGAGTTTGCCCTGATTTGCATTGACTTTATGACTTCCTGCAGGCAAACACCTGGAGACTCTTTCCTGGAGGTACTGCTGTGCACGGGGACAAAGCCATCCTATTAAGTCTTCATTAAGAACACAGGCTCTTCCCTTCCCCAAGCCAAGTTCTCAGACTTCAAAGAGATGGCAAATAAAAGGGTTGTTAAAGTCAAAAATAATAATATATATATGTGTATATACACGCACACACACACACACACACACATTATGTATTTGTCTTCTTCATGTTCAAGAGAACAAGCTAATTTACACATACTTATACACACACAGACACACATACGCATACCCTTATTTTACTGGCATTGTTGCTCAGCTGTACGTTTGTGAGTCTCCCTGACGATGGGATTGAAGTCATAGTTCTAGGGACCCCAAATCTTGGTATCGATAGTCCATCCCATCACATTTCCTGATGCCAGGAGAGGCAGACAACTGAGGCCACCCTGAGCTGATGGTTAACAGACTCCTCAGGGAGATCTACCTCTGGGACTTTTCCCATAGATAAATGGCTCACTATAGCTCGGGCCGTATTTTCTGTGTGTGCAACATTTAGATGCCTAGTGATGAATGACAGGACTTGCTTCATTAAAAAGAGTTGGGGGTGCCTGGGTGGCTCAGTTGGTTAAGCCTCCAACTGCTGGTTTCGGATCAAGTCATGATCTCGTGGTTCGTGGGTTCAAGTCCCACATTGGACTCTGTGCTGACAGGGCAGAGCCTGCTTGGGATTCTCTCTTTCCGTCTCCCTGCACCTCACCTGCTCACTTGCTCTGTCTCTCAAAATCAATAAACATTTTTTAAAAATTTAAAAACAGAGTCATTTTTCTACTCTTACAGACTCCTAGTTTGATCTCTCCACTTAGTAAAGATCAATATGCTATAATTTGGTATAAAATTGCATAGTTTTCAAATTGTTCCATTACAGGTGGAAATATATATGCGTGTATTGCTTTTAATATGATAGCTTTATACTAGTGTGATTCACTCATAATCAATGAATGCATTAATTCCACATTTATTTTACTGAACACCTACAAATCCCAAGCATTGTATTAGAGTTAGATATGGTGAGGAATCATAAATAATACAAGTTCTTTGGCAGTGCATTAAAAATATGGGGCTAATATGGGAAATAATCAGTCGTTAAAATATACTGGACATAATGAAGGAAAAAAAACCTATGAAAAATCTACTTTAGCCCCTAAGGCATTCGGTTTAAGGCATATTCTCTACATTACAGCTTCTATTTTGCTTATTCAAAAATTCTTGGAGTTTTGAGTGGTTATATCTTATGTTGTCATATCTCAACCCAACATGCAGGAAGTGGTCTTGTTTTTTTTTTTTAAATTGTGTTTCCTCGGGTGCTTTGATCCAGTGCGACACCTGTGTGCCTGTCACAAAAAGCTCTTTCAAGCCCAAGAAAGAAAACTATTGTCTCCATGATCAATGTCACGCCTACAGATGCACTGGGTTTCGCCTGGGGGTACTGAAAGGTATGAGTTCACAACCTGGGGCTCCAGTGGGACAAACTGAATGATGGGTTCAGGTCCCTGCAGAAATGGAAGAATAATCATCCTATAAAGAACTGCTACAGAAACCACAGAATTTTCTTCTGCCGCCAAGAGGAAGCAGGGCCTGCCAGACTGTTAAGATATGCACTCAGTGATTTCCAGAGGGGAGACGAGAGGCAAGGCTAGGATAGGACTTAGCAAGAGCTGGGGGGTGGAGGGTGGGGAGGGGGGAATGAACCGAGGAGAAAACGGCTGATGCCAAGTTGTCAGTAGAAAAGGAGGGTGACGCTCTTACAGAGCTAGAAGAGGTCAATAAATCACCACCCTTATCTTGCAAACAGAGCCTGTGACTTCAAAAATTAGCTCATTTATTCTGCACAATTAAATTTATTGAAGTGTGACAGAAAAGTTTAGCAGGCAGCGGAGCATAAAGCCAGCAACAGCCAAAGCGAACATCTGAGTGAATGACACAATTAGTTGATTTTCATTTTATTTATCAATATAATTATTGAATTGTATTTATCCTTTTTCACAGATTTCTACAATTATTACAGCCCAGGCCTCTAGGGAAAGAATTAGTTCAAATTTTCAGTCTAAGTTAATGTGATTATGGAGCTGCTAATAAAAAGAAAGTTCTTTAAAGTGCTACACAATCTTGTATTCAATGTCACTCCCATCACTGCGGCTTAGCAATCCCGTCCCTTTATAAGTGAATGTGGCCAATTGAATTGAAATTTGTGAATGTGGCAAATTTCCTACGTGGGGACTGAGCTCGGGGGCCAGAGTCCTCCCTAGACTCTGAGACTTTAAAGCGGTTCTAGGTTTGTTTTGTATTTCACGTTGGAAGATTAGCACAGGTCTGTCTGTGCCTTTGCTTTGAAAATGCTGAAAAAGAAACCCTGGAAATATTTTCTCGCCTTCATGAAATTTGGAAAGGGAAGAGGACCAGAGGTGATAGGAATGTTTGCTTTCTTTGCCTTATCTTAACCCTCTGGGCAACCTGGCCTTCCACTGTGCCTCTCTGAGAGCCTGTCAAAAAGACAGAACAAGCCAAAGTTGGTAAGATGGTATTCACGTTTCCAGAGGCGACAGGGAGGTGGCCTGCCACACAATTTCTGGGAGCCTCCTTTATCCACCCCCCCCCCCCCCCCCCCCCCCCCCCCCCCCCCCCCCCCCCCCCCCCCCCCCCCCCCCCCCCCCCCCCCCCCCCCCCCCCCGCAAAGCAGCAGCATATGAATACACCAGCTGTCTGGGTCGGAACAGTCTTCTCAAAAGACTTCTGGGTGCCGAAGCACCCACTTCTCACAAGGTCTGAAAAATAACCCATTTCCCACAGGAGAACTCAATTTCATTCAGTTCCTGCAGGCTGCCGTTAAATGTGTGTTATCTTCGGCATCTGAGAGATGTTCCGTTCCTTTGTTAAACAGGTGGAGTAAAGGTAATTCAAGCTCAATTTTTAAGAGGCCCAACAAAGGACACAATTCCAAAGGAATCTGTTAAAGCCGTGATTTTCAAGCTTAGAATTTCTAAGGATTGCGGAAGTTTCTTAAAGGAGGTCTTACCTCCAGGAGAGGAAGTTGGTGTGCAATTTTAAGTGAATACGCTAAGAGATGCCTTTGACCATGGCCTTGTAAGCGACGTCAAGCACTGAAGGTGCTAAATAAATCATGCACTTGAATAGTGGCAGCTAATCCACAGAGAGGCAGTCCTGGTATGCATAGAAGCTGGAGGGCTGCTAACTCACAGTGGAGATCGGAGCACTGAATTCTGCCCTTAGTGCTGGCACCTAACACGCAAACTAGAGCCGGATCATCACTGTCACATGTCCACGGGCTAAGTTTATCCAATTATTAGTAATGTTTGTCAGCACTCACAGTGTCCTTTATGGCCTAAACTAATTCTATATTCCTTGTTTACTTCCACCCCCACGCGCAAAGTATCAGCAAGTCCTGTCTATTTCGCATCC
Organism: Prionailurus bengalensis; assembly: GCF_016509475.1. Lineage (NCBI taxonomy): Eukaryota > Metazoa > Chordata > Mammalia > Carnivora > Felidae > Prionailurus > Prionailurus bengalensis. The sequence goes on along the minus strand of NC_057349.1, from coordinate 10,254,373 downwards.
AGAATATGTCTCAGAACCATCTGCTTCTTCCAATATCCGTAAAGTCTTCTATGCCTCACCCTGGAGGCCAGACGCAGAGCGGGTAGGAGGGAGTTACAGGTTCCTATCTGTGAGGTAGCCAAGGACCCGGTTATATAGAGCCCTGTAAGCCTTCCACTTTGGATTTATCCTAAATCTGATGGGTCACTAGATTGGTGAGACATATGGCCATCAAGATCTGATGTATCCTTTTAAAGACTCAATCTGACAGCTAAATGGAGGATAGGATGTACAATGTATATAAAAATGAGTCTTGGGTGGCTCAGTTGGTTAAGGGTCCGACTCTTGATACTGGCTCAGGTTGTGATCTCGTGGTCATGGGATGGAACCTCCACACTGAGCACAGAATCTTCTTGGGATTCTTTCTCTCCCTCCCTCTCTGCCCCTCTTCTGTTCATGCACTGTCTCTCTCTCTCTCAAAATAAATAAATAGACATTAAAAAGTTCAGTATGAAATTAAATTCTTAAGTCTCAGGACAAGAATTCAGAACGATACCCTAGCCCACTGTTAATTACAAAATAAACAGATATCCAAAGGGGGTGAAGAGGAATTCTCTTCTTTTATGACACATTCTTTTGCAAGCCATGGACTACTTTTTATGTGATTCCACCCAATCTTCATGCCATTATAACACAATTTTTTGACACATACTTTGAACCATATTTCTGATGGTCACAAAGATTTAGCTCTCTTTTTTCCTCCCTGTATAATTTGAGAGTGGCTGGCAATGAGATGCATATTCAGACAAGATGGAGAAAACATAATTTGTGGGAGACGTTGAATTACCTCCACAGAGCATGTGGTCTGTCATTAAGTGATAGCATACATGACTCATTCATAAAATTCTATCACCCTGCCATGCCAAGGTAGAAGTTTTTATTAGTGTCAGGACACTCACATTCTGAAGCCATCCGTTCTTTTTAAATGGGGAAGCAGGCAAGGAAGAGAAAAGTACAAAATATTCATGGGTCATTCGAGGAAGGGTGACTTACCTCTGTGATGATGAGACCTTATCATAAGAGCACAGGGGTTAAAATTATGCGCAAGTGAAATAAATGTGCTTACCCTATAGTGAAATAGAGAAGGTCTTCAAGTTAAAGGAGTAAGAATATGAAGTTTCTGAGTTCATCTTGTAGATTCAGTTGTACCCATGACCCAGGGCTAGACCATCGATCCTTAAATTACATGGATTTAAACTGTGCAGCCACTTATATGTGGATTTGTTTTTCAATACACTAGAACAGTAGTGTAAGTGTATTTCCTCTCCCTTATGATTTTCTCAATAACATTTTCTTTTTGCTAGCTTACTTGATTGCAAGAATACAGTATATAATATGTAAAGCATACAAAATGTGTGTTAATTGGCTGTTTAGGTTATTGATAAGGCTTCTGGTCAACAGTAAGTAGGCTATTCGTAGTTAAGTTTTGGGGAAGTCGAAAGTTATATGCAGATTTTTAATCTAATCCTTGTGTTGTGCAGGGTCAGCTGTCTATCAATTTACACGTGTGCACAAATTTCAAACACAGCTTTCACGCTGTACGTGAACAAGTTAAATGAACCCTAGCAGCCCTATTTTGAATGTAGCACTTCTCTGAATTTTTTCTTGCCTCTGTGGCAGACACCTTAGACCTTGAAATTGTTCTTGGTTAACTTCCAACTCAAACTCTCTTAGTAATACCCAACACCAAACGTATGTGTTGAAATTTCCAAGAAATTGCCATTTTCTTTTGAGTTGGGCTTCCTGGAAATCTCTCATGGATTTTAATGCATGTGCTGTAAGTGAACCAGCTTTTGCATTTCATTAGGACAATTTCTTAAGCCAGGGCTGATAACTTTCCCCGAAGGATAGGCTGTGAGGGTAAACTGGGACACACATTTTTTTTACTCTTCTTAGATTCCTTCAATTTCCTTTTCTCTCTTCCTCCTTCCCTCCCTCATCAGTTTATGAATGCTCCTTCCTCCATGCCAGATCACCTTTCCAGTATTGGATTTTAATAAAACACCACACTGTGGGGTGCAGGATCAACTTCTGGAGAAGTGGGGGAGGGGACAGCTGACATAGCCCAGGAGACACAGAGTTAGTTTCTTATGGGATGAAACTTGGCCAGTTGGAAATAGGAGATAGGTGGGAGCTGGACAAATACGTTTCCTTACCCTTTCTGTATCCTGTCGGTTACTTTGGGGTAAAGTGTCTACTTGTAAACCTTCTGTAGACTCCCCATGGACAGTAATAACAATCCTACTAGGTGACCTGAGGCTTCTTGTAAAGTGGCGATACATTGCCTTCCGTCTTACCTTTCTTTCCTTATCTTTTGCTCTCATCTTCGCTGCCCTGGACTTGGGCCTCCCAGGAAAATGTTTGCACTAAATCCTTGTCTCAGGATCTGCCTTCTAGAAGACTCAGGCTAAGGTACCAAAGTTTTCTGTAGGTGTGAAAGAAGGCAGTTCAACCAGTTGAACACAACCATTAAGATTCTGAGCATCAGAATACTCACCCCCTCACCACCCCTCTGCCCAAGCCAACCTTAATAACAAAGGCCCCCTCACCACCCCTCTGCCCAAGCCAACCTAAGACCATTGTTAAATGGGGCACTCACAGATTTAAAAATCTACTCTGATGATTCGGATGCAATCCTAGGTTGCCTTCAGTCTAGAGAACCAGTACTCTTCTGCCATCTGATAAATTAAGGAGAATAAGCACGGACATCTAGGAGATTACTACATTCTTTCCCCACTAGAACCAGTTAGCTAGACAAGCTTTAGAAGTTTTGGCTTAAATGCAAACAATGTAAACCCTTAACTGTCAAGAATGCAGTAAAAGGACAGTCACGCAAATGAACCTAGTTTGTCTCTCTGCCCAGAGAAACCCAAAGAAGGGGCTTGCTTAAGCTTAATGTCACTTACATAGTTATAACAGATGTGGAAACAGAATCTGCCTCACTCTTTTTCAGGTTACTTTTCCATGTCACTCCCCACTGTGATGACAAGGCTGGGACAAGCGACGAATCACCGTCAGGCTGGAGTGTAAAAAGAGGGTAAGGCGAGAATGGAAAAAAAAAAAAACTGGTAGCAAAATGGAGAGTGAGACTCCCTTCCACGCTATCCTTTCTTGACTTCAACTTTGGTCTGGATGGAGTTGGCTCGGACTTGGTCGAGCCACCTGCAGCCACACCCTGGGGCTTAACTGGACCTCTGACCCGCTGGGGAGACAAAGACTGAATAACAGCAAACATTTATTCCGGTGCTGTCTGTTACACTATCTAGGGGACCAAGAGGAAGAAATTTGGGTAATTTTTATGCACCTGAGTGTCTTCTTTTGTGAGCTGTAGCACAGAAACTAGAACTTCGGTAGAATAGTTTTCACAAAGAACGAAATCTGGCATTACATAGATTCATTCACCTTGGAGATTAAGAGGAAATATTTTCACACAGTTCATCCTATTAGCAAGACTCCATTAGGATACATAGCTATCTATCTGAGCGTATTAAAAGAAATGAGGGTTAATGAGAATCCAAGAAATAGTTTGAGTATCGGAAAACAAAATGGAATTACTGGATGTAATGTGATTGTGTGACGAATAGGCCATACGTATCATGAGCTTCCAATCGTTTAATCACTGACACAATTCTATGAAGAAGGTATTATCATCATAATTTTACGGACGAAGAAAATAGGTAGTTGAGTAGTTAAATCAAAGAGTTGGGTTTGGAACCCAGCTCCAACCAAAGTAAAATTTCTTCCTTTTATACTGAAAGTACTATGGGGACATTTTACATATTAGATAAATTTGGACGCCTTCAGCTATGCATTAAATTGTACCATTGAATAAATTCCTTAATTTAGAGACCTGGAAAAAGAGGTTCTTTTTTCTCTGCAGACTACCACCTAGATAGTAGATTTGCTCCTCGTGTCAAAAAAAAAAAATGTTTGGGGATACATTCAGTCATCCTGAAGTCATTTTCAGTCTCTTTTCCCTGGCTAACAAGGATGCCAACCCATAAATGGCTATTATCCCTGTTCAGCTCAAATTCGCTTTGTTTTAGTCTGGTCATGAGAAAGTTGTTAGACAGGAATTAGGCTAAGAGAGTAGGGTACAGATCGCCTACAAGTGAAAAAACATAGATAAGAATTCCTCCACCAAGAAGCTATACAACAGGGGCGCCTGGGTGGCGCAGTCGGTTAAGCGTCCGACTTCAGCCAGGTCACGATCTTGCGGTCCGTGAGTTCGAGCCCCGCGTCGGGCTCTGGGCTGACGGCTCAGAGCCTGGAGCCTGTTTCCGATTCTGTGTCTCCCTCTCTCTCTGCCCCTCCCCCGTTCATGCTCTGTCTCTCTCTGTCCCAAAAATAAATAAACGTTGAAAAAAAAAATTAAAAAAAAAAAAAAGAAGCTATACAACAGAAGTAACGTATTCACCAATGCCAATGCACATAAATCATGGAACAGTTATGGGGGGGATAGCTCTGCAGCAATGTCCTATTATCAATTAGTCCTTTCTGGGTGCATGACTTTCTCCATCCCCAGTTCTACTCTCTTAGAGTCAATTCCAACGAACTGTCACCTCTTCTTAGAAGTCCTTGGCCCTGATACTGCAGTGTTCTGGCTTTCTTACCAGCGGACTATCCCCCAATATCTTTCACCCAAACAAAACACACTAAGAGCTATAAAGGTAAGTTGGGTGCTTCGTGTGTTTTATTCAAACTTTACCACCAATAATATAATAACTAAAACTTCTTGAGCACTTAAGGTGTGAACAGGAGAACTGTACACATTTCCTTTTTCAAATTGCTTACTAATCTGTGCATTAGCACAATTTCTCTTTCTCCTTTCCTCCTTCCATTCGTTTTTCTTTCCCTCTTTCCTCTCTTCTTTCCTCCTCTTAAAAAATGTTGAAACGGAGCCCCACCAAGTTAGTTTATTTGCGTATGAACCATGATGGAACATCTAGAATGGCTAGAATACCTTACTGGCTGTGGTGGTAAGTCTACTTTCTCTGTTCCAGAAATAGCTGATCTCACTTCCATTTTCTTGTGGATTTGGGTAAGACAGCCAGATTCTCTCTCTTTTTTTTTTCTCACAAAATAAAGACAGAAAAAAGAAAAAACTCAGAAGACAAATTAATTTTTTTTTTCTTCTGCAACCAAATACATTAAGTGACTTAAAGAGCTTGGGCAGATCAATTTCCTCCACATCACTTCAGACAGTATATTTAAGGCATCTTTTTTGAAAAATATTAATTAATTATTTGTGGATAACATTAGGTACTTTGTCTTATTACACTAAGTTCACTTGAAAGAAATTTCCAGGAGCCCGAGCTATTGCATCTGTCCTTCTATACTTTAGACACTTTGGTGTATATACTCTCTTGTTACATTTTTCAAGTTGTAACCATTCAGGAAAGGTTAAAAGACCTCAGAATTTCGAAAGCCTGGGGTATCATTGCCCTCTCTCTGGCTCACACCCCCTATCTGGCACTTTGAGATGAATACATATGATGAAAGTCAGTCCTTCACTTTCCATAAAGATAAACAGCTATGTCACTAGAAGAATCTGTTGACTATTGGAACTCTATGTTCTCCTTTGAAGATGCTTTAGGGACTTTTAACTCTCACCCAGAGCCCCAGGAGGGAGTAAAACTCAAAAGAAGAGACCTTTTGGGAAAGGCTGAGAATGAGAACTAGAAGATACTGAAGTATCACTCCGTCAAATTTCAGACCAGGCAGAGGAGAAGGGAGAGCGGGGAGAAGGAAGGAAGAAAAGAAGGAAAAAAGGAGGGAGGGAGGGAGGGAGGGAGGGAGGATCAAAAAGAAAGAAAAAAAGTTTTTGTTAGGTTTCCTGTAGCTGGGTCTACACAAAGCAAAATGAAACGTTGACACTAATTAGGTGAGTTAATTAGAAGGTATGATTCTTTTTTTTTTTTTAAGGTTTATTTATTTTTGAGACAGAGAGAGACAGAGCATGAATGGGGGAGGGTCAGAGAGAGAGGGAGACACAGAATGTGAAACAGGCTCCAGGCTCTGAGCCGTCAGCACAGAGCCCGACGCGGGGCTCGAACTCACGGACCGCAAGATCGTGACCTGAGCCGAAGTCAGACGCCTAACCGACTGAGCCACCCAGGTGCCCCAGAAGGTAAGATTCTAACAGATCCAGAGAGTTCTGTGATATCCATGGACCATCATACTTGTCTGATTCAGAATATAAATGTTCTGTCCTAAAAAGCAGTGGGAGGAGGAGGGGTAGGATTTGGGGGTATGGCTGAGGGGAGAGCAGGTGCAAATGATCCTTGGGGAGGGGAGGTGGAGAAGGAGAAATTATGGAGAAAAGAAGCAGCGACTGAGTTGGGGGAACCTGCATGGAGAGTAAGAAGTATTCAAGCTGAGAGCATCATTTCTTATAAGCTTAGCAATATTTTGGATGTCCTAAGTAGCTGTAGTGGCTACTTTTTTTTTTTAATGTTCATTCAATTTTGAGTGAAACGACATGAATGAGGGAAGAGCAGAGAGGGGGGGACAGAGGATCTGAAGTGGGCTCTGCACTGACAGCAGAGATCCCAACACAGGGCTCGAACTCACGAGCCATGAGACCATGACTCGAGCCAACAGACTGAGCCACCCAGGTGGCCTTGTAGTGGTTACTTCTTGGTTATTGTCGATATTATTGATCTTGTTCCTAGTTCATAAACTCTCTAAGACTGTACTGTGGGTCTCATCTAGCTCTTGAAATCTCTTTCCAGAAAATATAACTAGGCTATTTATTTAATGGCTATCAATATATTATTATGATGTAAGGATACAACTTGGTATCACAAACTGTTAAACTTAATGCAAATTTCTCTGTGGCATTAATGAGAAAAATACCTCATCAAGTCTGTATATTTCGTAATAATAATTCCTGGATTATTTTTATGGGCACTGGCACTAGAATTATTTTGAGGAAAAAAAAAGACATTCTGAATTGTAATAATAGTCACTGAAGGTCTTGGCCATTCCTGTCATCCTGGCCTTTCCACCTTATTTCCAGCTAACAAAATCTGCTTCTCTAAATAAAATCGCATTAGATACGAACGTCAGGAAATGTTATATTTTTTCACTTCTTATTAAACATGTTTTTAAATGTTTATTCATTTGAGAGAGAGAGAGAGAGTTAATGGGGCAGGGGCAGACTAGAATCCAAAGCAGGCTCCAGGCTCTGAACTGTCACTACACAGTCTGACATGGGCTCAAACCCACAAATGGCGAGATCATGCCCTGGGCCGAAGTCAGATGCTTAACTGACTGATGCACCCAGGCGCTCCTATGTTTCCTCACTTCTACATGTCAAACTCCAGAGACTGAAATGAAGGATCTTTTGGAAACTCCTGGCTCATCACTAGCTCTAAACGTTACACCTCTACATTTTCTCAGAGGATCTATAATTAACATTGTCCGACAGAATATTCCCCTCGCTTATTTAGCATTGGGGAGGAAAATTTTATTGTCCATCATCTCGAAATGACAAACTGAGGACTTTTCAACATGAAACCCCGAATCATCCCAATGCACATGTTCCATTTCTTTTTCCTGGAATAATATATGTCTGGCTTATAGAGAAAATTCCAGATTCAGCTGTTTAACAGATTAGTTACAATCTGATCGTGCTAATCACATGTGTTTTCTGTGTACCTATTACAAGAAACAGGGTTACAAAAGGCACCAAATCTAACAGTCTACTTAATGACAGGAAAGTACATTGAGACCTTGACAAAGCAGTTTCTATATTATCAGTGACAAAATGAAAATTCTTACCACGTCCTGTTCACTGTGCAAATCTGAATGTTTTTCTTGCAACTGGTAAAGCACCTGCTTTTAACCCAAATGTACAGAGCCTTAGTTTTGTTTGCATGCTTACTAGAAATCTGCCCATTTCTTCATAACCATGCTACTGAGCTGAATTGTGTGACAGATATTTTGAAATGCAAATGCCGTCTTATACTTGTATAGGCTTTTCTCCTAGCAAAACGCTTTCAAAAACATTTTCCTAGCTCTTACACCTCAGACGCTTAAGGTTAAACTGCTTTGTTTATATCACAGAAAAGAAAGCCGTTAGTGTTACAAAATGAATCACCCAAGGTCACAGAGCCAGTAAGGAGCAGATGAAGGTTTAGCCCTCCTGCCTGAGTCTCCAACCAGAGAGCCTCGTCTCCTCAACGAGTATGAAAATGTACGTAGACACTGATTCTCACCTCCCAGAACCTCATATTCTTGCGGGGTCACAGAACTGGTTTAAACTAGGCCAACTCACCTGCTCCCTTTCTTTTTCAATTATCTCTTCTGTACCTGCCTTCCCTCCAAGGTGAGTAATAATACCCAAACTCGGGAAATGATTCACAACCCTTCCAGCAAATTGGCCTGTTTAGGAACACAGTAATTGGATTTATGCCTTAGACTTTTTGGCCAACCACGGATTAAACATGGCTGTACTCCTCCCAAAGCTTCCAACCTTAAAACAAGGACTATTCTTTCGCTTTAAAGTCACCTTCAGGTGATTTTGTTTTTCCTAACCGATGTATATAAAGTTGAATGTGAGCTTTTGCACGATTTTTGGTACCGTTTTTCTTGAAAGGTCATTTTTTTTTCTTTCTTCACATGTAACATAAACACATGAAGAAACGTATCAAAACTTAAAATAGGCACAAGGCAACTAGACGAACAGAAACGTTTTTACTTAAATATACTTAACACATTTCTGAGTGAACATATTATTTCCTGGAGATTACAAAATGCTTCCTTGCCTTAGAGAAGCCTAAAATAAATCTTTACTTTTTGACTCTTTCCAACGATGCGAAATCCTAAGAACATTTTAATTCCATTTACCACCTCCATTCTTGTATACTATTGTTATTATGTATTTTAATTTTATATATTTTTAAAATCCTATGAGACATTATGTTAAGGTCTTATATAGTCCATATCAATTTAGAATTATGTGCATATTGATTCTTTCTGTTGTTCTTAATTCCTCATTTGTTTATTTCTTGTTATTTGTTTATAGTTTATTTATTTATACTTTGGCATATATTTTAGGTCCTTAATTTTTTAAAAGTTTTATTGTGATACGACACTTACCGCAAGACCGTCCTCTTAACAAATTTTAAGTGTACAATAAATACATTATTGTTCACTACAGATACCATGCTGTGCAGCAGATCTCTAGACCTTATTCATCTTACTTAACTGAAACTTTGTGTATTAATGAATCACTCCCCGTCTCCCTCTCCCCTTCCCCGCCCGCCAGGCTCCTGGTAGCCACGACTCCAGTCTTTGGTTTTAGGAATTGACTATTTTAGCTGTCTCACGTAAGTGGGGTTATGCAGTACTTGTCTTTCTGTGTCTGGATTATTCCACGTCACATAATCAGCTCCAGGCCCGTCCATGTTGCTGCACATTGCAGACTTTCTTTCTTTCTTTTTCTCTTTTAGGCTGAATGGCATTCCCCTGAACGTCGAACTCACATTTTCTGTACGTATCCATCCGCTAATGGTCATTAGAGTCGTTTCCACACCTTGGTTAGTATGGATAATACTGCAGTGCACGTGGGCTATGTACCCAGATGTGGTATCGCTGGATGATAGGGTAGTTCTAGTTTTTATTTTTTAAGGAAACCCGACACTGCTTTCCATGGTGGGCCCATTCCTTTCCGCAGCCCTGAGTTTTTTCTAGGATCAGTTTCTTTCTTCCTAAAAAGTGCTCTTCATCATTTCCATTAATCTACATCTTTGAGTGAAAAGTTCTTAGCATTTTAAAAAGACTCCGTCAGTGTTTTTATTATCACTTTGAGTCCTGAAAGATATTTTCACTGATTATGGAATTTTAGGTTGAAAGGGTTTTTTGGGGGTTTTTTTTGTTTGTTTGTTTTTTTGTTGTTGTTGTTGTTCTCCCTTGTTAGTTTAACGCTCTAATTCCATTGTATTCCAGCTTCTGTTAATTCTTTAGAGAAGACAACTGTGAGGATAAATCCTGCTTTGGTCAAGATGCATTTTTCCCCTCTGTCTGCCGTGAAGACTTCCTCTATGATTGTGGTTTCTGTCGTTTCTGCTATGATGGCCCAGGTGTGGTTTCCTTTCTGTTCATATTACTGAAGTTCATCCATCTTTTAAAACATTGGGCTTGATATCTTTTACTGGCTTTGGGAAATTCTCAATGATTGTCTCTGGTAATATTGGGCCCGCTTGTCTCCTACTTCTGAATTCTGTGTCTAAACATCCTTTTACAATTTCCTCTTTTTCTTACACCCCAACTACATTCCCTTCTCACGTCAGTTTGGATAGTGTTGGGCATATTTGCCATTTTTGTCTCTTTCTTTCTTCCTTCAATCTATCTACATTAAATATATTATGGTTTCTAAAGTTCCAGAATTTTCATTCAATTCTTTGCTTTTTGCAAGTATTGTCCAGTGTTCTGCTGAAAGCCTCAGTCTGAACTTAGAACACATGAAGGGTAGGTATCTTAAAATCCTTGTCTAAACACTCCATTATCCGGATGCCCTCTAGGAATTTTTTTTTTTTTTCTGGCATCCTTTTGTATCCCTGGTTGCTTTAAATCTAATTTAGCACACTGTATTTTTACAAAATATGCAGGTGGGGCACCTGGGTGGCTCAGCCGGTTAAGCATCCAACTTGCGCTCAGGACAAGATCTCCTGGTTCGTGAGTTCGAGCCCTGTGTCGGGCTCTGCGCTGACATCTCGGGGCCTGGAGCCTGCTTTGGATTCTGTGTCCCCCTCTCTCTCTGCCATTCCCCCCTGCCTCAAATAAACATTAAAAAAAAAGGAATGAGGCTGGACCCCAAAATCAAAGATTCAGATAGGAAGGCTTTACAGCATCTACAGCTGGAGCTGAACAGGGCAACACCACTAACAGTTGAATTAAGCTGTCTCCCCAAACTTTCTGGAGGCCCTACTTACTGGAGAAAGTTCTATCCTCCTGATTGGTCAGAAAGGCCTCGTCCTGACTGGTGGACTCAGGCAGCCCGCTGGTGGTTTTTGGATCAGGGTCCTCTGGTTTAAGTCCAGCTCCTGCTTGGGGCCGGTTCTGGCCGCGTCGTGGCTCTGCTCTGTGGGAGAAGCAGTTTGACAGCAGCAGCCGAGAGAAAGCGGCCGAGGTGCACGGTGTTTTTCTCTTGGGGCCTGTGCCCCTGGTCCCTTCCGGTCTGGGTCCCACCAAGGAAAGAAGACCATTGTAAACAAATATTCCTGACTGCCTGAGGAAAAGCAAACATAAATTTCTTGGAAAGGAAGATGTAATTCTAGGTTACAAATTGCCTGCATATTGTATTTTATTTCTTATTTTTTAAATGTTTTTTTTTGAGATAGAGAGAGAGCAAGCAGAGGAGATCATAAGCCGAAGTCGGACGCTCAACCGACTGAGCCACCCAGGCGCCCCAGCCTCATTTCTTAACAGGCTTGTGACTTTGTTTTTGTTTTTCCAGACTTGTAAGTTTTTCAAAAATTTAGTTAAGCTCCTTGGACTATCTGCCACTAATTCTGAAATAGGTAGATGACTTTAGGAGAAAAGGAGCTCTAAAGGCAAGGCTTTCTTCTTTGGCATTCATTCTTCTCTCTAATTTTGGCTCTGTTAGTCCTCACTTTCTTGTTAGCTTTCTCGTGCATCAGTAAGATGTAATTTTTACTTTGTCCAGGTTTTTATTTTTTTAAAAAAAATTTTTTTTTCAACTTTTATTTATTTTGGGGACAGAGAGAGACAGAGCATGAGCAGGGGAGGGGCAGAGAGAGAGGGAGACACAGAATCGGAAACAGGCTCCAGGCTCTGAGCCATCAGCCCAGAGCCTGATGCGGGGCTCGAACTCACAGACCGTGAGATCGTGACTTGGCTGAAGTCGGACGCTTAACCGACTGCGCCACCCAGGCGCCCCAGTCCAGGTTTTTAAATTGGTCTTAGCAGAAAAGTTGGTCAAAATTCCCTAATCCAGCATTACTAGAGAAACTTTGCATCATTTGAAGAGAAAAACAAACCAATACAATGATGTGTCTGTGCTATAGGAGGCTTCACATTTGCAGCTGAAAAGGAATTTAGAAACCATTATTTAACTCTTTTACGGGTGAGCAAAATAAGATAGCTGGTTAGTCAATCAAAGCTAGTTGAAGTATCTGATACCTAGTCTGGTAAATTATAATTTCATTATATGGGGGAAAAAAAAAAAACCTTAATCAGAAACAGGAACGATTGGATGCTCTATTCACCCCTTTCCCCAAAATCAAATAAATAGATGTAATATTGTATTATATTGTGTGTAACAAGGTAAGATATAAGGGAACGAATAGTGAGCTAGAAGCAGTAATGCTCCAGTCATTTACTTAAAACAGATAGTGAGCCAGCGATGTGTTATTCTTAAAGATCTCTGGGAAAGGAGATTCATCTAGGTATTTGGATTGATTAGTTGAGAAGAGTCAGGAGACGTGGTCTTAAATTCATTGTATACACGATTGCTGTAGCTATTTCTAATTTTTCTGCTGTCTTTGGAAAAGCGGAAAAATGGTTTTCCTCTTCCACTGAGATACACTGGGATACCTCAAACATGTGAAAACTACTTTTAGGCCAGTTCTCTGGCACTGCTGTTTTAGAACAATCGATTTTAAATCTTTTACATAAAAAGGAATAAAAAATATATGTGCATATATATATACATATATATATGTATACACATATATATACATATCAATATAGAATAATCTCTAAAACATTATGTTAGGTTAAAAAAAAATTGAGCACAAGCTAGTACATTCATATGGATCCATTCATAGGGAATGTCCAGAAAAAGCAAGTCTTATAGAGACAGCAGATTAGTGGCTGCCTGGGGCTGAAATGGGAGAAAAGACTGTTGGCAAACTAGTGCATTTTGGGTAATGAAAGGGTCCTAAAATGTATTTTGGTGATGATTGTGTAACTCTGTCAATTTACTAAAAATCAGTGAATTGCACCCTTAACAAGGATTTTATAATGTGTAAATTATGCCTCAATAAAGCTGTTGTTGTGGCCACTCTGAAGACATGACTGATCCCCCACCCCAAGTCTAAGTTCAGACGTCAAGACTCATCATGCTATACGTACCAAGAAAGTCTGGAAAGGTTTGTTATTCACGTGACGTGGCTTTCTGGAGATAGGAGGCAGGCTTCCCAAGTTGGTCTGAAAGTGCTTGGAGAATACAGAAAGGAGATAGGGGTTTTTATCATAGTCGGGTGGAGGGACCGGGGTGAAGGTACTCTTTCAAGGGCGAGGCTTTGCATGGTTTGAAACTCCCACAGGTACCAAAGAAGGGAGCATCTGGGATTTCTTATCAGCTTTCCCAGATGTGAGGCAGAAGGGGATGAAAGAGAGGTTTGGCTTAAAGGCTGTCAGAAGTCACACATCAAAAAACATGGAATCAGACTCTTTATTAGGGCTGTTGAAAATTACTTTCCCAGAGCAACTCTGTACCCGTTCCTTAAGTCACCTTCTATACTCCCTGAGCATATCGTGGTGAACTCCACCTATAGCACTTGTCAGTCCTCATTGTCCATTTATCGTCCCCTTGACTGGATGGTGAGTGGCCTGAGTGACCTTTAAAGCCCCAGTACTTCCATAATATTTGGAACATGGTACGCACCATGGTTTTGTTGTTGTTGTTGTTGAAAATAGGTGACAGCATGGAGCAAACAAAGCAGGGAAGAGAAAGATCAGGTTTGTGAGGAAAACTCCCCCCTCAGAGTGTGCTCTCCTTACCGTTCCCTCAAGCCCTACATTTTGCGCCATCTTGGATGATTTAATTTCTTGTTGCGAGGAAAATAGAAAAGAAACAGTTTAGCCAAAGTGAAGCTTGTATTTTCTTTGCTGTCAGAGAGGCATTTCATATGATTATTAATATTTTCTTGTTTGGCTCTTAAGTATGTAATATCAATACTGTGTTTTAATATCCTTAATTCTTACCCTTTTGCTTAAGCTTCTCTCGTACTCAGAAAAAAATTAATCTGATGACTCTGTGTAGATGCAGTACCTTTTTCTTCCCATCTCTTATTTCCTAATAAATTCCAAGCTCTATCACACCACAATCACCCATTACCTGGTTGACTATAAGTTACTTTTTCCTGGGGTGCCTGGGTGGCTCAGTTGGCTACACATCTGACTCTTGATCTCAGCTCAAGTCTTGATCTCAGGGTTGTAAGATCAGGCCCCACACTGGGCGCCATGCTGGGTGTAGTGCCTACTTAAAAACAAATAAGTAAATAAGATAAAAAATAAGATTATCTCAAAAAAAAGAAGTTATTTTTTGTCAAAGAAAGTTCCAGTTCACTCTATTATTCTACAGAAATTATTAACTCATTCTTAAAAGTGATTCAGTTTGGATAATGATTACACAGTTATGATACGCATTATCCACAGACTTCAGGAACTTTTTAGATAAGACTGCTACTACTTAATCTCAATCGTGTGTAACTAATGTATTTATGCAACAGCATTGTAAGTGTGTTTAGCTTTACTAGGTCTGTGTGAGTACATGTATACATATGTATATAAATATATATCATTTGTAACATAGAATTGTTGAGCAAACACTGCTTTAACAATCAAATGCCTAAATTCTAGTCTTGGATACATCATGCTCAACTTGGTAAATCACATAATCTCTTTGAGTCTCAAATTCTCCGTAAAATGGAACTAAAAATCTGTGCCCTGCAGAAAACCAAATAATGGCTTGTGGCTGGAAGCTCTCGGGAAATTCCACAGTTTTGCACCATTTTAAGATATTTGAAAACCTACTGCCAGCTCCTGAAGAGATGACCCAGATATATAATCACGAGAGAACCCTATACAAATATAGCCACCAAGCCAAGACCTTATCCACACAGACCGTAAGTAGTATGTGAGTTCAGATGAAGGACAGCGTACTTACACTGTGCGATCAGAGAAAGTCTTCGAGATGAGAGGCAGATGGCACCAACTCACTCAACACTCAGTCCAAACCCATCCTTAACTTCTCCCTCTTATTGATGTTGAAGATTTTAAGTATAAATTCTTCATGCCTCTTTGCCTGAAATATGGCAGGCAATACGTTTCTCCGTCCGTCAGCTGTACGCGAATGTCTCTGGGGACTTCTGGGAACAATTTGCTGACGTGTAAGACTGCAGGTATGACAACAGGTGAGGCACTTCTTCTTGGATACGTGGCCGTCCTGTGAAGACGCCATGAAGATCCTGCACATTGGACATGATCTAGTGGATTGCCTACCTCCAGACCTCTTGTCTGGGTGAAAATTAATGTCTCTGTTGAGCCACTCTTAGTTGGATTTCATTTGTTGTAGGCAACTTTTAGGGATACTAGGCAAGCCATAAGAAGTGGATGATTTCTGCAGTCAAGTACTGGCTCAAAGGGAAACACCCACGGCACTGGCCACACCTAAAACAAACTCAACTTGAAGATGAGGGAGAGAGATATGGTGGGACAATTGTGTTTCCCTGAATTTGCTACCACTGACCAAGGCTTCAGAGTGTTGCAGATAGGATTACTCACCTGTGTTAAGCATTTCTATTGATCTTGACCTCTGTTGTTGAGCAAGAGTTTCTTTAGAGAGATGGTAAGTAGGTGGATACCATTTATATGGAGATACATATTTTGTTCAACACAGGGAAGTACTTCGTAATAACTAGCACGACCCAACCTGATTTGTATGCCACCGAGTACCCATTTGGAGTGCTGACCCTGACAACGTGGACTTATCGGTGTTTATTGTTGTCTGGCTCATAAAATATTATTCAGGACAAAAGGTGCTGAAATGAGGATTATTGCAGGCAAAGTATCGGTCTTTCCTCTTAAATACTAAAGAGACTAAAACCACTGGGAGCAATTTTGCCTCCACCATTTCTCCAAGCTGAGCAGTCCTGGCATTCAGATAACTCTAAGGCTGAGAATCTCTGGTTAACCTCTGACAGTTTACTAAAAGCCACTTTATGTTAGGCACCTAGCTTGCATTATCCAATTTAATCATTCCATTGATCATTATCCCCATTGTACAGCGCAGTAAACTGAGGCAGAAGATGAAGTGACCTAAGTATCTGTGGTTAATAAGGAACAGAGTAAGATTCAAACCCAGGTTTGGTTTTTTTTTCCTGATTCTGAAACTTACACTCTAGTAATACTTACAATATTTTGTAATACTTACAATATAGTACAGATGCTGTATTGTCTTTATTTCCTTTATGATACATGGTAACCTACTGTCATTTTTCTGGACTGCAGTTGCAGGACAGCTGGTCAGGAGAGCCTTTAGAGTGTCCCTATATGTGGTTAAGATACAGCATGAGGGAAGGGGCAAGGGTCATCAAGTGCCTTCTATCACAATAGGACTGATCAGGTGTACATCGATGGGGTCCAAATCATGTACTTTTAATGTTATATTTCATGGACTCCAGGTTTTCATTTTACAGAAGAAAAATAAGGGTAGTTGACAAGGAACATTTTCTAAAAGCAAAGTCAAGGGAATAACTGTATCTCCTCTCTTCCAATGGCTCCCGAACTGCTATCCAATCTGTGACAGTTGCCTGTGTTAATTTCAAAAGAAAATAATGCATTCAGGCGCTGTAGGTAATAAGGTTCAGAGACTGCATCCATTCTGTAATGCGGAGAGTGCTTAATTTGAACCTTGGGCCACTTCGTATATATTCGAGTATGATGACTTAAATGTACACAGGAGCATTTCTGAATGTGGAAGCATTTGAAATTCCAAGACATCCCATGGGTCAATCTTTGTCCACAGTTGGAAATTACCCAGACCAGCATACCAACATAGGCATACATAGGAAGGAGAGAACATGTTTTCCCTTCATAAATCTTTTCCATGTTTTATGGCTTTTGCTGCCTAAAAATTTCCTCTAAGATGCTTCTTACCACAATGTACTCATGTCTTTCCATGCTATATTCTCCAAAATTAGCCAGCAGGTGAAAATGTTAGGAACGGTGTTTTGGGAGATAAGAGGGAGAGGCTGAGATTTGTGTATGCACAAGTGTGTGCATGTGCGTGTGTGGGTGTGTGTGCGTGTATACCAAAGGAAGGCCACCTGCTGGAGAGGAAAGGCCACTTGACTGAGCTGCAAATCAGAAAGCAAAGTTTAGCCACTGTGTACATGTGGGTCTGCTCGTGCCTCCCTCTATGAGAACAAGAGCTAAACTTGATCTCTCTTTCTGGCTCCAACATCCTATAACGCTGTAAAAATGGGTGCAGTTTGGTCTATGGCCAGTTGTCAGTGCCCATTTCATCTCTCTCCAGAGGATGATCAGAAGACTAGTGTCTTTTACATTTGATACTTCCACTATAGTATTATTTGCTCCAGTTGAAATAGATCAGTAACAGGGATTATAAAGGCTTAGATGATCGTGTGGTTAATAATGATTAAGTAGAAGAAAGATGATACAGCCTATAGCATTCTTTCTTTCTTCTTCTTTTCAGAGAGTAGAATAGATATGCCCTCAATCGTCACCACTAAGAAAGGGGCACGTCACAGGGGCGGCGAAGGGGAGCTAAGTGGACCGCACAGCAGGTGGAATATGGCACCATGTTGTAGCATGCACACCAGCAGACATAGTGTCCTCTCCGTTGGAACATCTCACCTTCCTCCACTCAGTGCCCCAAACTCAACTGTGTTATGCCCATCTCTCTGTATGTTGGAACCAGACAGTCTTTGTAGGAACAAGCATGTATCTTATGCATGTAAATCCACAAAGCCAAAGACGGGGTGGTCACTTCTCTACTTCTCTGTCAACCAGGTTTCTGGTTCTAGTCCGTTCTACACTTCATTTTTCTCTATTTGGAATTAATGAGTAGCAGGTACAAGTTTCGAGACTAGCGCACAGAGGGACTTTTGGAGTATGCTAAGGCTGATAACAGAACAAAATGGAAGCTACATTAGCAATTTACATGTATATAATATATAGAGTATATATTTGAAATATACATATTTCAAGAAAAGGCCTCTTTGTTACTATAATTTCAGGACAGCAGTAAATACTACAGAGCCCAGGATTTCAAGCACTTCCCTGCTGGGCTAGTGACTTAATTTATTTCTTTAATTTGTTATAGGCTCACAAAAAATGATATTCTTTGGAGACCTCAGTAGCCTGAGTTCTGCATGTATTATTTGCCGTAAAAGATTAATGAGGGAGCAGAGGCAATTTCTAATGGAATCCCTTGGTTTTCATCTCAGCCTTCCCAACCCCCACCTTCAAACTCACTTGCCAATTCAGCATTATGAATCTAAGTGCACTTGGCAGGTTTGATGGGGGGAGACAGAAAAGTTAAAACCCTAGGCTAAAACTATAAAAAACCCTTGCTTTTCTACCATCACCCTGCATCTGTTAGGTGCAGCGCAGTAGTTTACTATCTCATCTTCCATAAGATAATGTATGTTCACAGTCAGCCTAAAATCTTCAAGGTTTCTTGACTTCTGACCTGTGGGCATTTCCAGGGTCTGGTCCGTGCTCCTTCTCTCCAGAGAATGCCTAAACCACCAGACTGTAAGTCATCACCAATTTCCTTTCTCAATAATGTTAACTTCTGTATATTTTAGTATTGTTGGTGTTGAGACCTACTTCTTCATCATGACATCAGAAAGAAAAGTACAAAGTAATTCCAAGTGTGGACGTAAGGGTTGTGTGTGTTCTGCATGAACTTTTGGAGGCGGAGTTAAAGGTCAGTCCCCTACTGATAATGAACTACAACACTCCTCATGGCCATTCCGGCAAGTACTCGCGAAGGCGAGTGCCGGGGAATGGCAGTGGATTGCCCACCCGCTAACAGCTCTGCTAACAGTAAAATAAGTGATGGCCAGGAGATAAGAGCTGAGAGAATTTGGACCCAAACAGTAATTCTCACAACAGCTGCTGAAGGGCCGCCACAAAAGAAAATTTAAGAATTCAAAACTTTCTCTTGACCCTAAGCCCCAAATTAAATGGCTACTGCACCATCACAGTAGAAATGTAAATTGGGCCCCATGAATGACTGTTGGGTGGAAAAATGTTCAATCCATGAGATAGTCAATGAAAAAAGAAAAATATGAAATCGAATGGTATGAACTCAAATTTGGAAAAGAACCGAAGCAAAACAAAACAACAGTGTCTACATTTGCACATGCTCTGAGGAGCAGCTGTTTGTTCCTCTTGGAACATGATTTTTGAGACAGAGAGAGAGAAAGAGAGAGAGAGAGAGAGAGACAGTGCATGAGCAGGGGGAGGGTCAGAGAGAGAGACACAGAATCTGAATCAGGCTCCAGGCACTGAGCTGTCAGCACAGAGCCCAACATGGGGCTCAAACTCATGAACTGTGAGATCATGACCTGAACCAAAGTCGGACGCTCAACTGACTGAGCCACCCAGGTGCCTCATCACCATATATGTATATTTTTAACCATGGGAAAGCCTAAAACAAGCACTCTGTGAGCAATAATAACTATTACTAATATTTACTGGTTTTATACCATGTGCCAAATATATTCAGGAAACCTGTGATATAATATTGTACACCTATTATCATATTTATTCTCCCAAATACCCCACTTTTGTGATAATGGGATTGTGGCTCAAAGATTAGTCGACTTACCCAATGTCACACAGATAAAGGTATGTAATCTGCACTTGACCCCAAGTCTGCCTCCTCTTTGGGCCTGTGCTTCTCTCGGCATTCTCTACCATCTTACACAGTGTAATGGAAAAGCAACATAATACCCAAAAAGCTCTTTGGGCTAAGGTAAAGACGGAATTTCTGTTAGGGAGAGAATTTACCTTCAGTTAGGGAGGCTGTTTAATGAGTATGTTTGGTTAGGAAGGTTCAACTAGGTAAGAAAAGGCAAGAGTCAGTGATTTAAGGAATAAATCAAAACGTCTATTAATAAAGAAAAAGTCTATTTCTTGCTTACAAGATGATCCGGAGTGTATCAGTTCACAGCATGGCTCTCCTCCACTTGATTATTCATGAATCCAGGCTGAGGCCGTGTCTTCATCCTCAAGATGTGCCTTCCAGTGTGGTCCTTGCTGTGGTCGTTCCAGCCCCTGACAAGGTGGAAAGGGACAGGGGACAACGCCTATGAGGACCAAGCAGTGGAGCCTGGAACAGGCACCTGTCAAATCCACTCACCAAAGCCACTGGTGAGGCTTACCATCCATACCTCCAGAAAGAAGACTGAGTTTAAGAGACCCAATGCAGAACAGAGATTCAAAAGGCAATAGAAACAAGAAATTGGAGTAAGAAAAAAAAAAAGAAAGAAAGAAAGAAAGAAATTGCAGTGGGAACTACAAGGCAAGGCCCTAATCATAATCAATCTTGGAGATATTTGGGTATGCTGAGGTGGCCAGAGTATGAGATGTGGGGCATCCAGCCGTTTTACTGGAATATTCACCGAAGGTAGTCTCAGAAATCTTGAGAATTTGAGGATATTTGAGCTGTGGTAGCAAAGAAGGATTTAGAAGTACAAAACCAGGATCTTTATCCAGACCTTGCTCCTAACTAGTTATTTGATTTCAGGAAAATCTCTTGGTCACCCCTAAGCTCAACTTTCTATGATGTTGAATAGAGAAATAATACTGGCTACATAGGGCGGTTGGCCACTGAAATAAGATAATGTATGTGAAAAGCATCGGAACCCATAATATGCTAGACAAAAGTACGATTATTTCACGTGGTCTGGGATAGGGAATCACTTTGGTTGTCGGTGGTGTAGACGAGCAAGAACTGAAAAACACTGAGGGTTAAAATAGGGGGACAGAAGAGCTCTCCAAGGAGGAGATTGGCGGCAAAAAATCAGATCTCAGAATGAGTTGTGTGTTTCAAAGGAATTTGGCCAAAAGTCTTATCTGTCTCTTCAGTGATGTTCAGCCAACGCAAAGTCCAAGATGTTTAGAAATGTGATGTGCAGGAGAAGTGAAGCGTACTTCGGATTTAAAACCAGCCAACTACTCGTTTTGCCTGTGTGTGTATGTGGTGTGTGTAGGCAAGCACACAGGCACGTGTGTGTGCGTTCGAACGCTGCTTATAGCTGCGATTGTTGCTTTTCCTTTAGAGATGGATTTTACTTGCCGTATGTTCTGGAGAGTTAATTAAATACCAGGGAAATATGTTTCCTGTCTCAGTTTCCACATACTTGTGAGGATTTTGTCACTGACTTTGGTCCAAACAGGACACCTTTAGAAACATAGCAACACTTAGCTGCTCTTGGGAAAAGCTAATGAGTCATTAACATGTCAATATCGCTATTTTCTGCTTTAATATTTCATATCCCTGCCTCACCCAGTCTCTTGTATTCATATATACATTGTGTGTGTGTGTGTGTGTGCATTCTTTACCAAGAGGGAATTAATTCCTAGATAATTTTAAAATATATTTCCTTATGAAGGGTGCACTGAGACTCCCTGTACATTTCTTTGCAACTTCCTGTGAATCTGTAATTGCTTCAAAACTAAATATCTTTCCTTAAATATTTCTAATACATAGAAGAGCACAACGAAGTTTTTTGGAGCTTTGGTTAAAGCGTTTCTATTGCCTACCAAATGCAGCACTGGAAGCGCTACCTCATAGATTGGGGGCAAAAGAGGATTTTCCATTTAGATACTCTCCAAATTACGATGTAAAAAGGATTCCTTGGTAGAAGGCATTCTTTGATTCAGAAGAAACCACTATGAGGAAAACTGCAGGCATGAGACGTGGTTCTTATTTTTGACAAACCCCTTTAAGAGAAAAGGGGACAATCTGTGTGGGATCATAAAAGTCTACTGGAAGGGACTTTTCAAAGTATCATGAGCCAACCAAAGCACTGTTAATTGGCATGTGTTTCAACCCTTCAGAAAGTATTTACTGAACGTTTTTTATGTGGGGGCTACTGTGCCCAGCTTACAGGTCAAGTCAAAGACGAACAAGCTGTCAGGTTCACCCAGTCATGGAAGCCACCACCCCATCCCTTCGTCATCCTCTGTCCCTGAACAGCGCCCCCGCGTGACGGATTCTATGCCTCAATGCCTGCCACCTGGTTCTCCCCTCTCTCCTCCCCAGTCTCAGCATGACTTTTTACAGTCATAGGACCAGCTTTTTCCCGGATTATAGTAACTGCTTCAGGCTCAACTCTCTCCTTTTCTAACTTCACCGTCAGGATGATTGTGCGTTTTCAAATATATCATCATGTTCCTCTTAAATCCTTTGTCAGCTCACCATTACCTATGCTTGAGATTTTCAACTCCTATTTTATGCACGTGAGACACTATTTGGAAACAAAGTACTCCCTCAGAGTATTGGGCCGCCTGGCTGGCTCAGTTGATAGAGGATGCAACTCTTGATCTCAGGCTCCTGGGTTCGAGCCCCACACTGGGGGTAGAGTTTACATAAAAAAATAAATAAATAAATAAATAAATAAATAAGTTCCTCAAAGTATTAAGTAGTTGGATCCAACAGCATTATATTACAATAATTTATTTTATGAATCCCAACCAGTTGATATTAATGTCATCAATGAGAACATGAAGATTACTACCAAAATTTGAAATTGGGTTTTTGTATAAAATGTTAGTCTTACATCAGCCTCCATGTCCAGTTTTATTTCTGTGTTTGGTTTAGAATTTAGAGAAATTAAAATAAACCCCAACTTGCACCAATAAATACTTGGAATTAGGAACATGTTTTTACTGGCTACTTCTGCAATCTCAGATCTCAGGAGAAGTTAATTGTATTGGCCGTGCCCAGTGTGTAATTTCTTACACATTTGAAAGAGCTTCCTTCTTTTATTAGTTATTGAAATAGCTTAAAATATAACAGTATAAAATTCAAATCAACCCCATGAAGGAGAATCAAGTCCAAAGTTCTCAGCATGGCCTATGAAGCCCTCCGTGTCTTTTCTTCTTCCTCCACTTTTATATCTGCACATCTCTATCCCCAGATTCTAGCCTGGCCAACTATTTCCGGTTCTTTGAAAGTACTCCAGTATTAAACTCTCCCCCAGCAAATTTTATGTTCTAACCCTGTTATCTAGAACCTCCAGGATTCAGTTCCACGATACTTTCCTAGCAGTTGCCAGTATATGAAGATTAGGTCCTATGATTCTTTCCAAGTATAGTTTGTTCCTTCCTTACCCAAGCCCAGCACTTCCCAGCATGTTATATAATGACTTGGCCCTGATTTCTGGTGCAGTGGCCAGGAAAAGAGAGGAGCGGAGATGTTAACCCGGCTGAATGCTGTCCTGCAGGGCATTCAGAAGTTTCCTCATTGTCTTCAGCAAAGAAGGTAGCTGTGGTGTTTAATAGGGATGAGTGGGTCACTTCTGCAGGCCCCAAGATTTCATAAGCATCTGGGATTTTAATATGTTTGAGTGTATTGATTTAGATACTTATAGTTTACTCTTCCACCAACAAGGGCCCTGACCTTGGGGAAACAGCTTTCCCGGAGTTGCGAATTTAACCATTTCTGGAGCTTTGTTATCCTTCTAATTAAGTCCTGGGACTGATCTTTGCCCTGTTCTGCCCTCTGGCTACGGGAGATAAGAGCCTCTTTCAGTGCTGGCTTGGAGAGTTCCACTGACTTGCACACTTTACCTTTAATTGGTGATTAATCATTCTCAACCTTTCATTGTCTTTCTCCCTGCAAAATTGTGTCAGCAACAGTCCTCTGATTCCTTTGTCTCTATAATACTACTGCTCTGTCCTCTCAAAGGCCTGAGATACTGCACCTGCCATTGCGCTCCCTTCATCAATGTCCCAGCCTCCCTATCCCCACCTTTAACCATCAGAGGAAAATTAACGGTGGCATAGTGCCACTTGACAGGCTGTGAGCCTGTCAGCACTGGCTGTGAGCACTCTACCCACCCCCAGCCATGGGGTCTCCGTGAGCAGCCAGCCCACACGTAACCCGGCATTGCAATCCCATTTCAGGATCTGCTTCCTCAGAACACTCCTGATGTCAACTGTCTTACGTCAGATTCCCCCCAAAATAGCTACGAGGTGGAGATTTTCACTGCAGGAAGGTAATCAAGGACCTCTGGTGGCCATGGGGACGTGTCAGATCTGCCCACAAAACAACCTGCCATAAGAAAAAGGTTGACCGAGAGATTCTAGATACCACATCTTCAGTTTTTGGGTTTTGCCAGCATTCACACGGTGACCATGGTCTCCTTGGGCTTCTCCATTGGAAGCGTCCTAGAGACAGCATGTTTCTGGCCAACTCAGGACTCTTCTAATGGGCAATCATTGCTCTGGGACCCCTTATCAGCCAGGCTAAGGCTTTTTCAGAGACTTTTCTTATGCAACCCACCTGCGTTCTTCTCCCCCTTGTAGGTCCCCCTTGTGGTGTCGTCTGAAGTCTCCACTGCTCATTCCTGCTTACCCTGGTGTCTTTCATAAGCATTTTTTCAGAACACATATTTGGATATCGAATTCTGGTTCGGCATCTGCTTCACAGAGGACCCTGACACTGGGGTGTTCTCAGGAGCAACTCTTATCGAGAAGGATGAGAGCAGGAGGAGAAATTAGACTGTAATGAAGTTCCAGAGGATCGTCTGATTTCACGGGGACTTCCGGACCTGGGATGGACCATTCAAAGTTTTCACTAGTTGAGGCAAGAGGGCCGGCGGTTTATACTCGCATCCACGCGAGCATACCCACTGGATAAAGACAGTCACATGGAAGGGACACAAACCTGGGTGAGCCAGTGCCGATTGGCTGAAATTCCCAGGGAAAGACTCAGCTGTGAGCCACTATGGCAGACAATCTTGGAAACAGAGGGAATAAATGCCGTGGTCACCAAGGGGCTAATCTGGGTAGCCCGCAACTTCTACTTCAAAGAGGAAACGGAAGACAATTCTTATAGTGAAAGGACACTGGTCATAATGTCTGTGCTCTTTATAAAGGGAGGATATAACATTTCATAAAACTCTGTGGGTGAACAGAGCATGTCTCTGAGATGAGTGCAGGGTCAGGAGAAGAGAATCTCATAAGCAGACTGAGCAAGAGATACACCACATGTTGTTGGAGTGTACTTTGTAGGGGTGAGATTTCTTCCTGAAGTTCAGTGCTTCTGGTTCACCCTGGGAAGACGTTTCTTCCTCTTCTCCTTATAAAGGGGACAGGGGGCACCTGGGGGGCTCAGTCGGTTGAATGTCTGACTCTTGATTTTGGCTCAGGTCATGATCTCACGGTTCATGGGATTGAGCCCCGCATCGGGCTCTGCACTGAAAGTGTGGTGCCTACTTGGGATTCTCTGTCTCCCTCTCTCTCTCTCCTCCTCCCCACCAACTCAAAATAAATAAAGTTAAAAAAAAGTGGGGACAGGAAGGCTGTCACCAACTACTCAGCCATGCTGAAGTCAGCCCCAAGGTCAGGCCAAAGGGAGTCTTCACTCTTTTTAGTTCCTATAAAGTGCTTTATTCACAACAAATAGAAATAGCAATAACTACGGCTACAACAAACTGAGTGTCTAGTAGGAGACGGGCGTGATCCTCCACGGTGGCTGTCAAGTTATTCAATCCCCAGAAAACTCCGTGAAGTAGAGATTATTATCTCCAATTAATGGCTGAGCCAAGTGATGGTTGGAAGGTTGACAGTTTTCCCCAACGTGATGCAGCCAAGAATCAACAAACCTGGGATCAAACCCAGTTCTCCTCGGCTCCAAGAGCACTTTTCTTTACACTCTCCTGTGCTTTCAGCCAGTTGGAAATGGGAGTTCCAACGGCAAATGCTTTTATTCTCCGTCACGCTTTTCACGTCAAAGGAAAGGCAAAAGTCACAGCCTCAGAGCCCCTGGACTGCAGTGATCAAATCCATTGATCACTGTTATCTGTTATCGGGAGACAATTGCACAGGTGTTCGGGAGCCGCAGCAGCAGATTTCATCTAAAGACTGGGAAGTTATTCTGCGAAATGCGTGCTCTTTGCCAGTGTGCATTCACTCAACTGCTTTTGTCCCACAGTATCTGTATTCTCCCACCTGATTATTTTCTCTCCATTTGGCAATCCTCAACGTAGGGGCTGCTGTGGCTGTGTATACACACACACGCACACACAAAGATTCTCCCGCTCTCCAATTACCAGGATGCAGCAGGCTGTGTGGGTTTTTCATTCTCTTTCCATATTCAACCTTTTGATGTGTTGCCTGTACCATTCTTTCCCCATGTGCTAACAAGGCCGTCTGTGAGGAAGGTTTCGTGGGCAGCCAATTACAGAGAGGATGTGAGGCTGATCAGAGGAGTGGAGCCCTGCTGGAGGACTGTCATTTACAGCATGAAAGGCAATGCAATCATGGCTAAAAGGTCTCGTTTGGATAGGAGCCGTAACCTTCCAGCCACACTTCCGGGCATCTGAATTTGATGGGTTGTTTTTGTGTGCTTTCGGTTGTTTAATTCTTGCTGTTTTGTAAGTCATCGTTGCTCATATTTCAAAATGCCTAATAGTAATGGTAATCTTTCTGCAATAAAACATGAATGAAGATGGCCTGCTCGTAAAATGCAACGCTGTGAAGAGAATCCAAGGGCCATTTGAATATATGTATGTAAATGGCTGTTGGTTGTGAATAGAATCTCAACATGCAAATGAAGAAAATGGAAGAAAATTGTGCCGCTCTCTGTGTGTGAAAGCCAGCGGTGATGCCATATATGACAGCTGTAAATGGAGGTGCTCCCAAATCAGAATGTGTAACGCGTAAGCTATGCCTCCCCGCTCAAGTGTACGTAACCACAGCAGCCGTGTTAGCTTGTGGACCGGTGGCGAACTGGCAGAGCAGAGTGGAAAAGGATCCTTTTCCTTTCAAGGAAAGGAATGAGAAACCCACAATGAGAAACCGTCCTGATTTTTCTTAATGTGCTTGAGTCTTGAATGGAAAATTGATCTGATTCTTCTTAAGGAATAAAAAGGGACAGAAAGAGAAACGAGGGTGGCTGGGGATATGAGAAACGATGACTCTGTCTGTCTGCCACCCACACCCCAACAAGGGCTGGCCTCTTCCGCCCGACCCTTCCCCATTCACTCCAGCCGGAGTCCCTAAATGACCTAACTAACTGGTGCTGTCTTGTGCCTGCAACGATTTCCATCAGTTATTAAGGAGCACACAGGCTCTGACACATTCAAGTGTGTTTTCTGACCATGTTGAAACACACACAGAAGAGTTGTGTGTTTAACCAACATAAGCAGATGTCAAGGAGTGCAAAAATATGCCTCTTTTAAAGTCAGTATGTCTGTGTATTTGTGGCGGCATATGCCCAGAACATGTGTATTTTGAGTGCTAAGCATGAGGAGTAATGAGCAAAGGAACAACACTGTTTCCTTAGAAAATAATAAATAAAAAGTCTGTTGTAATTTCGGCAAGTTTCAAGTGTTCTAACATCGTGACACCGTGCATCGATTCAGGAGGTCGGAAGACGGGCGGGCTGAGGTGGGTACTAACTACAGTGAGCGAGCTGAGAGAATATGGCCGAGCTGGTAACCTAAATCATGTGGGTTCAGTCTCCCACAGGAATGTAATATCAACAATGATGAGCTGCACTCAAGAAATATCCCTCTTGGATAGAACAGAAATGTGGAAATAGGCTAAACACAAAAAGTAGCTTTTAAATAGGAAAAGGCAGAATTTAACTAGAAATTTTGAAGGGGGCTAATGTAAAGCCAATAATTCTAGGCATTACCTTTGGAATTTGGATGAGGAAGCTTCCACACAAAAAGGTAGAATTAGATTTCACAATGGGCCAGCGGGGACGCCTGGGTGGCTCCATCGGTTAAGCAGATGACTCTTGATTTTGGCTCAGGTCCTGATCTCATG
This sequence comes from Prionailurus bengalensis, assembly GCF_016509475.1. Classification (NCBI taxonomy): domain Eukaryota; kingdom Metazoa; phylum Chordata; class Mammalia; order Carnivora; family Felidae; genus Prionailurus; species Prionailurus bengalensis. Next base: position 10,226,536 of record NC_057349.1, on the reverse strand, counting down.
GGTTCATGAGATTGAGCCCTGAGTTGGGCTCTGTGCTGACAGTATGGAGTCTGCTTGTGATTCTCTCTGTCCTATTCTCTCTCTCTCTTAAAATAAATAAACATGAAAAAATTAAAAAAAATTAATGTTTATTTATTTTTGAGAGAGAGACAGAGCAGGGGAGAAGAGAGGGAGACACAGAATCCGAAGCAGGCTCCAGGATCTGAGCGGTCAGCATAGAGCCCGACATGGGGCTTGAACCCATGAACTGTGAGATCACGACCTGAACCAAAGTTGGACACTTAACTGACTGAGCCACCCAAGCGCCCCATGGAAAAAAAATAATTAAAAACAGCAACAACAACAACAACAACAGTGGACCAGAGGAATATTTTTCAGGCAAGCTGAGCAAGGAGGGCACTGAAAACCAACATTTAAATGGCTGCTGTGTGCCAGGCACTGGGGTAGGCACTTTCCAGATGTTGTATTATTTAACCTAATACAGCTTTCTGAGGTAGGGATGATAGTGCACATATTACCAATGGCAAATCTGTGGTGACACAGGTTCCGTATTTTTCTGAGGCTTACGTCACACCTCTAGTATGCAAGCCTAGCTCTGTCTGACTTCTAGGAGCAAGCACCTAGGAGAGCTTCCCCCCCAGTCAACACACCTGTACCAGGTTGGTAGCGGGCAACCAGGAGGAGCCTTGGGGGGTTGAGGATAGGATGTCCTCATTAGTAAAAGAGAGTAGGAAGCAGATTCTTGAAGGCACTGGGAATTCTCCAGACTTTACAGAAATGCCAACTTCAATCTAATGCAGACAATCTGAGGAGATTGGATTTTATCAAGGGCGGGATTAGATGGGGTGGCCCCTAGTGACTCTGAGAGACTTCTGCACGTCTTTGGCAGCTGTGCAGGTGAACCGCTCAGAAGCCCCTCGAAAAGCAAACGTGCTGCGGATAGAACTGGGCGATACCCTCCAGGGTCACCCCTTTGGGAACTGCTGCAGGATTCACGTGGAGGTCACATTCTTCTGGGTGTAACTTCAAATACTCAGCGCCCAGGAAGAGATGAGCGACAAGCACTTGGGGAATCAGAAAAGACTGTTCACTTCGCACCGCTGCCGGCCCCGCTGCCGGCCTAGCAGGGTAGAGTCACCTCCAAAAGCTGAGCATCCGGCTCGGGTTTTACTGGTCTTTTTATACACATGTGCTTCCGGGTTGGGCGGGACTAGTATAGCGAAGCTTCCGGTTCCTGGCTGCTGGCTGCTGCAAGAGGCAAGCAAGATTGCAGAAGCCAAAAGCATGCAAGGGGAGGATCCGGCCTCAGCCATCCGCCTGGCCCTTTTTATTTGCATTTACCGGCTTTTGTCCTCCTCACAGGCATATTTGATCCCGTGTCTGAGCAGGTCAAGAACATTCGAGTCAGGCCACGTATGCCAACGTAGACCTGTTCTACTAGGCGAGCCCCGCGTCAGCTTGGCCGAGACTTCCTCAGAGCTGCATTCCAGTCTGAGGCTCTTTCAACTCAATCTCCCATCATTCTCTTGCTCTCTCACGAGGTGGGGGCGTTCTGGTCTGAAGCTCCTCTTGCCCACCTCTCTTTACGCTGACATTACGCTTCACAGGTGGTCCTCCCTCAAAGTCCCTTGCACTTTTAATTCAGGCTTGGCAACTGCTTCCCAGAAGGCTCCAAATGACTCAGCCAGCCCTGGGAGTGGTGACACAGGATTGGGGTGTGGATCACTCGGCATCTAGCTGCTAAGAAGGGCCTCACTCAGCATGTCGGGTGGAATATAGATAGTCTCATGAGCCCAAGATGGTGTCCCAGTTGGTCAAGGCTACACCAGGGTAACCTGGGAAAATGACTCAGGTACTTGAAAGGTGTGGAAGAAATAGTTCATATATTCATAAGGGTAGTGGAGTTGGCTGGCCATTACTCAGTTGCACTGCATTGTAAAGTGGAGACAATGAGATTATGAGGTCCAGTAACAAACAGTTAGAGATGAAGCATGAGAACTGGGGGACTTTGTAGTTAGCTCGCAGAGAGGTCCTTATCTTGTGCAGTAGGAAAACAGACACCACTGAGTTGCAGTGTTTAATAGTTAGAGATGTGAGCAAGGCTGGTATGCTCAGGTCAGAGTCCTGGTTGGGAAACCAGGGCCCCTGAAACACGGAATAGGGTTGAGTGGATGCCTTGATGATTACTGCTCTGCAGACTTACCTGTACTCTCAGGTTCCAAAAGGTGCCACTCCCTTGTCAGAGTTAGCATTTCCCATGTGGGGGAAGACACTGACCTTCTGGGGGAAGGTCTCTGTCCCTATGAAGCAACACGTGTCCACCCAGGACCTCCTCTTCTGGTTGCGTGACTGATCATTAAGGATAACCCCCAGCATAATCCTGCTGGAGGATGGCTTAGGTTTGTAAGAGAAGAAAGAGACTGCATGTCAAAGGAGGTAATAATTAGTAGGAGCCATGGTTGAATTTTGCAGGTTGGTGGTCAAAAGAACCAGAAGATAAAACTGGAGAAGCAAACATTTCTTGATTTGGAGGCACCGGATACAATACTCTGGCAAGGATGCCAAGGACTTATGGCTCTCAGAAGCCTGGAGAAAGTGCCGTCGGCCATGTTGAGCATGAATAAGATGTCTGAGCTGTCGCAGCAGGCAGCACAGGAAGGAATAAGAAGCCTGAGCATGTGGGCACCTGGAGTGGATATACCATGCCAGCCAGAACCGAATGTTCCCCAGGAGGGCCCAGAGGCCATCAGAAGGGGCACCAGCATCACTAAGAAGTCCAGCCATAACTCTTCTCACAGGTCAGGGTTGAGGGTAGAGGCAATCCCAGCTCTCGGCCTGTTAATGGCAGTGGGAAAGGCCGAGGCTCACGAGCTGCTCCCAGGATACGCGTGGTGGATCTGGGAGGTGGCAAGAAGGGCTCTTCCTGCCCCTGGGGGGGAGCGGGGAGCTGCTCCCTTGTCCCGGTAAGAGTGCAGCCGGTGGACGGTTCCGTGGCTGTACCTTCAGGATCGGCTCCCGCCAGGCGGCTGCCAGCCAGTGAGTGCGCACGGCGGGGTGGGAGGGAGCAGGCCGCCAGAGTCGGCAGCCTTTCCATCTGGTGCAGGACTCCTCCAACGTGCGCGCTGTGCTGCAGAGACGGTGGTGGCCTGGCCAAGACGTCTGTGGAGCCGACGGCTACGGGAGGCTCTTTCTGTGCAATCCTTCTCCCTCTTCCACAGACGCTGCACCTGCATCACGGTCGGGAAGCTTGCCCTTAGTCCCGTTCCCTCTGCCCTTTATACTCCTCTCCAGAGATCTCTTACATTTCAAATCCTGTCTTAGTGTCTTTTTCCCAGAGGACCCAAAGTACCATAAAAACCTGGGTGGCGCAGTCCATTAAGTGTCCCACCCTTGATCCCTGCTCAGGTCATGATCTCACGGTTCCTGAGTTTGAGCCCCGCGTTGGGCTCTGTGCTGATGGTGCTGAGCCTGCTTAGGATTCTGTCTGTCCTTCTCTGTGCTCCTCCCCCACCTGTGCTCGCTCTCTCTAACTAAATAAATAAAACTTATTTTTTTTTTCCAAAGGATGGCAAAGGGGGCGAGAGACTATGGTTTGAGAAAGGCGAGTTTGCAGCCGGGGTAGCTCACTAAAGACGAGGGACTCATTCACAGTTTCTGCACTGAGATTTCTGAGACCTTCGTAACTGGGTTGGTGCATGTTGTTTTCTGCTTATTGCTGCCTGATTTTGTTGTATTTGCCGACAGTAGAAGTTTCTAAAAATCCAAAGCAGGGGCAGTCCCAGCTTCAAAGAGAGAGGGGAAGGTAGGTGCCATGTTTGGTTTTTCAGTAGTCTGGGCAGAGAAGAATCCAGCAAGGGAAAGCTCTTTGTGGCAGAGAGAGTGATAAGCATGATCCTCGGCCACAGGCAAGAGAGGAGGAATAAAATACCTATTAAGACCCAGCTGGGGGGTTGGGGGGGGGCGCCTGGGTGGCTCAGTAGGTTAAACATCTAACTCTTGGTTTCAACTCAGGTCATGATCTCACGGTTCATGAGTTCGAGCCCTACATGGGGCTCTGTGCTGACAGTGGGGAACCTGCATGGGATTCTTTCTCTTTTTGTCTCTCCCCTGCTCATACTCTCTCTGTATCTCAAAATACAGAAAAAAAAAAAAAAGAAAAAAAATGAGAAGAAAAGAAAAGAGAACCAGCTGGGGCCAGGATGCACACCTGCCCACTGAATCAGGTTTCAAACATTCGTGGTTTCAGAGAGTCTTGGGTTTTCTCTGTGCAAAGTCATCTTGAATGTAAGGACCTGGCTTGGCATTTTGCAAGTTTCTGGGCATAACCTTTTATCCTTCAGGAGCACCAGCATGAAAGACGCCAGTTCTCTGCTTCCCACTCTCTTCTGTCTCCCTCCTGACATTAAGGCAGGGTTGTCCAGCCCCATCAGCGGTCTCTTATGGCCCGGCTTGCTGCACTTCCGTCTGGCTGCTGTGTCCCACATGTGCAAACATGCATTCTAGTTTCTCTGCCCTCTACCAGGCGTCCCCAGTCCTCTCCCTGAAGAGGAGAAATGCCCTTTCCCTCCACTCCTCTGGGGCTCCTTGAGTTCCCAATATCTTGGTAGAGACTTGTGGGAATCTTTGTTCCTTTTTAAAATTTCTCTGTTTTCTTTTATTTTCCAGCGGCATCTCTATCTAAAATTCTAGAACAAATCTGCGGAGGAAAGAGCAGGGTTTGAAAACAATCTGAACGCCATGTACTTGAAACGTTCTTTCATGTCATTTGCCCAACCTTGATTATGTTCTTGAGAAGGTTCTTTAGATCGTTGTTTTCCTTTAGGCTCCATACTCTTAGCTTGCCTCTGGACTTCCTGAGATGTTTAGATTTGCAGTATCTACAGTCTGGGATCCCCTTTATAGCCACAAAAGTCATCCCCATATATGAGCACCAAAGAGGAGTGACTTTTCTTCATTAGTTCTTCTTCTCTAACAGGAATTTTCTTTTTTTCAACGTTTATTTATTTTTGGGACAGAGAGAGACAGAGCATGAACGGAGTAGGGGCAGAGAGAGAGGGAGACACAGAATCGGAAACAGGCTCCAGGCTCTGAGCCATCAGCCCAGAGCCCGACGCGGGGCTCGAACTCACGGACCGCGAGATCGTGACCTGGCTGAAGTCGGACGCTTAACCGACTGCACCACCCAGGCGCCCCTCTAACAGGAATTTTCAACACTGACTAATTAATGGTCCTCGCGCCAACATCATTTGATCCTATCTTACAAATTAAATCAGCACTTGGTCAACTGCAAGGAACATATGAGAACTCTAGAGAAGCCTGAAAAAAAAAAAAAGATAAGCTTGGAAAAACTTAAAGAGCCTTCACTTCTTCTTTCAAATATTCCTGCTTGTTTTGGTCAGTGGGGAGGCACAGCGGAGAGCATGAGTGGAGGAATCTGTAGTGATACATGAGTACAGGCTGTGGTCATGTTCTTTGGTCTCCGTAACATCGGAAGTGGCAAGAGAAAATGTGTGTAACTGGGGCCAAAAAAAAAAGCCGTCTTTGACCCCGGATGACTTACTATTCTCAGAAGAAGAATACAGATGAATGTGACTGACGTGAAAAGAAACAAAGAGTTTTCTTTCGTGGAGACTTTTCAAAAAGTCGCAGTCAATGAGCCAATCCAGCTGGGGACACAGGTACAATATTTCTTCTCCATGATCTTTTGACGAGGCAGGCAGCGGGATCACTCCACAGGTAAGAGGCCGTTGTGGTAAGAGACAAGGTGGTGGCTTGCCTTGCCAGTGAGGCTGGAATTGACGTGCTATCGCCTTGTACAGATGCAAGTGTCAAAAGCACAGTTGGAATTTTGATGGGTAATAATTATTAAATCTGAACAATTAAACGTATCTATTCTTAGGGATTATTTGACCCAATAATTATTACCCAGAAAAATTAAGCGTGTGTTTGAAATCCACGTTTTATCACCAGTGATGAGCCTGTCAATTCTATCCCATTAGTCGGTTTTCCTTACAGGGTGATATTAGTATAAGGAGAGTCATTGGAAATCACAGTTTATAACAACATATACTTACACGATCGGTGGATTATAAACTACAAAAATAATTTGCTACTTTATGTCTAGAACATCTAACAACTGGATTCATTTAAAAACAAAAAAAGCCAGACTAGATCACATTTCACACTTCTTAGTTCACTATAGAAAAGGAAGGGGGGGGGGCGCCTGGAGGGGGCTCAGTCAGTTTAGCATCTGACTCTTGGTTTCAGCTCAGGTCATGATTTCATGTCTCGTGAGTTCAAGCCCTGCATTGGGCTCTGTGCTGACAGTGTGGAGCCTGCTTGGGATTCTCTCTCTCTCTCCCTCTCTCTGCCCCTCCCACACTCACGCTGTCTCTGTCTTTCTCAAAATAAATAAATAAAAAGACAAGGAAGAAGGGAAAAGATCAACATTCGTTTATTGTCTACATTTAAAATACCGCACACTTCACATTTCTCCCCCTCAGTTCTCACAACACTATCGTTAGCCTTGGTTACGAGGAAACTGAAGATTTGATGAATAAAGTTCTTCCCTGAGTTCACAGAGCTGGTCAATAACGGAAGTGGGATTTGAACCCAGACCCTTGTGAGTCAACAGCCCAGGCTCTTGCCTCACTTCTCAACACGAGGTGTCTGTTTTTCTAGAATTCGCCAGAGTGACAGGGACAAGGACACCCACGGCATAACCCCATAAGAGAAAAGAATGAGACAAAAAGAAAGACACATAAAGCCATTTGACTAATACTTAATTTCAAGCTATCTGTAGAGTAGAATCCAGCAGTCACATGGATTTTTTAAAAATAAACCGATGTTTCAGTGATCTTTCTTGCTTCTGACAGCTACTTGACGTCGTGTTTCCGATTCCCTGGGGCTAAAAATTTTGTTATTGCCACGAGGCAACTTTCAAAGGAAAGCTGAGAAGAACTCCAAGCTGGGGCAGAAACAGGCAAGTCTCCGGGCAGAGGCAGGAGCTCAGGAATTACCAGAAGCTGGCATGATGTTGGCAACAGCCGCGGCAGCATTCATTTCATTCAATCCGTCTTATTTCAACCAGCAAACCAGGGGGGTTATAGGAACAATGAAAGCGTGAAGTCATTTTCAGGATTTTGCCAAATGGTCTATCGAGAGAACATAATTCAGACCTGTTACATCCTTGTGTTCGTCACAAGGACACTGCAGCCTTGGTGACATGTCAGAGACCAAGGACTAATGTGGAGGTTCTGGACCGACAGCACGAATACTTTTTACGAAAGCATCTTATGTGTGTTCTGTCGGGCCTCATGAACTTTGCCAATCAGTGCGCGACAAAGAACACGTAGATTTAAACTCTGCAGCCCTTCAGGGACAGTATTTATGTGTAAGCAGTAAAAATAAACCACAGAGATTTTATTTAAGAGGACCCCTTTAGAAATATGAAATCGAAAAAGGAAAGTTCTAGATTTCCATCTCTTTGTCTTCAATCTGGGTCTGTTGGTGTAGCTCAAATCACCGCCATGCGGTCAATTTAGTGGCACTGACAGACGTTACGTTAAAGTGAAATAGAACAGGACACATGGGCGCATGTTGTCCACAGTCAAAGGAAGTATTTCTGTAGTTTCGCTTCCGTTATGTACGTCTATAACTTGCGCACCGACGTCCGTGAGTACTTCTGGTGGGGGTGTCAGTGTGTGTCACGATGGAATCTGAAAGCCACCGGTCTAGATGACATCTGAGATACCTTCCAGCTCTAAAACCACACGATTCTGCTTTTGTCTAAATTGGTGATGTCCGGTCAGCTTTTGGCAGCTGCTGGGCTTCCTGGAGGTCCGCTGGGGGTAGAGGTGGCTCAGGGACGGCCTCCATGGTGCCGATGCATCAGAGCCGTGGTTCACCAAATGCGGCACAGCGCCACTTCCTTTTCTGGCATATCCCACGTTGTTAAGGAAGATATGCACTAAAGAACAATAAAGCTACCGGAAATAAAAGATAGCTCAAGACTTGACTGGGCGTATGCCCAACAATCTAGAGCCAGTGATCTCCCGGAAGGGCTGCTGACATGTGGTGGCCTCCCACGACGGGCCAAACACATTATATATTTTATGCATTACATGTTATACATATTAGTTTATTTCACTTTTACAACCCTCGTAGCTGAGTATTATGTCTCTCCCCTCTCTCTTTGAAAGCTGAATAAAATAAGCCTTCAGAAAGTAAATAACTTGTTTAAGGTCACAGATTTGAACCAAGCTGGACGTGAACCGGGTCTGATCTTAAAGCCTCTGTACTTCACCCTGCACTGTTGTGTCTCCTCAAACTAACAACGTGCCCCTTCTCTCAGCAACGGGGATGCCACATGCTTTTTGAAAATGCAATTTGAATTTTCTCTGGGATTCCTAAGGGTTTGGGAAACTTGATTGAACAAAATATTACTTGTTGTTTTTGTTTTTGTTTTTTTAATGAGGAGGGCAGAAGACAGGAAAGATTCTAGAGGGAATTATAGACAGATAACACCAGATCCCAGACACAGCCTTTTACAACTACTCTCAAAAAAACGAAGTAAAAAACAAAAAAGTGGGTGGGGGGAGGGATGCTGAATGCCGCGTTCACAAAGTAATGAACAGCTGGAATGTTTCCGCATGATTTATCCTAATGTAACAACTTTGGGATTTTTAAGTTTTGGGGAGGAGGGATGAAGTGAAGTTCACATTCATTCTTGGTTATTTTGGGAATAGTTACCCTCTGACACCCGGGAATCTTCAACTTGAAAATCTGGATAATTGAGAGTCAGCCCCAGAGTCCGGAGCGTTAACATTCCCACCGAAGGACCGGTGACCCTTGCGACGGGCTTCTTCTGCGCCGAGGCGTGTGCCTTGGCTCCCGGTGGCCAGTGACTCTCCACGGGTGCTCCGCTGGCATTTCGATGAGGGTAAGTCCACAGAGGACCTTCTGTAGACACTGAGCTTCTGGTCCATTCGGATTTCTGTTCGGACCTCCTGGAAAGCACCGTGGACACCAGACAGGTGTGCCAGGGAGCCAGGGACATCTGGAGAGTTTAGCCGAGTGGGTCAGGATGCGCTCCAGAGGTGCGATGACCTCTTCTCATTTGCAACGACAGGAACCTCCATTTCAACACCAGTGGGGGCCCCACCCACCTGCCAAGTCACTTTTCCAGACAAAAGATGAATGGCGCTGCTACAGCCATGCCGTGTTTTAAAGAGCTTGTCTGGGCACTAAACTGGCTTGAATAAAATATAAAGAACCGGGCTCTGATTCCAGCACCCCAGCGCGGTAGTTTCAGAGCCCCCGGAAGAAGGGCAAGGAGGGTGTGATTCTCTCATCAAGTAACTAAACAGCAGCTGTTCCCATAGGCAAGCAGCATAAATGACTCCTCTACCGAGAGAGGCTTACAACAAATCCCAGCTAATCTTTGTGAAACTGCGCTCTAAATGATTAGTGTTAACACACATTTACGGAGACAGTTGCATTATTTTCTCTCCTCGAAACTTCTGAGCCCAGCAAACCCCTCCTGCCCTTCTCTTTATTTTTCCACTGCAGCATCTTTTTTCACTTCTATGAAGAAATGCCAAGAATCTGCACAAAGATGTGGCCGTTAGAAAAAACATACACGTAAAAAAAAAAAAAACCCACACACCCAAAACACGCACACAAGAAAACCCCCACCAAACCGTTAATTGCCACTCAGGGCTTGGACCGTAGGTTCTACTCTATTTAGTACAAATCAGGAAGCGAGTCAGGTAGGAAGACCAAACATTCGAATCTATCATCCCTGAGTATTCAGGAGGTGACAGAAGGAGCCACAAAGGTTTTCCAACTCTAAGTCTCATTTTGCCTAGAAGTATTTCTCCTTTTTTTGCCAGGGGATTTTTTTTTATTTTTATTTATTTTTGAAAGACAGAGAGAGTGCGTGGGGGAGGAGCAGAGAGAGAGGGAGACAGAGGATCCCAAGCAGGCTCTGTGCTGTCAGCACGGAGCCCGACGTGGGTCTCGAACGCACAAACCATGAGATCATAACCTGAGCCGAAATCAAGAGCCGGACGCTTAACGGGCTGAGCCACCCAGGCGCCCCTGCCCCTTTTAATTCAAATCGTGCCAGCTTCCCTATGGCCTTCACGCTGCGGTCCAGTTCTGTGTTCAGCACTGCTTGCCTCAGTTTCACTTTTGTGAGCTGAGAACGCATAGGATACAGGCTGTGACAAACGATTGATTAAGTAATAGAGGGGCCGGTCCCATACCGTATCACAGTAGTGTTGAGGCACTGGGGTTGTTTTTATCTTGCCTCTGTCACGTTTGTAATTTTGGAGGGTGGCAACTTTGAAGTTGAGAGATCCGGAGTACATGTTGGAGAGCATCGCAGTACACAGAGAGCAGGGAGGGAGGGCGGTGACGTGCCTGAGCTGACATCCCAGCCGTGCCATTGTAACCAGGCTGCTAAGCAAGGTCTCGAGTAATACTTAGGACAACTTTCGTCCAAAATGCCCTTTCTCAGCCAATCTGGCACTACACCTAGAAGTAAGGAAGGTTGTTTGTGTCAAGACAAATAGGGACACTAAAATGGTTTGAGGCGATCAAACAACAAAAATAATTGTTACGACTCTTATCTCTTAGTTTCAGGATAAGTGAAAACGCAATGTAAACCTGGGTGGCTTCTCTTGTTGATTTCTCCTACTGAATGAATCTCCTTCATTCATTCCTTGGGATTTGCTTCGTTTCTTTGGAGTTCCCCTTGTGCCTCTACAGCACTTCTTTACGCAAATTCTTTAGGCATGTGTCCCTAGCCGCAGTTTGTGATTCAAGAAGGGCCCGATGACTCTATTCCCAAAGATGGGACTTTTCTGCAAGGTTTAAGTACAAGGTTTCAACCCATCGCCTTTCGCTTTGAAATTTCTGCCAAGACGTCGCATGTCGGGGAGCAAAGACTGAGAGCGAGAGACAGACCCAAGACTATGTCTGTAAGGCATAAAAACCATGACTAATAAATTGTTCCTTAATAAGTATTCTGGTCCATGAAGATATCTATCAGAAAAGCTGCCTGGCAAACTATATGAAGAGAAAACCATTAGAGTGCGAAATTTTCCTTTCTTATTTGTTGACTTAGTGTAGATCCACACTTAGAAATATAGAAATTAGAGAGATGGGTTAAGTAAGAGATAAAAGAAATTCATTGATCGTTTCCTGGGATCTGAGACAAAATGAGTTTTCAGCGAATATCCTATGGATTTGGTAAATAGGAAATTATTATTTATTTATTTTTTAAATGTTTATTTACTTTTGAGAGAGAGACAGAGAGACAGACAGACAGACAGACAGGTGTGAGCAGGAAAGGGGCAGAAAGAGAGTGAGACACAGTCTGAAGCAGGCTCCAGGCTCCGAGCTGTCAGCACAGAGCCCGACGTGGGGCTCAAACTCACAGACTGTGAGATCATGACCTGAGCGGAGGTCAGACGCTTAACCAACCAAGCCATCCAGGCACCCCGGAAATTATGCATTTTATGTACATATTTCCTCATTAGATTTCAACAAAAGGAACACAACTCATGACAAAGACAAACTAAGACCACTTCTTCTCTTAAAGTGAAAATTAGGTTTCCTGATTTGCTTTTGTTCTTTTGCCTATGGTCTTTCCACGTCATGCTTCCTTCCTCTTTCCTCAAAAGGGCAAAGTAGCAAACTCCCCAAGTCCAGCCTTCGTTTTTCGGACCTCGTGGTCACTTAGCCCTGCTTTTCCCGACACGCTCTCCCACTGAAAGGCAGACACCAGCCCTATTTTTTTCAAGTTCTAGCTCTGCCCTCAGTCCAGCCTCAGTTAAGATGCTCAGGGACCGATTATGCACCGGACAGTGGTGTGCACTGTGCGGGATTCGTCTATCCTCATCGGTCCCTTTGCTCCTCATACTTTCTTCCCATTTTCTCCTCATTAGCCCCTGCACTCTGACCACAAAGGAAGAAAAGGACAATAAAAGCTGGTCAGTGTTTTGGTAGAAGGATTAACTGTACTCAAAATCAAAAGGAGGGTCTGAAACGAGGTTTGAGATGCTCCGTGGCTTTTGCATATTCGTAATAGAGAGTTAGCTGTATTTCATCATAACCGCTAGCCAAGCGAAGACGTAAGAACGGACTCTAAGCTGCAACATCTAATTTACTTTGGGTATCCTCCAAAAAAGTTCATCATGTAAAGCGATAAACCGGGGTCTCCTGTATTCCCCGTTCTCCCCACCCACCTCTAATGAAAGGGTAGTTGCTCCGTGTAAATTTTTAAAAGCAAATTTGAATGTTCTGCCTCTGCTAATAAGCACCCAGATGATCAAATACAGACATTACTCACGCAATATCAGCACTGCTGAAAGTACAAACACATCATTTTCTATTGCAAGCTGAGCAAGAAACAGCTATTTTTACGGGTCTGCAGAGTGAATTGATTGTGTACAGAAGGAGAGAGTGAAAATCACACCAGAGTGAAAGTCGTATTCCACACGTGAAGAAGACAATTTAACAGTCTGTGCACAAGTGAGGGCTGGATATGGAATGGGGTTCATTTGGACCCTGGACTGCAGCAGCATATTCTAGAACTTTGCACTGAAAGTGTGTCAGTAAGGAAGAAATGTTTTGTTGTTGGTGTCACGGAGGTGAGAGTTGTTTGTTTTGGTTTTCTGTAGAACTTTAGGGTAATGCTTAGTGAGCTTCGTCAAGAAACATATTCAAATAACAAGTTATGGTGACGACTCTTCCAGGAGCTACTCCCCTCTCTCGTAAATCAAAAGCAGAATTTTATATACTGTTTTCTTGGTGCAGTCCACATTCATGATGGTATTTGAAAAAGTCAGAGAACCCCGTGGGATTGTCATTAGGATTACAGGAAATATTCAACATCAACAAAATTAGAATAAAAATACAAAGAGGTAGATAGATAAAATAAGAATCATGAGCAGGCACATATTACATGACGCTCACAGTGTTAGCTATAAAGGATAATATATTTCCAAAGCCGGATGTTTCTTGCTATGTAGAGTGTTCCTTCCCCACCACCCTTCCTTCAGTGAGCTTGGGATGATGCATGTGGTCCAACCTCTTTCAATCTCAGTCTCTCTCTCTCTCTCTGTCTCTCCCTATCTCCGTCTCTCTCTTTTTCCCTTTAACTTCCGGTAAACAAAATGCAAAGAGTAAAATGAAAAAAGTAATGTTTTCTACTTAGAGAAGAGCAATTTATTGAGATTCTTGTCTGAGAAAAACACACTCCTTTTTTTTGTTTGTGTTTTGGACTCATTTAATGTCTAATCGGTCGGCCAAAAAAGAAAAAAAAAAAAAAAGGAGAGTGGGAGTAGAACAAAAGTAGAAAATTAACTCCCAAGCCATTTGTGTTGGGCAACTATGGTTACAATAATCAACAGCTCAGCCATGAAAGTAAAATGAACTTAGCTTCAGACACTGTAATCTCCACTATCTGTTTCCTCATTATTCCTTATAGGAAAAACACGGTGCTTAATATTACTGGGGGCAACATATTTATCTTATATAGTATCACTTTCTATTCAGGGGTACCTGGATGCTAATGACAAAAGCCAAGTATCTGGTATCTTTGTGCTATACCCAGCTATCTTAACTAACGAAGTTGATCTGGAAGAAAGGAACCATTTTATTTATTTTTTAAAATTTTTTTAACGTTTATTTATTTCTGAGACAGAGAGATAGAGCATGAGTGGGGGAGGGGCAGAGAGAGAGAGAGAGACACAGAATCTGAAGCAGGCTCCAGGCTCTGAGCTGTCAGCACAGAGCTGACGCGGGGCTTGAACCCACGAACTGTGAGATCATGACCTGAATCGAAGTCGGACGCTCAACCAACAGTCACCCAGGCGCCCCAGAAAGGAAACATTTTAATTTTGCAGGACATTATATTCAGGTTTAGATATGTGTCTGCATATGTATGTTTACGTATGTGTTTGTATATATACACACATATATGCCAACAAAGCAAAAGAAAAGTTATACCAAAAGTGCAGTCTAGTGCTCTTTTTAAAAATTTAATATTTATCACTGATCTCACAGTTGGTGTTTTTGACAATCATAGCCAAGCATGAAATTCCACCCAAAGTCTAGAACATTTCCATCGCTGGACAAAGTACTCTGGACTCCTTTTCCAAATTCCCATCCTCCAAAGGTGATTATTTTCTAAGTTCCATCACTATGGATTAGTTTTCCCCGTCCTTGGAATTCGAAAAATGGAATAATACAGTATGGGTTTGTTTGTTTGTTTTTGCATCTGGCTTCATTCACTCAATACAATATTTTTTAGATCATTTCATGTTGGTGAGTTTTTCATGATTTCTTCCTTTTAATTTGTATATGAATAATCTACAAATTGTCCATGTTCCCATTGATGAATATTTGTTTTTTTTTCTAGCTATTAAGAATAAAGCTATTACAAATATTGTATAAAAGGTGTTGTATGGACATATGTTTTTAGGTCTCTTGGATAAAGACGTAGGGGTGGAATTACTGAGTTAACTGTCAGTACAAATCTAGCTTCATAAGAAACTGCCAAACTGTTTTGCAATATGATTGGACCACTTCTATCAGAAACATATTAGAAATGTATATTATTTTTCAAATATTTGAATCACTAGTCTTTTCTTTTTGCCATTGCAATGAGTATAAAATAATACTTCATTATTGATTTAATTTGCTTTTGCATTGATTTAATGGCTAATGATGTTAGGTATTTATTAGTATCTTTATTGCTCTTTCTGGAGAAGTGTATGTGCAAGTCTTTTAAACTAACCATCTTATACCGAGGTGTTTGCTTTCTATTGTTTTGTAGGAGCTCCTTACATATTTTAGGTAAAACGTTGTGATATATACATTACAAATATTTTATTCCTCCACGCCTTTCATGTATGGAAGCTTACCTTTTCCTGCTTAAGGTGATAAGAAGTTTGGCTGAATTCCAATTTACCAATTTTATTTTGTATCTTATCTATAAAATCTTTGTCTATTTCAAGGTCACAAAAATATTCTACATCTCCTGCTGAAAAGCTAGATGATCACAGCTTAGTTGTCTGAATCCAGGTGAATCTATTCCTGAGCTCTGTTTTGTTACACTGACCCATTTTTCTCTCTCAATACCAATACCACACTGCCTCGACTACTCCACCTTAACACACGTTTTGAAGTCATGTAATGCTAATCCTCTATCTTTATTCTTTTTCAAAGGTGTTCTTATTTTTCTGGGTACTTTGTGCTCTGGATGAATCATAGAATCAACTTGTCAATGGCTACTTCTAAGAGAAAAAAAAAAGTCCTGGGATTTTATTACTGTGGCACTTATACTATAGATCAATTTAAGGAAAATTGACGGTATTAAAAATATGGAGACTCCCAATCCATGTACAAGGTATATCTTTCCATATATTTAGGTCTTCTCTAATTTTTCTCTTCTAGTTTTTGCTACGCAAATCTTAAGTCAAATCTAACCCTGCATGTTTTTGATGTTACTATAAATGGCATTGTTTTTCTCATTCCATTTTCCAATGTTCCTTGATAGTAAATAAAAATACGATTGATTTTTGTGCATTGGTCTCACATCATGCAAGGTTGCTAAATTCACTTATTTTTCTAGTAGCTTCATGTAGATGCCGTTGGTTTTCTACAATCATGTCGTCTGTGAGTGACGAGTTTTACTTCATCTTTTCCCTTGTATTTATTTTCCTTGTCTAATTGCACGGGCTAGACCCTCTGGTACAATGTTGAGCAGAAATGATGAATAAGCATTCTTGCCTGTTTCAGATCTTGGGGGAAATTCATTCAGTCTTTCACCATTAAGTATCATGTTAGTTGTATGTTTTTTCTTAGTTGCTCTTTCTCAGGTTGAGGGGGCTCCCATGTATTCCTAGTTTGCTGAGAGTTTATATGAGAAAGGAATGTTGTATTTTTATCAAATGTTTTTTCTGTGTTTATTGAAATAATTACATGGTTTCTTTTATAGTTTGTTGTATGGTACAACAAATGTTGTAATTTATTTTCAAATGTTAAAGCAACCTTCCATTCCTGGGGTAAACTTCACTTGGTCACAGTGTACTATTATTCTTTTCATATATTATTGAATTCCATTTGGTAAAATTTTGTTTAGAAATTTCACATCTAAGTTAATGAGAAATAATTGTCTGTAGTTTTCTTTTCTTGTGATGTGTTTGACTGGCTTCAGTGTTTGGCTGCACTCCTAGAATGAGTTGCAAAACATTCCTCCCTTTTCATTGTCTGAAAGGGTTTGAGTAGAATTGTCATTACTTTTCTTCTTTCTTTGTGTTTAATTTGTTGTTCTTTTGTTAGTTTCTTAAAGTGAAGCCTGAAGTCATTGTTTTGTACACTTTCTTCTTTCTAGTAATCGACATTTAATATAAATTTGCCTTTACATACTGCATTGGCCGTATCTCACAAATTATACGATGCTTTAAATTTTTGTAAATATTTATTTATTTCTGAGAGACAGAGTGACAGAGTGAAAGTGGGGGAGGGATAGCATAGAACCCCATGCAGGGCTTGAACTCACAAGCCATGAGATCATTTCCTGAGCTGAAGTCGGATGCTTAACCAACTGAGCTACCCAGTTGCCCCTTTAATAAGATTCTTTAAATTACTTTTAAAAATTGAAGTATTTCATCAGACTTATGCAGTCTTGATTTAATGATTTCAGTGTTTTGTGCTATTTTTGTGGTTTTTGAATAGTTTTCTATGGACTATAATTTATTTGCTTTTTTTTTGGAGAGATTTGTTGGTATTATTTATCACTTTTATCTGTTTTCTTTTAAAATCTTTTAAAATAGTTTTGAAACTATTCTATGTCTAAATATTAAAAGCAAGAATAAAATCTATCATTTGACACACTACTTCATAGAATTTAACACACTTTTAATTTTTATGCTTCCATTTTATAGTGTTTGGATGCATTATCTAAGGTCTTAAATGTTATTTTTATGTACAGGATGAGTATATGTTCTTTCAATAATTACTTTTTGACATTTGGATTTACAATATTTACAAAACACTTATGAAAATTATTTAGACTAACCTTCACACTTAACTGGCTCAAATAAATTATTTAATACAATAATTTGCTCATTTTATGTTTCTCTTTTGAAATCATTTCTCAGGTAAATAATTTATTTCCAAAAGGCTCATGAAGGGAGCACATTTTAAGGCCTTGTTTCTCTAACAAAACAAAACAAAACAAAACAAAACAAAATATACTCCATCGCCTTCACAGGAAAAAAAAAATTGGCTTTTAAATTATTTAACCAAAACTTTTCCCCTCAAAACTCTGTACATTGCCTAGAGAAATTCTTCATTGTGTTATTTTTTTTCTTTTTTTTTTTTAATTTTTATTTATTTTGAGAGAGAAAGAGAGAGAGAGGGAGAGAGAGAGAATCCCAAGTAGGGAGCAAACCGCAAGACCATGACCTGAGGGGAAATCAAGGGTTGGACATTGTCAGTTGATTGAGCCACCCAGGTGCCACCTCATTGTCTTCTAATTACTCGTAATAGTAAATGTCGCCCTGTGTTTTATATCTTTTAACGATTATTCCTTTTTCTTTATTTTCTTTTAAAAACATCTACCAGCCATTCTGTCGTGAAGCTACTTCTAGCCAGAAATACTATTTTCCAACAGAAATGGTTTGCAACTTTCTCTTGACCTCTTTCAGTGTCATCTTGGGTATTGCTAGAATCTTCTTCCTCATTTTGAACCTGGAAAACATATACATGGTCATTCTTCCTGGTAAAATTTCCAGAACCTAGTGAGCATTGACCTCATGTTATTCTGCTAAATTGTTTGGAGTTAAAACTATCTCTGCTGTTTCTTTCACACTCTGAACCTACTGAATATACAGCAAAAACAAACAAGCACACCCAAAGTGTCAAATTTTCAGCTCTCAGTGCACTTTTTGTCTACACCCTGAGCAGCCATGACCTAATTCTTGGAATTAGAAAGGTAGTGAGTTTTGATACAATATGTGCCTATCAAGAAGTCAAAAATAATTACGTTATTTTTGTGCAGTGTTTCCACTGTTCTGGTGAGAACAAAATACACATGCATGTGTGAGCTATGGAATGCGCTATTTTGGCAATTCTGCATGCAGTTAAGTGCTCTCATATTTGCATTGTGAACGGGCATCGCCCAATTTTTAGATGACAAAATTCATGCTAATAATTTAAAAGGTTCCTTTTTCTTCACGTAGCATGATATTTAAAAAAACACTATAATACGTTGAGAGGTATCGTGGAAGAAAGGTAAAGCTTTATCTTATAGTACATTAACGACACTTATTTCCTACTTATTCAACAAGGGGCTCTGTGTTTTCATTTTTCACCTGGCTTGTAAATTATGAAGCCTGAACTGCCACCTGTCCGTGGCATCTCCCACTTTTTCTCCTGGTTGATCTAGGAGGGGCCCTGCTTTTTTTTTTGTAAATTTTTTTTTTCAATGTTTATTTATTTTTGCGACAGAGAGAGACAGAGCATGAACGGGGGAGGGGCAGAGAGAGAGGGAGACACAGAATCAGAAACAGGCTCCAGGCTCCGAGCCATCAGCCCAGAGCCCGACGCGGGGCTCGAACTCACGGACCGCGAGATCGTGACCTGGCTGAAGTCGGACGCTTAACCGACTGCGCCACCCAGGCGCCCCATCCCCCTGCTTTGATATTACTCATGGCCCCAGGAGCCAGGACAACCTGTCCTTACAGTCAGCTCCTGCTACCTGCTGGTTGATGTCTCTGATCACCTGGCCCTCTGACTCTTCTAAGACCAAACCAGCATGTCCCTCACCTTTCCAGTCATCCTATTTCAGATTCCTGGCGTCTTATGTATCATTTCCCTCCACACATCGTGTGTGCTTAGTCACCAGCTCCTGGCCTGTGTCTTGATTGCCCTCAGTGCCTTAGGCTCACGGATTTATGTGGTCAGGGACTCACAGTGGAAAACTCTCATTCATCGTTTCAAACTGGTTTTGCTTCTTTTACATCAGATGAAAGACAAAGTAACCAAGAGCAAACTCAAATGTTATTGGCTTCAGGTACAACCCCAGATTCTACCTTTTCAATAGAAAGGGCATGACATCTTATCAGGTTAGTTACTAAAACAACTGTCAAACAATAACATGCAATCCCCTTAGGTACAGATGAGCAAATTAATACCTAGGGAGCATTCATGACCAGCTCATTACCGCACTAGTTAGCAACAGAATTGGAATTAAGATCAAGATTTTCTAACTCCTAATATTTTATCCAATACAGATGAGATTTCTGATTGGGATCACAATATCAACAAGTTCAGTCCTAAGTACCTGGACGGGGTGGGGGAGAAAGGCATCATTTTAGATGCCCTTGCAGAGCAGACAACCATAACCATCTCTACCAGATCTGGTCATGCCTTACTCCTTCTGCTGCCTCTTCAGTCCTTGCCAGTCCTTGCCACCATCCGAGTAATAGTCCAGAACTGCCAGCATCAGCATCACCTTGAGCCATTTGGAAGTCAACATCCTCAGGGCCTACCTCCAGTCTGAAGAATCAGAATCTGCATTTCAACGGGACCTCAAGGGGATTTAAATACACTTCAAAGTTTGAGAAGCATCAACCTCAACTTAAAATGCTTTCTAAATTGAGAGGGGTGGGGAGGGAGGAAGGAAGGAAGGAAGGAAGGAAGGAAGGAAGGAAGGAAGGAAAGAAGGGAGGGAGAGAGAAAAGAAAGAGAAAGAAAGAAAGAAAGAAAGAAAGAGAAAAATGCTACTAAAAATCTCTCAGTCCATCCATGTTTAATATGAGAGGCCTGGGGACTTGGTTTCATTGTTTCCTTTATTCATTTTTCTTCTTTTGCTTCTTCTTTTTTCTTTCCCAAGGCTTTTTGTTGCTGTTACACCGAGGAGCTGCAGGAGACAGAGCGCTTGGCAGCCTTCCCACAATCCTCAGCATGTGGGAATAGCTAGTAACAAAGTGTAAGCCCCTGCCAACTGGTGGTTCCGTGTAAATGTCTCTGTTAACAACCAGCACTGCTGCTAGCAGCCGTCGGAGCAAAGCGGCAAATCTGTTCCTCTCTCCGGTGTGGAAAACACCACCGGAAAAGTCACCTAATTACTTGATTAAGATGTATCAATCCTGGAAATTGTTGATCGAGAACACCGAATCTCTGACATCTGATTCATTCTTGATTAAACAGAAAAGTCTCATTCTGGCTCTTACGTGTTGTTTCCCAGTATTGTGTGTGGCCCAGGGGAGGATAACAGTGGAAACTCTTTTTTTTGGGGGGGGGGGGGACAATTAAGTGTGCAGGGGAGAGAATCAAAAATCAGTTTGGGGCCAGATCCTGTTGGCTGTCCCAATACAGCCCTTCAATAGGATCCTGTGGCAACAGTCAGAAAAGATGGATGGTCCCGGAAGGATCAGGATTCTATAAATCTCCAACAATAGTTGCAAAAAATCATTATTTGGGTCAGCATCCTGATTCTATTTTGAAAAACGCTAAGAATATTCTCCCTATTTAAGATACAAAGACCTCACTATACCTCTGCCTTGTTTAAATGCATTGTTGAGGAAGATTTCTACCTGTACAATCTCACACCCAAATTCCTTTTAATTTTTCTCTTCCCTTAAATACAGTGTATCTGGCTCAGTCATTACCCACCTGGGGCGGGACGGGATGCAGTTTAGTGACAAGCACCTGCTTGGGGTCATGATGTCACATCCTTCACTTTAATGTCTGTTTATTTTTGAGAGAGAGAGAGAGAGAGAGAGAGAATGGGGGAGGGGCAGAGAGAAGGAGACACAGAATCTGAAGCAGGATCCAGGCTCTGAGCTGTCAGCACAGAGCCCGACGCAGGGCTCGAACACTCAGACCAGACGAAATCATGGCCTGAGCCAAAGTTGGATGGATGCTTAACTGACTGAGCCACCCAGGCGCCCCACATTGTTTACATTAAGAGTAGCAGGTGGGGCGCCTGGGTGGCGCAGTCGGTTAAGCGTCCGACTTCAGCCAGGTCACGATCTCGCGGTCCGTGAGTTCAAGCCCCGCGTCGGGCTCTGGGCTGATGGCTCGGAGCCTGGAGCCTGTTTCCGATTCTGTGTCTCCCTCTCTCTCTGCCCCTCCCCCGTTCATGCTCTGTCTCTCTCTGTCGCAAAAATAAATAAACGTTGAAAAAAAAAAAATTAAAAAAAAAAAAAAAAAAAAAAAAAGAGTAGCAGGTGACCCACCTTCAGGGATCACCAGCACCAGGAGTGGAATAGTAACAATAAAGTTCTTCCAGAAGATTTGGGGTTTTCTTTGAAACGTAGGCTGAAGGGAAAGAAGGATATCACCCCCCCCCCCCCAGAAGCCATATCATGGCTACCATATCCAAAGATGTGCTTTTTAAATGAAAATAAATGGGCCCCAGGGGACCTGGGAGGCTCAGTCTCTTGAGCATCTGACTCTTGATTTCGGCTCAGGTCATGATCTCGCAGTTTGTGGCATCCAGCCCCGCTTTGGCCTCCATGCTGACAGCACAGAGCCTGCTTGGGATTCTCTCTCTTCCTTTCTCTCTGCCACTTCCCCCACTCCCACTGTCTTTGTCTCTCTCAAAATAAATAAGTAAAATTTAAAAAAAGAAATGGGTCCCACCTTCCTCCTAGGAACGCCTTCCTTGATTGAAAAAGAACGGAAACTTGCTTTTATTATTGACTTCCGGTTGACGTTCAGACAGGACGATTTACCACAATTCCATGTTTTCATCTTCAAATTACCACGTGGCCATTGTCACATCGACAGAAACACAGGAAAGACCGTCTTCAATAACCCCAGCCTTCTTTCTAGTTCCTAAGCATGATGAAATGAACCAGGTAGCAAGATGGTGTCATCTGTGGCTGCGTGTATTTCCAGAAGGTAACCCTGCCTGGCCCAATGCCGAAGCACCACATCCAAACCATTCAGATGATGTCAGGCTTTAAACATAACCGAGTTTGCCTGTTTGGTGTTATCATGGTCTAAGAATTAGAATCCAGTCGCGCAAAAGAGGCTTCAGTGGCTTACTTTTAGCACCATCAGTACACAAATTTGTTTCAGCTGGCACAAAGAGTGTTTGCAAGCTGGAATAATTCTCAGTTTGCCAAAACAATAGGTAGGATTTCCAGCGTCAGGCTCCCCTGTTTCACAAGAATGAGATTTACAAGATCTCGACCAATGTTCAGTCAAAATCTTCTAAGACAGTCTCTGTTTTAAATATTGCATTCTAAGGGCCCCTGGGTGGCTCAGCTGGTGAAGCATCCGACTTCACCTCAGGTCATGATCTCATGGTTTGTGGGGTCGAGTCCCTCATCAGGTGAGCACGAGCCCCGCCTCTCTCTCTCCCTCTCTGTCTCTGCACCTTGTGAGATTCTCTTGCTCTCTCTCTCTCTGCTCCCTCACTCGTGCCCTCTCTCTCTCTCAAAAAAAATATGTATTGCATCCTATTATAACAGTCTATGCTCTTTTTTATAATTTTATTTTATTTTTATTTTTAAAAATTTTTATTTAATTTATTTTTTTAATTTACATCCACGTTAGCTAGCATGTAGTACAACAGTGATTTCAGGAGTAGATTCCTTAATGCCGCTTACCTGTTTAGCCCACAACCCCTCCAGTAACCCTCTGTTTGTTCTCCATATTTAAGAGTCTCTTATGTTTTTGTCCCCCTCCCTATTTTTATATTATTTTTGCTTCCCTTCCCTATGTTCATCTGTTTTGTATCTTAAAGTCCTCATATGAGTGAAGTCATATGATATTTGTTTTTCTCTGACTGACTAATTTCGCTTAGCATAATACTGTAGTTCCATCCACGTAGTTGTGAATGGCAAGATTTCATTCTTTTTGACGGTCGAGTAATACTCCATTATATATATATATATATATATATATGCCACATCTTCTTTATCAATTCATCCATCGGTGGACATTTGGGCTCTTTCCATACTTTGGCTATTGTTGATAGGGCTACTACAAACATTGGGGTGTATGTGCCCCTTCAAAACATATGCTCTTGGGGCGCCTGGGTGGCTCAGTCGGTTGAGCGTCCGACTTCAGCTCAGGTCACGATCTCGCGGTCCGTGAGTTCGAGCCCCGCGTCGGGCTCTGGGCTGATGGCTCAGAGCCTGGAGCCTGCTTCTGATTCTGTGTCTCCCTCTCTCTCTGCCCCTACCCCGTTCATGCTCTGTCTCTCTCTATCTCAAAAATAAATAAACGTTAAAAACAAAACAAAACATATGCTCTTAACTATTACAATACCACATCCCTGTCTCCATAAACATTGAAGTGTTCTAAGTATCTAAAGTACATTTCCTCTCACAATGAAAAATGATCCCATGTCCTCTTTAAACCACATTCTTATTTGGGGTTCAGAAAAGTAGTAATGTTGTTTTGTGTAACACACAAATGACACTTAGAGATACCCAGGACCTTTCCAAAGGATATTGGCTGATAATTACTGGTAACAGGACATACACATATCCTTGAACTTTTTACATCCAATATATAGCACATTTGTCTGAATGAACACTGGGTGGGGAATTACTGATAATTCTGGAAGAGGGGAATTCGTGTCCAGATTTCCAAAGCTGTTCATTTCTATCTTTTCAGATCAAAATTTTTAGCTGGACCCAGTAGTTTGTCATGGTTGAATGTGTGTCACTGAACTTTACCACCTATGAAGCAAGAACTACCCACTCATTTAGGGTAAGTTCCTAGAAAGAAAAGGGGAAGTTCCTAGAAATGTTTGTTTTATTTTGTCTGGTTTTTACGTTATGCATACTCCCCTCCTAGTAGAGGACTGTTTATAATAAAGGAAGAAGACACACAAAATGGAATCCAGGGTAGAAGAAATATCTGTGAGCCTTGGTGTGGTTTGTGGCCAATGAGATCATTCTTACCCAGAAGCAAGGAGAAGAAAAACTTAAGTAAACCTGATGTACCTGATTCTTTTTTTTTTTCAACTTTTACTTTGCTTTCTTCTCCAGAGCTCTCCTTTTAATTATCTTACCACGTTTTTAAGTCTCATATGTTAGATTCCTTTCCTCTATTAAGATATGATCTCATTCCCCTGTGTCGCATCATTTACTCTCTTCTATTTGCTCCCCTTGGATGCTTTGATTTACTCCCATGACTAATATTGAAAGTCATGATTCTTAAATAGAGAGCATCAATTCCATTCTCTTTTCTGGGCCAGACCTCCCACTCATCTCCATTCTTGTGGCCTTCAGATAGTTTATTCTTACCAGGTCTGAAATAAAACTGAAAATCCCATTGTCCTTAAGCTTTTATCTCTTCCTATATTTCCAAGCACATAAGAGTATATCTAGTCCATAAACTGAGCTAGAAACTTGGGATCATTCTGTCTCCTCCACTAGGCTCTGAGTTGCATGATTGCAAGGACTTTGTTTTGGTAACTCCTGTAGACCCGTTGTGTAACAAAGTACCTGGCACCTCACCTCACCTGCTTAATTCATATTTAATCAACAGATAAATAAATTCTTGACTCATTGTTTTTCCCTGCTCTTATTATCCATTAGGTTACCAAACATTGTAGTTCTAGTCCAGAAGCAATGCTGGAACTCATCTTCTTTTCTCCACTTGCAGTGTCTCTGCCATGGACTTTTTACTTCTATGTCTTCTCAGGGCAGTCCATCCTCCTCATTGCCACAAGGGTTTATCTCCCCAGAATGAAGATCTGATCAGACCATTTATCCATGTGAAAACTCCTGTTGGCCTTCTATACTCTAACATGGTCTTCCACCCAAGGGTCTAGTTTCTCTCCATTTGCCATTTCTTCATTGTAAGCCTTATGTTATACCCAACTGGACTAGCTTCCATTCTTAAACACGACACTCATTCTCCCATTCCCCACTGATTTGCTCATGCCCTTCTCCTAGCCCAGAATCCCCTTCCACTGTCCTTGTCTCATGGCAGGGCAACTCAGTACACCTCTTTCATGAAGTTTCCATGGATTCTTCCAGTTTGCACGTCCCTTGAAATTTGCTCAGCACCCTTTCAAAGAAATATCATATAATTTTAATTTTAAATTCCATTTTGTTGGCTGCATTGTGAGTTCCTTAAGGGAGGAATCATGCTACATTTATTTTTTACTGTTTCTGCTGTCCAGCCAGATTGTAGCACATAGTCATACAGGAGCGACTATTCAGTGTAAGTGTCAAAGCAACTCCTCATCTGGAACAATGAGAATAGAAACCATAGGTCTAAACTGAATAGGAAATGGAAGCATATGTTCACCAAAATTCTGGGAGACTTTAATATACCATAAAAAACTAGTGATCAAAGCATTTTGATTATGAAAACCCAGGTCTGCAATGAAACAGGACAAAGGGCTGAAAGATGGGACAGGGAGACAGCAGTTAAGAGTTGTTTTTATATCTGTGAGAATTACTTGGACAATTTTTACTTTTCCGACCTTGAACCGTAAGCTTCCAAGAAGTCCACCTACACATGATTGCCTGATGAGATCAGCACAAGGCATGCTCGAGTGCTGGCTATAGTTGTTTATCTAAGCAGGAGCAAGTAACAACTGGTACAGTCCTAACCCCACCGTTAAATGAAAAATGATTTGGCACAGACTTCAAACTATGTTAACATAATTGAGCCTTGAGGTAGGGATACCGGCAACCTTTATTCTGTTTTTCTCTCTGAAAATTGTTTATCTTTTCTCTATTTATAGTGTATCACAATCCTCTGA
The DNA here is from genome assembly GCF_016509475.1 of Prionailurus bengalensis. Taxonomy (NCBI): domain Eukaryota; kingdom Metazoa; phylum Chordata; class Mammalia; order Carnivora; family Felidae; genus Prionailurus; species Prionailurus bengalensis. Next base: position 10,200,771 of record NC_057349.1, on the reverse strand, counting down.
ATCGGTAATAATAGGTAGGTACACACATACAGAATATGTCATCGTATACATGTAGCTATATTTCATTTATTCCAACAGTGAAATTCACTGATCAGAGATGGTTCTGTGTCTGAGAGAATTAAAACTGAACAGCTTTCAAAAACTGAAGAGTGTACTTGCTTGAAAAAATGCTATGTCATTCATTTAAAGATCCATGAGTTGAGCCTGTATAGAAAGAAAACAAAGGGCCATAGCTGTACCTTTGCAATTTTAACCCATTGGTGTTGTCTCTCTAGCCCTTCATGGTATCCTAGAGCCAACATAGCCAGTGCCTTGTGTTTATCTCAATATTAGAATACATGCGTATCCTATCTTCAGAAGTACCCAGTAAAGACCTCTATTATTTGATCCAAAATTGGTCTGAGAAGGAGCATTGCACTCAGCTGTTACATAGTAAATTTTTTGCATTTGAATGAATGAATGATATAAAGAGGGCTAGTATCTTCCACTAGGGATATAAGGCTCACTGCTAAGCCTTAGTACTCCTGCCATATTGGAGTCCCTCAGTTCCTTTCAGGGCCAACCCTCTAAGTGTTCACAGATATGGTTGTCTGCCAAAGATAATCTCTCCCCACTACTGGCTTGCTGACATTAAGTCCTTCAGTTTGGGACAGAAGGTCATCTGGAGAAGGATGTAAACAATTGGGGAATTGTTGAAGGAGGTAAAATTCAACTGCGAAGGGAGTGATAATAGCATACTGGTTTAATGTTATAATACGTAGGAATTACTAACCTCGATCAGATCTTTCTATAAATATTTTGGCAGTGTGACAGAATAAACCTAAAAAGGGTGGGAAAGGAAGAATTTCCAACTGGAAGAGGGAGAGTTCAGTGAAGGATGACTTAAAGAAATGAAAATGATTCTTCAGCTATTTTAACCATTTTCTCAGAACTGATCGAAAATGAGAAAAAAGCAATAGTGATGACAATAATAATTAGGTGTTATTATGTGTCAGATGCTTTGCTAACCATTTTTCATAAGGTTGTCTGATTTAATCTCTAAAAGGATCCCAGGCGCAGGTAGTGTTCAACTCATTGCACAAATAAACAAAGGTTATAGATGCTAATTAACCTGCCCAAGGTCACAGAGGTTAAGTGGCACAACTGGATTGAAACTCAGGTCTGTCTGCTTCTAAATCTCACACACTTGACAAACACAATGTCATGTGTATGCAGTGCTTTCCACATAAAAATTCCCACATGTGGCCTCTCCTACCCCAATTCTCACTTTCCACCATCATCAAATTTAATGGTAATTGTGGCAAGACTAAGCTCAAGACAGGGAACTGAGTTTGGTCTTGAACGTACTGAAGAGAGTGGCATTTTGCATACTTGAATTTTGATCCCCAAGACTATCCTGCTACCATCTTGTGGTCATAATGGGGCACTTGGTCCGAATTCAGAGGACAGGTCAAATTGGAAATTTGGTTTGTGATCTGCTGCAATGCAGCTGGCCGGTTGAGCCCAGCAAAGGAAATCAATGGTCCTAACTGTGAATTAAATACGGCTTAGAAAGGAGGATCAAGCACATCCCTTCAGCTAAAGAAATTGTCCAGTTCAATTTTGTGTTTCATATTATCGATCACATTGGATTGCCACTAATGAAGACCAGTTGGAGTTTCATCACCATCATCGTCACCATCATCATCATCGTCACCATCACCATCCATTCTTATTAACGAAGAGCAAGTTGGACATTTATTCAGTCAAGACCCAATTCCTGACCTCTGCTCTTGGGCCAGACACTGTTGTAGGTGCTAGGCATTCATCAGCTATCGTGGCAAATAAGATAAAGCTTTGGCAGAGCTTGTGGTTGGAGAGGAAAGAGTGATTATAAACTAAGCAACTAACAGGAACAACATCCAAGAGTTAACATGGGGTGATGGGAAGGGATGTGTGGGTCACCTCAGTTGTGTCGTCAAAGACAACCTCTCTGGTAAGACATCTTCAGCAGGGGTCTCTCTGAGAGAAAAAGTCAGCCACGACAAAATCAGGGGGAAGGGCTTAATAACATGTTTCATCATCTTTTCAGGTGATTCTGATGCATTTCCTTGATTATGCTGGGAAGCAAATTTCTTGTTACCGCATTATCTCTAGCCAAAACTAGTCCCAAATAAAAGCTTCATAGGGGATTTATATACACATCAAAGTTTGAAGGGTGCCTGGGTGGCTCAGTGGTTAAGCATCTGACTTCAGCTCAGGTGTGCATGATCTCACGGTTTGTGGGTTTGAGCCCCGCGTCGGGCTCTGTGCTGACAGCTCAGAGCCTGGAGCCTGCTTCCGATTCTGTGTCTCCCCTTTCTGCCCCTCCCTTGCTCGTGCTCTGTCTCTCAACAATACGTAAATGTTAAAAATGATTTTTAAAAAATAAAGTTTGAGAACATTTCTTACAAAGGGCTGCAAAATCTTTGCCTTCTGGCAAATGACTTCTACCGTGACTTGCAACTGACTTATACTAAAGACACAATCAAATGGAGAGATCATTAAATATTCAAACTGAATTTTTTTTTTGAAAAATCACAAAATCCTATGTACATTCATAAAACTTAATAATAAAACAATCATTAAATCTGGGTGATAAACATTCCATCCAATCTGTCTGTAATAAAGGTATCACAGGTAGGAGGCTACTCCTTCAAATATCATATGGAACGCATCTGCCCATCAAAATGGTCCAGAAATTATAAAATTGTTTCTTTCATTCTCCCAAGATCATTGGTTATTAATTGCACATTCATGAGTTTTAATGAAAGAAATGTTATTAGTTTGGCTTTGCGGGGGACCTTATAAAATTGTGAAAGAGTCAGAGAGGCTGATGAAAGAAAAAAGATTAATGCCCATGTAGTGCCCAGAGGGTGACTAAGGCAATTACTTCCTTAGGAAGCAGTAGCTCTCTCAAACTGTTGATTCTAATTTTCACAAAACAAAGCAGATTTGAAGCTCACGCATTGACTTTTGCCCAAGAAGATTTGAAAATTCTTTTTACTGGAGTTGGAAACTTTATTCCAGGAATGAGAAAAGCTTTTCCCAAGCAGAATTAGATAATTATCATAGTCATGAACAAATTGGCTTTAGCCACAATGAATAATGCATATGGGCACAAGAGTTGCTACACAGTACTTTTTGTTTACTATGGGAACACTAAGAAGCCAGAACTATAAAAACATAAGGAATTCATTTGCTATTGCCATGTCCCCATATTAATAACATCACAGTAATGAGTGTTTTTTTATGGTATTTATCATACATTTTTAATTTAGATTCAGTGTGTCTGCATTTTTTCTTTCTGAATACGAATACCTTTTTATACCTATATATATCCAAGTTATTCATATTTGATTCTATGATTCTATCTGAATCAAATTATATTTGATTCTATACCTATATCTATGCTTATATCTACAACGAGAAGGCATTCTTGAATTAACTACAGCACCCCCCAGTATGGCCCTCATTATAGTTTCTCTTCAAATCCAGCGGGAATCCCGTCTCCACTCCACCAAAATAAATGTCTCAGGTTGAATTGAAGATATATCTAACAATGTCTCTCCGCTCTTCCTAAGAGAAGTCATCTGTCAACCGTCAATAGAGTCGGAGTTCTAGGAGCAAAATAGAGAAAACTGAAAGCAGAGTTTCCCTTCTGGGACTAAGAGAATACATAAAAGACCCATTTGAATGAATAGAATAGGCCTTTAATTATTTTTTTTTTAATTTTTTTATTTTTGAGACAGAGAGATAGAGACAGGATCCAACGTGGACTCGACCTCACGACTCTGGGACCATGACCTGAGCCAAAATCAGGAGTTGGATGCTCAACTGACTGCACCACCCAGGTGCCTCTAAGACAGGCACTTACAAAATCTATAGCTATATAACAAACATTTTAAATTTAAATTTAAATAAGTAGATTTGTTTATTTCAATCATTTTAAATTAAATTTAAAGTTAAAGCTATTGTTGTCTCTCACATTTCTGTGAATTCACTGAGCACAGCTGGATGGCTCCCGTGTGGGGTCTTGTTGGCAGTTGTAGTGAAACCCGGCTGACTTGGGTGGCCGACGTGCCACCCTCCCGTGACTAGCAACTGATGCTGGCTACTGGCTGTGAGCATAGTAGGGCTTTCTATATGACCTGGGCTTCTCACATCACAGCAGCTAGGTTCCAAAAGCAAGTATCCAAGAGACCAAAAGTAGAGGTATATTAGCTGTCTCTTGGGGGGGGTAACAAATTACCACAAACTTACCGGTATAAAACAACACCCATTTATCATTTCATAATTGCTATAGATCAGAAGTCTAGACACAACTTACTTAGCTGGGTCTTCTGCTCAGGAACTCCCAAGATTGCAGGCAGGGTGTCAGTCAGGACTACAGTCTCATCTGAGGTCCAAGGTCCTTTTCCAAGTTTAATGGTTGTTGGTAAATTCCATCTCTCTGCAGCTGTGGAACTGATGGCTACTTGCTTCTTCAAGGTTGATGGGGAATATATCTTGGTTCGGGGAAGGTCTGAAACTTAAAAAAAAAAAGAATAGCTGGGGTGCTTAAGTGGCTCAGTTAAGTGTCCAACTGTTGACTTCGGCTCAGGTCATGATGTCATGACTCATGAGATCGGGCCCCATGTTGGCGCTCTGTGTTAGCACAGAGCCTGCTTGGGATTCTCTCTCTCTCTCTTCCCCTCCCGTGCTGGCACATGCTCTCTCTCTCTCTCTCTCTCTCTCTCAAAATAAATAAATTAATTAATTAAAAAAGAATAACTTTATTGATGCACCAGTCACATCTCATACAATTCACTCATGTAAGATGTGTCATTCAGTGGTTTTTAATATTGTCATTTATTCAACCATCAGCACAATCTGAGTTTAGAATATTTTTGCTGTTCCAAAAGAAGTATTAGCAGTTAGTCTACACTCCCCCCCCCCCATCTCTGGCCCTAGGCGATCACTAACCCATTTTTGTGCACAGATTTTACCCTTCTGGCCATATTCATGGAATCATCTGCTGTGTGGCTTTTTGTGACTGGCTCCTTAAATTAGCATAATGCTTTCCAGGTTCAGCTGCATCGTATCTCGTATTAGCCCTTCATTCCTTTTTACGGCTGAATACTACTCTTTATAGACACAGCACATTTTATTCATCTATTCATCAATTGGTGGACAGTCAGGTTGCTTTTACTTTGGGCTATTGTGAACAATGCTGCTCTGAACACTCATCTGGAAGGTTTTTGTGGATACGTGTTTGCATTTCTCTTGCCTTTATACCAAGGGATGGAAGTGCTGGGCCAGGAACTGTCAGACAATTTTCAAAGCCTCTGTGCCATTTTACGTTTCCACCAGCTATGTGTGAGGGTTCCTATTTCTCCTTATCCTCATCAATACTTACTATTGTCTGTTGTTTTTCTTCTAAATATCTTAGTGGGTATTTATTATCTCACTGCGCTTTTGATCTTATTTTCCTAATGACTAGTGTTGTTGAACATATTTTCACGTGCTGTTTATGTAACTTCCTTGGGAAAATGTCCATTCAAAGTCTTTGACCATTTTTTAGTTGAGTTACGTATATTTTTTTATTATTGTGTTGTGGTTTTTACATATTACAGACATAAGGCTTTTGCCAGATATACAATTTGCAAATATCTTCCCTCCTTCTATGTGTTGACTTTTCACTTTCTTGACTAGGTCCTTTGAGTCACAAAAGTTTTAATTTTAATGATGTACAATTTGTCTGTTTTGTTTTTTGTCCTTTGCACTTTTGAAGTTTTATCTAAGCCATTGTTGCTTCACCCAAATTCATAAAAATGAACTCTTATGTTTTCTAAGAGTATTATACATTTGATGCTCACATTTAGGTGTATGATCCATCTGGAGTTAATTTTTGTGTATAGTATGAAGGGAAGTTCAGCTTCATTCTTTTGTGTAAATATCCAGTTGTCCCAGCATCATTTGCTGGGAAAACTAAGCCCTCTTTTAAAGGACTCACCTGAGTAAGGCTGACCTAGCCAGGATAATCTCCTTCTGATTAGCTCAAAGTCAACGTATTAGGCACCTTAATTACATCCGCAAATCCATTCACCTTTGCTACATAAGGTAACATATTCACTGGAGTGATACCCAACAGACACACACGTCCCACTTATAATCAAGAGGAGGGCATACACTCTAGGGGGGAAGGTTTTAGAGGACATGTTAGAATTCTGCCTGCCACAGGAAGCTGCCAGTGGCTCAGGCCTGGGCTTGGATGCTGACAGAGCATCATTTCCATTATATTCTGTTGGCCAAGCGGTCACAAAGCCCACCCAAACGCAAAGGAGGAATTATAGAAAGAGAATTTAGGAAGTCGTGCCTGTCTGTAATTTACCACAGTGTGCTGTCGCAAAAAGCAGCTTTAGGCAAGGCTGTTTATTAAAATATTTACTTCTAGTCTTCCCTACCTTAAAATTCGAAAGAACTTTGTAAAGCAAGGAGATAACATCTTGTAAAGAAAAATCTGGAACAGAATGCAATAGCTACCTGAGTCCATGTACTAAAGAGGAAATAAAAACCCAGTTCTAATGAGAGTTGGGTCTGATCCTCTATTAGTCTGGACTCAGGACACACCCAGATGAATCACCTTGGCTGTCCCTTGGAGTACATTTCCTTCTTTGTGAGCAGCAGGTGGCCTATGAATGACCTTGGAAAGATGATTCAAATCACGCACAGCAACAATTTTCTCAGAATTAAGAAGTCCAAAAAGACTTGATTAGAGCTGAAAGGGAAAATCTCATTCTGATCCTGGAGGAGACGTTGATACCAATTTGATTTCTGTGGCTCCAGGCTCTGAGCTACTGCTACCAATGACTCTATGCCCGCCTACATTACCCTTCCTCTGTCTTCTGGGTTAGGTCCAATGACACAATGTAATTAGTCAAATTGACTCTGAGTAACCTATGGCAGTTTTTGTTAAAGTGTCCAGAAAAATGAGGGGCGCCTAGGTGGCTCAGTCAGTTGAGCGACTGACCTCGGCTCAGGTCATGATCTCACGGTTTGTGAGTTTGAGCCCTGAGTCGGGCTCTGGGCTGACAGCCCGGAGCCTAGAGCCTGCTTCTGATTCTGTGTCTCCCTCTCTCTCTGCCCTTCCTCCACTCGTGCTCTGTCTCTGTCTCAGAAATAAATAAACATTAAAAAAATGTTTTTTAAAGTGTCCAGAAAAATGAGACCTATTTCAATATGCAAATTACATAGGAATAAGCAGCCTGTAGTAGCCAAGGCATTGCAGAAAGCTTGTCCGCATGCAAGATGACCAAAGTTTTCTTTACTTCAGATAACTTCCTACATTACTCAATTTATGCAGCATGTGAATAAATTGAGTAATGTAGGTCTATCAGATATATTAAAAATAGAGTCTGGAAATAGATGAAAACCAACGGCCTCTCTTTCCTTTGGAATCCAAAAGAAAAACTGAGTGGAAATCTTGAAATCTGAGGCAGGTTGGTAGAATATACAAAGGAACAATTAGGATATTGAAGTAGATGTGGATTTTGCTCTTTTGTTTTGTTTTTAGCCTGGCTGGAATGACTCTAAATGTCTTTTTTCCAGTTGGCCGCAACATGAAAACAAAACAAAACAAAACAAAACAAATATATATATATATATATATATATATATGGATTCACAAAAGACCTAGCTAGGTTCCAGAGCAGTTTCTAAAATTTATCATGATTAGTACTCTCAGTAAAGTCATCTCCACATTTCTTGCTTGCATTCTCATTTTTTAAACGATAATAGTCATACCTATCCTACCTGCCTCACAGAGATGTATTATTAAAATCTAGTAAAATATACCTGTACGTCAAGCGGGATGCTTTGAACTGCTTTGAGGAAACAACCTAGCTTGAAGAGTCAGATAATTTCTCTTCACACGACTTCCAGAGGAATGGCTAACTTAGAGGTCGACTGCTTCGATAACCCCATGATGTCATTAGGAACAGATGTTCTTTCCAAGTCTCTTTTCTGTGGTTGACAGATTTTGGCTTAACCCATTGGCTTGTTCTCCAACTCACTGTTGTAAGGCAATCTTTGCCTCTTTTATTTATCCAGGGAGAAAATAGAAATATTTCATTCCAGGCCTTATAACTATTCCTGGACCAATAACAATGATCGGCAAACCGCGCTATGATTGACTTATACCTGGATTCCTAAAACGATCCGCCTTTGATTCATCAGGATCTTTTCCAGGAGCTGAAGAAAAGAGAAGGTTGCAAGGGTTATGTGAGGGACAAGAGGACACATGAACAAAACTGGGGTTCTGTGAAGAATTATGAGAAGGAAATAAGGGCTGAGGAGGCAATCAACAGTGGTACATCACTTAAAAATAGCACATTTTAATAAATATTCTAGAAAGTGTTTTTAAATTGTATTTCATTCAAAGGCACTGGTTCATCTTCCCCTAGAACAATATTGAAATTCTCCAAAACAGATTTCATGGGGAGAATTTGGCTCCCTCGGTAACTATCAGTTATGACATGATAAGTTATGAATTTTTTATAAATTATGAAAACTATGATATAAGCAGGAATGGTTCAAGGCGTACGTATAAAACACAACATTGAGAGAAGAGTTTTGAACAGATACATAGAAAGATTTTATAATACTTTAAGCTATAATATTTTATAATATTTTAAGCAGGTTTAAAAAACCAAAAGATCGTCAGGCTCTGAGCTGATGGCTCAGAGCCTGGAGTCTGTTTCCGATTCTGTGTCTCCCTCTCTCTCTACCCCTCCCCCATTCATGCTCTGTCTCTCTCTGTCCCAAAAATAAATAAACGTTGAAAAAAAAAATTAAAAAAAAAAAAAAAAAGGGGCGCCTGGGTGGCGCAGTCGGTTAAGTGTCCGACTTCAGCCAGGTCACCATCTCGCGGTCCGTGAGTTCGAGCCCCGCGTCAGGCTCTGAGCTGATGGCTCAGAGCCTGGAGCCTGTTTCCGATTCTGTGTCTCCCTCTCTCTCAGCCCCTCCCCCGTTCATGCTCTGTCTCTCTCTGTCCCAAAAATAAATAAACGTTGAAAAAAAAAATTTTTAAAAACCAAAAGAATGGAATTGTAATTTTACCCTACACTTCAGACAAAAATCAACTCAAAGTCCACAAAGATCTAAATGTAAGAGCTAAAGGAAAAGACTTCATGACATTGAATTTGGCAATAATTTCACGGATAGGACACCAAAAGCACAGGAAAAGTAAAAAAAAAGAAAAAAAAACAGACAAACTGGACTACGTTAAAGACAAACAAACAAACAAACAAACTTGTGTTCAGCAAAAGACGCCATCAACAGAGTGAAAAGGCAACACACAGAATGGAAATATTTTCAAATGGTATATCTGAAAAAGGATTACTATATAGGAGATGTAAAGAACTCCTACAACTCAACAACAAAAAAACAAACAACCTGATTTAAAATGTGCAAATCATATCTACTTTTATGTATATACCCAAAATGATTGAAAGCAGGGTCTCAAAGAGACATTTGTACACCCATGTTCCTAGCAGCATTACTCACAATGGCCAAAAGGCAGAAGCAACCCAACTGTCCATCAATGGATAAATGGATAAAGAAGATGTGGTCTATGCATACAATGAAATATAATCAGCCTTAAAAAGGAAGAAAATTTTGACACGTGCTGCAACATGGATGAACCTTGAGGACATGACGACAGGTGAAGCAAGCCAATTACAGAAAAACAAACACTATATGATTCCACTTACATGAGGTGCCAAGAGTAGTCAAGTTGAGAGACGGAGAATAGAATGGTGGTGGCCAAGGGCCAGAGAGGGCAGAATGTGCAGTTATTATTTGGTGTGTATAGAGTTTCGGTTTGGGACGATGAAAAAAGTTCTGGAGAGGGATGGTGGTGATAATTGCATAACCGTGTGAATGTCCTTAATGCTACCAAACGGCACACGTAAAAATGGTTAAGACAGTAAATTTTGTGTTATACATATATGACCAGTTTTTTTAAAGCAGTTAGCAGTTAAAGGATTTAATAAGGATACAGGTGAGTAACAGGTAAAGAGATACATAGGAGAGGTCCGGAAGGGTCCCAAGCAGAGGACCCCATAAAGTTGAAGTGCATTGCCCTCTCAGGTACATGGATGTGTTCACCTATCAGGAAGCTCCCTGAGCCCTGTACTATTGGGATTTTTATGGATGCTTCATCAGGTAGCCATGATTGATTATTAATTCCATGTCCATCCCCCCCGCCTTCTCTTCATTAGAGAATAACACAGAGGGGGTGGGGACCGAAAGTTCTAAGCTTCTGCTCATGGCTTCGTTTTCCGGGTGACCAGCCCTCCCCCCATCCATTAGCCATCCAGAAGTCCACCCCGAGTCACTTCATTAGAACCAAAAACACCTCTATCACCCGGGAAATTAAAGGGTTTGGGGAGCTCTGTGCCAGGAACTGGGGGCAGAGACCAAGATAGATTTTCCGTCATGGCACAGCTTGAACAAATGAATGGGGCAGAACTGCAAGGAGGGAACTACATTAGTTAAAATGTCATATATTATCCACCCACAAGCACAAAAAATTTGTCTGCATTTTAGAGCCATTCCATAGCTCCTTAAAGTCCATCCGAGATTCCAAATTAAAAGTCCCTCTCTACCTCTACTTTTCCTTCTCTGTAATGTTTTTATTGATATTCTAGTCTTTATTTCTCTGTTACTCAATTGTCATTTCTAAATAGGACTCACCAACTCAGCTGAGTGCCTTTTCTGAGTGCATTGTATCATCTTTATTTTGGTTTCTAATTTTTTATGAGTATACTTGGCATACAATGTTACATTAGTTGCAGGTGTACAACATAGTGATTCAACATCACTATATCGCAAGTGTCTCTATACTACCTTATTACAGTATCAGTGACTAGATTCCCTAGGCTGTGCCTTTTATTCCTGAAACTTAGCCGTCCCATAACTGGAAGCCTGTAACTCCCTCTCTCCTTCACCCAGTTTTCATCCCCCCACCTTCCCACCCCCCCCCATCTCTTTGTAAATATTCTCTGTATTTATAGGTCAGATTCTGCTTTTTGTTTGTTTGCTTATTCACTTGTTTTTCAGATTCCACCTATGACTGAAATCATATAGTATTTGTCTTTATATGATTTATCTCATGTAATATAATACCTTCTAGGCCCATCCATGTTATCACAAAAAGATTACATCTTTTTATGATTGTGTAGTATTCCAGGTGTGTGTGTGTGTGTGTGTGTGTGTGTGTGTGTGTGTCTCACATCTTCCTTATCCATGTATCTATCAACGGACATGTATGGGCTGTGTTTTCTGTCTTGGAAATTATAACTAATGCTGCAGTAAACATGGGGGTGCATCTAGCTTTCTGAATTAGTGTTTCCATTTTCTTTGGGTAAATATCCAGAAGGGTAATCATTGGATCACATGGTTTCTCTTTTTAACTTTGTGAGGAACCTCCATACTGTTTTTCCATAGTGGCTACACCAGTTTGCATTCTCACCAATAGTGCACAAGGGTTCCTTTTTCCCCCACATCCTCACCAATACGTGTTATTTCTTATCTTTTTTTTTAAATTTAAACCACTCTGATATGTATAAGATGATAGCTTACTGTGGTTTTAATCTGCATTTTCCTGATGATGAGTGATGCTGAGCATCTTTTCATGTGTCTGTTGGCCATCTGGATGCCTTCTTTGGAAAAATGTCTATTTAGGTCCTTTGTTCATTTTTTTTTTATTTTTTTTCCAACGTTTATTTATTTTTGCGACAGAGAGAGACAGAGCATGAACGGGGGAGGGGCAGAGAGAGAGGGAGACACAGAATCCGAAACAGGCTCCAGGCTCTGAGCCACCAGCCCAGAGCCTGACGCGGGGCTCAAACTCTCGGACTGCGAGATCGTGACCTGGCTGAAGTCGGACGCTTAACCGACTGCGCCACCCAGGCACCCCGGTCCTTTGTTCATTTAAAAACATTTTTTAACATTTATTTATTTTTGAGAGGGGGGGGAGGGGCAGAGAGAGAGGGAGACACAGAATCCAAAGCAGGCTCCAGGCTCTGATCTGTCAGCACAGAACCTGACGGGGGGCTCGAACTCATGAACCATGAGATCATGACCTGAGCTAAAGTTGGACGCCTAACTGACTGAGCCAACCAGGCGCCCAGATGCTTATTTTTTCAATTATATTATTATACTGTTGTTGTTGTTTGTTGTTGTTTATTGTTGTTTTGGTGTTAAGTTGTATAAGTTCTTTATATATTTTGGATATTAAACCCTTATTGGATATGTCATTTGCAAATATATTATTCCATAAATTGTCTTTCATTTTGACGGTTTCCTTCACTGCACAAAAGCACTCCTAATAGTTTTTGCTTTTGTCTCCCTTGCCTTAAGAGACACATCTCAAAAAGTGTGGCTACGGCTGATGTCAGAGAAATCACTGCCTGTGTTCTCTTTCAAGATTTTTGTGGTTTCAGGTCTCACATTAGGTCTTTAATTCATTTTGGGTTTATTTTTGTGTGTGGTGTGAGAAAGTTCACCACAATTATTTTTTCTAAGTGTACAGAAATGTTTACAATTTTGCTATTTTACTCCTAAAGTTTATAAAAGGTATTATGTGTGTAACAAGAAAAGCATTGATTTACTACAAATATCTAGTCTAGGTGTTATCTGGTTCCTCTCTGCCTCCTAAGAGTTTCAAAATGTTGCTTGAATTCCTATCCCAAACCTTGTAGAAGTTGAAACTTCTATCCAAGATTTGTACTAATTCTTAGTAGTGGAGTTTGTCTCTGGTGTTTAGTTCTTTATCCCATTAAATTATCCCACATTAAGAAACTTTTTTTTAAATTTTTTTTTCAACGTTTATTTATTTTTGGGACAGAGAGAGACAGAGCACGAACGGGGGAGGGGCAGACAGAGAGGGAGACACAGAATCGGAAACAGGCTCCAGGCTCTGAGCCATCAGCCCAGAGCCTGACGCGGGGCTCGAACTCACGGACCGCGAGATCGTGACCTGGCTGAAGTCGGACGCTTAACCGACTGCACCACCCAGGCGCCCCTAGAAACTTTTTAGACACTCTCAAGAAAGCTATTCTCCTCTGCATTCTATCTACCTAGACTCTCATCAGTTTCACAAACATGAAATGAAGCATTAAATGTTTCACAGATGAGTGTAGTTGGAGAGTTAACTGAAGTTTTTCAGAGATGGAAAGTGGGGTTGGCTTAGATCACAACCCAAACAACATCAAATTGAATATTAGCCACCTAGCTCTTTATTTTATTTTATTTTATTTTATTTTATTTTTATTTTTGAGAGAAAGAGAGACAGAGTATGAAGGGGGGAGAGGCAGAGAGAGAGGGAGACACAGAATCTGAAGCAGGACTTGAACTCACAAATGGGAGATCATGACCTGAGCTGAAGTGGGATGCTTAACCGACTGAGCCACCCAGGCTCCCCAGCCACTCAACTCTTAAAAGTCATTTTTGTCTCTCCGCCTTGGTCACTTCACACATGTAATACCCCAACCTCACACCACATCCAGCTCATACTATCTCCTGTCTTGCTTTTATCTCTAACAATAACTCCACGAGTAACAATTAATACTTCAAAAATGAATGCACAAAACAATTTGAGTCTCTATACAAGGCTGGCCTGGTTTGGCTTTTCCTAATCATTTATTTTGAAGGAGGAGGAGAATGTTTTCAGTAATGTCTTTCAAGTTGTTGAAAATGAACGGTTGCTAATGTTTCAATACAATATTTTAAGATTCCTAGCCATCAAACAAAAAACAACAAAACACTCCATCATGTTACTCTGATAATGTAAGGGAATTACCTGCAAAATATTTTGGACCAGTACTTTATTATTTTCTGAAATTTATTCCATTTATTCCTCTCTCTATAAATTAAGTGACTAATCTGTTTCATTTCACTCACTGACATCACTCTCCAAAGATGTACACATAATATATTATATGCAAGACAAAGCAAGAAGAGTGGGAAGGAAAGTAGTGGAAGTCACCAGAATGGTGAATGGAAGGGCTTCTATGATTTACTAGGATAAGAAATCAGAGGAGAAAAACAAAAACGCAAACAAAAACAAAAACCCTATAGTCCAAAAATAGCCAAATGGATCATCTTGAAAGAGCTGCCAAAATGAAGCTGTTAAGCTCGCAAACCAGAAAAGTGACACATATTTAAGAATGGAGGGGAAAATATCTACGTGCATGTACCTTACGTGTTTTGGCAGCCAGATGAATCGTGAGACTATTCTGAAGACTTTCTACCCGCATTCAGCAAAGTGCACTCTGGTGTACAAATGTGGTCAACACAACACACACGATCCAGCGTGAAATGATTGAACTGGTGCCAGGCTGTAAGTTGGGGACCCCCATTAACTCACTAGGAGACCAGATCATAGTCACCGAGTCACATTCATTCGTCCTTTGTGGTCCTTCCATAAGTTTTTTCTTGGAATGCTCATTACTATGTGCTGACCCATGATAGTACATTCTGGATTGCAAGGATTACTTAAAAATGGCCAACGACCTCAATGAGCCGCTAGTGTAGATAACAGACATTTGCTGTGTGTCTTGTTTTTAGGGTAGCACCAGGCAGCACGTATTGTGCTAGCCAAGAGGGAATCACATTCTTGTACCACATTCCTCACTGTCAGAGGAAATACCACAGGGCCTGAGCACCTTGGTCATGACGCAAATACACCACTGAAGATAAAGTTCTGGGTGAGCTGTGAAGGCCTATCCAGCCAGCCCAAGTGGGAGGAGTAGAATCTTCTCATTCATTCCCAGGCTCCTGTGTCTGGACAGTAGGTACCACAGATCCGATGCGAAATGTATGCACCCTGAAAAAGACAAAAAGCAAAAGAAGAAAACTGCGAACTCAAAAACTATAGCTGTTTTAAAGCCATCAGTTTCGACTTTTTCAAATGTGACCCAACAGAGCTGGTGATATATAAATACTGTTTGAAGCGGGCTGTTGATCTGAATATATTTGAAAGAACATGGGCTGGGGCCCCCGAAATTAAGCGTATCAGGACTCACAAGGGTCTTTGAATAGTCCCTGCAGAGATAAGCCTGGGTTCCAGTCCTGGCTCAACCATACACATACTGGTTGGGGGCCTGACAAACCAACTTACATGTTTTAAGCTTTAGCTTAGTGTTCTATAACATGGGGACAGTAATATCCAACAAATCATTGTCAGTAACAAATGCTTTATTACATAGAAAGTGCCTGGCACACTTTAAAAAAATATATTTGTTGGGGCGCCTGGGTGGCGCAGTCGGTTAAGCGTCCGACTTCAGCCAGGTCACGATCTCGTGGTCCGTGAGTTCGAGCCCCGCGTTGGGCTCTGGGCTGATGGCTCGGAGCCTGGAGCCTGTTTCCGATTCTGTGTCTCCCTCTCTCTCTGCCCCTCCCCCGTTCATGCTCTGTCTCTCTCTGTCCCAAAAATAAATAAACGTTGAAAAAAAATATATATATATATATATTTGTTGTTTTTCTTTTTTTCCATATATTGTAGGTGCTGCTGTTGACATATCTTTTTTAATTTTTTTAAATGTTTGTTTTTGAGGTAGAGAGAGAGAGAGAGAGAGTGGGGGGTGGGGTACACAGAGAGAGGGAGACACAGAATCCGAAGCAGGCTCCAGGCTCCGAGCTGTCAGCACAGAGCTCGATGCGGGGTTTGAACCCACAAACTGTGAGATCGTGACCTGAGCCGAAGTCGGATGCTTCACCCACTGAGCCACCCAGGCGCCCCTGCTGTTGATGTATTTCTTAACATGTTGTTCGTGGATAAGGATGTTTGGAATGGATTGACAGGTAAACACTTGGGCACACAATTGTTCTGGTCATGCTAATCCCAACTTCCCTCTGTGCATATCTGATTGTCGCTGTCCTCCCAAACAATAAGCCCTGGGGGGATTGTTAGGAAAATAATGATATATCAGGAGATGCCTTGACTTCCCAAGGTGGTGCTATGGTGATACTCAGGAAAGGGCTTGCCTCGCTGGGCTGGAGGATGATGACTCCAGGGACACTTCATGGTCTCCTTAGACACTTTCCCTCTCGGTTTCTCCCGTTCTCTCCTCGTCTTTCTTTTGCTTGAACCTCTGTGAAAAAATGAACAGATTTTGCTTTTGAGAAAGGTATCCATGTTAATTAGTGATGTGCTTGATCATAGGATTTCTTTTTAAAATTATGAAGCCTTAAGTAGTTTTCTGAGAGTTCATTTTTTTAAATTTTATATTTGGTAGCTACGGTCCTGAAATAAATTTCATCTCCAGAGAGATAGGAACATTTGTGTGAGGGACAGATGAGTGAAATTTTCACAGTTCAGCCTCCATTTCTCCTCCTTCCCCAAAGTCCATCATTTTTGTTTTAAGCATCGCTTTCTTGCCAGTACACCCCAAGGGTATTCTTTTCTTAATCTTTCTTAAAAAGTCTTATGTGGTTTCTTGTCCATGCATTAACCAGTCGTCTGGTTAGAAGATCGCATTGATTTTATTGGTGTTAGTATGGTATACAGCTAATAAAAATGTTAATAAATAAACGTAATTAATTCCCTTCCAATCTCAACCACCTTGTTTCTGTCCGCTAAAAGTAAGATTTACTGCATTTTGAGCTTTGCATGGTCCCGAACACCCTGGCTCGCAGTGACCCAAGAGAACAGGAACCCACCAAGAACAGGAACAGGGATGCTCTGAGATTTCCACTTTGCTCCAAGACGTTACATCAAGGCATCCATGGAGACAAGAGATTTTTGGCTCTTGTAGGGCCAGCTCTAGTCACACAAACAAAAATTGTTTTTTGATAGAAATATTGCACAAAGTGTATGTCTTCAGTGGAAGGCCACAAAAAATCCCAACGATGAGCCCATGCCAGTGGGCTTCACTGTTTTCCAGCCGTACTCTTCTCTTCTTATGAGAACCTGAAGGTCCGGGCAAGAGACTCCTTTCGTAGAGAAGTGAGTTTCCCAAGCTGGCCACTGGTTTGATGCAGAAGTAGGAGAGAGTTATCTGACAACAGGTGAGTTAGCAGTCATGTTTCTTTGACCCTGACCAACCCATCAGGGGTCTAAGTTTGCGGTCTTCCGCCTTCCTGAAATTCTGCTTTTTATTTTATTTTATTATTTTATTTTTTATGCTAAAAGGAGTACAGGAGTCAGATACTGTGTGGCACAGCTATACTCCCGAGTGGAAGTGTGTATTTTTCATATACTCAGAGTCGTTCCACAGTGATACTTTATAGATACATTTGTTGTTGTTTTTAATCCACTCCCAGGTTGTGAATTATTTAGCTGAATATAAAACCCTTCATTCATTTTACAGCAATGTGGACTGACAGAACGGAAACCCAGAAACAGTGAAGTTAGATAGCTACACTTGCTTAGCACTTCACAGGTTAGAAAGCCTTTTTCATATACATTCTCTTTACTTGACCCTTCCAACAACCATACAAGCAGAAATTGTTGTTTCCATTTTGCACATCAGAAACAAAGTCTCAGTGAAGTGACATGACTTGGCCAAGGTTACTCAAAGAAGCAATTGGCAAACTCTTATAACCTTGGATACCATTGGCAAGAATCTAAATATTCATTTTCATATGCATATGCTTATTTATAAGTTGTACATACATGACACTGTTCATATGTGGAATATATTAGAAAACCTACTCCCAGGGCGCCTGGGTGGCTCAGTCGGTTAAGCGTCCAACTTCAGCTCAGGTCATGATCTCACAGTTTGTGAGTTTGAGCCCCGTGTCAGGCTCTGTGCTGACAGCTCAGAGTCTGGAGCCTGCTTCGAATTCTGTCTCCCTCTCTCTCTGCCCCTCCCCTGCTCACGCTCTGTCTCTCTATCTCTCAAAAAATGAATAAACGTTAAAAAAATTAAAAAAAAAAGAAAACCTCCTTTCAAAATGGGAATTTTAAGGACGAGATAAAGATAAAATAACCAAGAATTGTTTAAGTTACATATTCTTACCAATGAAATAAAAATTTGTGCTAACACAAAAAAAACAGTATTAATTATACTTTGAGTGAGAAAACTATAGCTCAATAAGGTTTATTGTTTTTTCAAAATTCTGATTTATTCTCGTATTTTAGCCATCTGAATTTCTGGTTTTAAGCTAATTTTATTTGGGCACTTGGTATTATGGCCAGACAAAAATGTAAAGTCACTCAACATTAATATGTAAATAAAATAGAAGTGTGTTGTTGGTCGTACTGATTAAATTGTGGAGATCATTTTCAAGTCCAACCTCTAATTATGCAAAGTTTTCTCTTTTTTAATTTTTCAATGTTTATTTATTTTTGAGACAGAGAGAGAGAGAGAGAGGCAGAAAGACAGAAAGAGAGAGAGAGAGAGAGAGAGAGAGACAGAATCCGAAGCAGGCTCCAGGCTCTGAGCTGTCAGCACAGATCCCGACGCGGGACTCAAACCCATGAACTGGGGGATCATGACCCATGACCCAAGCCAAAGTCAGACGCTTAACTGACTGAGCCACTCAGGTGCCCTGCAAAATTTCTACTAAAATTCTGTTCAAAAATTTTCCTCTCATCTGACCCGAGCTAATCATTCTTACAAACTAAGCAGAAGATATTAAAATACTGCTATCTCGTATTATGAGCCAACGGGCTCCATCTTCCAGTTCTGTCTCTGACAGGGCACTTTCAAGGCAACACTGTCATCCTTTCAACAAGATAAAATTTAACGAACTAAAAAAATCAATGATTTTTCTTGTATCTGGGAGAGAACTGATGTCATGAGGCAAACCATGACCCTGAAATCTCACAGCTGAGGTCTGGTGTCCAGAGCAGAGGCCACAAGAGCCTCTAGGAGAAACACTTAAGTGTAGGCTAAACATGGATGACCTGGAGGGTGAGCCACTTCTGGTGGCTGCAGTCTCGGGGGGGGGGGCGCCTCACTTTCTACATCTGGGAAGTCCAACAATTCCTCAAGATGGAGAGCCAGGAAAGATCCACTCATGGAATACACCCAGAGTGTTCTCTGTCACAAAGGCCTACTCTCCAAGGGAGACTAACAGTTCAGAAGGCTCCTATCCCATCCGGAGAAAGGGCATTTCTTCCGGTATAGCCTTCTCCAGTCTTCTCGCCTCATGTAAGGGGAGAACGAAAGCTAGAAATTACTTGCACAGGTCAAAGCCCAGGGACTCGGGCCACTACAAGACTGAAGTTTAATCATAGGATGATAAGACACTTTCCCTTTCCTACCTTATCCCTATACCCACAGGACTCAAGTATGATAACGGCAGTTTAGAGCCGAAAGAGCAGCGAGGAAGAGTACGTAGGCAGTAGTGGGAATTTAAGGCTGTTACTGTCTACATCTATAGCAGACAGTAAACATAGCAAGACTCTAGCCATTACCGTAAATCTTTACACTAATGACCCCAGTTCTCTCCATTCAATATATGTCTACCTTTTATTTTTTATTTGTTTTAATTTTTAAGTGTTTATTTACTTTTTGAGAGAAAGAGAGGGACACAGAGCATGAGCGGGGCTCATGAGGGAGACAGAGACACGGAATGCAAAGCAGGCTCCAGGCTCTGAGCTGTCAGCACAGAGCCCGATGCGGGGCTCAAACCCATGAACCGTGAGATTGCGACCTGAGCCCGAGTCAGATGCTTAACCAACTGAGCCACCCAGATGCCCCTATTTCTACTTTTTAAAAAACAATTCCAGGCATACTAAAAGGCAATGAAAAAAAAAAATACAACACAGGCTCAAGAGACAAAATAATCATCAGAACCAGACTAAGCTATGACCTAGTGTTTGGGACTGTCAGAGAATTTAAAAATAGTACAGTATGTTAAAGGCTCTAATGGAAAAGGTAGACAACATGCAAGAAAACATGGGTGACGTAAGCAGAAAATAGAAAGTCTGAGAAAAAACAGATTTGTTCAAATCCATATAAACTTGAACGTGTTCTCATTTAGAAGACATAAAAGGATGCAAATAAATAAACAATGTCATCATCCTCAACCTCTCCCTGATATGGAGGTCCCGCTCTTTTTCTAGGATTTCTTCTCAAATCATATATGATGAGAGACACTGATGTGCAGATCTAATGAATGAGTAAATATCAATCTGTATATTAAATATGCATGCATCCATTTGAGAGACAAATGCCCTATTACATAGCCAAACTCCAATTTACTTTGGCAACGGATATATGGAAGAATTCATTCATATTCATTCAAATTGATACCATTTTCCATTGTGACTCTTGGGTGAACTATGGCTCCAATAGTTGAATTTTCTTGTATAGAGAATAATAATACTTTCCGCTCAAACTGACACTCACCTGAACTGATATACAGAATCAAAAGCTAGTCAGAGTAAACCAGTACTTACAAGGAGGGAGATTGGGTGACCAAAAGTTAATTCATCTTGCATTTAATTTAAAAATAGAGTTGTCTCCACTTAATATTTATTTCCAAATTATTTTAATTGACATGTGTGGGAATTGAAGAGTCTTGGGTTGGACTCTTTCTCTGGTTGATTAGGACAGAATTGTAGTGTTTGTCAAATGTTCATGTCCCAGCCCTCTTTGAATACAGCAGGGCATGTGACTGGCTCTGGACAGTGGGTTGTGAGCAGAACTGGCATGGGTCACTTTTAGGTCAAAGCACAGAAGAGGTGTGAGTTCCTCGTCTGTGTTTTTTCCATACGGTAGCGGCCATGTTGGTTATTTCCAGGGGTAGAAATTCTCATACCACACACACACACAACTCTCTCTCTCCACACACACAACTATATTGGAATACAGCAGGCAGGGAAAAGCATTGGCCGAGCCACCAAGACTTCAGAGCTGATGAGTTAACCCTGGTATGACTGAGCCACACAGTAATCGTGAGGCTCTTGTGGTCTTTCGCTCTTGTGTCTTCTCTGCAGTAGAAAAAAACAAACAAACAAACAAAAAACAGAATTAGAAATCTATCTCTTTGCAAGTCGTCATGAAGAGTTAGTCCTGGTTAGTCTATATAATCTTATATAGAGATTAGAAAATACACCATAATACTATATAACACTACAACACTATATATGTGAATATTAAGGTTTCTATAGATGGTATCATTCAGGAAAACACTAGATATCTTCTACATAGGAGTAGGGCAGCCTGTGATTTTCTCAGTATTGGGCTAGGTCTTTCTAATCAGAAGAATACACTCCAATATGCTCTCCTGGTTTGCCTTCCGGTGTTACTTCAAACAAAGATCTTCAATTTGGAGCTGAGTTCTTTGTCCCCCATTCCCCCGATTATGTCCATACCCACGTGCTGTGCCGTGACCTCCGCAATCACACACGTATCTCCCGTCTCCTCAATACACAAAAAATGAGATCCCTAGAATCTTCAAAGTTTCGTTCTCCGGTTATGTTAGCACTGGCCTGTTGCAGGGAAAGACAACTCTGTGGAGAAGAAAACACGAGAGAGTAGGAGTTAAGTAGACACAGGCAGGATCAGCCTGCATTTTTCTCTAGCTCTAAAGCTCTGAATACTGCATAAAACTGTCATGAGTAAGTGACAACTGAGAGCAGGCAATTTCTTGAGTAACAGGTGAGGTGACTCACAAGTTAGTTCTTCCAGTAAGTTGAAAGATAAAAATCTAACCACTGAAGCAATGCTTTGTGTTGTCACTAATTGTGAATCATAAATTTAAAAATATGCTGAAGGTAGAAAAAGAGATCAAACTGATTTTCATTGTTGCCTACTTACACAGTCGACTTATTTAATAAATGACAGTGATTCCGTGGTCTACATACTGGGCTTAGAAATATTAGCAACTCAACTGCTCAGAGTGATAAAATGTTTCTAATTTAAAGTTCTCCTATTTTAAGTAGAGGACATTGACAACACAGCATGTGGAGATTTATAGAATTAGAATTGTTGAAATGACTGTGTTATATGTCTTATACCTGATTTGTCCAACATAGAGAGGTCTATTAAAACATTAAGTATGCATTACTACAACTTAGAACTTTATGTCATTTACTTCTCAAAAATGTAGTCTTTTAATTTTAAATTGGGCTTAAAGACAGAGTAAGATAAATAAGTACTTCAGGATAAATTGGTCGCAAGAACAAGGAAAGATAAAATTGCCATTTGTAATTCAGCTGCCTCTAACTGTAAATGTTTACTAGGAGCATGACCCCAAAGGAAACGCTTTGAGTTGATACTTAATGTTTGATTTATCCTTAGATACGGTTTCAAGTGCCTTCTAGGAGTCAGACAGAGAACTGGATGTTAAAAAGACAGATTTGGGTGTTTTGTTTTAAAGAGAAACTGCATTCAGTTTTTCTTTTCTTTTTTTTTTTTGAAGAAATGTTTATTTATTTTGGGGAGAAAGAGAGAGAGAGAGAGCACATGAGCAGGGGAAGGGCAGAGAGAGGGGGACAGAGGATCTGAAGCGGACTCCTCATTGAAAAGAAAGCCCGATACAAAACTTGAACTCTTGAACCGTGAGATCATGACCTGAGCAGAAGTCTGCTTAACTGACTGAGCCACTCAGGCACCCCAAAGACTGATACTGATAGCAGGGAGTTCACACTCTAGTGGGAACAGGCAAGAAAACACAACCACAGTGAGTGTTCTGCAAGAGAGGTCCATAGGGCTGCAAAATCCACAGAAAGAACACCCGCCCCAGGTTGGGATGGGTTTGGGACAAGGTGAGTAGGATGTGGCTAAGAGAAGGGTCACTGGGACACTGGATGGAGGGGAGAGGCTGGGCAACAACGTGGAAGAGAGGGGAGTGTGTGTGGTTGGGAAACTCGTAAGCAGATTGAGCACAGGCTGGCCGTGTGAGGGACCTCCAGACAGTGCCACCCAAAGGGACCGTCCTCATCGATGCTAAGGTACCCGCTCCCCGTCTCACCAATGCGGGGCCACCGGCCACACATGACTATTAATCCCTTGAAATGTGGCAAGTGTGAGGGATGGAATTTTAAATTTTATTCCGTTTAAACTCATTAAAAAAAAATTCGAGCAGCCATCTATGACTAGTGGCCATCCTACCAGACACACAACTATAGATTCAGAGCTGCTGAATCGGGGGGGTTTGCAGAGTCGTTGAAGAGTCTTATAAGTCACGTTAAGTAGTTTGGATTTTAGCCAAAGGTAAAGAGGACTTAGTGATGAAGAATTTTAAGCAGGGGGTAGAGTGATGAGATTCCCGTAGAAAAGTCACTCTAGCAGCTGTGCTCACGACAGGTGGAGAGGCTCGCGGCTCAGGAGAAAGAGCAGAGAAGCTAAGTAGAGTAAAGGATAAAAATGAGGAAGAGAGTGTGAGGGAATTAGGAGGAGGAGACAAACGTGATCGGAGGTGAGAGTAAGCAACCGTATGAAGAGCCGCTTCCTGGTGTCTGGGTCAAGTGCAGAGATGGGAGAACGTTGGTCTCCCTCATCCACAACAGGTGTGAAGAGTGGGAGGTGTTGCTCTATTCCAGTGACCGCGAGTTTGAGTTGCCTGTGGGACAGTGAAGTTGAAGAAATGCATAACAAGGACTTCTGTGGGCCCATTAGCAAACAGAGAAAGAAACAAAAATGGCACCTAGGCACATTTTCTTAGTTTCTATATTCATGGGCAGAAATTTTGTGACCATCTGTTGACACCTTGCAACCTCAGAGGATTCCGGTTTAGTTAAATGCATTCAATACTAAACACTGTTAAATGTAATATAATAAAGATTTTTTTATTAAAAAATTGTTTTAACGTTTATTTTTGAGAGAGACAAAGAGACAGAGGCGCAAGCAGGGGAGGGGCGGAGAGCAGGGGAGACACAGAATCCAAGCTGGCTCCAGGCTCAGAGCCGTCAGCACAGAGCCCGACCCAGGGCTCAAACCCATGAACTGCGAGATCATGATCTGAGCCGAAGCCAGACGCTTAACTGACTGAGCTACTCAGGTGCCCCGATATAATAAAGACCTTAAAGTGCTTGCAAGTTTTACTGTAAACATCACTGTATAATGCTTTGAAAAGCATATTAATTATTTAAACTTTGGGACTAATTATACTTTGGATTAATTTGAGGTTAGTAAATTCTCACATGCCAAATTACAGTGTCTTTCCAAAGATGCATTCTAGTGACTGATGTCCTGTATAAATAGATTTAATGTTAGCATAATATGAATGTCCTTTTCCTTGCCAATGTAATCAGTATTTACTCTCCTGCAATCCCTTTCCTCCATATAAAAGAACTTTTATTGTTTCAGAATTCCTTCTGGAAACTTATAAATCCATTCCAGGTTTCTACAGATAATAATTATGGCTCATATCAAAATATGCAAAATACTAATAGGAAAAATCATTTCAAGCCTACCCAATGACTATGTTAGTGTCCTAAACTCCTATCTGACATCTAAACGAAAACCCTTTATGGGGAAATATAACCCACTGAACACATCTCAATTTTAGTCACAAATAATAAAATGATCATTGGTTTAAAATCAATCTTTGGACTTTTCACATCATTTTTCCAATGATTTACGTGCATCTTTGCAATTTCCACACCAAAAATCTAGTTTTTGTATGTGGGTCCTTTATTATTTTTTTAACTATTTAAAAAAATTTTTTAATGTTTACTTATTTTTTGAGAGAGAGAGAGAGAGAGAGAGAAACAGTGCAAGCAGGGGAGGGGCAGAGAGAGAGGGAGACACAGAATCCGAAGCAGGCTCCAGGCTCTGAGCTGTCAGCACAGAGACTGAGGGGGCGTGGGGGGCTGGAACTCATGAACTGCAAGATCATGACCTGAGCCAAAGTCGGATGCTTAACCGACTGAGCCCCCCAGGCGCCCTGTATGTGGATCCTTTAACTATGGAGATGCACGTCTCCAATCGTAACCTGGCTGTGTCCTAAAAGTCTGGGTGGACGGTTTGGTGCCCAGAATAGATCTTTACCACAGAAACAACGTCCTGTTTGGGAGCCTCCCGGGATGATGCACAAATGCCAATCTGCCATGTGGTGGGAGCTAACAGTGCTGCAAAGCCAGAAGGCAGGCTGCTTGCGGTCCTGAGACCCGGCCTGCTGGAGGGGTGAGACCACTGACGGAGGGCTAGAAAGGGAACCATAAAGGAGAAGAAGGGAAAGGACAAGGGCCAGGGATAGTGAGCAAGGTGGAGAGAGAACTTTTGGAAGGGCGAGGTAGGGAACGAGACCGACGGACAGGACCACGTCACAGTCCATTGCTCTGAGTTCGCTTTCATTTTAATCCCCTAGTGGCTAGTGAAGGAGAGAATGAAGAACAGGAGAGAAGTTGGGAGTGAAGGAGAGCTTTTTCCTTCTCTTTTCCCCCTCCCGATCCTCCCCTCCCAGAACTGGCTGTTCCAGCTACCCCCGCCCCCAGCCTGGCCACATCACATGGAGAGAAAAAGACTGTATACAAACAAAAAACTTCAAGAACAAAGGCTACCCAGTGAATTGTTTCATGTAGATAATTATAATATTGGCCACTGTCTTTCAGAACCATTGCACGCTGTGGTCACACGGCTGTAATGAAGAGATCACGCTGTGCACTGAAACGTCTCCTTATCCTCTGGGATTAGATTTAGATTCGGCCTTCTTCAGAAGGGTTTCCCATGGTAGGGAGAAGAGAAATCGAAAGAGGCAGCAGAAGGAATTGTCTAGCTCTCCCGTTTTGCTAGCCTGTAGAAAAGGTGCCTTAGCAGGAAACTCCGTTTGCAAACAATGAACATCTTTTGTGTTCCTTGTTGGCAAAGCAATTGATTCTAGTTAGAGATTGGCCGGGTGCCACGCTGTGAGCAGTTTGTCTTTTCTGTTCTGAGGGGTACAGTAGGAAGAGCCGTGGTCCAGGCTTTTTTTTTTTATTCTTCTCTTATTATAGCCAGCTTATTTATAGCCTTTCTTCCGGCCACCCTTCCACTGTGGCCAGCTGTATGCAATGCATAGGTCACATTTTCAGAACATATATTTATTAAATAGAGAGAGAGAACAAAAATAAACCGTTTGAGACATTAAAAATGTTTTAAATGCTTATTTATTTTTGAGAGAGAAAGAGAGAGACAGACAGACAGCATGAGCGGGGGAGGGGCAGAGCGCGAGCGAGGCACAGAATCCGAAGCAGGCTCCAGGCTCTGAGCTGTCAGCACAGAGCCCCACGCGGGGCTCGAACCCACGAACTGTGAGATCGTGACCTGAGCTAAAGCTGGACGCTCAACCCACTGAGCCACCCAGGCGCCCTGAGACAATTTTTAAAGTGAGAAGCTAGAAGACAATTTCTTACAACCAATGTCCTCTCCTCTCCCCTGTCCCTTATGTAATTTACACTGACCTCTTCTGTCCTAAGGAAGAAACCAAACCCAAACGTTATACTATAAGCAGAAAGGGAATGGGATTTATTCAAACTTTATTTTTTTTTTCAACGTTTATTTATTTTTGGGACAGAGAGAGACAGAGCATGAACGGGGGAGGGGCAGAGAGAGAGGGAGACACAGAATTGGAAACAGGCTCCAGGCTCTGAGCCATCAGCCCAGAGCCCGACGCGGGGCTCGAACTCACGGACCGCGAGATCGTAACCTGGCTGAAGTCGGACGCTTAACCGACTGCGCCACCCAGGCGCCCCTATTCGAACTTTATAATGCTGATGTGGATGTAACAAAGATGTACTTCACTGTAAGAACGTTCCTTTTGCCTAAGGAGCATACGGGGAGCCCACGGCAACCGTTAAGTTTCTGTTAAGTTTGCTTTAATAAAAGTAAAAAGTACCTAATATTGATTTTTATTTAAATTTTAACTGTTTTATGAAGAAAGAGTTGAACATCTATTATTACTATCATATTTATTAGCTCCTTCTTATCTGCTGTTTAAAGAAACTTGAGCCCTTTATTATGACCATGGAAGGTATTATACAAATGGTTTAATATGAAATGGTATCTTATGATAGGCTTTGGTATCACTGACACTTTGAAAGCAATGGAAATTGAGGACCCTCCAGATGACCACAGAGTGGCTGAGGCCCCGAAGTGTGGCTTCCCTGCTCTGACAAAGGGGGCCACCACGATGTCAGAGAGGTGCTGAGTAAATCCGCTCCCCTCACACTACCGCTTTCTCGTTCGTGACATGTGATCAGGACCAACTCTGAGCAAAACCCATTTTGAGTATCTCCTGGGATGTCCCTGAGTTGGGCTTAGAAGACAAATTCTGTGCCTAGGAAGGAGAAAGAGAAGGTGAGCCATTTCCCCCAGATCTGGAAGGGATGTTGTTTGTTTGATTTTACATAGGGAAGGAAATATAATCCTTTGTAACAGTAGAATGGGTTCTGCAAGATAAACATCCACGCTTATTTCCCAAAATGCAATACCCAGCAACAAATGCGAAAAAACCAAGCAAAAGGCCAACCAAGAAAAGGCTTTCGACATTGTTGTACTGATTAATCGCTATCCAGGCCAAGCGTGAAAGAACAGCCTTTCCTTTTAGCAAATATCCTGATGGCAACAGAAGAATATTTTAGAGGACTATTATTTAAGTGTATTTTTTTAATGTCATAGAACATTGGGGCACCCAGGTGGCTCAGTTCGTTGAGCATCCGACTCTGGATTTCAGCTCAGGTCATGATCTCACAGTGTGTGGGTTCAACCCCCACATCATGTTCTGCATTGACAGTGTAGAGCCTGCTTGGAATTCTCTCTCCTTCCCTCTCTGCCCCTCCCCTGCTCATGCGCTCCCTCTCCCAAAATAAATAGATAGCCTTTAAAAAATAAAATGTAGAATATTTTGGGAATGTAATACTAATCAAAACCGTTTCTAAAGATGAGTCACCAAATGCTTGCTACACCTTAAAGAATTACAGAATTGAAAACCACAAAGGGATCTCACCACATTCCCCTGAAGATTTTGATTTAGCTATCCAGGAATATACACTTGTGAAACATTCTCACAAAAGTTAAGAAATCAGCTCAAGGCAAAAAGATGAATTTGACTTCTTTTAGTCAAATTTGATCTCTGAATAGAAAGATAGAGAGCCGAAGGATTTAATAAGAATTTTAAAAATTTAAATAACAAAATCAGCAGCAGCTTAATTAGGACTGTTCACGAGCAACTGAGAGGTAAGACTGTGTGCTAACTCCTTCTTCCATTTATATGGGGGTATAATTTATGGCAAGTCATTTAACCTCTATTTTAAAGGTTGATTTGTTTTATTGTAAAAGAATGCATGCTCATTAATAAAAGGAAATAAAGGAGAATAAGAAAAAAAAATATGACTCATAGTTTTGGCACTTGAAGACCCTGTAGGCATTTTGGCTTGTTTTCTTTTTGTTTTATTTGTGTGCCTATATTTGTACATATTTATGATATAGTCTTCTGTATGCACACATGATTTTGTCTTCTTCCCTTTGTTTCTTTCATACCTTCTTTGTTTAAACACTAAAATACATTTAATAAGACATTCTCTTTTTTTCTGATGATAAAAGTAACATTTTAATTATTTTGTTTAAAAACTATGGAAAGCTATGTAAGGAAGACGAAACATCATCATTAATTCCACGACAATGGAAATAACCACATCTGGTGTGTGTCTTTTTCACCCACAGTCCCACATTCACCCATTCATCCATTCGTTCAGACACACTTTTGGAGAAGCGGTTATGTTCCAGGCTCTATCGTTTGCGCTAGGAATCCAGCAGTGAATGAGACGAAGCTTTACGTTCCAGGCACATTAAACATAAAATAAGTAAATAATTTAAATGTGCCATTTGTCTGACAGTGAGAGGGAAAGAAAGCAGGAAGAAGCCACACGGGGAGTTGGGGGAGTTGCAATGTAAAACAGCAAAGTCAGAAGAGAGTTCAGGGGACCTTGAAGGATGCTTGAAAAAAGACAGGAAGGAAGGAGAAAGGGAAAATATTTGACTATTTGGCAGAAGAGCGAGTGCAAAGGTCCTGAGGTAAGAGGTCAGCCAGTGAATTCAAGCAATAGCAAGAGGCCAGAGCAGACAGAATGAAGAAGGTATAAGTAGAGATCCAAAAGGCAAGGACAGTGAGATTCCCTTTCTTTTTCTCTGCATGAGATGGAAGTCGCTGGAGGATGTTGAGGAAAGAATTGCCCTGACCTACTTATGTCTTAAACAGTCCCTTCTGGAACCTCGGGGTACAGAGGACCCGAAGGAGGCTGTTGTGATCATCTGTGTGAGAGATGATGGTGGCTTGGACTAGGGAATTAGAAGTAAAGATGATGTAAAGTGTTTGCATGCATTTTGAAAGACCAGACAAGAGGATGTGAGAGACAGTGGAAGGTTAAAGGGAATCCACCTTGGGTCCAAGCGTCTGGTCCAAGGTTGTCTCATTCCCTGAGACGACAAGGACTCAGGGAAGGACAGGTATGTGTCAGGGGGCCCCAAGTTCAGTTTTAGACACGCCGAGTTAAAAGGGACGTTTGAATCTACAGTTGAGGGGAGGGGTCCAATCTTGAGATAAACCTTTGATAATTATCAGAATATTTTCATGTAATTTCTGATAACTTATCGGAATATTTGACATGTAATGGGATGAGATGACAGGTGGATTGGGGGACAGTCTCTTTTGGGCAAAGCAAGAAAAGAGAACCGTACAGGAGTGATTAACAACATAAGATTGGTGGGATGGTTAAGGAGGAGTTTACTCAACCATAGGCTAGTCTCAAAAATAAAAACATCTGTGGCTTTGGATGTTTAACATCTAGAAGGACTTTTCAGAAAATAACGCTAATTTGTCTGGATGACATACACCGTATTTGGTCTCCAAATATCATGTAGAGACCTTTAGCAGTGCCTCAAATAGTACACTGAGGATTGCATAGAAACCATCAGACATCAACTCTACAAGAAGTTAAAATCTAATATATATTGTAATGATAATAATATTATATTATGTGCTTTAGGTGAATTGACAGTAATATGCATGTACGTGTGCACACGCGTGAAACAATTTTCAAGGCGAGAGATTTAAAACGCTTGGAAAACACCGTGCCATAGGGGTAGCATCGGCACAAAGCTGCGAAGGTGTTTTCACTGCTTACTTGTGTTATGGATCGCCTGGCTACCCGTAGCCACCCTCATATTTAAACAGGTGAGTTAAAGGGCCAGAAAGTGACCAACCACGTGGCCCAGCAAGGGTAGGTCCCTCACATAAGCATTGACTTCTCCTCTAGCAATTTCCCCACCCCGCGGCCCAGGCCCTGGAGATCCTGGCGTGGGCTCCGATTCCATGCCTGGTTCACCCACACACCGAGAGGATCCTGCTCGGCCACCACCCCGAGAGGAATGTGGGCCGCACAGTGAAATCAGAGGGCTTGAGAATATCGGCCCGTTTCCCTTTGTTGTGTTTTTCTGAAATTATGTCATCTGAGAGTGACCCTCTATGGTTCCTGCATTTTGTCCCCTGGGCGGGGGAGGGCAGCCCAGCAAAGTCTGGAAGCCTGCTTAAAAACCCTGCATGCGGCACTGTGATCATTTCTCGTCATTTATTTTTGCTGAAGTTATGTACCTTTGATTAAACCTGGCACAGCACTTTAGAAGCCAGTGATACACATCAAAGAAGTTAGCTCTCCTAGATCAAAATAGACTGCAGGTTTGGACCTAGACCAGCACTGTTTGAACACTAAGAGCAGTCCACAGCAGGAAGCAATTGCTTTTGGACAAGAATCAGGAAAGAACCAAATGGATTTCCTCTATTTCTTCCTTCATTAGCAACATGGCAAATGCCTTCATCACATCAGAAGAGAAATCTTTATTGGGTTTTCATTCAAAAACCTGTTTGGGAGGTAGAATTTGAGGCGGAAAATTTAAGCAACCTTCTAACTAATTAAAGTTTGTAATAAGGGTAAACATAATTTATATTTGAGAGGTAGAATAAATACTTTATTGTTCCCTTTGTTAGGTAATTGTCAATACAGCCCAAATACGTTTGGAGAATGTGGATTTACTTTGTCTCCTTTTAGTGATCCAAGCACAATTGAAAGGAATATATAGATGCGTCATAAATAGGATTGAGTGGAAAAAATTATACACATAGATAACGCTCTTGAGAACTCTTCTCCGAAGGCATTTTGAGAGAACGACGGAGTTTCGTTTTTATATAATCTGTCTTCAGAGAAGAGCACCTGGTTTATGATAGACATTCAGTAAGTATTTGTTTAAATCCTTCTCGATGCCTATTTCTAAATCACACATAAACAGATGTATGACGTAGACCACACATCGTCTATTTAAAAGTAAGTTCAGTCAAACTGATAGAAGGTCAAGTACAATGATCGGAGTGAACCAACGGGTAATCAATAATTCTGTTTTTTACTTTTGCAACAGTAACTAGTAATTCTGTTTTGATTTTTTTTTTTTTTTAACAATGAGATTTCTAAACGCTGAGAGATTAATGACCTCTTTTGTTCTTCACAGGAGCCCTGTGATGTCGCCGCTGTTATTGATCCCGGTCTCCGGATGGAGCCACTGAGGCCCTGAGAGTAAATTAACTTGCCCATGATCAATCAACTGTATGAATCGGGGATCCGCAAAGCGTTTCTGTAAAGGGCCAGATAGTGAATATTTTCGGCTTTGCGGGCCATATGGTTGCTGTTCCAACAATTCAGCTCTGCTCTGCTGTGGTAGCATTCATTTAGACCATGCCTCAATGAATGAGTATGGGCTGTATTCCAGGGGATTTTATTTATGGACACTGAAATTTGAATTTCGTGTCATTTTTGTCCTGAAATATTGTTCTTTTGCTTTTCCCCAGCCATTAAAAAAAAAAAAAAAAAGGTAAAACCCATTCTTAGTCTGCAGTTAGCACCAGACGGGGTGGTGGGTGGTAGTTGACTAACCCCGGATACAAGTGGTACGGTCAGGACTCAGACCTAGGTCCTCTGCCACAACCCCGCTCTTCCCACTGCGCGATGTGGCTTTGTTTCATAATTGAGGAGAGACCCTACTCTGAGACTTGAAATCTGGAGAGTTTTACTGCTGTTCCTACTTTTGAAATTAAGTACAAGGCTCAAGCATTAAGCCTCAGCATCCAAAGAGAGAGAGAGAGAGTAATCACAGTCAGCAGAGCAATTAGCAAAGAGAGAGCCAATAGCAAGCCCCAAGAACACTTCATTGTCAGCTGGAGGGTTTGGCTAAAAGTAAATTTAATACTCATTAAAAAATGAACATTGCTTTAATGCCACTTCAGAGGCTGGTAAATTGTAGCCGGCTCCAAGCAATTCAGGAAGCAGTCCCATTGCTTCAAGGCTAACATCTACTTACACGCAGTTCCTTCACGAGGCAGAAAGACTGGGAGAAACCTGATCTTGGAGAGGTTAGGGATCCCCTGAAACAGTCCAGACTTGGAATTCTGTCCCCCGCCCCACGCCGCAGAGTGAAACACACATGGTCGTGAGCAGAAGAAAGTAGCCATTGATTCTACAAAGGCGCTGGCAGATAAGCTTCATAAAGTATGGCCCCACCGAGAGAAAGTTTTGAGAATTGCACCTGCCTATAAAAATAGTGATTAAAAACACACTCCTATCAAGGTACATTTCATCATTTTTATATTTGTTTTCCTCCTCCCATGCCATGATTTACAGCCACACCTCTGAAGCACGGAGCTGAAATCTGTCTCCTTAAACCTCTCTTCCCTGAGTGATTTTGTTGGGATAGAGATGTTCCCGAAAGTTGAGCAATTGCTGGTGTGCTGTGGAATAAAACTGTCAGTGTGATTTAAAAATACATATTGTAGAAAATAAGAAAATGCGTTTTCGAAACTTTGTCATTTTGTCTTCTCTGGAAAATGAAGGCAGTGACGCGGAGAGTTCAAAAAAATAAAAAGGCTTTGTTAATTGTGAGGCATTTACAACCTCAAAATCGTATCTGAGTTCCCTGAGAGCTCATAGTTATTCAAGTATCTCGGATCTAAAATAATAGGAGCTAATTGCCTGAGTGATCGATGACCTCAGAAAAACACACTTGAGAATGTACATTAGTGAAGACAGACAGGGAAGGAATTGAGTGACTACCCACATATATGTACACGTATGTTCTTTTTGGGACATTTTTCACTTTTTGGATTTTGGATACAGGAGGTTGATCATTTTTTATAGTCCCCATTTTCTTTTTGTTCTGGTTGGTTTTATGACATCATGGAAATTGACCTAAAAAGATGAAATGCTGGGCCTGTATTTAAATTGCTATTAGTTTTACATTCGCCTACTGCCTATAGTTGAAGAACTTCCTCAGCTCCGGGGGCTTGTACGCACACATATGGGCTTGTGGGATATTCTTTCATCAGAATGACATTAATATATCTCATCTCATAATGAATATTCTGCACTACCCTTTGAAGAGAAAATGCATATTCATGCACTCATGGTGAGTGGGTAAGGGAGGCAAAGAAAGAAAGGAAAGAAAGACTATCTGCAGAAGAGGGAAGAATTTACTCCTCCCATCTCAATAGATACATCGATGATAGAGATAGATAGATAGATAGATAGTAAATAGAATTTCAATACATCCCTTAAGCACAGAAACAGATATTTGCAGTTTGAAAAATAAATTCTTCCCAACCCTTTTTTTTCATGAAACACACAGAAAATGATAATATTTTTTAAATGCACTGTGGTAAACAGGAAGAAGTTTGAGAATGCTACTTAGGGATTGGTTACCGATAGTCTCTTATTTTACTCATATTGTAAAGTCGTGGTAAGAGTACTGGGAAGGAGATCCATGTTAAATCAAGTGTCCAGTACAATTATATCAAAATATTTAAAGAGAAATTTGAGTTTGATTCTGTGAATATCTTTTTTTCATGCCAGGTTTTAAGCTTGAAACAGCTATGCATAATTCCTAGCCAAAGCTTTGCAGTGATGATTTCTTCAAATTCTTAGTATTTGTGATCTATGAGATACATCTGTATGAGTAAATAACGTATTTTTAAAACATCTTTAAAACTTCTCCATTACAGCAGTTGACTTTTTAAAAGAATTTTCTTTTCTTAAATTATCAATTATATTGAAAGTTCTTGAGCTATTGTGTTTGGATTTCAAATCCACGTTAACTTTTTCTATATCAATTATTTCAGTAACGAGGCTCCAATTTGCAAACCATGCCTACATTTGTTGGAGTATTCACTCTGTGGGTAGCTTATATGTCAACAGAAGGCATATCCAGCAAATGGACAGAAGTATACCAGAAGGCCCGAGAGGCCCTGACCAAGGTTCTGCTTGTGTCTCTCAACTTTCCAACCTTGCAAGCAAAAGAACCAATCACCAGCTTGGAAAATGGCTTTCCGTCCTCAGATATACTGGGATTCTGAGGGTCTCCAAGCCCACTGAAAGTTTCTATACAAGAGATTTGCTATCTACCAAGCAACCAACCTTAAAGGTGAAGCAAGAGGTTTCTATACAGCCCTGGAACTAAGAGGTCTTTCCATGCAGAAGGGAGTCAACCCCTTTCCAGCCATTATATCACAGATGATCCCAGTTGGCTACACTCTCATCCAAGGAAGCTACGATTGCTTATTCCTGGGCTTTTTCACTAGCTTATTCTAGGGATGGGGCAATTGTGAAAACAAACAAACAAATAAAACAGTTTGATCAACATCACTAACACAACCTAAAGCCACAAATTAGGTTGGTTTGTTCGTCGTTACACCTTGCTAATGGTTGGAAAATGCTTTTCTGTATGTAAAGGGATTTTGTTCTGATTTGCTAATATTATAAAAACCACAAGCTTATCATTGAATTATGAAGAACTCAAAAAAATGTATGTCTTAAATACAGAGTTTCCCTGACTTATGATGGGGTTACATCCTGATAACCCATCGTAAGTTGAAAATGTAGTAAGTTGATACACTTATCCACCTAACTTACTGAATATCACAGCTTAGCCTCACTTACCTTAATGTGCTCAGAACACTCACAGTAGGCTACTGTTGGGCAAAATCATCTAACACCAAGCCTATGTGGTAAAAAGTGTTGAAAATCTTATGTATTTTATGGACCCTTGTACTGAAAGTAAAAAACAGAAGGGTTGTGCTAACCACTGTAAGTGTATCCGTGGTTGACATTCCTGATCACGTGGCTGGGGCTGTGGCTGCCACTGTCCCACATCAAGGGGGAGGATCATACTGCATATACCGTAGAAAAGATCAACATTCAAAATTCGAAGTACAGTTCCTAGTGAACGTGTATCACTTTCATGCCATTATAAAGTTGAAAACTCAGAAGTTGCACCATCATAAGTCAGGGACCATCTGTAAATTACATCTCTTGCCTAAATTTTACTTTCCCCAGAGATTGTTTGTAGAGGTTTCACTTTGACCTTGGTCAGCATGTGACGTTTAGAATTAAACGTTAAAAAATGTATGTTTTGCATCAGGTAAAAATTAGATCATTTGTAATTGCAATATCAGAAATTTGTTCTTTTGTGTTCTTCATCATTAATATATGCAAGGTACTTGTTAAAAATAGTCTCCATTCTTTACAAGCTCAAAAGATATTCTGATGGGGTGTCTGGGTGGCTCAGTCGGTTGAGTGTCTGACTTAGGCTTAGGTCGTGATCTTGCAGTTCATGAGTTCAAGCCCCGCATCCAGCTCTCTGCGGTCTGTGCAGAGCCAGTTGCAAATCTTCTGCCCCACCCCCACCTCCCCTACTCATGTGCTCTCTCTCAAAAACAAATAAACATCAAACAATATTCTGATGGTAAGAAAGTTAAAATCAGTTTGACAGTGTGGGATTTTAGGTAGGATCTATGAGCCCAGGACAATCTGGGGACATCAAATCCAG
Source organism: Prionailurus bengalensis (assembly GCF_016509475.1). Taxonomy (NCBI): domain Eukaryota; kingdom Metazoa; phylum Chordata; class Mammalia; order Carnivora; family Felidae; genus Prionailurus; species Prionailurus bengalensis. Next base: position 10,164,967 of record NC_057349.1, on the reverse strand, counting down.
TCTCATGAAGCTGAAATCTTTAGACAGCTACTTGTCAGGTCTGGTTAATCGTCACAGGAACTACCAAGAAGAGCTGAAAAGAGCCAAAAGTGTGAGGCTACACTCTAGTTATTTGGTTACTTAGATACCCCCATAGTCCAGCAATATAAACAGAAATATTTAATAAGAGAGAAAGCAGATTAAAAATGAGTTGTATTGATAGATGTGATTAACCCAATTTCAATGACAAGGCTCTAATATTTTAATAGGCTTAAGTCTTTTGTTCTTAGTCACACGCATAATTCCCTGTTCTCATTCCTTTGACTTAACAACAGAAAAATCTGAATCATCTCTGTAGAAAAATACACAGTCGGAAAAACTGATCTGAGTGGGTGCAATTAATTGTTACCACAGTTCTTCCGTTATGTTCTGTGTACATTATATATGACCAGGTATAAAAAGAAACATTTATAATCATGTCTGACTGTGGTGAGAAAGACATTGTTTCCTCCAAGTGTGATTATGGCAGAGCAAGACAACGTTTATCTAGTCAGCCTTTAACTCGAATAGCTTGTGTCAAAATTGAAAAGGGGAAGGAAAAGACAGAAGTTTTCAGCATACAGATCCCCGGATGCAGGCTGACTCCCACACAACAATTTCCTCCGAGCTTCTTAAACACAGGATATGCTCAAGTCTCAGAAAACCGGCAAAATTCAATTACTTAGTAATAAGTTCTTGGGAGGCATATTTAGATGGTTTACTGCTGTCAAATTCAGAGATTCCCAATTAAAGCCCTATCAGAATCACGAAGAGAAGCTTCAAAATGCGTATTTTGCCATGGAGAAATGATGCACATAAATGAATAGTAAACTCACCCCTAATCCACTCCAGCTGGAAACGTCTGAAACAGAAAGAGAACAATGAAGAAAAACTATTCATCCAGGGGTATCATGTAATTATTTGTGTGGGGGATGTTACCTATGTGTGTGCCTACATATACGTATATATGTGTGTGTGTGTGTGAATAAAATGAGCTTCTCACCCTACATCTGTGGGCAAGAAGTCCTTAATTTGCTGTTAGAAACATTCACTTTCAACAGAGATCCCAGGTCCTGTCTCTACACCCTAAGGCATGGTTAGAAGGGGGATTTGCCAAGCATCCGTGTTTCAGTTCCCCAGGGAAGGGATAATCACCCTGACCATGCTTTCCTCTCATTATGCCATTGAGTTTACCAGAGACCTGATAGGCAAGGGCAGAGCCAGGATTTGCCCATGTAATTTGGGGGATTCTGTGGTCTCATTCAGAAAGCTTAACACATTCATAGTTTCTGGGAGGCCAGGGAGTGAATGATTGATAGGCATGGGCTAAGATTTCTCAGAAATGATTTCCATGGAAGCGTAGGTGTCTAAACATTAGCAAGGGCCATTTGGGTTTAGTAATGCCTCCTATTAATGGACAAATTCTGCAGGTTTTTGTCAAGGTGAAAACGGTCTGTGAATACTTAAGTATTATGCAATCATTCTTACCTGTTCTTTCTCCTCCCTTTTTTTCTTTTAACCCAACCCCTTCCTCTAGGGAAATCAGTCATCCTAAACATTGTCCAATGAGGTCTTCAAACACACTGGGACCCCCTGGAGAACTTTTCAAAACACAGGTGCCTGGGTCACACCCCCGGAGGTTTTGCTTTGATTGGGCTGGGGTGGGCCTGGGCATCAGGGGTTTTAAAAACTCCCCCAGGTGATATGCAGCCAAGATTGAGGGATCACCGCTCTTTGGAGAAAAACAAAAACAAAAACAAAAACAAAACCCCCAACGAACAAACAAACAAACAAACAAACGAAAAGCACACACACAGAAACTGAGTCTGGGAGTGAGAGGAGTTAAAAATGTGAGTAAATCAACACGATCCAACGTTCTACTTCCAAAACAGAGAGATACCCACTTCTGTAGGGGTAAAGGATAGCCCAGCCCCCTTTGCTCAGAATTTGCGGTTTGTTCACTGTTTCACCATCTCCGTGGTATTAATTTTCCGTTTCATAAACCTGACAAACCTAATTGTTAATTACGTAACATACGCTCCACCCTCACAGCTCCGGTTCCTCTCAGAACCCTCAACTGATATAAAGCTACCATGCTATGACCCACTATATTAAATTTCAATTTAATTATCTTTATGACAGCATCGCCTCCTTGGAGGAAACGATTAACTCTGAGATGGACTTCTAATACAAGGGAACGGTATTGCAGTGAGCCTTGCCCTAAAGCCCTGTGCTACGATAGAGGCTGCATTCGCAGACACAAGAACAACAATAAAATGGTGGAGAAATGAGCTTCTTTTACGTTTCTCTCAGATCCCAGGGATGGGATCCCTCAAAGGTCCCTCCTGGCACACACAAAAGTGAATGGCATAAAAAAATGGGGGGTTCATGCACAACTCATTTGTGCATTTGCACGCGCACACACAGAGGCACGCTTTAGTTAACAGCAGAGAATGATTCTTAAATAATCAGCACGGAGACAATAGTCAGTAGCTCATGGACGGTACATGTTCATTACTTAATATTAATCTTCTTCTAGTTAAACTTGATTTAGTACTATGTAACCTTAAAAAAAAAGCTTAGAGTGTTTTACTTTTAAACATTACTGGAGATGACTTTCAGTAAGAATCTCTTTAACCTTGGTTTGCAAATTAAAAGAGCTAGAAGCTTGCAAGGTTAGTCGAAGTAATCGTTTCCCTAAATTAACACTAAAGGGGCTTCAATTCCATGCAACTATGAGATTAGGTGACTGCGAAGAAACGGACTAGAAAATGGAACCGCGGGGCTTTGAGAGCCATGTTCTGGAAGCAAAGCCGGGAAAGGAATTTTGTTATCGTTAACTAAGCATTTATATAGCACGTATTTACAGAGAGTACTTTGAAATCAACTGCAATCAGGAGTGGACTGTCACCATCCCACATACGTGCTGCCTTGTTCCCGTCTTTGTTCTCTTTAAACAGGGTAAGGAAATCCAGCCACCGAGAAATCAGTTGGTCCAAATCTCAAACAATGGCCTCCAACGTAGACACAGACAATACCATGGAAACTTGGACTCTTTGATGAACTGAAAATATTGTGTGTAGCTAGGGCTCCAGCTTGGGCCTGGTTCAGACTCACTACGGTTTGGTTTGTGGGGGATGTGGGAGGGAGAGGTGAAAATCTAAGAAGCCTTTTTGGTAAGAAGGCATCTTGAGGGAGGACACACGTAGACATTTAAGTGAAGAACCAGTCCAAGGGGAGGGAGTGTTTAGAGGGCACCACGTGCCTGTGACTCATACAACCAACACCTTCAACCCCAGGGAGAAGTTGCAATAAAAAGTAATACTTGAAATAGATATGTTACTAAAATTTCTGCAACAGATTCGGGTGATGGATGCTCTATCTAGTTGGGGTTATACCCAAGTACAGACGAATAGAAAAGATAGCTTTACAGAATTTGCAGATACCGTGTATCAGGGGAGGTAGGAAGAGGCTTTACGATATCACTGAAGTCCGGCTTTCCATAAGCGCTCGTGTATTTGATGGAATAATATGGTGGCAAATGGGAAGTATGAGGTGATAACTCAGAGCGCCGTGCTAAGAGGGGAGACGGGTGACAATGCCAGAGGTGTTTATTGTTACCATCAAATTGGTGTGTATGGAATCAAGATAAATGATTAGAGTCCAAACAAAATTCTCGCATCATAAGTTAGCAACCTATGTAGCCTGAATATACAATCTTTGTACTCTGTTCCGCATTAGGACTTAGTGCAACGTGTTGCCAATGGAAATTTAATAATATTTGCTCAATGAGACCTGTACGAACAATCACTGCCCCACGATTCCCCGTTTGGGTATTTCCCCTCTGTATTCTAAGATACTGTACAGTTTTGCAAGATGCATGGGTCAGGGCTCAGTCAGGAAAACAGAAACAACTTTTGGAATTTCAAATGGAGCTAACAATACAGGGAAATGGTTACTAAATATTGGGAAGGCTAAAAGAGTAACAGGCAAGTGTTTGAGGGCACCAGGGTGGCTCAGTTAGTTGAGCATCTGACTCTTGATTTTAGCTCAGGTCACGATCTCATGGTTTGCGCAACGGAGCCCTGCTTCGGGCTTTGAGCTGAGAGTGAGGAACCTGTTTGAGATTTTCTCCCTCTCTCTCTCTCTCTCTCTTCCCCTCCTCCAATCTCACACATTCCCTCCCCCTCTCTCTCTCAAAATAAATAAATAAACATTAAAAAAAAAAATAAAGGAGTAACAGGGGAGGGTTTGATTAGTAACTGTGAGACAACATTTCCAGCCCATTGGAGAAGGAGCAAAAGAAAAAACACAAGCCAAGAGCCCACGGGTCTCTGTTATTGAAACTGCTGGATAATCTGCCGCTGGTGGAGCCGCTGTCCCTGCCACTTCTCTGCAAGACCAGGGACTAAGCTGATTGTTCGGCAGCTGTTGCCAGAAGAGCTGCCTGAAGCAAAAAGGAAAGAAAATGTCCCCTCTCCTATTCCCACCTTTCAGTCTCCTGCTATAGGGCCTCCTGCTAGAAGATCATGAGGAAGCCGCTGGCTAAGGGAGTCTGTTAAATAAAGTTTGCAGACTTCCACCCTGCTTGTAAAAGAACGCAGATGCATGGGAACGGACCTGAGAGGCAACAGACAACCAGCCAGCAAACTGGCCAACCAATGCAAGTCAAAGGAGGAAGGAAGCTGACAAGACTGCAGAAGTCCCCGTAGACTCAACTCCGTGGCCAGAGGGGATTTTTTGATAGAAATTGTGTGGCGATTGCCTCGTGGCGTAACAGGATAACCGTCCCATTTCACCTCTTTGCTCTGTGATCCATAGATTTCGCTTTAAAATATTTGCTTCTATTTACTTGAATTCTGGTTGGAAAACTTTGACAAGCGCCATCAATAATACGCATAATGTATTACAAGCTAAAGCACAATCAATATAAATAGTATACATTTGACTAGACTCATAATCGGCACATGGATCACCTGTAGACGCTCAGGAGAAGAAAGACAACGCCAACAAAGAAATCGAATGCCTGACACAGGGCCAAAGGCGGCATCTGAGCATGAGACTTGATGGAAATAGCTTGTGAAAATTCACTCCCATTAGAGAATGGCTTTTTTTATGTCAGCTCAATAACTTCCAGGAAATAAATGAAGACATGTAAAAAATCAAAGTGATATAATCATGTAAGTGGAGCTTTCTAGAAATTGATAATGGCATAGCATACCAGCTCCAAAGTATGACAACATTAACCACATCAGGAGAAAGTAATGAATTGTAATAAGTCTGGAAACAAGCTCAGAAGTAATTAATATCTCTGAATCAGTTTTGTGAATCTATTATCTTAATTTTGTGGTATTTTGAATAGAATGAGAAATACTGAGTAGCAAGATGTTAACTAAATGATAGTGATTTCTGAGACTTGGGCACATACCGCATCTTGCCTTTTTTTTTTTTTTAATTTGTTTTTCAACGTTTATTTATTTTTGGGACAGAGAGAGACAGAGCAAGAACGGGGAAGGGGCAGAGAGAGAGAGAGGGAGACACAGAATCGGAAACAGGCTCCAGGCTCTGAGCCATCAGCCCAGAGCCTGGCGCGGGGCTCGAACTCCCGGACCGCGAGATCGTGACCTGGCTGAAGTCGGATGCTTAACCGACTGCGCCACCCAGGTGCCCCCGCATCTTGCCTTTTTTATCGGAGACTGGAACGCTACATTTCGTCTTCGGAGAAAGTAATCATCTGTATAAGGAAGGAAAAGTTTTAAAGCAAGTTAGCAGTCAAGTAGAACCTGAATGACAAATGCCAGATCTCCCCGAAGGCTGTAGCTACGGACAACCCATGGTCTATGGAGGGAAGAGGTATCCAGTGCAAATTATTATAATGGCTTTATTTCACATTGACAGACTTGGCCATACTTTGGTGTATACTCCAAAATAAAAGCCGTATCATTGGTTTTGTTGTTTCTCATCCTGTTTATTTACTTTTTTTTAAATGTTTATTTAGTTTTGAGAGAGACAGAGCACGAGCGAGAGAGGGGTAGAGAGAGAAGAAGACGCAGAATCTGAAACAAGCTCCAGGCTCTGAGGTGTCAGCACAGAGTCCCACGCAGGGCTCGAACCCACCAGCGGTGTGATCATGACCTGACCCAAAGTCAGACGCTGAACCAACTGAGCCACCCAGGAGCCCCACATCACGTTTCTTTCTTTTTTTTTTTCAACGTTTTTTATTTATTATTTTTGGGACAGAGAGAGACAGAGCATGAACGGGGGAGGGGCAGAGAGAGAGGGAGACACAGAATCGGAAACAGGCTCCAGGCTCCGAGCCATCAGCCCAGAGCCTGACGCGGGGCTCGAACTCACGGACCGCGAGATCGTGACCTGGCTGAAGTCGGATGCTTAACCGACTGCACCACCCAGGCGCCCCATATCACTTTTGTTTCTAATAATCAACTGCTGTTCTTAAGCCAAGGATCCGAGCCATTCCCTGTGAAGAGGCTAGCATTACTCCCCTGAGCCCCAGAGGTGGCTCGGGTTTGCTAGAGACAATCAAGCCAAGCCCTGAGGGGACGAGAGAGGCAGCTCCCAAGTACACGCTTCTCCCAAATGCACAAGGGCACATCTACCAGCAGTGGGAGCAGTGGGGAACAGCCACCATCAGTGCCTCCCTGAAGTCAACCCCGAGTGCATAGGAGCTTTGCCCAATTGCTGTCATTGAGGTGGTGTCCTACAAAAAAAAAAAAAAAAAAAAAAAAAATCACAAGCTGCAGAGAAGGAAAGGTCTATAACCAGACAAGGATATTGGAAACTTATGCCTTGCATGGGCCCAAGTAATATGTTTCTGATTCTAGGACAGCCTCTAGCCAAAGAATGTCTTAAATCTGGGTGCAGTCCTATCTTCTACTTCCTCTTCCGGTGGCTGCCTGCCTCCCCAACCTAAACAGCTATCCTGATTTCCCCTTCCCTTAGGAGAGGACATATCCCTATTCTCTACAATGTTCTGTTTACGAAAAATGAGGGTGCAAATTATGTATTTCATGAACGAGAGGTATGTTTGTATTAATGGGGTAGACTTACACTTACAATCTCTCTGCAACTGGGATGTGAATTTCCGTCTTACTGTCCAAGTGAATTCATAATTTCAATCCGCCATGTTTCTTTTTCTGTCTTACCGGTCCATGTAGCAATGGTATATTTTACAATCTTTGGTGTTTAGAGACTAGATAAAATATAACACTTCATAAATGTGTACTGTTGGGTGAATTTCAGATTCTGGCTCTATAAAAAATGAGGGTCACCGGTACGCGAAGGTGATTTCTTAAAGTTTCTCCCACCTTTGATACCTACTATACCGTATCGCGGATTCTCAGCAAGGATTGTGTGGTAAAGGAAATGAATTGTTATTGATGAATGATCCTGTGAAGAAACGATGCTGTGGCTCAAAGTTAATAGGTATGAAACAGCTTAACGGACTCCAGGCTGTTCTGACTCCAGAACACCTCTCCATACCGGATATTTTTAAAGATCAGGAAGTGGTATTCACAATTTACAAATCAAGTTAGAACTTTTCTGTTGGGAAGAAAAGGGAATGAATTATTCCATGCCAGAAAGAGTCCAGCGATTTCTACGACGGGAGTGGTTCCGGAGAAAGCGACCAAAGCCATTTATCTGCCGAAGGTATAATTACTTTTGAGTTTACAAACTGTATCGAAATTTGAATGTGTTATGGACTGTGATAAAACGCCCCCTTTCCCCTTCGCCTTTTGAAAGTGAGTGCACTCAAAGACCCGCTAGATGCATTACAGGGACACATCAGGCGTTCTGTGAGCTGAGAATGTCCCACTTTGATCTCCCCACAAGCAGATTTGTGACACAGTGTCCCCACAGAGCAGAATGCACCGGCACAGGAGGGTCTTTTAACTAGAATGCACAGAGGGAAAAATTTATGAGGTTCTTATGAAGTGGTTTGTTTTAGCTCTGAATGGAGGACAGGAGGGAGAGAGGAAAAAGGGGCAGTTTTGTGACATAAAGATCCAGTTGGGGCCTGGTGTGATTTTTATCATCTTAGATCACATTTGAGGAGACTAACTTCAAAGCCTAAGACTGCCTCAGTACAGCACGTGAGACACGAAAGGCGAAAAGTAGCTGGTCTGTAAACAGCCCGTGAAGCCAATCGCCAGTTGATATTTCCTGAACTAAAATTCTTTCAGTTACAATGGGAACAGCTTCTCGGCATATAAAGAGCGTCAGTCCTCTTTGGTTCCAACGGGGCTTTGTCATGACTTGTAATGAGCTGAACATTGTAATGCAGGTTCTAAAAAAAAAAAAAAAATTGACTATTACTGTGTGTGCAAAAAATACAATGCCCATGCACCAGGACGTTAACAAAACAGCAACGTGCACAAACTAAGATCACACGTCTATTCTCAGCTTATCTTTGCTTTTCGCTCCCTGGGATCGTTTCTGTCTCAAAGGGAAAGGAAAGCCGCGTGGGCAAGCATAATTCATATGTCAGAACGGGCGCTACCACTTTTGTGTGAATCGGCACTCTGTAAACAAAACAAAAATCTGAGAAATGTTGAAGTCCAAACATTCTCGGACAGACAAACAGAACAAGCTTTCCGATGACAATGGTAATCAGGGGAGACGGTAGGTAACACAGGCTTTTAAAATTGGAATTGGAATTTCGGGGAGGCGTGCCGGAATTAGGAGCTCTTTAAAGAGCTTTAAGGTGACCATACTCTTAAAAAGGGGTACATTCAAACTTTATTCAAAGCCACTCTTAAAAATAACTTCGTTAATAGAATTACAGAAAGGAAGGTTAGGATCGGTAAAAGGGTATAAATCGCAATGATGATTATACTGATTCATCTTTTTTTTTTTTTAACGCCAATAATTAGCAAAACCCTCCAAATCGAATCCATCATCCGTCTGTGGCAGGCGAGTGACAGATGTGCCGACTAATTGGGAACAGACAACCCAGGTGACTAATCAAAACCACCACAGCTAACAAATACTGAATATTTGTAATTGTCTTCACTGGACGTGCCATGCTTTGCACGGGATCCTTCATAGTTACCTTAGCCTTTTCGGCAGCCCTGTGAGGTAGGTAATTTGAGCTTGGCAGATAAGCAGCCTGAGGTTGGGGTGTTTCGGACCTTGCTCATGTCAGACTGCCGGCCGTGCTCGATGTGACACTGCGGCTGTGCCCGGAGCCCTAGCGCCTGACTTGCCTCTACGTCTCAGTTACTATCGCTATAAAAGGAAAAGGGAGAAACGACATCAAGATTGCTGTTACTTGGGCATTTGTGGAAAGTGAGATGGGAGAAGCTGGAAGTGAATGGTGAGCCCCCGGAACAGGAATCATTACGATCTTGCAAGACTGAGACTTGGTCCGAGCACAGAACCTTAGATCAGGAAGAAATTCTCAAGAGGATTATATCCTCTTCTGTGCAGTGCGTTCCTGGCCATGTAGTCTTTCCTTGAATACTTCCAGCGACAGGAAGCTTACCACCTATCGGGCGGCTCATTCCAATGTCGAATGACATGAACTTTTGGAAAGGCCATCCTTATATGGAGCCAAAATCAGGGTAATTGCTTTTACAAAAGTCATACTAAGCCCTCTATCCCTTGATCATTCAAAGGGACCACTGTTTCACTATAACCACGAGAGGTAGAGTACAACTCAAAGGGCATTATATTCGGTTTCCTAAGTGGTGTATCCAGATTTGGATCTGTTTCTGTCAGCTGGGTCGAGGCTGGGAAACCCCAACGGCAAGCTCGATTACGGTGCACAACCCTAAATGACAGGTACCAATAAGCCGGGGGCGTCGCACGTCACAGAATCATCGCACTTTTCTACAATCTTCATGGAAGCTGTGTCGGCAAAGATAGACCGGCCACATGACTGAACCAGGATTCCGAACTGGGGAAGGCAGCAGGGTGTTGGCAGTGGGTCTGAGAACGGCCGGTTCCTGCCAAGTGGGTGAGGAGCCCAGGAGGGCGTGAAGACTGATCCGGTGTCGCGGGGAAGGGAGGACGCAGGGACAGGCCGAAGAGTGACCGTGGCTCTCCAGAACCCCAGGCTTCCTTCGGGGGCACGGCCTCTGAGGGACGCAGCCAGGCATGGCGCCCCGCTTCACATGCCCACTCTGCCCATCCAGCCAAACAGACTTAACTTCAGGGAAAATATTTGTTCTCAAAGCAAACAGAATAGGAGCACACGTTAGTCTCTTTTACAGACGCACGGTGCCGCCTCTTAGCCAAATGCCTCGCTCCTGCGCAGTTCACTGCACTCTGTAAACCAAACGCCAGACGGGACAGGAGAGTGTAACTCCTTCGTTTCTAGAAGGAAATGTAAGACCTGCTGGTTCCACCTCGAGCTTTACATCCATTTCGTCTGACATGAACACTTAGCAGTGACCGAGTCTGCGTTGTATTCGAAGTAGAAAGTGCATCAAAAGAACTTGGGAGTGTGGTTCCTTAGGCACGCTTGGCAAATCCACACAGCCCTGCTGAATCCCCCCACACCCCCACGTTCCCCACCCCCCATCTCCGAGACGAGCTCCCCCGACCTCCAGAACCGGCACAGCTCTGCGGTCTCGCTCTGAATTTCTTTTTTATTTTATTTGTTTTATTTTTAAAAATTTAATGTTTGTTTCTTTTTGAGAGAGAGAGAGAGAGAGAGAGAAGGGGACAGAGGATCTGAAGCGGGCTCCAGGCTCTGAGCTGTCAGCACAGAGGCCGACACGAGGCTTGAACCCACGGAATGTGAGATCACGACCTGAGCTGAAGTCGGACACTTAACCGACTGAGCCATCCAGGAGCCGCAGCTTTGTGAATTTTTAGAATTTTTTTATTTTAATTTTTTTCCAGTCTCTCTTGTGGAAGATGGTACATACTGCTTAAAAAAAGTTAAAAATGGGGACGCCCGGGGGGCTCAGTCGGTTGAGCGTCTGACTTCGGCTCAGGTCATGACCTCGCGGTTTGTGGGTTCGAGCCCCCCGTCGGGCTCTGTGCTGACAGCTCGGAGGCTGGAGCCTGCTTCGGATTCTGGGTCTCCTCCTCTCTCGGCCCCTCCCCCACTTGTGCTCTGTCTCTCTCTGTCTCTCAAAAATAAATAAATGTAAAAAAACCAAAAGTTAAAAACGAGGGGCGCCTGGGTGATTCAGTCAGTTGAGCATCTGACTCTTGATCTCTGCTCAGATCACGATCTCACTGTTTGTGAGATTGAGCCCCGCGCTGGGCTTGGTGCTAACAGCGTGGAGCCTGCTTGGGATTCTCTCTCTCTCTCTCTCTCTCTCTATCTCTCTCTCTGTCCCCCCCACCTCTCCCTCTCTCTCAAAATAAATAAATAAACTTAAAAAATTAAAAATGATTCAAGAGTCACAAAATTTCATACTTGCAAAAGGAACACAAATAATTACTATTTCACAAGATTTCTCTAAGGTAGTGCATTTATACTTCTGAAATTTTAAAAGCCGAAAAGTAAATGGAAGCTTTTTTTTTTTTAATTTTTTTTTCAACGTTTATTTATTTTTGGGACAGAGAGAGACAGAGCATGAACGGGGGAGGGGCAGAGAGAGAGGGAGACACAGAATCGGAAACAGGCTCCAGGCTCTGAGCCATCAGCCCAGAGCCTGATGCGGGGCTCGAACTCACGGACCGCAAGATCGTGACCTGGCTGAAGTCGGACGCTTAACCGACTGCGCCACCCAGGCGCCCGTAAATGGAAGCTTTTGAGACACCCTGTGAACAGCTTCCTGTTTACAGTATGTCTGGAGGGAATACAGCCACTGGACGACATCTTTGTGTCGAGGCTCCTTCACTCACTGCCTGACGGTGAGCAGGCCTCAAAAAGGAAGAGGATCCCCGCCTTTAAGATGCCATTTCCGGTTTGTGAACACTCTTCCTCAATGGTGGAGGAGTTTGCAAAAGGGCATCTGCTTCTAGATTGAATCCTGGCTCTGCCCACGACTCACGACTGGAATTCAGAGAGCAACATTTCACCCGCCATGATTACCGGATATAATCGCCATGAAGAGGAGAGGCCGAGAAGAGATTTTCTTGACTGAACTTCCAAAGCCAGAGCTTTCAAAGAGCCTGCTTTGAGAAATTGAGGGGACGTGCTGACTTGGTTCATTCTTTCTCCTCTCTGAACTAGAAAAATACAGAAAATTTGAGCGCGGAGCTCTGATTTTCATTCCCGTTCTTTGACCTCAACTCTTGACTGCCTCTCCCCTTCCCATTTCCCCTAAGGGCCACTGAATGTCACCACCCCAGAAAAATATGACTGGACTGTGAGGAAACCAACATCAGGCTTCATCACTCAACCAATACAGGATAATCAAGCAGAAATCATTTCCTAGCCTAATCACGTTGAATTATTTCATGAACACGGAAAACAGACAGAATGGATCTTTCATCATCTCGTCTTTTATTAATCTTGGATAAAACTCTGAGTTGGAACAGAAGTTTCCTGCCTCTCAGTAGACACTTTGTGGAAGACACTGTTCAGGCAGCTTATGTTTAATTTCATTTCTCCCACACAGACTATAACCTGATTGAAGGTAGAGACTGTGTCTGTTCCGTGTTCTCTCGCTGGCACAGACCTGGCTCATGGAACATAATCCAAACGGAATTATCAGAGTAATAGCAAGGCTCACACTAAAGCAAGCTGTGAAAGAATGCTCATGTTTTGCTTCCTTCCTGTCTATTCTGGGTGGGATAAAAAAGCAAGTGTACTGGGGCGCCTGGGTGGCTCAGTCGGTTAAGTGTCCGACTTCAGCTCAGGTCATGATCTCACACTCCGTGAGTTCAAGTCCCGCGTCGGGCCCTGTGCTGACAGCTCGGAGCCTGGAGCCTGCTTCGGATTCTGTGTCTCCCTCTCTCTCTCTCTCTGCCCCTCCCCTGCTCGTGCTCTGTTTCTCTCACTCTCAAAAATAAATAAATGTTAAAAAAAAAAAGAGCAAGGGTACTTTCATAATAAAAGGATGATGTACCCTACTCTAAATTTTGACGGGCCAAATTCCAGGAAAGGGTCGAGATGGCTCTGGCTTGAATTTTCAAAGGGAAAGATGCCAACCATAAGACAAAGTGTGTTGGGATAAGAAAGAAGTCTTGAAAATGGTACAGAGCCATAAGAGACTCAGAAGAGGATGTAGATTGCAATGGAACGGAAACTTGGGACCATTTCTTGTGAATGTTGCTTTACACGTGTGTGTGTGTGTGTGTGTGTGTGTGTGTGTGTGGCAGACAGGGCTCCCCATGTAGATTTCGTTCCAGGCCGGCTTTCTCACAAATGTCTACGTTTGCTGACAAAGGAAAGTAACATGTTCATTTCAACCAGGAAGGCCTATTGTCTCTGTGTGTCTCTGGCTTATTTGCTTGGGAGGCTTAACCAAGGAGCAACATGCAGGCCTGAGAACGGGCTTTGAAGTTGCGCAGACGGCTAGTTAAAACGTTTCAAACTGTGTTCTGCCTGTGTGTTAACTGCTGTGGAAGAAAATGCTTCAGAACAAGAGGTACATTTTTAGTATATGGAACCCTGAAAAGCTATTTTTATTTGTTCTGACCCTCGCAATACCCTGTGCCTCTAAATTCCTTCGGAAACACTAAGAGTTTTCATTCCCGCGTTGCCTTCAAAGCACTCCAAGGGATGGGAGGCTTGTGCAAGTATCTTTTGAAAACGTGGAAAGGAAAAGTAAATTTAAAATTTTTTTTTCAACGTTTATTTATTTTTGGGACAGAGAGAGACAGAGCATGAACGGGGGAGGGACAGAGAGAGAGGGAGACACAGAATCGGAAACAGGCTCCAGGCTCTGAGCCATCAGCCCAGAGCCCGACGCGGGGCTCGAACTCACCGACGGCAAGATCGTGACCTGGCTGAAGTCGGACGCTTAACCAACGGAGCCACCCACGCGCCTCTGGACACAGCTGTTTTCATTAATGGTTAAAAACTATACAGGGCGCGTGGGTAGCTCCGACGGTTAAGCATCTGACTTCGACTCAGGTCATGATCTCACGGTTGCCGGGTTTGAGCCCCGCGTCCGGCTCTGGGCTGACAGCTCGGAGCCTGGAGCCTGCTTCAGATTCTGTGTCTCCCTCTCTCTCTCTCTGCCCCTCCCCCGCTCGCCCTCTGTCTCTGTCTCTCTAAGAAATAAACAAACATTAAAAAAACTTTAAAAAATTGTGAAAGAGATGCTTCCTTTTTCACCTCTTTATGTCTGACACACAGAAACCACCCTGAGAATTTGCTAGACGGTACCTGGAGACTCCCGTCATACCATACGTGCAACTGAGACCTACTGTCTGGTATCTACCCAACAACCATCCAGCTGGTTCTGTGGACCCAACCCACACTGCTGCCTTGTACCGTATCCTCTTTCTTCGGCGCTGTAGTAAAATATACATCTGTTTTGGTGGCACTTTGCTAGATGCTTTACATGGATTACATCAACTGTCCTTGTTATCTCCCTACAAGAGCATCTACTCTCTCCATTTGGATGAGAAAGCCGAGGCCCAGAAAGGTTACCTCCAACATGACAAAGCCTGGACAAGAGCACAGTTCGGACTGATCTCAAAGCCACAGTGGCTAAGCTACCATGTCCCTAAATCTCCAAGTCAAATGAAAATCTGTATCTGGAAACGGAAGTGAAGGAAGGGGTTTCCCTAAAGACTGTGACAGGAAAAAATTGTGACGATCAGGCTGTTTCTTGACCGTCATGGGATCGGCTTCATGGGAGAAAATCGCGCCTAGACGCGGAAGCCCCAGTCCTGCTCCGTCAATCACTAACTGAGGGGAACACTTGCACAAACCCACCCCTCTGGGTCTCGGCATCCTGTTCGCTGAGGCCAGGACTCGAATCCACTCCACCCTCCCCCATCTGGCTGCTGGGAGGATCCAGTGGGGAAGACAAATAGGAAAACAGTTCCGGCCAGGTATTAGAGGACTGATCGTTTCAAATTCTAAGCACGGTGCAAAGTGTTTCAACACTCTGCCTTTGCCATCATCAAATGGAGAATTAACTAAGTTGATGGATGGATCAGTACAAAACTGAAAAATGAACACTTCTCGGGGCACCTGGTGGCTCAGTTGGTTAAGCGTTGGACTCTTATGGGAGCTCAGGTTGTCATCTCTCAGTGGTGAGATCAAGCCCTGAGACGGGCTCTACAGTGACCTTGTGGGGCCTGGTTGTGATTCTCTGTCTCGCCCTCTGCCCCTCCCCTGCTCTCTCTCTCTCTCTCTTTCTCTCTCAAAATAAATAAATAAAAATTAAAAAAAATGAACACCTCCACTATGTTGCTCAGGGAGGAGATCATTAAGAAGATTTGCACCTGCCATTTGAGAATCTCCTGCCGTTTATATCATTCCAAGAAATAGTGAGAGTGAGAATGTAGTGGGTTGAATGGTGGCACCCCTAAAATCATGTCCACCCAGTACCTCAGAACGTGACCTCATTTGGAGGTAGGATCTTTGCAGATTAGTTAAAGATCTTGAGATGAAATCATCATCGTGGACTTTGGGTTGGCCGTCGAACCCATGACTGGTGTCTTTCTAAGAAGAGGAGAGGACTCAAGGACACTAGGAGACTAAAACAGAGGGCGATGGCCTTCCTGAGTGCTGCTCTTATGTCACCATGGAGACCACCGCTCCTGTATTCCCACCTTGAGATGCTCCCCCATACAGGGGAGCTTCAGGGAATGGATGGCATCTGTCAGCCTGCATCCGTTGTTTAGAGCTAACCCGCACTCACCGATCAGTGCTTGGCTGCTTGATAGGATAAATATCTTAAATATTACCCCTGCTCACAGATATTACAGGGAAGCAATATTCAGTTGCAACCATATGACTCTGCTAACTGCTTATCTATCATTACGTTTGATATAATTTTGTGTTTGGAGCTTTCCATGCAAATAGACTAATGCTGGAAGGACGCAGCGTCGCAGCTGGGTCAAGAATAAAAATGTTAGCGATAAAAATTACACAAGACTTGGGCATAGCTTATGGTCTCTGCAGAAACAGTCCCAGCGGATAATAATTACTTCTACTTTTCACCTTTGCCGCAAAAAGAATGCGAGAGACAGGAAATGGGAAAGAGCTGTTTTAGCTTAGAAAAGGAGAGAGGGTGTAAATTAAAAGAAAAAGAAAGAGCAATCCTTTTACGTATTAAAGGGATTGAGATCAGGGCCAGGGTTCAAGAAGTTTACTGAGGACTCCATGGGTGGGAGGTCCTTAGTATTTGATGGAAGAACAAACAAGAAATAATTTTCTCTATAACTATTATTAAAATTATTATAGGCTATACTGCAACGTGTAATCATCGAGACTGAAAATATTTGGCAAATGGTAAAACACTGACTGCTCTACGGGGGACCAGGAATGGAAATTTCCTAGGTAAGGTCAGCTCCAAGCATGTTCTTGCCCTTCTTCCCTCTGGTTCAAATTCCTCCCAAGTCACCATTATTAACCACATCTAACCAGAGATATAAAAAAGGCTAAAGAACCATGAGGGGCTGTTGAGAAGAACAATAAAGCTTAGCTGTAATAAAATCCTAATGTTTAACACTCTTCACCTCGCTGATCTTGCAAATAGAACTTGAGGCCCCACCTCACATATGTCATACCGGGCAAGAACGCAGGCAAAAGAAATAGAAGCAGGTGTTGCCCATAAAGGCTTGGACCCTTAGGGCACCACCTGTGTCCACATAAATCCAACGCAAACAGTATCCAGCTAAGTCGTGAGCGAGGTTATAGGATTCATCACGACTGCTGCCAAGGCAAGAAACCGAGGACAGGTAATTTGGCCCCCTTTAAGCGTTTGAGACACATCGCCAACTATGTAGAAGGGGACAAAATTCTCTTCCCTCCCGAAATTCTTCAGGGAAAAAAAAAAGTGGGAGTCTTGGCCAATACAAAGTGAAACCTCGGAAGGTGCGCCGAAAATGTCCAACCGTTCAGGGGGGTCAAGCAACTCTACTTCAGTACGTGGCTCATTTGCCAGAATACGCCAAGTCACACGCGCCAGGAAGTGAAGACAGTACCAGCTCCAGAAACAGTACAAAGTTGCCGGCTGTATGTCACCCGACCCTTTGATCATCAGGCTTCGTGGTAATATCTCCCTTCTCCTGGCAGCAGTTCTACAGGAGGAGTGACAGATCGAGTGTAGATGGATTTCTACGTTCAGTAAGGGGACCCCATATGGAGCCTCCTCTGTTCTGATCCCAGCGTGGAGCCCGACGCCGCAAAGCACACGGAATGTCTAAGAGCGGGGGAGACGTTTAGGGAAGACGTGCTGATGTATCCACAGGGTGAACTGTGTCTAATCTTCTCCAACGACCTTCTCAGCATCGGCTGGAATCATTTCCTCTCCCAAAGCAGACACCCACTATTAAAATGCAAAATTCCACCCTCTGGAAAATCACACGTATGTGCCTGACTTCCTTGGAGGTTTTGCCTTCACTGGGCCAAGGTGACACCTGTTGTATTCCAAGCTGCCCGCTGAGTGCCTGCTTGGACGCTGCAAATCTGAGAGCCTAAAAGGGGGTTCCTCTCATATCCGGAGAATGCACAGCAAATCTAGACATGCCGAAGGAAGCATCTGGAAAAACACACAAAGAGCCCGAGCCTCGTCGAGAACACTCAGTCTCGAGCTGTTGGACTTTGACTACTACGGGTTACAGCTCTGATTTCCCAGGGGCGATGCTTCTGATGAAATATGTCAGTTCTTTGATATTTTTGCATGATGGGTTTTATTGACATAATGCTGGACCCAACACCTGGGCCTCATCAACGCCATCGTTAGTGATGATTTGTGAACGCTTTCTGGTCTTTGGGCATATAGAGGTGCCCTCCAGTCAGACTCTCCCTGTTCACTTCACATGCCCAGCGTGAGATCCTCAGCGTGTGGGAAGTGCCTGTGACTCTCGGCCAAGGGCCGGGTGGCAAAATCAGACCTACTGTTGTAAAATAAGAAAAGAATGTCCAAACTCTAGATGCCTTTCGAAAGCTGTTATAATGGCTCAAATCCGTTTGTGCATAAAACATTTATACATCTGTATAAATTCATGCCTCTTTAATTAAATTCTTTACTCATTAAATTTAACTCAGTTCTCTCTCAATCTCTCTCTCAAAATAAATAAATAAACTTTAAATGGAAAAAAAAGGTAGGGGGTGGGGGGAGCCGCCTGAGTGGCTCAGTCGGTTAAACGTCCGGCTCTTGGTTTCTGCTCAGGTCATGGTCTCACGGTTTGTGAGTTCAAGTCCCATGTCGGGCTCGGCAATGACAGCACGGAGACTGGTTGGGATTCTCTGTCTCCCCCTCTCTCTCTGGCCCTCCCATGCTCTCTCTCTCTTTCTCTCTCCAAATATATAAATAAACTTTATGAAAAATGTGTTTAACTCAAGAATATCTTATTCGTTTAGACACAGGAGAAGACAAATGTTTTGGTTTACAAGATTTTCTTAAAATATGAATAGTCAGTTTTGTTCCTGCAGAATCAGTAGTTAAAATATCTATTGTTGTTTGCCCGGGTATATTTCAGGTGTCTCCTTCCCGTAACCAGGATGTCATCTCATAAAACAGCCAGGTCAGTGGCTTTCGAAGGTGTTGTCGTCAAGACCAGATCTTTAGCAGCGCTTTTAAAGCTAAAGGGACACTCGGATGGTGATTTCCATAGCGCACACAAATTACTCCGTAAGATGTGTACAGGTTAAAGAACCGAAAGGAACACACGCTCGCTAAAACCATCGCCGAATATTGCCGAAATTAAATGTGCAAGAAATTCAGGGCACTTAATAGCATCAAGAGGCGGTGTGGTTTGTCGACCCCACCCCCGAAGGCTCCATGGCTGAAGTTCCTGCTTTGCAAATCTGCTTTCTTGGCCAGGATGCTGCTGATAATTGGCTCCTGGGCAGGCATGCCCACTGAGAGGTACGAGACGGCTGTTGATATTTTGATGCCGGAAAGGGTCTGTCAGATTTCTCTTTCCTGCAACCGCTCACTTTCTCTTTGCCTCTTGTCACTCCCCGCCCCCCTTCTCCTGCTCACTTTACCCACATTAAAGCTGTAAGTAAATAAATGACAGGCTGTGGCCTATCATCAGGTGACAGATCGTCCAGCACGGGCTCTGAAGAACGGAGACGTCGTCATCTGTCTGGTCCCCCTCACATTCCCTGTCAGCCTCGCCGCATCCGGGTGGCATGTCACAGTCGACGGAGCAAGATGAATACAGCAGTGTGAACATCAGCTTGGGAGCGAGTCAATCAAACATGTGACTCTTAACTGCGCAGCAGCCCTTCTGCTCCCGGGAAAGAAAAGCACTCCGAGAGAAAGAAATGCCTTTTAGTGGCCTGCTTCTGCTGCTGGTGGTTGTTACTTAATTGAATTTAAAAGGTTTTTTTTTTTTCTCCTTCTTCTTCTTCAAGTTGAGGGGATGCGTCATATTTCCCCCTATTGAGAGTGGGGGGCACGACACAAATCTCCGTGTAAAGAGATCAACTGTTATGGAACCATCCGAGGAAGAGGCACACCAGTGCCATGGTCCTAAAGCGCTCTCACAGAGCTTCATACCCTCACCCAAGAGAAAAGTTTAGGCAGCTAGTAAGAAGTGACAAGAGAGGACATGATGAAATGTCTCATCGGCTACGCTGAAGGGCCATTTGGAGGAATTTTTTTGAGGGCTGTTCCAAAACAAACAATGAACCATGTATTAAAATAAACGAAGTCATAAAAATGTCAGGAGGCGTGCCAGAATCATAACGACTTCCCAGTGTGAGAGGAAATTTAAAGAAAGATAATGAACCTTCTCCCCAAATGAGAACAGCCAGCTCCGACTGTCCCCATGGGTCTGTCTCCCATCTCCTTCCTGCTATGGTTTGAGAAGCTTTTGGGTGCCTCTTTCACGGCCCATGAAGAGAGAAAATGTGAAGGACACTTCCTTTGTTCTGTTGAAATAAATCACCGTCGGCCGCCATGTAGGTTGAGGTGGAGGTGCAAAGACCAATACGACGACAGCCGCCTTCTGCTCGCTTCCTGGACACTGGGCACCTCACCCCCATGTCGACAGCAGCCATTGATGGAACTTCCACCCTTTAAGGCCATGCACTCAAGCATTAATGGTTTCTGAAAACTGGGTAGTTTTGTTGTCTGCCCAAAGCACTTATGAGACTATTCAACAATATAAAGCACCAAAGCGAGAGTGTCAAAAACTCTGGAATTATCCCAAATCCTTAGCGATTCTGAGGAAAGGATGCACAGTGTTAGATGAAAAGCCACTGAACACTGAATGCTGTTATGCCTCCATTCCTTGATCTACCATTGGAGTCTGCACATTCTGGCCCTCTCTGAACTTTTCAGCCAGATTTCTTTACCTTTTAGTACTCCCCTGCTTTGGTCTGAAGGCTTGTGTCCCCCCTGCCCCCCGACCACCGCCCCAAAATGTATGTGTTGAAACCCCAACCCTCAAAGTGATGGTATTTGGAGGTGGGGCCTTTGAGAGGTGATCAGGTCATGAGGGTGGAACCCTCATGAATGGATTAGTGCCCTAGAAAAGAGACCCCAGAGAGCTCCTTCATCCCTGCCACCAGGTAATGACACCAGGAGTTGGCAGCTATGAACCAGGGAAGGGCCTCTCACCAGATACTGAATCTGTTGGTGGACGCCTTGATCTTGGACCTCCCAGCCACCAGAGCTGTGAGAAATAAGTTTCTGTTTGTCAGTCACCCAGTTTGTGGCATTCTTGGTCTAGCAGTCTGAATGGACTGACATCTCCCTCTACCCTATTCTTCAGGCAAAACATAATCTCCATTACCCTCTATCCCGGTGGCCCACACTTTCCTATACCTTGGCTATTGTTTACATTAATTCCCTCCTGGGAGGCATCTCAGCCTTCTACCAATTTGTTAAAAAAATGCATATGCATTGACCTAAAAATTCCATTTCTAGACATTCGTCATTAAGGAAATGAATTCACTTTAAGGAATCCACTTTCCAGCATGTTTATGACAGAAAATTAAAAAAAGACAACAGCTTCAAATTCCCAACATTATAGGTTTAGCTGAATAAATCATAATACATCTATATACAAGATAGCATTCAGGCAACAAAAAACGATGCTATAGATCAATACTGATTCCCATGAGTGATATCCATGGTACATTTCTTTGGAAAAAAAAATAAGTCACAAACTGTCGTGTATAAAGTGGTTCCATTTTTATAAAAATGTCGATTCCCAATTATGTCTATATCCATTTATAATTATACTTATGTTTGTATCGACATTCCTATTTATATTGAGACAGACACTAGAAACGCCCACCTATGCATACATGTAGATTCTCTGTGGACCCGGGAACAATTTTGTGTGTATCTGTGTACAAATGTGTATATTATGTAGTCTTTCACAAGTACAGATGGATTGCCTTAGCATTAAAAATAATTTCAGCGTGAACCATGTTTCAAACTTCAGCTCAAATGCTCTTTTTTTTCCACCCAAAGCTTTTCCAGAAACTTCATCAGTAAATTCTTCTTTTTCTAACTCTATCTATATCTATTTTACGTCATTGAAATTTCAGCTTACCTTAAAGACATCTGTGTATTATCAGACTACAAACTACACTGGGTGTAGCACTCCTTTCTAATTTATCCTTGCGTATAGACTTGTAGCAAATGTTTAACAAGTGTCTGTTGTATAAATCAATACGGTTTGCTGAGTCAGTAATTCAGAATTTGGCCCCACATCAGAATCACTTGTAACGTGCCTTTTTTTTTTTAATTTTTTTTTCAACGTTTATTTATTTTTGGGACAGAGAGAGACAGAGCATGAACAGGGGAGGGGCAGAGAGAGAGGGAGACACAGAATCGGAAACAGGCTCCAGGCTCTGAGCCATCAGCCCAGAGCCTGACACGGGAGCCCAGAGCCTGACGCGGGGCTCGAACTCACAGACAGCGAGATCGTGACCTGGCTGAAGTCGGGCGCTTAACCGACTGCGCCACCCAGGCGCCCCGTGTAACGTGCCTTTTAAAGGTACAGAGCCCTGGGTCCATCCACACTGTTCTCAGCCCAGCCAGCCTTGCTTTTTAGGTCAGAAGGGAGGAATAACAGTCCTGAGGCTACTTCTAGATGGCTTCCTTAGCATAATAAGCATTTCTTCTTCTTGCAGGCATGCTTACAATACCTGTCCACAGACTAGGACTTTGGCTGTCAATGCCCTGAATTAATTACTGCTCCTGCAAAAAACACATGAGCAATCATTAACTGATCAGACTTGATAATCAAGGTGCCTGGAACATTGTAAATGTTTAATAAATGCTTGCTGAAGAATGGTTATATTCTCCTATGTTCCTAACCTCAGAACGTGTACATCACCTAACTCTTGACTTATGTAGGGATTTCGCTGTCTAATTGCCTTGACTTGGCCCCTTTCTGTCTCCTCAATACTCATCTAATTGTCTTCTTGAGAGCTGATTCACCTCGAAGGCTGATCATATTATTTGTGTAAGTACAGACCTCTCCGCCAGCCCGGCACAGGAAAATCAGACAAATGTGTACCAGGGGGATGTTTCAAGTACAGGATCAGAGGTTCTTGGGTGGGGAATGGGATCCTTGGGGTCAATCCATGATCTCAGAGGTGAGTTTGGGGCAGAGAGGAGCAGGTAATGAACATCATCATCTGGCAGTAGGAAAATGGGGAAGAGAAGGGAATCCGAGCAAGGACATTCCAATATTGCAAGGATAGTCAGGGAGAAAGCTGTGCAGTAGGCATGTGGGAATCCTACCAGGGAGGTGAAAGTGGAGACGCTGTTCAAAGGGTTGCGCCAGGCACCCCCTGCTCCCCACACAGGCACAGCTGGGTGCGTATCACTGTCACCTGTTGTCCCTGCTGCTTAGCAGCTTTGTCCTCTACTTGCCATTTCTGCTGACCTCACTTGCCTAGTTCTATCTCCCAGAGATGGGCTGTGGTGTGTCTGCCCAGAGAGATACATATCTTGGGGAGGGGGGAGAGAATATGGAACACAACAGGAATTCTCACCGAGGCTACTGCATCGCTATAGACCACACTTTACCTGTGTAATTGTTGTGTTTAGACAATGTAGCATACAGAATGTTATCGATCGCAACATTGTCACATTGCAAATCCTTCTCCACAGAGGTCGAAGCCCCTTTTCTGGACATTCATGAATTACAGGTTTTAAAAGCCCATGAGCCCATATTGAGCAACACTGTCTCAATTTTTCGATTTGAAACCAGTATCTACGGTAAAGCTAGGTTCCAGTCCTTATTCAGTGGAAACAAAGAGGATACTCTGGTAATTAAACTGTGTGAATGTGTGCTAATATCTCGAGCACACTTTTTTTTTTTAATTTTCCTGAACGCCCCTCCCTTTTTCTTTGAAACGAAATAACTGTCACAGACTTTGGAAGTCACTTGGGAATACCTTTGAAGATGTTTGTTCATAGAAAAAAACTGAGTCTTATCATGATATAAATATTTAAAAGTAAAGTCTGGCAACTTTTACGAAAGTGAAATGATTTGATACTTTGAGCTCCTCTGTCTCCACGAGCAGATTATCTGGGAAACAGCAAGTATAGGTCACCTTTCTTGATATTTTTCTTAATTTTTTTAATGTTTATTTATTTTTGAGAGAGAGAGAGTATGTGAGCAGGGGCAGGGGAGGGTCAGAGAGAGAGAAGGAGACACAGAATCTGAGGCAGGTTCCAAGCTCCGAGCTGTCAGCACAGAGCCTGACGTGGGGCTTGAACTCACAAACTGTGAGATCATGACCTGAGCTGAAGTCGGATGCTTAACCAACTGGGCCACCCAGGTGCCCCGATACTTTTTCTTTAGCGAGTTTATTTGTAATTGATAGGATGTGAGTCTTTCCCTGAAAAATCCATATATTTACCTTAAATCACCCTTTGATGCCTTCTTATTCTAGAAGCCTCTTTCTTTCTTATCAAGCATCTGACCTGCGGTCTCCTCCACCCCCCATCTCAAGTCTCAGTTTTATCTCTAACTTCCCCGCAGGGACTTACCTGTGATTGTGGTTTTCATAGTAAACACGTTGTTGGCCCCTTATTTTCTTTTCATGGACTGTAATTCTCTAACGGCCGCCTTGAGTTTTCTCAAATCTGCCTACCATCCTCCCCTTTTCCCTCACCAAGATAGAAAATATGAAGCATCCATAGAAACCACATCCGCAATGATCATAAATTTATAATTCTCCTCGGGAGAGCAAGCTTTCAGCTTCTACTGCTTGTGCAGTTTGGGCCAAGTGCAGAGTAGCTAGGTGTGCACAACTGAGGCAGTGTGTGTGTGTGTGTGAGAGAGAGAGAGAGAGAGAGGGAGACAGAGACATACATATGAAATACAGAGAGAGAGAGAGAGAGAGAGAGAGAGAGAGAGAATGGACGTCATGGGGAGAAGGAATGGAGCAGGCATATGAACGTGACACCCAGAGGGTCTGACGAAAATTCAGGTCACGCTGAGAAATAGACCAGGTAACAGCCCTATGGCCTGAGGTGTGGAGCCCAAAAGAAGAAAGAGAAAGGGACTCAACGTCCGTGAAGTGATGTCTGTGGGGTTATAGAGGCCCACTCTCATCTTTAACAAATGTTTTTTCCCTGGCGACTCTTACCTGGCATGCACACGTGTGTGCGTGCACACACACACACACACACACACACACAGAGCTCCCTGCTTTACACAGGTCTATTACAAAGGTCTATTACACAGATATACAACCACTCTTACTATTAAACCCTATAAAGTAATATTATTTAATATAATTGACACTAAACTAACATTTCATTTAAAACAGATTTTATGGGGGGGGGGGGCCAGTTGGCTCAGCCAGTTAAGCGTCTGACTTCAGCTCAGGTCACGATCTCGTGGTTTTTGAGTTCAAGCTCTGCATGGGGCTCTGTGCTGATGGCTCAAAGCCTGGAGCCCTGCTCCGGATTCGGGGTCTCCCTCTCTCTGCCCCTCCCCTGCTCATGCTCTGTCTCTGTCTCTCAAAAATAAATAAAAGTTAAAAATAAATAAATAGATAAATAAAACAAATTTTATACAAATGATTCCAATGTCATAAATTCAGGCACAGCTTTTGAGATCTTTGGAGCACCTTCACTCTCAAACCATGCTTTTTTCTTTCTTTATATTTTTTTATTAAATTTTTTTTAATGTTTACTTATTTTTGAGAGAGAGAGACAGAGTGTGAGCCAAAAAGGGGCAGAGAGAGAGGGAGACACAGAATCTGAAGCAGGCTCCGGCCTCCGAGCTGTCAGCACAGAGCCTGACGCGGGGGCTCAAACCCACGGACTGTGAGATCATGGCCTGAGCCAAAGTCGGACGCCCAACCGACTGAGTCCCCCGGGCGCCCCCATGCTGTTTTCTAATGTTATACAAAACCACGAAAAATGAACTCCAGTGGGAGTTGCACGTAGTCTTACAAAGACTTGAAAATGTCTGTTCCGGATAAATACTTTGGCTCTAATCTGTCATACTGTTCTTCTACCTCCATCCGAGTGTAAAGATAGAAAAGGTTACTCTGAGAATCAAAATGCTTAAGAGAAAAAGGAACATTTTAAGGAATTTTCCTGAGGAGTGGCTTATGCATCTCTTCTGATAAACTGCATAATGAATTTTCCACATTCTCAGAGTTATTTAGGCTAAAATTAATTAACCGAAATTTTCAAATTGAATCCTAAGAAGTGTGGAGGCTGCTTTTCTGTGTTGGCATGCAAACTTTTGAGTCTGCATCTGTCTCCATTCAAAGATTCCATCAATGGGCATTTGAAGTTGGCTCGCTCCATCAGCAATTCTGAAGGTGGGAGAGCAGAAAAGATAAAAGGGCTCGTTAAGTGATTAGAGTCACTGGAACTGAGAATTTGCCAGAGTGAAAGATTTTGTGAAGAAAATGAGACTTCAGGGATGTTTAGATACATCATTTCTAACTTTGGGTGGGGGGGGAAAGGACACCCCTATCCACAAGAAGCCCCCCAGCCCCCACCCCTGAGGCTCCTGGCAGTAGTCATGGAGATGACTTTGGGACGAATCTCTGCATCTGAGATGACCTGAAGGAACTTGCCAGAATAAAGAAGGCAGACTAAGACTTCCCCAGCTTCTGTCTGGGTGGGGAACTTGCATCACATCACCAGCGAGCGACTCCTGCAGAGCCTCCAAGGAGAAGTGCTTTTGAACTTGACAAAAGGTATTTTCATACCAGTGAGTCTGCCCACCCCCGCAACCTATCCATGCTTTCAAATTCTTGTCGTCACAGGTAGGAAGGTGCTCTGCTCCACCAGCGCAGCACAGGACAGGGACGTCACATGTTGGGGGAGAGACATACCTGTGGCTCCTGGAACAGGAGGAGGACTGGGTACAAAACCAAATGTCTCAGTCTTCACCAAACCATCAGTAAACTTACGCACGAATCTCCATGCCTCTGAGCTTTTCTTTCCTTATGGCGGACTGTTACTTTAAGGATATGTCCTAATGTGTTTCTAGAAATCCCCCCAGGGGTCCGCGAGTCATGCATCTGACTTCCTTGCACAGCTCTGGTAGGTCAAGTCAGGGCTCTGCTGTCTGACGTGCTAACAGCACCTTCGAGGAGGTGACAAGTGGCCAGACAGTTATCACCACTGTAGCTGATGAACTTGACTCCAAGGCTGTGGTGAATCAGACATCACTGCAACTTAGTGCTAGGGACCCGGATGAGAGGGATCTGTCTCATTGCTTTTGTAAATTGAGGAGTGCAGTTTTTTCTGTTCTAATTTGTAGGGGGTCCAGGAAAAGCTGCTCCAGACGCAAAGCATTACAGAAAGCTCAGTTACACAGTAATTTTGTCCCTGGGGTGCAAAATGTTCCCTCAATGGCTGAGCCAGAAAGATTTTATTTGTCAATCACCAGACTGTACCTAAGACCACCACTCTCCCCCAATGGGGGTATATACTGAATAAACTCGGTAGACCGGCGCTCAGAAATAGTGCTCAATCTCTATGCCGCTAAGTCGGCAAAAACCGACTTCGCTTAATATGGGAAATTTTTATTTGCTTGAACATGTACGTTGAAAACATATTTATTTTCTAGTTTAATATTGATGGGAAATACAGGCAACCAGGGTGCCTTCTTTTTTTCTTACTCAATGAATTAGAACTCAGAATTCGTGGCTCACAGCTTGCCTATGTATCTTCTTTCGCCATCTTTCAAAAACTCGTGGTTCTGTAAAATGGTGCCATGAAAGAGAAATGCATACCCTGGAGAAACCATGCTTCTTTATAAGATTGGCCATGAGAAGAGATGTCTGAGAGAGCATGTAACACTGCCTACTCAGAATCACCTACATGAAAATTCGACCCTGAAGTATTTACTCCACTTTGGTTTTTGATACTTTGAATGTCATCTGTGAACGAGGAAAGCAAGATACAAAGGTTGAGAGCCATAAGGAAAGATATAAAGGTTGAAAGCTATAAGAAAAAAAAAAAAAGCTAGAATATCATTTCGGTCAGGGTATTCTTTAAAAGCTGTCAATAATATTCTAAAACCTTCCCATATTTCTTTCTAAGATAAATCTTTTCAAGACAGTCTTTTTCATTGTAGGCGTGACAATACAGCGTGGAGATATCACGTTCCTATAGAATGTCTCTGTTGTCTTTGCTAAATACCTGTGAGTCTGCAATGAGTCAACTGGGATAAGTTGGAACTTAATTTCCTAAAAGTCCTTCTGTGTGGGTCTGAGTTAAAGCCCAGGGAGGAAAGCACAGGAGATCTGGAAGCAGGAGAGAGACAGTAGACTACGCTCTAAACGAAGGTCGTCCTGATCAGAAGCGGGGACAGAAGAGGCAGAGACGTCGGCCGGTTCCGGCTCACCCTCAGTCTCCCCCAAGCTGCTTCCAGCGACTCTGGACGAGCGGACCCTGTTGACCAACAGCAGCCCGAGGCCCACCACCGAATGTGTGCTCGCAAACCTGCAGAGGCCCAGCTCCCCAGGGCCTCGAAGACCTTCCCCTTCACCGTCCACCGTGCTTGGAATCTGACTCACTGCGCCTCGGACCCCCGCCTGGACCCCCACCTCCAACACCCCCCCCCAGCTCCCGCCACCCCACCCGGTGGAAGCCCCGATTCCTGTAATGAATCCCTTATCCCATAACGCACACTGGTCCTGGTTCCCTGACTGATACAAGTGGATGCATAGACATCCCAAGTGACAAAGGAAACATGAAAAATGATTATCTAGTATTTTTTTGTAAATGATTTCTTTATGGGGACATTAAACTACAGTACAAACTATCGTTATGTTTTTAAAATCCTAGGCTATTGCTCTGTAAATCTTTCCCTTCATTACAAGACAAGGCTTGGGAATGAACCATACATGTATGGATGGACTGTCCAAAATGCACGTGAGTTATCAAGTTTCTCATGGTCCGTTCCCTCTGAGGCAGGAGAAAAGGTTTCCACGGTCAGGGAAATAAGCGTATTTGGTGTAGCTTTCTCTCAGTCAGCCAGTTTCTCCCCAGATTTAATAAACAGCTTTCAAAAGGGGTATAAAAGTGTCTGCTCAAAAGCCTGCAGTCTGTTATTTGTGGAAGTGCCTGTGGAGTCACAGACCTGTTTCCAGAGAAGTGGATTATCATCTTGTGATAACTCATTGCTCAACACTGAGCAATACAGTTCTGTGGGCAAACAAAAAAGCCATTCTGTTTTGGTGACAAAAGATGAAGCCAGTTATTAGCAATTCGATACAAAAGGAGTAGAGAGGACTGGAAATGAGGAGTCAAGCCAAGTTCGGCACGTATTATTCACAAAAAGCCTTCTAGTAATGACAACCACCAGAATCCTACAAAAATCCTTTTCGCGGAACCCATTTTCTGGCTTTGCTGTCAAAAGTAAAGATGATAGATTAGCTTCCAGTGACTGTCAAAATTAAAATCAAATCAATTTTAATGACAGAAAATAGACTATTTCCGTTTGTTGGTTCCAGAGAGAATGTGTGATGATGAATTTCTGAAGTCTTTAATTTATCATTGCACCTTGAAAAGGATCTGTTTTTGCAAACAAGACTTTTCTAAATCGTTGACATCCGTGTTTTTTGTTTTTTTGGTGTTTTTTTTTGTTTTTTTTTGTTTGTTTGTTTTTTTGAAAGTAGATCTGCTGTTTCTGAACTCGTCCACCGGGTTTTCTCCCAGAGATACTTTTTTGTATATTATCTCATAGCTGCAGGCTTATTCAAAGGTCATCAGATCCACTGATTTTTGTCAAATATCCCCATGTTATTTCATCTGATAAATTTTAATTTGTGATTGGCCTTTTGAAATTTCAAAGGATGCCAAACAATAGATATAGTTTCCAAAATAAAGAACGACGGCAAATAAAAACCAAACTCAAGCCTCAAACAAATAAACATGAGGGAAAATATTAGAGAGTTCACAATTCAGGTGGCTTAATCTTATTTAATGAATTTACTGGGTTTTTTTTTAATTTTCCAAATAAACATGTGACTCGATTCTTCATAAATGCTAACACCATGGGAACAAAAGGGCACATGTGACAACTTCCATCTGAAGTTAATATTTGAAAGATGAATGTATCTCATTATCACAGGGGTCACACACTATCCCCAAACCCTGGAAGGCCAAAGCCAACCATGACTGTTAGCCAGATGTGATGTTAGTATTCTTTCAAAACACTACTTATGCTTAATTATATGTGACACTACAATGGCCCGTGAGAACTCTGAAGGCCATGAGCACATAATGCATTTTTCTGTTCCTTGAAATATGTAGAAAACGAAACAACAGGATCAATTGGTACTCACTGGCATAATCCTCCTTTTGTTAGATCTGCCTTACCACAGCTGACCTGAACCCTAAGAAGCATTGTATTAATTGGGGGCCAGTCACGTAATGCCCTTACACTTCCACGGTATACAAGTGACTAGCATGGTTCTTGTCATGTGCTAGGCAGTCAAGATACCATTGGCTACAAGAATGGATCCGAAAGAGGAAGCAAGCAGAATAAACTAATTTGACTAATGCCCCACTTTGCCCTGAATCATCTCAAAGTCTGTCAGGTTTTTCTTTATTAATTTTTTTTTAACGTTTATTTATTATTGAGAGAGGGAGACAGAGCATGAGCAGGGGAGGGGTAGAGAGAGAAGGAAACACAGAATCTGAAGCAGGCTCCAGGCTCTGAGCCATCAGCACAGAGCCCGACGCGGGGCTCGAACTCACAAACTGCAAGATCATGGCCTGAGCCGAAGTCAGACGCTCAACCGACTGAGCCACCCAGACGCCCCTCAAAGTCTGTCAGTTTTTAAAAGAGTTTGCACCACGTTCTTCGATCACTGCCTTCTGTGTCTCGCTGCTCTCCTTCCCTGAAGCTTCAGTGGGCCTCTGCAGCTCCTTTGAACTGTGAACACATTGCTGACATACAAGATGGAGGAAAAGACTCACCTAGAAGTTTGCGTGCATCAGCTGTCTTAGCGATAATTTATGAGCAAATATCCACTCTAATGTATGTGTAATAAAAATGTACATAGTTTTACTTGTTAGGATCCCACCAAGGGTATCAATGCTAGTGACTTAAAGACCTTGGGCCTCAAAAGTCTCCTATAAATCTGCAAGAATGACACCAGCCCTTCAGGAAGAAAATGGGTGAAGGGTATTCATTAATAGATCAGTTACTCAGGAATAAAAAAACCACAATATCATTTCCATAGTATTTTTCTGTGTAGAAGTTACATATAAAACTAAATTTAATAACTTTTACTACTAATCAAAATAGCAAAAACATTAAGGTTATAATTAACGACATAGCCAAGTGGTTTTTTTCTTCCTTTTATTTTCCTTTCTCTTTCCTTCCCTTATTTTCCTTTCTTTCCTTCTATATTGGTAAAGGGAACACAGGTTGGTTCAAATTCTCTAAGTTGGACTCAATTCCTTTAACAACATATAGTCAAAGCTTTTAAATGTCCAAACTCCGTATGATGATGGACATTCTAACACACTATGAATGGGAATATAACTTGTAAAACTTTGTGACGGACAATTTGGAAATATCCTTTGGCATTTGAAATATTGATGACCTGGCATTTCCACTTCTATCTGTTCTCACAAAGGTACATAGACACATAATGGAGAAATTAGGATGACAATCTCAACATCTATCGGTAAAGGAAGGTTAAACCATGGTTCCTCCTCCATAAGATGAAGAAGTAAGAGGGCACTAAAAAATTGAGATATAACTGGGTACATCAATGGGAGAGTTGGACAATATACGATAAGTGGAAAGATAAAAAGTAAATCGTTTGGCAGTATGCTACCTATAACCTATTTTTAATTTGATCATAATACACAGTAGCCTATCTTTTCTATAATGTTAAATTTCAGAAAATTACTTATAGTCAAGAGAAAAACACAGATGTGTATATATGTAGAAATTCTATTTCTAGAAATTTTTCCCTATCGTAAATAGTTTGCTCCTGTTACAAACAACGATTTAGAGACTGGGTTTGATATGATATGCATATATAGCATGAAATTCCGTTCAGTACCTTGAAATGAGGTTTTAACTACATATAAAAAAATTAAAACATGTTTATAATATATTTTTAACATTTAGATAGAATATAAACTGCATGGACAGTGTAACATCACTTTGACAAACAGCTCCTAAAAATGTTCCTTATGTTTATAAGCAAAATATATGAATGAATGCAGACAAATGTATACACATATGCAAAGAAAAATGTCTGGCAACATGTTAGCAGTGGTTAATTTTGTATTGTTGGATTAGGAGTGTTTTTTCTCTTTTTGTTTAATGTTAACTCTATTTTTTCCCCAGAAGACATATACAGCCTGAAAAGATACGAAGTGAAATGTTTTTTTTTTTAAAGCAGATGTATAGAAACTGATAATCACAGTAATAAAAATAGAAATGCTCAGGAAACAAACAAAAAGGTTTACATTCTGGGGGATAACCAAAGAAATATGAATTTAAAACAATAATGACATGCCAAAGGCCACTATTAAACTGGCAAAGATATTTAAATTTTTTAACGTTTTTTCATTGTTTAAAAATTTTTTTAAGGTTTATTCATTTTTCAGACACAGAGAGAGACAGAGTGTGAGTGGGAGAGGGGTAGAGAGACAGGGAGACATAGAATCTGAAACAGGCTCCAGGCTCTGAGCTGTCAGCACAGAGCCCCACACGGGGCTCGAACTTGTGGACTGTGAGATCATGACCTGAGCCGAAGTCGGAGACTTAACCACTGAGACACCCAGGCACCCCTATTCACTGGAGAGTCAGGGAGAGAGTGAGCAGGGGAGAGGCAGACACACACACACACACACACACACACAGAATCTGAAGCAGGCTCCAGGCTCTGAGCTGTCAGCAGAGAGCCTGATGTGGGGCTCAAACTCACAAGCAGTGAGATCATGACCTGAGACGAAGTCAGAGGCTTAACTGACTGAGCCACCCAGATGTGCCAAATTGACAAAGATTTTTAAGAGATGACTCACTGGAGGCAGGAAGTAAAAGATTTCTCCTGCTTTGCGCAGGGAAGGATAAGTTTTGTGGAGCCTGTCTGGGAAGCCATTCAGCAAGAGTTACGAACTTTAAAGACGCTCATCATTTGGGCTAGTAACTTCACTTTTAGGAAGACATCTTAAGAAAGTACTCAGAGCCTATGGATAAAGATGTATGCCATTGGCCATTTAAAATTATGAAAAACTCAGAAACAGAGCATTCCATCATGGGGTGCATAGTGAAATCATACTAAGAGTCGTGTCGAAATACAATGATTTGAAACAAATGAGAAACCGATCGTGTCATTGTGTGAAGAGGAAAGAAAAAGACCCAGGGTTCCAAATCATACAGAAAGCAAAATTCCCAAAGAAGGAAAGACGAGAGAATATACATCAACATATACATCAACAGGTAATATTTTCTCCATCCTTGTGGGAGAATCGCATAAAATTTTCATGTTCATCTTGCTACTTCTGTTTTTACAAGTCGTGTCCTTAAAATTTGTCCGTTGAAAATTCGCTCAACGAGAGGCATGGAGAAACACAACTATTAATCTGTGACACTGGCTCCAAGAGAGAAACAGACTCGGGGCTTCTAGGATGCACGTCGGCTCCTATACGCAGAACCTTACACGTTGATACGGGGATTGGGAAGGGTAGTATCGGCCAATCAAACAGGAAGAACTTGAGGGTTAACACTGAGATGTACGGCCTTGCTGGGTGGTTCTTAACATGCGGTCCAGGACCAGGATCATCAGCATCACCGGAGGACTTACAAATGCAAATTTTCAGGGACTCCCCCCCCACCCCCACCCCAAACTTACTGAATCAGACCTCCTGAGGGTCAGGCCCAGGAAATCCGTGTTTTAACAAGACTCGTGGTGCTTCTGATGCATGCTGAAATTTGGGAATCACTGATCTTGCTGACACAAGAAACCTCGTGGCTTCACAGGCCAGTCACCGGGAATTCTGTGTATCCCACGCTGGCTTTGGGACAGGCACTAAAGCCAGAGGGCCCGAAAGGATCATTCCACGGAAACCTACTGGTCTTGCCTCAAACACCATAGTCGCAAATGGTTTTGAAAACACTGGCAGAAAGTTGCTTACTGTGTTGGCAGAGCTTTGGTTCTGAAAAGGAATTTGGCAATCGTCTGATCTCCACATAGTTAAAGATGACAACAAGACACTCGGCAAGGTGAAATCATGGGATGGGGTTTCCTTGGCAGCCAGAATCTGGACTGACATTCGCTACCTGCCCACCAGTTTATATCACACTCCATTGTCCAACGAGCAAAAAGTCAAAATGAGCGACTTTCCTTTTTTTTCCCGGGAAAAATAAAAAGTCAATATTCTTTTATGTCCTAAACAAATAGGGACATTGATTCCATTTCATAATATCTTTAATGTATCTTCCAGGCCTGCCATCAAATAGCTGTCTCTTTTGGATAGCCTTGGGAAACTATCTACTAGAGACATAGCTACACAGATTTTGTGAGTTGGAAGGAAACTAGGAGACCAAATAATTCACAAACTTAGGAGGCTAAAATCCATAGACATTATTCAATGGTATTAATATTTTAAAATCGTGAGTCCTCTAGGACCTTGTTAGACCTAATGGGGTCAGTGGGACAGTCAGCATCAACTTTATCTGGGAGCTGGTTACAAATGCAAACTCTTGGCCCCCACCCAGACCTACCAATCAGAAACTGCATTTTAGCAAGACCTTCGTATGATCCTTATGCACATTGAAGTTTGAGAAACATTGCTCTCGAAGTATTCCATTTGTCTTTAATGGTATGAAATTGTACTTCCCTTTGGAAAAATACGGTGCTTTCAATAGAATTGGCCAAGTTCTTACAAGAACATTAAAATCCCAGGAAAGTCTGATGTGTATGAATGTAGCACACAATTCATCAGGATGTATATATCACTAGGGTCATCTGGTCTGCAAGTAACAGGGCAACAAGTTAACCTGTCATACACAAGAATACTATTTGTTGACTCATAGAAGTCCAAGGCGGAGTAGGATCCAGCTTTATATGATCAAGAACTCAACTGTGTCATTAAATATTGAGTTCTTTGGCTTCTTGTCCTCACTTCTCAGACCTCAGGGTCAGAATCATCCTACAACAGGTGTCCCTCAGATTTTCAAGATAACTGTTAACAAGGCTACATACATTTTTGTTTATGTTTAGTGGGAGGGAAAAGAAAAAAAATCATCTCCCCCAAGGATGGTTTACAATAAGGATGAACAAACCTATAATTTGTTTTCCAAACCACCATGCTTTTAAGAATGAAAGGGAGGCACTGTTAATAGTCATGCCAAGAAAATGAGCATAAACTAAGACTGTCACGGACAAACCAAGACATATAGTCACTGGTCAGCCTATACATAAAATCTGTAAGTCTTTCCCTTCAGTCAAATTAGGTCACATATCTAGTGTGATATATAAACAGCAATTGTGGGAGTACCATGTCATAATTGACTTACACGAAATTTGGATCCTATTCTGTAGCTGGGACCAGAAAGGGTGTTAACTTTTAAAAATGGAAGAGGACAGGGGCGCCTGGGTGGCTCAGTCGGTTAAACATCCAACTTCAGCTCAGGTCATGATCTCACAGTTTGAGAGTTCGAGCCCCGCGTCGGGCTCTGTGCTGACAGCTCAGAGCCTGGCGCCTGCTTTGGATTCTGTGTCTCCCTCTCTCTCTACCCCTCCCTCCGCTTGTACTCTGTCTCTCAAAAATGAATAAATGTTAATTTTTTTTTTTAAATGGAAGAGGACATGGGGTAAATGTCATAATAGGAAAGAAAAAGGGGAGGAAATGAGTGTTTCATATGCAACTGACAGTGTTGATTACGGGAAGCATTGGTAAAACCTTCCAGCCCTATAAGTTCAGATGGAGTGTTGATGCTTAGCTACTAGGGCACCAGAAGCCAGGTACCCACAGCTATGTGGTGATTACCGACGCTCAACACTCATACCCCGGTTGCCTCTGATGCTTCATTAAGTATAGTTTTCTGGCGTTGAAACGGCCTCTTTGAAAAAGATTCTGACAGAAGATTGCGGAAACATTTCTTTCCTTACTTGCCAATGTAAAAGCCGGCCACCCAACGTCAGCTGCTCACATTTTTTATGATTTCACTGACCAGTAGAATTTCAAAGTCAGGGCACAACCTTGGCAGGGCTTGGTGTTAACTTTGATCCTCTCAGATAAGGTATTTGTTTTGACATTATTATCACGAAACTTTCAAAATGACAGAAACAGTCTTGATGGCAATATTAAAGAAGTTTTAAAGGTGAAAAATATATCACGTCAATTTCCTGCCTCTAACATAATAAATAGTTTTATCTTAGGGTTATTCCCTTCCAGTTTTTCTCACATGCATACCTATTTTAACACAGATGTAATCTGGGCATCACTGTAATTTTGAGTTCTGTTTTATCACTTTAGCACCATGCTGTAAACATCCTAATTAGCATGCCATTCCTACAAGAAGTGTTCAGGGGGAACGATGCTCAGGAAATAAAACCCCTGAAAGACCGACAGTTACCTGAAAATCTTCTGTTCAAGCCCGTCTACTCTAAATCACTATGGGGTTGGGGAAATCATTCCTTTTCCTTTAAATCTAGCATTTATTGACAATCCAAAATCAGTAATCATGGATGAAAGCCCCTAAAAAATATGGCACTGATTTTCAAAGAGAAGATGTAAGTAGTAAGAGGCAAATGGGTCTTTTTGGCTAAAGACAAAATTCTTCTCATTCTTTACCCTTATCTGGGATTTTGTGATCACACTTGTTCTGCTTTGGTGATGTTTTTTGTTTTGTTTTTTTTTCATAGATCGGGAGAAATACTTGACATTTTAGACTAAAGTGACATCGGTGTCCATATGTGCCATTTTTAAATGGAAAAAATGCTAAATGACTGTGGTCATTCATTCCAATAGCTGGACGGGGGAGAGGTAAGCAGTAATAAGGGACTTGATGTTTCCCTTTCTTTCTGTGCTCGAGAGAGGACAGAGCACATTTCCCCCAGGCCACACGTGCAGGCGAGAGCCTACTGCAAGGGGTCGGGTCCCTGAGTGTTTTCAGCTACCAGTCTTCACACGTCTGTCTACCCCCAGGAGGCTGTGAGCTCCTAAGTCAAAGTGAGTGTTTTATTCTTCCCTATACTCCAAATTCCTAGCAGAGTTCCTGGCAATGCAATGCATAAAAAATATTTGACTGGGTGTCTAACTTAGTCATTAAATAAGTTCCATGGTATTTAAAAATTTTTTTTAAGTTTTATTTATTTGAGAGAGAGAGAGAGAGAGCGCGCACATAAACACAAGTGGGGTAGGGGCAGAGAGGAGGAGAGACAGAACCCCAAGCAGGTTCTGTACCATTAGCACAGAGCCTGATGCGGGGCTCGAACTCACAAATCATGAGATCATGACCTGAGCCGAGATGAAGAGTCGGATGCTTACCTGACTGGGACAGGCGCCCCAGGTCCATGGTATTTTTGAAAACAATAGTGTTCATCCAATTGTTTTTGTAAAAGCGATGCTCTCTACCTCCCCAAGATGCTTCTTCATAAAAAGGCACATTTAATAAATCATCTCTCTAATTCAGGGACCAATCTGTTAAACAGAAGAAGATTTTGAGGGGCGCCTGGGTGGCTCAGTGGGTTAAGTGTCTGATTCTTGATTTCGGCTCAGGTCATGACCTCAGGGTCACGGGGTCAAGTTCGGTATTGGACTCTGTGCCAACAGTACAGAGCCTGCTTGGGATTCTCTCTCTCCCTCTCTCTCTTCCCCCCCACCCCCCAATAAATAAATAAACAACAACAAAGACTTTGGAGGCACTGGGGCACCATTTCATAAACCGTCCCCTGCCGTGGAAGCTTCAGTGCATCTAATCCAGTCGTCATAAAACACCAAGTGTGTGGTTTCACCAGAGAGCTGTGCCATTGTTTCAAAACTAATTAGTCTGGATTAATTGCTGTCATGTAGATGTAGAGGGAACATTTCCTGGGAAGCAACCACATCCCTACACGCATGTGGAGAATCTATCGGCACAGCCATTCCGAGGAAGCTGGCAACATGGATAAAAAGATTTTATCAAAAAAAGTCCATTTCCAGGAATTTACCCTCAAGGAATATTCGTGGTGGTGCCATGTATTCATTTAGGAAAATGCTGACCATTTACTGAGCCTCCCATAATGACAGAATTTGGATGGGGTGAAGCCTGTGCCTTTCGATCCTAAAGGGGTCCTTTCTATGTGATGGAGAAATCTGGTGGACAACACCGCCCTGTCCCTGGGCCAGGAGGTACCAGGTGCCGCATTTAGGGAAAATGGGAGAAAACTGGGCTTGTGAATTACCAAAGCAGCAACTTTTTCTCCGCTTCATTTCCAGATAATCCACTTGGACCTAATAGCCAGGAAAAATCTGCAGTTAGAAGTTACAAATTAATAGGAATATTTTTTTTTGGGGGGGGGACAGAGAGAGACAGAGCATGAACGGGGGAGGGGCAGAGAGAGAGGGAGACACAGAATCGGAAACAGGCTCCAGGCTCTGAGCCATCAGCCCAGAGCCTGACGCAGGGCTCGAACTCACGGACTGCGAGATAGTGACCTGGCTGAAGTCGGACGCTTAACCGACTGCGCCACCCAGGCGCCCCAATAGGAATATTTTTGCCATTGGGCAAATAAGTACAATGCACTGTGTGTGTGTGTGTGTGTGTGTGTACATAGTAACACTTCTCCAAGGCAGTCAAAAGTAACTGCAGAAAAGGTAGAAACAAGAAATGAAACATCTTCACATTATTTGAAGTACCATGAGCATGGGACACTGCATCTTTGACAGTCCAGTTTAATCCCATTTTAAAATTAGCATCTTTTTTTTAAGTTTATTTATTAAAGAGATTATTTATTTATTAAAATTATGTATTTCTTATTAGAAAGACAGAGAGAGAGAGAGAGAGAGCATGAGCAGGGGAGGGGCAGAGAGCAGAGAGAGAATCCTAAGTAAGCTCCACACTGTCAGTGCAGAGCCTGACCTGGGGCTCAAATCCATGAACTGTAAGATCATGACCTGAGCCAAAATCAAGAGTCAGACGCTTAACCGACTGAGCCACCCAGGTGCCCAAATCTTCTTCTATAGGCCTCCTTTAAATATTATTTATCCGATTACTTCAAATTCCTCACTCAGATTACTATGTTCAATGCAATGTTTATAGTAACTATGATGCACGGGGCACTGTGTCTGTACATTTTTGTTCTTCAGCAGGTAACAGATCTGGTCCCCATGCCAAAGGTTTTACAATCCAATTTAGTTTAGGCAAATAAAACATATAAGGGATTGGACCATAACCCCCCAAAATTATAGATATCCACGTATTTCTTATGGAACCCAACATTTTTTAAAAATAGTTGCTTTCATGAAGAAAAATTGGAATAAAACTCTGTGAGACAGAACATATGGGAATCTATCACCCACCTCATCCCAAGAGGGAAAATCCAGTTGCATGTATTTTTTTTTTAGTTATGATTTGTTTACATTCTTAGAAGTCATGGAGTCCCTCCACACTATGCAGACTTAGCAAACATAAACCACAGTTGTTTTTCTCCTTACTTACTTCCCTCCCAACAGCAAATCATTACCTCCTCCAACCCCCAGGTTCAAAGTACTTTATCCCCAGAATATTTCCCCCCAAATACAGAATATTTAGTCACATGCCCCGTCTTTATTCCTAACACAACTTAAGATAATTTACAAGACAATGCCTTGTTGCATGGTCCCCGGAAAACACAGAAAGCACTCCACTTTAATTTTTCCTTCTATTTCAGAAGTGCTTGCTCTACTGCAAGGGTCAGCGAACTATGGTCCGAGGGCCAAGTCTACGCCATGACCTCCTTTCTGGAAAAGAAAAAAAAAAAAAAGCCCATGCTGTGCCTTGACTAATTCAGTTGATAGAGCACGTGACTCTTGATCTTGGGGTCTTGAGTTTGAGCCCCATGTTTGGTGTGGAGCCTATTTAAACAATCAAAGAAAATACATTATAAGAAAGAAGGTAGAATAAAAACAGTTTTAAAGAGGCACATAAAATTTACCACCTTAAAATTTTATGTTCATGGTTTACTGTGTGTTGAGTATATTTACATTATTATGAGGCAGGTCTTCAGAATTTCTTCATCTTGAAAAACCAAAATTCTATACCCATTGAACATGAACGCCCCATTTCCTGTCCCCTAGACCTCGGTAATAATCATTCAACTTTCTACTGCTATGAATTTGACTAACTCACATACTTCGTATGAGTGGAATCACACAGTGTTTGTCTTTCTGCGACTGGCTTATTTTACTTAACAGAATGATCTTAAGGTTCATGCATGTTGTAGCATGTGACAAAATTTCCTTTTTTAAGGCTGAATAATATGCCATTGTATGCATAAACCATATATTTTTTTTTATCCATCCAGCCACAGACACGTGAATTGCACCTACCTCTTGGCTATTGTGAATAATGTTCCAGTGAACATTAGTGTATCGATATCTCTTTCAGACTCTGCTTTCAATTCCCTTAGACATATATCCAGAAATACAATTGCTGGACCATACAGTAGTTCAAGTTTTAATTTTTTGAGAAACCTCCATATTGTTGTCCATAATGGCTGCACCATTTTACAATCCTACCAACACCGTACAAGGGTTCCATTTCTCCTCATCTTCACCAGCACTAGTTTTTTTATGTTTTTGTTTGTGTTTTTTTTTTATTTTGTTCTTCTATCATGGCCATCCTAATGGGTCTGAGGTGATATCTTAACGCAGTTTTGATTTGTATTTCAGTGATGATTAGTGATATTGAGCATCTTGTCACATGCTTATCCATTTGCAGTTCTTCTTTGGAGAAATGTCCTAGTCAAGTCTGCCCGTGATATTGTTCTTGTTGAATTGTAGTTTTTTAAATATTCTAGATTTTTCCCCTTATTAGATGTATGATTTGCAAACATTTTCTCCCATTCTGTGGTTTGCCTTTTCACTCTGTTTATTGCTTCCTTTTTTAGGATTGAGGTAGTTTCATTTGTCTATTATGCTTTTTCACCTGTGCTCTTGGCATTGTAGCCAAGAAATTATTGCCAAATGCAATGTCATACATTTTCCCCTATGAGTTTCATATTTTTAGGTCTCATACCCATTTTTAATTAACTTTTGTATATAGTAGAAGGTAAAGGTCTAATTTCATTCTTTTGCATGTAAAAATTCAGTTTTCCCAACACCATTTGTTGAAGATGGTACTTGCCCCCACTGAGTGGTCTTGGCACTCTGGCTGAAGATCATATGACCATATATGTTAGGGCTTATTTCTGGAATTAGTGTTGGTTCCATTGGTCTATATGTCTGTCTGTATATCAGTTCCACGCTGTTTCGATACTGCAGTTTTGTAATATGTTTTAACATCAGGAAGTATGAGACCTTCAATGTTGTTTTTTTTTTTTTCAAGACTGGTTTTGCTATTCATGTCCCTTGAGATTCCATGTAAATTTTAGGATTTTTTTTTCTATTTCTGAAAAAAAAATGTCATTAGGATATTGATAGGGATTGCATGGAACCTGTAGGTCTCTTTTAGTAATATGGACATTATACCAATATTAAGTCCTCCAACCATGAGCATAGGATGTCTTTCCATTTATTTCTGTCTTCTTTAACTTCCAGTACACAAGTCTTTTGCCTCCCTGGTTAAGTTTGTTCCTAAGTATTCTTTTTGATGCTATGGTAAATAGTATACACACACACACACACACACACACACACACTCACTGAGAGAGAGAGAGAAGGAGAGATAGAGACAGAGAAAGACCTTCTTTTTCTCTTGTGGCTGATATTAATATGGACACTCTGCTATCTTTTGGTTTCCATTTGCATGGAATATCTTTTTCTCTCCTTTCAGTTTCTGCCTGTGTGTCTTTACATCTGAAGTGTGCCTCTTGTGGACAGCAAATAGTTAGATCTTGTTTTGTTTTGTTTTGTTTTTAAATTCATTTTATTTTGTTTTTAGTTTCATTCAGCCAATCTTTGTCTTTAGATTGGGGAGTTTAATCCCTTTACATTTAAAGCAATTACTGATAGAGAATAACTTTTGCCGTTTTACTGTTTTCTTCTTGTAGCTCTTTTGTTCTTCTTTTCCTCTCTCACGGTCTTCCTTTGTGCATATATTTTTAATATATAATGACATGCTTTGATTCCCTTCTGATTTCTTTCTGTGCATTTTCTATAGGTACCTTCTTTGTGGTTCCCAAGAGTGTTGTATAAGACATCATAAAGTTGTAAAATCTACTTTAAACTGATGATAACTTTAATCACAAGCACTCTACTCCCTTACATCTCTGCCCCCTCAAATTATATTTATATTATATATCAATTAGCAATAGATTTATATTTTTAGGCTTTGTCTTTTAAATTCCATATGCTAATTAAAAGTGACTTATACATCAACATTTTAATTCTACAAGATCTTATATCTGTCCATATGTTTACCTTTACTAGAGACCTCTATATTTTCATATGATTTTTGTGTTGCTGTCTAGTTTCATTTCATTTCAAGTTGAAGGATTCCCTTTAGCATTTACTATAGGGCAAATCTGGTGGTGATGAAATCCTGTAGCTTTTGTTTATCTGGGTAACATTTAAAATTTTTTTTTAATCTGGGGAAGTCTTAATCACGCTTTCATTTTTGAAAAACAGTTTTGTTAGATATAGTATTCTTGGTTGACAGCTTTTTTTTTTTGTACATTGAATATGTCACCCCACCCTCTTCTGACCTACAAGCTTTCTGCTGAGGCACCTGAGAGGTGATAATCTGAGAGGAGCTTCCTTGCACATGATCAGCCACTTTTGTCTTGCTGCTTTTAAGGTTCTCTTCATCTGTAACTTTTGACAGTTTGAATATAATGCATCATAATGTGAGCCTCTTTGGGTTTTTCACAGCTAAGGTTCACTGAGCTTCTTAAATTTGTATGTCCATTTATTTTCACAAATTTGAAAAGTTTTGGGCCATTATTTCTTCAGATACACTATCTTCCCATTCCTCTCCCTTCTCCTTCTGGGACTCTCATTATGCATATATTAATCCACTTGATTGTATCCATAAGTTCTTTGCCCCTCCTCAGTTTTCTTTATTCTTTTTTTTTTTTTTTTTTTTTTTGCTCCTCTAGCTTGGTAGGTTCAAATAGGCATAACCTGTTTTTGCAAATAAAATTTGTTGGAACATGGCTACACCCATTCCTTTATGTATTGTTTGTTTGTTTTTAATGTCTATTTATTTTGAGAGGGAGACATGAGGGGCAGAGAAAGACACAGAATCTGAGCTGTCAGTACAGAGCCTGACGTGGGGTTTGAACTCACGAACCGTGAGATCATGACCTGAGCCGAAGTCAGACGCTTAACCAACTGAGCCACTGAGGTGCCCCCATTCCTTTATGTATTGTAAAACCTTTTTGTACCTTTTGTATGACATTGGCAAAGTTGAGTAGTTGCAATTGTTTGTCACCCCACAACAGTAAGTATGGTCAGCAAACCCTAAAATATTTACTATCTGGCCCTTTACAGAAAAAGCTTCATAATCCCTGCCTAGAGCAGCATATCCTGTTTATGAAACAACAGAATATTTTTCATAAAGAGTAAGCACCCTAAGGATTCCGATTCTTTAATCCTCAAAGCAATGTCTTTTTATAAAAAATTTTTTCTAATGTTTATTTTTGACACAGAGAGAGACAGAGCATGAGCGGGGTAGAGGCAGAGAGAGGGAGACACAGAATCGGAAACAGGCTCCAGGATCTGAGCTGTCAGCACAGAGCCTGGTGTGGGGCTTGAACTCACAGACCACGAGATCATGACCTGAGCCGAAGTCAGACACTCAGCTGACTGAGCCACCCAGGTGCCCCTCAAAGCAATGTCTTATAAGAAGAAATGATTAAAGCATAGTAGAAAAGAAGAAAGAGTATCCTCTATGCTTCTGCTGAACTCTGATCATCCCACAAGGTCCAGACAGTTGCTGACTCAAGGGTTATAGTTCCCTGGTCAATAAGCCTGCTTTACTCTGCATTCACCATCTTTGGGAACCCATCAGGCAGTTATAGAAAAGTCAAGCCATGCCATCTCAATCTGACATAGAACCACAGTCAAGAAAATCCTTGACTACTTCTCACTTTCATGACAAAAGCCCTTCAAAGAAATCAAGCTAGTTAAAACACGGCCACATTAAAAAATTCTCTTAAGGGGCACCTGGGTGGCTCAGTCAGTTAAGCACCTGACTTTGGCTCAAGTTCATGAGTTCAAGCCCTGTGTCAGGCTCTGTGCTGAAAGCTCAGAGCCTGGAGCCTTCTTTGGATTCCATGTCTCCCTCTCTCTCTGCCCCTCCCACACTCACACTCTGTCTGCCTCTCTCTCTCTCAAAAATAAAACATTAAAAAATTTTTCAAATTTAAAAAAATTTAAAAAATACAAAATTCTCTTAAGACTTAAAGGGATTGACTGGGTTCAAAATGGCTTACAGGCCATATTGTCTAATGTTCTATGTTGGATACCTCCCTTTTATTGTATTCCCTTTTCTCATTTTCCATCCCATTTTCTCTTTATCTGAATGTGCTATTTTCCTCTTAATTATTCTCACCACTGCCTTTCCCCAACCAAATTCAATTCCTACATTTCAGTTTTCCCACATGTTGCATTAGTTTTTTTTTTCTACTCCCCTTCCCATCTCCAGACACAATTATAACAATTACTGAAATAGAAATGAGAATACACAGGTTCTGTTCTGGGGTTTGTCGATATTTAGCTTGGTATCATAGAGATGTCTTTTTAGTCCGTGGGTGTTAGATTAACCTATGACTGAGTACGTTGATCCAGGATCTCTAAGACACATCAGAAGTATGTGGGTAAGGTAAAATGGAAACGACTTATTTCTCAGCAAGGAAAATAACAAGGAACAGGTGTTTCAGATGCTTTGTGTGCAACATTTCACAGCAATACAACAGATGTATATGGGCAGATTATCTGCCGAGCTGCCAAAAAGGGGCACAAAGACATCTCCATCAAGGACTACAACCCAGGCGCTAATCTCTTTTAGCCGTGTTGCCAGACATGAATCCAGGGCCAAGAAAACTGGGTCTGGTTTCACATCAACCACCATCCCTGTTTTCTAGGAAAATATATTCTGTAGGCCAAAAAAGGAAATAATTTTATGTGATATAGTTATTTTATATAATATATTATTATGTGTCATATATT
This sequence comes from Prionailurus bengalensis, assembly GCF_016509475.1. Classification (NCBI taxonomy): domain Eukaryota; kingdom Metazoa; phylum Chordata; class Mammalia; order Carnivora; family Felidae; genus Prionailurus; species Prionailurus bengalensis. The sequence continues at coordinate 10,120,160 of NC_057349.1, read as the reverse complement.
ATATAATATAATATATAAAATGTAATTATGTAATGTAATACACAATGTTATATGCATTTTACTCCAATTCATAATAATATACAAAATATTGTAATTATATAACATATAATATCATGCATTTTACTTCAATTACTTTTTAAAAAATTTTTTTAATGTTTATTTATTTTTAAGAGAGAGAGAGAGAGAGAGACAGTGTGAGCAGAGGAGGGGCAGAGAGAGAGGGAGACACAGAATCCAAAGTGGGCCCCAGGCTCTGAGCTGTCAGCACAGAGCCCGACCCAGGGCTTGAACTCATGAACAGTGAGATCATGACCTGAGCCGAAGTCGGATGCTTAACCGACTGAGCCACCCAGGCGCCCTTTACTTCAATAACGTTTTATTAGTTTGCCCCTTAATTTTAAGCATGCAGAAGAAGGTATGAATTGAACACATCGGTCTGCCATTCCTGACACTCTTTCCATTCTAGTTGAAATGCACCTGCCCCGAGCTCCCAATTTATAGAAGCAAGTAAGTTTTCCTCTGAACAGGTGCTTGTAACAAAACTTGAAAGCTGACCCAAGAGTGGTCCTTCCATGGTTTGTCCAGCAACTCAGGAGGTGGCCCAATTAACAGCAATTAATTACCTGCCAATTACTTGGTTTCCTCTGGAATTTTGAGTGAAAAAATATAGCCATTCTCAAAGAAAAGGGAAACAGAGAGGATGAGCAATGAACGGCAAAACTGCTGTCAGAGTGACCCTCTGAGCCTGAAGGGAGACAAAAAATGAGAGTGCCCCTCCCTTCCTTATGACCCATCGGTAGTTTCCCATTTATTTATTTATTTATTTCTGAAATTGGTATCAGCCTTATATTTTGTTTTTGAGAGACAGAAAGAGACAGAGCATAAGTGGGGAGGGGCAGAGAGAGAGGGAGACACAGAATCCGAGGCAGGCTCCAGGCTCCGAGCTGTCAGCACAGAGCCCTACACCGGGCTTGAACTTGAGGAGTGTGAGACCATGACCTGAGCCAAAGTCAGACGCTCAACCGACTGAGCCACCCAGGCGCCCCAGTAGTTTCCCATTGAAACTCATACGTCATTCTCCTGCCGCAAGTCTCCCAACATCTGCCGTTTGCCCGTCTCTCAATTCTCATCTCTGTCTCTTCTGACAGTTGCTCCCCACTCCCTGATCACACTGAATTTTCTATTGTCTTTGTTCCTGTCTTGGAATACTGTGCTTCCTATTCCTTCTATCTAGGATTAACCTCTTTGTGTGGTTGGCCCCTTCTCATTAGTCAAATCTCCATTTAAAATAGTACTTGTCCCTGGGGCGCCTGGGTGGCTCAGTCGGTTAAGCGGCCGACTTCAGCTCAGGTCATGATCTCGCGGTTTGTGGGTTCAAGCCCCGCGTCGGGCTCTGTGCTGACAGCTCAGAGCCTGGAGCCTGCTTCGGATTCTGTGTCTCCCTCTCTCTCTGTTCCTCTCTCCCTCCTGCTCTGTCTCTCAAAATAAATAAAAATGTTACAAATAAATAAATTAATAAATAAAATAGTACTTGTCCCCTTAGCATCCAATCTACAGTACGATTCTTCTCGTCATTCTCTACCCCACTGGCTGGTTTCATTCCTTCCTTGTATCCCCCTTCTCTGTGATTAGCTTATTTCCTGTTTCATGATCTACTTCCTGCCACCGGAATATCCTTCCATGAGAGAAGAGGAGACGTTAACCATATTCTGTAGTGCTGCGCGTGCATTGACTGAAATGGTGAATGGAAGAATTGTTTCTCAATTATCCATCAAATTAACAGAATAAAATGACAATAAGTGAGTGAGACCCTAAAACCGCCATATGTGTGTTGGGTTTCTGACTGCAGTTTCAGGCCACGTGTCTTCTAATAGTCATGCCCATTTTCTTTAAAATGACCTGTACGGCTGGTCCTCGCCCCCAGAGAGTATCAGGCACGTGGGCCTGAGTGTGACTTTGGGCAGCAGGTGGTCACCCGCGGTCAGACCCTCCCCCCCAATAGGGCAAGTTCCACCGCTTGTGTTCGCCCAAATCCCTGTTCTGTTTTCAGTTCACTCCATACCTGGCAGCAGAGAGCCCTCCTGCTTTACGGTCCACGCCCGCACCAGACCCAGCTTCCCGAAGCCCAGCCGGGGCGCAACTCGCCAAGCAGTTGGGAGAGGAATTCAGAACAATTTTGCTCCGTCCCATTAAAACACTTACCAGATGCAACTGTGTCAGAGGTAACAGAATGCTTGTGTGCATGGAAATGCTGGAGTGAAGCAACGCTATGTTCACTGAGTTTCAGGGATCCATTCTACTGGTTCCCTACTCGGAGAAGAGACAACTTTTGGGTCTCCCTGGGTAACTGGAGAAGATGAAGGCCAACACGGGGCTGGCTGGACGAGGGTGCTGGCAAATACAAGCGGAACGGAGAAGACAGAAATGAGGCTGGAAAGGGAAGGAAAATGTGATAAGGACCCAGTTGTCATCTGAATCTCAGGGATGGGGGCAAAGATGTTTCAGTGATGATGCCACATTTCCAGCTTGAGTGACTGGCCCTTTAGAACCCCTGGCAGATAGACAAGTAGGGAGGAGCTAAATCACAAAAGCTGTTAATAGAGCCTATCACTTGAGAAGTAAAACAAATAGCCACATATATACTTGGTCTACATCGTAATTAATGTGGGAGTGATCAGAGATGAAAGAATAGGTTGGATAATGTTGCCTGTTGCCTTTTGGGACCCTCTCAGAGTTCCATGAACTTGCCTGACACTCCCACACTGCAGCTTGTATTTTAACCCAGAATCCTTGGGCTAGGTTACCAGGGGGGGAAAAAAAGCCAAGAAATGAGATGGAAGAGACATGCTCAATGAGTTTTAAGAAGCCAAACAAGTACAATGCCATGGAAACCAAAATGTGTAAGAACTTCAAGAGGGAGGGAATGGAACATAGTTCCACTGTTTAAGATTTAAAGACCCAAGAGATTTCAAAAAGTAGAACTGAGAAAAAGGTGATTGCACTTGTCATTAAATTGCCAGAGAGTCAATAATTAAAATTGCTATTATTGCACAAGACCTGACTGCATCTTTTTGGTTTTATTCTAGGAGATGGTAAAATTCATATTTGGGAGAAAGCTCTATATTTATTTTTTAAGTTTATTTATTTGTTTTGAGAGAGAGAGAGAGAGAGAGAGAATCCTAAGCAGGCTCTGCACTGTCAGCATGAAGCCCGACATGGGGCTTGAACTTATGAACCAAGAGATTGTGACTTGAACCAGGATCAAGAGTTGGACACCTAACCGACTGAGCCATCCAGGTGCCCCAGAAAGCTCTGTATTTAAAGAATTACCTCACTAATCTTTTTGCGCATACATCTGCACAGAGAGCCTCTCCACCTTTAGAAGAGGGTTTGAAAAACAAAGAATGAAACTGCTCTACAGAGAAGGTGAAAAAGATATTATAGAAAGAGAAGACAAAGGTCAGAGGGATAAAAGGGATAATGAAGCATGCGAGAATGAGCCGGGAAGCAAGGAAGGAAGACCCCCGGTGCCAAGGGAAGGGTCCTGGGAAAAGAGGAAGCTCACCTCCTATTATCAGAAATGACTACTGGGAAGCTAATATCTGATATTAAATTTAAATTGAGGTCCATATGGTACTATACTTATAATTGCCCACGATTACTGCCAACCTTGGAAAAAGTCTGCCATGCACGAGTTATTTTTCGAGTTATTCACGAAAAATGGAGAAACCAGGGTGGTGTTCACCTCAGGGGGAGAGTGGGCCAGCAAGAGAAAAGGAATCCCCAGGGATGACAAGTGACATTTAAGAAGCAAACTGCTCAGCAGGCCAATCAAGATTTCTATTCCCCTGAAATCTGCAGGAACACCAAAGGATAGTCTCATCCTGGTATGGGGCGGAGTCGCAAGTTGCCATATTTGGATATTAAAAGGAAGGGTGGTCTACAGAGTCTAGAGAAGCAGGTGACCCCTTGGGCTCCAAGAGTTTCACCATTTGTGTTTTTGTTTTCGTAACCCATACTGGCAACAGACGCCTGTCCTGACCCAAAAGCAAGCACTCAGGGCTTACTTAGTGTCATTGAAGGGATTGCGTGGGACTCCCCTCTGCTGAAAATGATCTCCCTACACTTCCTGAATGTCATAAATTACAGATTAATTCGGGGCTCTCAATTATTCTGCCTTGTGTAAAAATGATGGTCCTTCCTTTTAAAAGCTATCTGAGATTATCTGAAAATTTCGAAACCGGTCAAGTGGGGAGAGAGAAGAGAAGCCTGGACGTTCCAGCCTTGCCCAAGGCAGGGAGAAGGTTTTCCAGACCCTCAAGTGGCACTCATGCCCAGCGTTTGAGAAGTAATGGGGTGGAGCAAGGGGAGGCAAAAGTGATGGCACCCCAAATAATTCCACTTATTCAGAATCTCTGCTTAGAGCCAGATTGGTCCCCAATCGTCTATTTCCTCTCTCTCTCTCTCTCTCCTTTTTTTTTGGTGCCATTTCTGCTCTTCCACCCTTTATGTTCCATTCTCCCAAGACATCTTCAATGACTTGTTTTAGCCACCCTTCCCCCCACTTTTTCCTTTCTCTAGATGTGGAAACAAGCAGCAAAAGGGGTGACACTTAAGCCATAGGAAAAGGAGGTGAGACAAAGATCGTGAGTCATCAGCCACTCGGCACTGTGACACCTCAGTCCTAGAAACTGAGTCCATTTGGCCTGGATTTCAACTCACGCCTCTGCTTGGTTCATAGGCAATCTGTCCATGTCGAGCCAATACCAGTAACTGCCACAGAGGACGGGCTTTGAGACTCATCCAAGGAGACGGCCACCTTGTCTTCTGAGTTTAGTTTCTCACCTCAACTGTTTATTCGTTCTGAATAAAGACTGTAGGATTAGAAGAGCAATCACTTACTCTCTCCCGAAGCAGCTCTTTCAGCTACAGCAGTAAGTCGGAGGCCTTGTCTCGAGTTTTGATGATTATTAACATCTCTCTAATCTTCTGTGTTGTTCTGAATCCTCTCTGTGGAGAAAAAGAGGTTAAAAAAAAATGTAAGCAATGACAAAGCTTCTGCTTAGAACAGGTGTGAGCGATTCACAACCCACAGCCCCAATCTGCTCTGTTGTCTCTTTTTATAAAGTTTAATTGGAACACGGCAATGCTTACCCATTGACGCACCGTGTATGGCTGATTTCACACCACAACAGCAGAATCGAGTAGTTGCAAAAGAGATCGTGTGGTCTTTAAAATCAAAAATATTTACTATCTAGCCCTTTCTACAAAAAGCTTCCCAGCTCACGACTGAAGCCTCACCTTTTCCTGTATAGACCTCCTTGAATTTGTACAGTTCTTTGCCATCAATCATGCTTAACCGGTTTACTGCTACAAGAATATGCATAGCGTGGGGACTAGCTGAAGCGTGAATTAAAAATAAATATTCAGAGTGTACTTAAACTTGAATGTACCAAAGGCAGCATGGCGATTCTCTAAATTCCCTTTGGCCATTTTGAACAGAGCACAGGGCTTCCAAAAATCTACAGATCTTCAGTGGAGTATGTTGCAAACATTACAGAAGCTCTTCAAAGGTGTTCAGCTATTATTTCGCCAGCTCGAAGCAACACATCATTATCATGAGAAAGGATTATGATTTACGAAATAGTGCAGCAAAGCAAAAGGTGTAAGTCACATCTGCACCACCAGAGGTATTTATAACACAACCGTTAGCAGCACCCCCCCCCAAATTTCAAAACCCTTTAAACCACTTTAGCTAGAGTGCATTTCAAATGCATTTTCAACCAAAGACTGACATTCGCAAGCACTTAAAAAAAAAAAAAACCATGTAAGTTAGAAAAGAAATTCAAACTCTTTAAAACTTTTTAACTGAAGTGTAGTTGACATACATTGGTTTATGACCTAGTGGCTTGTGACGTAGGTATATGATGTAGTGATTCAACAATTCTATACATTACAAAATGCTCACCACCTGTCACCATACAAGTTATTACAATATTATTAACCATTCCCTATGCTGTGTGCTTTTCATCCCTGGGACTTATTTTTTTTTTTTACGACTTATTTATTTACAAGCTCTTAAAATTAGTATTAATACAGCATCTTAACATCTGTAATCATACTTGGGAGTGTCAGACTTGCCCATTCACTGCATATTTTCTATAAACAGTTCTTTGACTACAATCTTTGAAACCTTCCCACAAAGTAGAAAAGAACTATATTCTTAAAAATAGCATTCTTCTTTTATAGAAAATGTCAATGTTGTAAGTTCTACATTTTATAAAACAGAAATGTGGTTGGAATAGTTTGAGTATGAAATCAATAAAATTTGGAAAATATTTTCAAATTCCAATGGGCAGAATTATCTGAGGTTTTCAGGCCTGCTAATCTGATTTTTTTTTTTTTTTTAGTAAGCTTCATGCCCAGCACAGAGCCAAAGGTGGAGCCCAATGTGGGGCTTGAACTCACAATCTTCAGATCAAGACCTGAGCTGAGATCAAGAGTCAGACTCTTAACCAACTGAACCATCCAGGCACTCCCATCTGAAATTTTAATACCAAGACTTTACAGTATCTGCCTTAATTCCTTAAGTATTTTTTTTTACCTGTTTCTAAAGGCTATTGCAAACCAACACTAATGTGTGATGTAGCCCATTTTTTTTGCAATTTTTTCACTCATTATATAACAAACATATTGTCAGGCTTAAACATCCAGAATTGCTTTAAATTCAAAGAAACCAATTTAAAAATAATTTACAAACATGAATCTAAGTTAGAGAATGTTCAACTTTTAGTTCAATGTGGCTCAGACCTAAATTTAGCAAACTATAAAACAGCATTTCTCACCGGTTCCAAAGATGACCTAGTCCAAGGTTGGCTATCCTTCCAAGGTGATATGCCAAATCTTAAAGTGTTCACTCTTTACTTTAGAAGAGCCTTATTATTATGGCTTGAGGGAGACTTTCTGTGTTTAAGAACTTCTCTTTTATTAAAAATTTTTAATTACTTATTTTTGAGAGAGATACAGAGGGGAGGGGAAAAGGGGCAGAGAGAGAGGGAGACACAGAATCTGAAGCAGGATCCAGGCTCTGAGCTGTCAGCACAAAGCCCGACACGGGGCTTGAACCCACAAACCACGAGATCATGACCTGAGTCAAAGCCAGGTGCTTAACGGACTGAGCCACCCAGGCACTCCTGTGTTTACGAACTTCTTAAACACAAAGCAGTGATGGCCCCCTAATTCTGGTGTTCGTTTACAAGCTTGCTGTTTATTTACAAAGTCCTTCTACACATGTTATCTCATTCATTCTGGAGACAAGGGTATTGTTACTACCTATTTGACACAGATGTGGAACATGAGTTCAAAAGGCTAAGTTATAGGTCACACAGCCAGAAGGATACAGAGTTAGGGTTCAAAGCCACATCTTTTAACTCCAAGATCCAATGTTGCAAAAAGGAGAAAAGATAGTTGGGTCTGGACAGGTATCAGGAGTCAAAGCAGCTGAAGCAGGCAAGCTGTGTTTGTCCCCAGTAAAGTCCGGGTATTGAAACAGTTGGACCTGTTGTTAAGTGAGGTTACAAAGTAGATTCACAGCGAGGAAGAAAGACAAACATCACAACAATATAAATACCAGTAAATGTGAAACAGAAGATTCAATAAATAATAGAGAATCAGAGACCATCAGAAAAGGAGTAGCAAAAAACAAAGTGGATGACCAAAAGTCCTGTAAAAAAGTCAGCACTCAGAAAATTACAGGACACACACACACACACACACACACACACACACACGGGAGAAGGCCATGTGATTGCCAGCCATCTCTGCAAGGTAGGGAGAGGCACGGAAAGATTTTCCCTTATAGGTTTCAGAGAGAGTTTGATCCTGCTGACCCCTAGATTCCACACTTCTTGGCTCCTGAACTGTAAGATAATAAATTTCTTTGTTTTAAGCAAGCAAGCAAACAAACAACAAATAAATAAAAAAAACAGAATTGGGAGAACCAGGGAAAGCAGTAGCAAAAGAGATTCTTCTACTTATTTGTCAAGCCTTCTATTTTAATCTTATTTTATTTTTATTTTATTTTATTTTTATTTTATTTTATTTTATTTTATTTTATTTTATTTTATGTCAGGCACACCACTAGGTACTGAGAATGCGTTAACAAAATACTACCTTGGCTCTCTACGATTTCATAATATTGTAGGAAAGATAGAATGATGAGCAAGCGATCACCACACAAGGTGATAAATCACAGAGGGAAAGCCATATACAGAGTCCTGTGCAAGTACAGAGAAGAAATGATACAAGGACACAATGACAAGAGATAATCCTGGTAACTGCTTCACAGCCAGAAGCTTTCACATCGTTCTGCGAACATGGAGGTGGCGGCCAGACTGAAGTTTGTAGAGCGACATGGTTGAGAACTCTTGGCTGGTTTATGGATGAGGAAGGCCCATAGGCTGTTAGTCATACCAACATTTAACAGCAACCAATCACTAACCAGCTGAGACAGAATAAGTGAGGAAAACACAAAGGTGAGGTTGGGAAATCACGTAGCCAGGAGGGAGGAATGAAGGAGGTCAGATCAATGATGCAAGAAAGTCCCAAAGATGAATTCCTGCCACTTCACAATTTTGCACCAGATCAATTCTGGTGCTAATTAACTAGGGGGATCATACAATACATTGACTACACCGGCTATTGAGAGTCAACGGAAGATCTGTCAATGATTATCCATGGCAATGGGGACGAATAGTTATCTTATATCAGATCTGTGGGAATGTGACCAGGCCATCTTTCTGAACCTCCATTCAAATGGGATAGTAATCTCTACCTGAGAGTTGAGAGCTTTGAATTAAACAATGGAAAAGAAAGGTATGTGAAATTCCCGGTTTGCTGTAGGCAACATATATTATTGATAAATCACTAATTAAAAACTAGGGTCTCTCCCAACTCCAACTTGGATGCTACGCCATCAACACTCATTTGCTAGTCAAAAGCAGAGACCACAAGAGCAATTGGGACCTTTAGAAGTTCGGGAAAGGACTTGAGGACTCTGCTGGGTGAGACCATTCTTCATACGCTTCTGCCTGCCAAGGAGGCTGAAACATACCGTCGGTTTCCGAAACACAGAACACTGCAGGCTCTGCCTTGGAAACGGAGGTCATCCTAAGGGAGGCATCTCAGACACAAAGCCAGACAACAGCAGACACACAGGGGAATAGCTTTATGTTCGAATGAAACACCAAGCAATTTATAAGTTCTTAGGTCTGAACATCACAGACAATCCCTTTTTCCACGTCATCTTTTCCTTCGTCTGTGCTTAGTGTTTATAACGGCTATCCAGACACAGGAGATCAACTGTTCCAAATGACCAGATCTCATGTTTGCTTCTCTTTCATTTTACCAGAGCCGCCAAGTAAGTGCTGCAAAATTATACCAATAAGCAGGCAGACAGTTCAGCAAAGCCAGGGAAAAACATTATCTTCACTTTTGTAGGTGACCATCAGGTACCTGGGAGGCCTTCTACAGACGACTAGAAAATGCATCCACACCTCTTTTTTGATCTGATTTACGATTTGCATAGTTCATTTTACCATATGGCTCAAGGTTGAAGGCACAGTGTTGGGGAGAAGACAACAATTAGTGATTTTCTCAATCTATGGTGGTCCTAAAATCCCACACTTGCAGCCCAGATGTATCTACAGTGATGTATATAGGGCTTTTCTCATTGTGTATGCATGACTATTATAGTTTCTGCTACTGAGGATCTCTTGACCTTGCCCGTGAATCTCTTTACCGCACAGTGTCTCTGCTTTGCTTCTGCCTAATGAAAACAACATTTTTTTCTGCACTCTAGAACAGGTGCTATAAAGAGGACAGACATGGGGCGCCTGGGTGGCGCAGTCGGTTAAGCGTCCGACTTCAGCCAGGTCACGATCTCGCGGTCCGTGAGTTCGAGCCCCGCGTCAGGCTCTGGGCTGATGGCTCGGAGCCTGGAGCCTGTTTCCGATTCTGTGTCTCCCTCTCTCTCTGCCCCTCCCCCGCTCATGCTCTGTCTCTCTCTGTCCCAAAAATAAATAAACATTGAAAAAAAAAATTTAAAAAAAAAAAAAAGAGGACAGACTTTAAAAACAAAATAAGGGGACTCGGTGGCTCAGCCGGTTAAGTGTCTGACTCTTGATTTCAGCTCAGCTCATGATCTAACGGTTCATGAGTTCGAGCCCTGCACCGGGATACCCGCAGACTGCATGGAGCCTGCTTGGGATTCTCTCTCTCTCTCTCTCTCTCTCTCTCTCTCTCTCTCCACCCCCCTATCTGCCCCTCCCCTGCTCACCCTCTCTCTCTCTCAAAATAAATAAATAAAACTTAAAATTTTTTTAAGTAAATAAAATAAAACAAATTTACAAGAATAGATAATAGTAATGAAAGAGAAGGGACACCATTTTCAAGTCTTGTTTCTTCAATTAAATAGCTATATGGCCCTGGACAGATAACCTGATTTCTCCGAGCCTTGGATTTCTCATCTATAAAATAAAGATATTGGGCCAACAGACACCTAAAATCCCTCTCGTCCTAGTGTCCTAGGTTTCCATCATTTGAAAGCCCAGCCCCTCAGATAAGCAGAGTGTGGGATAGTAGAATGCATCGCTTACACCCTGCAGACATTTTTTTTAAAAGAAAAGAAAAAGAACACAGATCTTTATTCCTGAGATGACTCGTAGGCCTTTGGGGAGCAGACTTCCTCTCTTATGGAACAAAATGGTTTTTTTTCCCCTTTTTCTAAGCTTCAGAAAGATGCCATGTGCCTCTCTTGGGTGAGCATTTATTTTCCGGAATTAGAATTGATGTCAATGAAATGAAACATTCATCACAAGTGATAAAGACACAAATGCATTTGTCACAGCCTTAATAACATATGGCTATACTGCAAGCGGCTCTATTAACCCCGCAGTGACTTAGTGCCATTCTGGACCAACCAGAGCAAGTTCTCAAAGCAGCAAGCAGACTTCATCCTCCGGAGGCCGATTCAATGCAAAAAATAATAATAGAAAGGAGAAAAAACAAAAGTAAGCACACATCAGCAGGTAAATGTTTTAAAAACCTCATGAAGAAGAAGGAAGAAAGAAAGGAAGAAAGAAAGAAGGAAGGAAGGAAGGAAGGACAGAAGGAAGGAGAAAAGGCGTGCCTGGGTGGCTCAGTCGGTTAAGCATCCGACTTCGGCTCAGGTCATGATCTCACGGTTCGCAGGTTCCAGCCACGTGTCGGGCTCTGTGCTGACAGCTCAGAGCCTGGATCCTGGAGCCTGCTTCGGATTCTGTGTCTCCCTCTCTCTCTGCCCCTTCCCCACTCACTCTCTGTATCTCTCTCACACAGATGAATGGACATTAAAACAAAACAACAAAAACAAAAACAAAAAAAAAAAACAAAAACAAAACCTCATGGGAAAAAAATGTGAAAGATTTTATGCCATGCACAGTTTGAAGAAATATAAACTTTTCATTTTATATAATAAATACGATTTCAAGTTTTACAAATGTAGAGCATCGTTTGCTTGTCGTTTGTTTTTTAGGTTCAGGTATCCAGAGGAGGAGGAAGCCTACAGAGTTCTTCAGTTGGGTCTTTAGTTTCTGAAAATGGCCCAACTTTCTTGAACAGACAGTGCCTTGCTGCTGCTGAGAAGCTGGGGTTCCTGTCCTAGTCCCAGCCTGGGGCTTTTGGAGGTTGGTTGGGACAGGGCTGAGGGCCCTGCACTCACTGCTTCAGAGTCAGAAGGTGTTTGGATGCTGCAGGCGGAGGGGCAAAGGCCAGAGCTCACGAAGGCAGGGGCTCTTGGTCTCCAGCACTTGCTGGGCTCAGTCACTCTCCTCATCAGACTCTGAGTTCCAGAGATGAGCCCTCCAGGCGGTCAAGGGCCGGCAGGAGATGGGACGTGCGAGGAGGAGGCATTCTTGGGGTACAGAATCCTTGACTGCAGGGTCCCACAGCTCTGAGTCAACCACCAGGAAGCTGTGCACGACTACAGCCCGTGCCCCCTTGTAATAATCACAGTGCTCACTGTCTCCCATATGGGCTGCTACATGGGATCCACCCGCGCGAGCCACAAGGCCTCGTGGAAAATGTGGGGGTGGGCTTGGACCTGAGGGTAAATCAGACTTAGTTTCTGATCTGCAAAGCAGCGTGTCTGAATGGCGAAGAAAGAAATAAATAAAATTAAAAAATCATATATTCTTTAAGTCACTCCAGATAGGTGGTTATCTGTCCTTTGCTAAAACATCTATTGCCTTAGTAATGCTGGTAATGAGAGAAACAGGCCGACTGACTCTCCCGACTCAGTGGACTCACGTTAGCTGAAGTCCATTTCTGTCCCCAGGGAAGACATAATTGCCAGGGTTTCCATATACACAAAAGATAGTTATTGGTTATGTCCTAGCTTCCTTCACGGCCTTCTACACTCAAGTAGAAATATAGTCACATCCCCCTGCGGACGGGAGAATTATAGCTTCTGGAAATACTTTCTGTATAAGAACATTCTTAGAAACTTCAGTCTGACTATGGGTAAGAAAGCAAATACATATTCTAATAAAACAGAAGCATGCGACCAAGTTGGTAAAGTCATTTTAAGAAGAAAAATTCTGGCTTGGGTTCATCCGTTTCCCTGGATTTTTTTTGGAAAGTTCATGGTGGGTTCTTTGTGCATTGCTACACAGCCCAGGTCCCACCGCCCCCGGGACCATCCATCTGCAGGTCTCTTTCCTTTCCTACTGTTGCTATACGGCCAATATTCAAAGGGCAAGAACCTTTCATCTGATAAAGATGAAAAGAAGGAGTAAGAAGAAGCTGATGGCCATCCTGACTCTGCTCTCTCATTTCCAAACGTTCCACCACTGTGGTGACCGCTAAAAAGGCTGAGTCCGTGACATCAGTCCCTCAAAAGGAAGGATGGAATAGCCGGGTAAAAAACGACTTCAACATTCCTGCATCACCCCGGTCTACACACAAATCCATGGTTCTCCGCAATCCGTCTGATGCAGAGACGACCCAGGACAGATATGTTTTGTTTTGTTTTGTTTTTTTAATTAGAGAAACAGTCCCAAACCTGGCTGCCAAGAAGCGAGCCCTTCCTTTTAGTTAAAAGCAAGTAAGTCAACCGAGCCTTCCCTACAAGGTTGCAAACGGAAGATTTCCAGCCAAGGGAATTCTAAAGGGTCTATCAACCAGGAAGCTGACATTTTCCTAAGCACATACTTGTTGATATTTTTGGATACGGGAAACTTGTGATTACCTGGAAAGGTACAATAATGCCATGTAAAGGTCCTAGGCCCAATGGAAGAGAAGACCAGGCAAGGTCTAGAGCTGTGATATTTTAAGATACTTTCACAGAATATACCTAATTATGTCATCGTAAGCCTGCATGAGCACACATCAGAGCCAACATCTTTACATGCCCTTCCTGCAAACACATGTTTAACATCTTACTAACGCTCATGAGCAGGAGAATGAAGCCTTTGTGGGACAACAAAAGGGTCATACTGCTTCCTTCATACAACACCCACTTTTGTGTAGCCAGACCCTCCAACACCGAAACTTTTAATAAGCCACTTGCCCACAAATTAAAGGGGATTCTGCAATTCCATCACTAGAAAAGAATCTGATTTCAGCGTCACAAGAGTGAATAAAATAGCAATCTTCGTGTTATAAATTATGCATCTTTCATCTCAAAGGACAATAAATAAAGCATCTTTCATCCCTTTGAATCCCAAAGCAGTTAACAATTTATAAACTAACGCATGGGAATCACTTGATTCATCACTGAAAGACGTCTTGCCCTGGGATGCCATGTTGTTGTTTTTTTTTTTTTTAATAGCACACACAAAACCATATTGAAAGATGAGAACCAAGGAAATACTATACCAATAGCCTAGATTTGAGAGATTGGAGTAAAGGAGATAGAAACTTGATTCAAATTCACTCAGAATAGAAGCTCCCACTGCAACTCAGGAAGATGTTAGTTTCACAACTTCCCTGATCCCGAGGTACAAGCCTTCAGAGTTCTTGCTGGCCTTCCAATGGGCTTCTAATCCTCTCACTCGCATTACTACAAAACACATTTTTTGCAGCCAACATTTGGTCACATCATTCACCTATTGGCAAACCTGGTCACTCGTCACTTTCCTTGGTGTAGCAGGAAGCCCAAACGTTTTTGGTTTTTTTTTTGGGTTTTTTTTTTTTAAAGCTAGTTTTTTTTTTTTCAACGTTTATTTATTTTTGGGACAGAGAGAGACAGAGCACGAACGGGGGAGGGGCAGAGAGAGAGGGAGACCCAGAATCGGAAACAGGCTCCAGGCTCTGAGCCATCAGCCCAGAGCCCGACACGGGGCTCGAACTCACGGACCGCGAGATCGTGACCTGGCTGAAATCGGATGCTTAACCGACTGCGCCACCCAGGCGCCCCAACCCAAACGTTTTAAAATGGCATGAAGGATCCTTCACCACCTCGTTATGGATTATGAAAGATCCTCCAAAATCCAGTTGTCCCAACTCACTCGGAGAGGACAAAAAAGGGTTTCTCAAAAGGTAACCAGAGTAATTTGACTGATACGATTAACATTCTTTGCAAGCGTTGGAACTGTGGAGGAAGTAGATACTATTTATCCAGACAACCCCATTATTTCAAGGACCACATGAAACCACAGGAAAATTAGATGTCTTTTCCATATTCACGTAACTATGTAGAGACAAAGTTGGAATGATCCTGGAAGAGTTATTGTCAACTGGTGGCAGATTAGGATCCAGATTAAAAATAAGGCAACCATATACATTCAAACTAGGACACATAGGAGAATAAAAGGGACCCACACTAGTGATATTTACACAAAAACAAGAATAAACTGGGACTTATCCAAGGCAAACTGGACTATGGCTCTCCAAGTTAAAAAAAGAAACGGTTAGAATTTCCAAAAGGTTGATCATAAGCAGTTTGATAAATCATATGTAATATATCTACTGCCCTTGTAACAGAGAATCTTCTGGTGGTCAACATCTATTTGGTTGGCCTGCCTTCTCTGGAAGAAGAATGAAAAAGCATTGTAGGAGTTTCGACTTTTGAAATGTCAACTAACACCGCTCTAGAATCAACATGACAAAATTCTTTCCGGGAGCCTCCCAAGCTCTAGGAGCTGCATTTGATGCCAAGTCTTCTCACTCCAGGGGGATAAGGGGGGCTCCTGAAGAGAGGGGCACATTCAGAAAGAGAGGCTCTTCATCTGTGGCATTGAATGAGCCTCTGGATGGGTGCCAAAGGCTCTGAAAAGGGCTGTATTTTCCTTATTCGCACATTTCGGATATAACTTCATGAGTGATGACTAGTACCAAAGACCACATTTTCACCTGCCAAATATGGCATCTCCTTAATGAACTAGGCATCCCTACCCATGTGAGATCCCGGAGCTGGTTATGATCAAACAGGAAAAATGACATTTACTGAACTATTAACACCACTATGCAAATACTTGTGGTTTTTTAAAACAGACATCCTTTTAAATACACGTTTGAAGCTGAGACCCTATGGTATCAGAATCCAGGGCAACAGGTTAGATCAGCTTCTTGTAAGTGCCTCTTATCATCTTTTCCCCAGTCTGGAGCACTGTCTATGTAATAGTTTGCTTGCTTTTGGCTTCCTCCCCCCCCCCCCAATATCAACCCTGTAAGATCCTTTACACATGTAAGCATTTAATCAATACACAGAGTGATACTTAGAATGTGATCTACGGGCAGTTAAAAAGAGCGGTGTTCCAGACTAGTGAGAACAAATGACTTGTTTCCAGTCCTGGTCTCTGAATACACTGCTCAGAATAGGGTAGGTGTTCAATAAATGCTTGTGGAGTAAGTGTTGAAAGAATGCCTATAAATCTTTCTCTCCTCACAATGACTCAAACATATAAAGTGGAATGGTAGCCTCTGGGCTAGGAAGGTTGGCCTGCGTGCTCTCCCCATTTGCCTGCCTGATTCCAGGTGGTGACATTGTGGGTTGGCTGTGTCTGCTTCAACCTCCAATTCTAAGCTTTCCTAGAGTCTCATTAGATACCTCCTCTTTTCTTCACCCTAAGCAGATTCAGGAACAGATGGATATTTCAGGGGGGGAAAAGCACACTCTATGCTTGGTAAAGGCATAGCTGGAAAGACAGGCCACGTATCAGGAAAGGCCAGCTGATTCTGAATATTCAACCCTCTCTGGACCTCACTAGCACACCCACCGATGCAGACTCTGAAAAACGCTGGCACTTGAACACCAGACCTGTCTTTTTAAATGAATCTCAGGCTAGGATCACCTCCTAGTCTACGGCACACAGTCATGGTGCACCTGTCCATTCACTAAAAGCTTTTTTGCTCAAGCGAAATAAAACACAGATCCCTAGGAGTACTCAAATTGACCCACTATTACCCACTAGAAGACAAATCAACATGAGCTTAGGACCACGCAGGTCCTTTCGCATCTGGCATTATTTGGGGAAAAGGCGGCCCAGATTTACAAATTTGCCAGATAAATGGTTTAGGAAATGGTAGGCTCTCTATGCAGACCACATGCAAGGGACTGTGTGAACTCCTGATCAGAATTAAATCTGTGCAAGGAGCTAGGGGTCCCGGAAGGTAAATCCTAGAGGATTTAGTTGTAAATCCTCAAGAATTCCTAAAAACACCGAGAGGAACGCCTGGTTCTCCCACAACACATAGGGATTTGAGCAATTTCTCCAGGAATCTCAAAAGAGGTGACTCCCAACTAACACGGGAGGCGAAGCGACAGCGTGGGCTGGATTCCAGATGTTTTCAACCACCCCACAGCTCTGTCCGCGGGTCCTTTTGCCCTTCACATATGTGAAAATGCTCTCCGTCAACTTGCCCGGGATTGAGAGGAAGTTTTAGAATATCACTTTATAAAGGGCAGGTGGTGTGTTTCGTGTATACGAATATGTACGTAGATGTACACAAGGAAGAAGAAGACTGGCGGGCTTTCTGTGTCCTCTCCTCCTTTCTGCCTGATCACCGCGAATCGGGGCTCTTTCACAGCACAAGCAGCTGGGGAAGGAGAACGTTCGGGGCCAAAGCCGACGTGTTTCCACTCGCCACGCAGGTGCGAAGCAGTTGCCCCACCAGCTGCCCGGAGAGTGACTCCGCTTCTCCGCTCGCCCTGCCCCCACAACCACCCCGGGGCCCTTGCCCACACCTCTCCCAGCCCCACTGCTGGGCTTTGGAAAGAACCCAGAGGCCCCAGCGTTACCTGGCAACCGCGCACCTGTGAGTCAGGTCAGCCAGGCGGTGCTAACCTGTGTGTTCCGGCTTGTGGGCTTCCAGTGTGTTCTTAGGCTCCCTTATTATAGCTCACTCCCCCGGCCCAGGGAAGAGAACAGAACTGACTGTTTTCCTTCCCGGTTTCCAGGAGACAACAGATCCGCTGATTAACTCTCCGCTGAGGGTTCAAAAAAGTGAAGGGATACAGATCACGGCGTTAACCTTGAACAGGTGGCTTTTCAGAAAGGGTCCAGTTTTGTTTGGGGACATAGATCTCCACCAGTAAACCAGACCCTTCACTTGGGGAAATTTAAGAACTCTGAAGAGCTATAATAAATGTCTTTAAAGAAGAAAACAAAAGTTATGTAACAATTAGGGCGTTTGGGGTTTTGGTTTTCGGGGTTGGTTTGCTTGTTGCTTTGATCTGTTTCTCTCCAGCGTGCGTCCACCAGGAGGGGCTCCTGGTGTCAAAATTCTGGGAGAAAGTTGATCCAGTGGCTCTGGGCCGGGCCTATCTGCCCGGCTCAGTGAGCAGCGCTGGGGTTGGACCAGCAGTCACCCTCTAGCGAAGCCAGAGGTCCTGTTCCGGGCATGGAGACCTGATGCTGACCTCACTTCCTGTCTGCCGACCTCACTTCCTGTCTGCTGACCTTGCTCCTCAGGGACACCGTTTTCTGGAAACAGATGAACCTCTGTAAGGGCAGAGAACTGGGCTGCAGTGGTGGCTCTGGCTTCCGTTGCCCCAAGGGGGGTAAATCAGGGCGGGGGAGAGCCCAGCCACATGTGGATGTCCGCGTGCTGCTGGGGCAACCCCAGGAAATATTTTGTATACGTTTCTTCAATCCCCCTTAGTGCATTCAGTAAAAGAAATTCTCGTCTCATTTTTCTGTGTACCATACGGCGAGCTTTGTAGTTCCAGGCATGGGGTAGGCTCCAGTGAAATCTGACCTCCCTTGTTCCTGCAGTTTTCTTTCCCGATCTCTCCGCTCCCTCACCTGTTTACTCTCCTCTCTCATTCTCCTCACAGGGGACCCGTCATCTTCTCCCACTTCGTTTTGTTCTCTCTCCTCCATCCCGTCCATCCTTACTTATCCCATTCTTCGGCCATTGACTGCTTGGCCTGAAAGCGGCCAAGTTAGGTGTTTCAACCTCTGTGAAAGGTGTTCTTGGAATCATCTCGGCATATATAAGAAAGCATAAGCTGGCATATCAAGAAAGCCCAATTGCAAAGTAAGCCAGGGGGCCAGTGGTTTCCAAAGACTTCTTTTGGGGCTTAGGCAACCCTCCACGTGGAGGCACAAATGCTGGTTGCTGTTGCTGTCATCAGCCCCATTTTTTTTTTTTTTAATGTTTATTTTTGAGGCAGAGAGTGCATGTGGGTGGGGAGGAGCAGAGAGAGAGAGGGGCCAGAGGATTCAAAGCAGGCTCGGACAGGACAGCAGAGAGCCCTGTGCCGGGCTCTAACCCACGAAGCCATGAGATCATGACCTGAGCCAAGGGACGCTTAACCAGCTGAGCCACCAGGCGCCCCTCATCAGGTCCATTTCTTGTATTGGGGGTGGGAGGGGGGGCTTTCTGAATCACCCTGCTCCCTTAAATCTTTTGATGTTAGGTTTCGTCCCAAAGGGTGCTCCTTTCCCAGCCATCTTATACATATCACCCTCAGAGGCTTTGAGCTGGTAGAACTTACAAAGGGAGATACTCCTCAGGGCTCCTTTATCTGAGGGCAATGATGTGGTCAAGGTGACTTTGAAGTTCCTTCCTTTTTTTCCTTCCTGCCTTCTCACAAAGACTCAGGCATTTTCTTCTAGCCAAGAAAAACAAAACAAAACAAAACCAAAACCAAAACCCTGTTATGTTGGTATTGTTGATTTTTCAAATGTGTTACTTTAAAAAAAAATGATAAGTGATAAGGAATGGAATACCAAACAAGCTGTTTTTTAAGAAAACTAAATCACTCCCTTTAGGGGTCTTTTATAATTTACTTTGTTTTCCAACACTGGGATTTTACAAACCTGTTTCAGTCTTGCAATCTTACTTGAAGAAGGAAAAAAATCTCTCCAGCTCTCTTGCTCTCTCTCTCTCTCTCTTTTCTGATAGGGTTGATTGTGTTTTGAGTTTTCTTGTTTTAATAAGAAACATTTACATGTTTTATGTCCTGTATATATATAAAAAAGAAATCATTAGCAATGCCCAAAGTTAATAGCCTAAGAATGTATAGCATAATATACTGCAGTGTCACTGAGAGAGTGAAAAAGATTTAACATAGGACTCAGGGGGAGAAAGTATAAACTGTGTGAAACTATTACTACTCCAACTAGTTCTAAAAGAGCTCAATGTGAAACCAACCAGAAAATGATCATCTCACAACTATAAATATAAAGCACTAAAAAAGACAAAAGCTCTCCGGCATTGCGAAAAATCCATAAATAAAAAGCACCCCCAAAAGCATTTGCTGGCAAAAGTATTTAGTGTGGCAATAAAAGAGAGTATTTGTTTTCTTTATATTAAGTGATTTTTTATGGAATCTGTACAATTAAACACTGCATAAGAGCCTAAGAATTAGAGTTTGTGTTTGGCACCTAATTGAGTACAGAGTCAGGAAGACGCAGAATCTGAAGAGGTTATGTGTCTTTACATTGGACCATCAAGGTTACCTGTAATGTCTTGTTAAATAAAAAGCGTTCCATACTGAAAAAAAAAAATCCTTTCTTTGAATGCACACGTACATATATATACATATCAATGCACAATCTGAAAGCAGGATTCTTTTTTATCGCTTTAGGTTTCACACACAAATTGTGGAAATATAAGCAGAGTGGCATTTCCAAAGGTAATTCTAACAGGACACTCTTCATATCAAAAATATTTTAGTTAAGGAATATATGATCTCATTTTATTTTGTTGATATTCATTAGACTACAGAAGAGTGGTTTTTTAAGATGGACTTACCTGTTGTCCGTTAAGAGGAAATCACAACAGTTCTAAGTCCTAAGTCCTAAGCACGTAGGACCAAGAAACAGCAAAGAACCGACTTCAAAATTTATACAAAATATCAGCTCGAGTCATCAAGTTTAGGACTTCTGAGTCTCAGCCAAACCTTGCAGATCATGGGGTTGATAACAAACTTAATAAAGACAATAATAAAATAGTTTCATCTTATGTATGTTTTGTATTTTGATGAGATCAAGTAACCAAAGTGTACGGGCCAGGTGCTTCACCCCTCACAGTCACTCTGTGGGACACAGAGGAAACTAGGGGACCTGATGGGCAGGAATGCTGGTAATGAAGACACGGCAGCGGAGGTTGGCATAATATTTGCCTCCACCCAATATCATTAGCAAAAGATGGCCGAATGCAGCATCAAGGGTGCCATATGCCCCTCCAACGTCTGAACTCCCCTGGAGCCACGAAAGGGAAGCACTACCACTATTAGTTTGGATCAAATGCATTTTCCGAGAATTGCCTTTAAAAACCTGCTAAATACAGCAATTTCATATGGATTAAAACTAACAGTTTACAGACAGTCCAGAGCTTGACCCATTGAGAATAGTTTGCTTATTGCGAAGGCGAGGTTCTACACTGATTTAGTTCTACTTTTTGTCTCTCTCTCTCTCTTCTCTCTGAGAGTGAGAACAACTACGGGACTATAAAACTGGTCATCTCAGGGGCGCCTGGGTGGCTCAGTCAGTTAAGCATCTGACTTCGGCTCAGGTCATGATCTCACAGTTTGTGGGTTCGAGCCCTGAGCGGGGCTCTGTGCTGACAGCTCACAGCATGGAGCCTGTTTCAGATTCTGTGTCTCCCTCTCTCTCTGCCCCTCCCCAGCTTGTGCTCTGACTCTCTGTCTCTGTCCCTCTCAAATAAACATTAAAAAAAAAAAAAAAGCTGGTGGTCTCAAAGATTAAATCACAGTGTGTCACTTTATAGAGTTTGTATAGAACTTTTATGCGTATTAACCTCTGGAATCTTCCCAACAATACTTTTTTAATGTTTATTTATTTATTTTAAGAGAGAGAGAGAGAGAGAGCATGAGTGTTCTGGGGCAGAGAGAGAAGGAGAGAGAGAATCCCAAGCAGGCTCCACGCCATCAGTGCAGAGCCTAATGTGGGGCTTGAACTCATGAACTTGGAGATCATGACCTGAGGCGAAATCAAGAGTCAGACGCTTAACCAAATGAGCCACCCAGGCGCCCGCCAACAATGTTTTGAGAAAGATATTCCTATTACCTTTTTAAAGATAGGGACCCTGAGGCAAAAAGCAGTTCAATGATTTGCCAGAGGTCAGAGAAGTCCTGAGTGGTAAAGCCTGGTTCAGGTTCAAGTCTTCCCTGGCAGATCTAGTGTTCTTCCCTCTATTCCAGTGTCTATCTCAGGAACTAAAAATGTCCTGTAAATAATTACCATGTGGAAAGTGCTGTGATCTATACTGATTCTCCAAAGATGGGGGTGGCTCAGGGAAAAGGCAGATTTGAAGCGGATTCCAGGGTTACGAATCTACACAAACAGGGAATTCTTAGGCAGAAGTGGGGTTTGGAGGAAAAGATGGTAAGTGTATTCTTAAGCTCGCTGTCTGAAATTTTGTAAAGTATGTAGGTGGCCAGCCAGAGAGCACGGAAGGAGGCCGAGGCTAACACAGGACACTGGATGAGACCGGCCAAGGACAAGACAGACTGGAAATGGAGAGTGACTAGGATCTCAGGAAAACCTGGAGGTTGGGGGGAAAAACGCCGATATTCAGAAAGAGGGGAAAAGTCCAGTCCCATTTCAAGAAGTGGGAACATCAGCCGTAACACAGAGAAAGATCACTAGTTGCTCGAAGATGAAAGTAAAACAGTGTAGTAAAGGCATGAAGAGATCGTAATGTGGAAGGAAGAAGGGCTGAGACCATGCTTGTTGGGTTATCCCAAAGTTCTCATGAACGATAGAGGAAAGAGGCGGGTGATGTTCACAGAAGTAACATTTGGGGACGGCTACTGTGGGCAGGTCAGAGGAGAGGAATCGGGCCGGATCAAGACGACTCTGATGTTCACGGAACACCCAAGTGTGCTCAGACGACTTGAATGTGCAGTGGAAAATCATGGCAGCTGCCAGAATTTCTCCCCAGGGCCCAGAAATAGAAGAATCTGACCAGGTTTACGGGCTAACAGGAAACACATGCTCTCAAGTCCAAAGAATGAGAGGGATTTTAACATGACATGTGAAGTTAGCCAAAACGGCTAAACATAAATCTAGGCTTATATACGTAAGAGACAATGGGAAGAAGGACAGAAAAGATTGCAATAAATATGGACGGCAAATCCGGGAAGTGTGGGGGGCAAGAGGAATGCACGGGGAATACAATCTGTGTGTCGATTTGGTGGCTGGCCATAGAAGCTCAAATTCACCGTTGTTTTTTTGTTTGTTACCACTTGCATTTTCATTTTTAACCATTTACTTTACCTGCCTGTCCCGTGAGAATGTCTGTGTTTGCAACCATTTGTCAAAACTTTGTATCTCTGTCCTTTACTCTCCTGGCTCCAGAATGCCCATGTATTGGTTTCCTGTAACAAATTCAAACAAATGGGGTGGCTGAAACAACAGAAGCGGATTCTCCCTTTTGGAGGACTCTCTCCAAAGTGGACTCTCTCCTTTTGGAGGAGTCAGAAATCAAGGGAGCAACAGGGCCACACCCCTGGAGGCTCTAGGGGAGAATCCAACTTTTGCCCCTTTGAGCTTCTGAGGGCCTGCCGGGTGGATGCAACTTTGGAACCACGGTTCAGTCCAATGTGTATTTCAACCTACCTTCGATCCACATTTACTCCAACACACACACACACACACACACACTCCTGTTCACCAACCTTCACTCATAGCACGGATGGTTGACCTCCCCTTTTCTAGGTCTCAAGGTCAATTTTTGGTTTTCATGAGATTTTCAGGCATCCTGAGCAGCTGTGGACATCTCCACTCCCTTGCTGAACCTCTAGGATTTCCAGTTTCCATTCTTCTCACCATCCTTTTACGGGCTCATCTGCGGGCACAATCTCTTCCCCGATTCACCTCTAAATGGTGGTGCACACCAGAGGACTTCCTCTTCCTTGCTCCCCCTTTACTCTCTGGGTGAAGCTGTCCACTCGCACAGCTTCAGCTCCATCGCTGAGTTCAGTACATCCAATCTAACTCCACCCCGACTTCTTGCCTGACGCCCACAGCAACACTGGCCAATGGAACTTTCTGTTATCACTCTCTACACCCACACAGTCTAGCACAGTACCCACTAACCGTTCACAGCTACTGAGCAACTACATTTTTCATTTGATTTCCTTCTAGTACATTTACATAGCCACATGTGGTACTGGCTACCTTATCAGATGGTCCAGATCTAACGTCCCCTGTACCTGATGGGCCAATCCTAATGAACTTCTTGCTGTTCACACAATATGTCTCTCCACCATGTTGGCAACTATCATCCGGGACTCCACTGTCACCTCCTCTGAAGTCCTGTCAACAACTCATGTTAAGTGATCTGATTCCACCTTTGTCTTTCCACAACTCATCTTCCATTGTGTTATTATATGATATGATATGTTATAACAAATATATTACATATAATATACATATACATCATTTTTTAGTTTTATATGCTTGCATGATGAACTCCTTGAAGAGAAAGACTTTATGTTACCTTGATTCATTCTGTAGTCTTTATAAAGCCAACACGGGACCTGGTACCTGCTCACTGAGTCAATAAAAAAATGAATGACTGGATGTTGCCCAGGGATCACCTTGCATCATCGGAGACAAAGCTGGACAAGGCACAGGATCTAAAATATTAGGAGCTTCTGGCTCCTTTCACCATTCCCCTCGTGAGAATGGCCAAGTCTGGGTAATTCATGAAGGTTTTGCATTCATCAATTGGATGGAAAAAAACCCGTGTTTTGTGTTTGTCTTTTTGGGTTGGTTTGGGTTTTTAATGAGCTGCAGTTTCAGGAGCCTTAAAAACTGGAAGTTAGACGGGCTCAACGGGTAAGGGGCATTAAGGAATCTACTCCTGAAATCATCATTGCACTATATGCTAACTAACTTGGATGTAAACGACAAAATAAAATGCAATTAACAAAAAAACTGGAAGTTAACATGGTTAATTAGGTACGTGAACCATTTGGCTGTCACCCTTCATGCTTAAAGTGCAAATCATTCTAAGCCTGACTCTTCTCTGAGATCTGAAACGTGGTGATTTGGAGAATTCCAAATAGTGGTGTATAATTCTTCAGAATTGTAGTTAAAAGGGAAAAAAAGAAGCTGATACTTTTGCGAAAGAGGAAAGGGAGAAAACGCAAAAATCTTCTCTAATTTTGGCTATAGGATGTGCGTGGGTGCATGCATCTGTTAATGGGGTGAAGGGCAGCGTGTTCGTAAAGGGTTAGGCAGGCATACAGATTTCGGGGAGGGAGACTCAAGGAGGCTTTTTCCGATCCTGTGCATTCGAGGCAGACGTCAGCGCCTGTGGCTGCTCTTTTTATGAGAACTGGCACACGTTTAACTGCTATAGCTGTTGGCTTCTAGGCTTAGTGTAACCCACAAAGGAGGCACTCATTCACATTTTAGCTATCATTTCCATCAAACTGTGCAAATTCTAATGGTACCCAATCCAACTGGATAAGGCACAACCAAATAAGTATATTCCCTAAAAACTCTAGTACCTAAATACCTGAAGTGTCTAGAAACATAGTGGTGGTATATACTGAAAATAAGTACAATAACTGGAAACTTAAAATTTTCCTTCCTAACTATATGGAAAAACCAAATAATCTTTGCACAGAAGGCAGGGAGTAGCAATTCCATTAAGATATTACCGTGGGGGAAAAAAAGCCCTCGTCCCATTTTGTCTATTTCCAGCCCCATTTTGCTCATATTGTAACTTAGAGAATCATTCAGAGAAACAGAGTGGGAGGAAGAATATGAGCTACATTTCGTTAGAACTTCAGATACATTTTTCTTTCCTGTTTTATCTGAGCTTGCAGGCGACATCTTCTTAATGAGGGTCTTCAAATTTCTCTGCCTTTTAGAAATGTCTCTAGTGTGCCCTGGGACAACAGTCTCTGATTTTAGCTTCTAAATACGCTCATAATATAGAGCAATTTTTTTTTCCCTTGGCTCTATTCATTGTTTTACCTGCTTTAGAGGGAATTATGGGTTTGATTAATGGGCTGAAAGATTTGGTCCTTTTTAGTTTCCTTATCTCTATTCCTTCCTGATGCACGATGCTTCCAACGGTCTCTGAATACTTGAGAACCATAACTGCAAAGAGGAGTTTAAAATAAGAGTAAAAATAAAAGTGGGATGGTGTATCCATGATCGTGGTATTTGTGGCAACCGCTTACACGAAATGTATTCGTACGTACGTGTAGATGCTCGGTCATATACTCATTTATTCATTCGACAGACTATTTGCACCAGGAATGATGCCTGGTACTGGGAGGACTCTGTAATGATTTCAGGTTCTGCTAAATCAAAATGAGGTGGTGACCAACCATTTCACTCGACCTTCAATAGTGCCCACGGATATGACAACGGAAATAGGTATGGGAAGCGAAAGTAGATATAGTAGGGTTTATTTATTCTGTTTTAATTTGGGTCACTATGTTAATCAAGTAGATCATCAGGAGACACCTGTGTTCAGTGAGTTGCTAAAAATGTATGGCACGTGTTTGTAATGAAACAGACTCCCAATCTTGTAATCCACAGGTGCAACACAAATAACCACAAATAATCAGGCAACTAACCCCGTCATCACTGGCTGTGCAAGCTTTGAGTCAAATACGTGTATTTATCACCCTAAGTAGCTCTTAAAGATGAAGTAATGCACAGGGGCTTACTCAAGGGCTCGACAAAGAAGGATTATCTAAGAAGACAAAGTATTTCGGTATCAGGAGTCCAGTTAACAAAAGGCTTCAGTGAGAGCTTCTCTGTGATTCCTCTAACCAATAGAAATGTGCTATTTTGGGGCGCCTGGGTGGCTCAGTCAGTTAAGCAGCCGACTTCGGCTCAGGTCGTGATCTTGGCGTCCGTGAGTTTGAGCCCCGCCTGGGGCTCTGTGTTGACAGCTCGGAGCCTGGAGCCTGCTTCGGATTCTGTGTCTCCCTCTCTCTCTGCCCCTCCCCTGCTCGCGCCCTGTCTCTCAATCTCTCAAAAATAAATAAACATTAAAAAGAAAAGAAAAGCAATGTGCTGTTTTGGCATGTCCTTCATGTGCATATACAGAACCAGACAGGTGAACTTCTTTATCCTTGGGGTGATCAAGTCACATGACAGTCTAGCACTAGAATAGCACTAATAGCAACTCTTTGGAAAATAGCGTATTTTTTTCTCCATTTGGGCAAAATATGCGTAAGTTCACTAAAATAAGCTGGAAAATATTCCTGACTCGTTGAAATGCAATCTGTGAGCTCCAAAAATAAATAAAGATTGCTCCGAAGAAGTC
This sequence comes from Prionailurus bengalensis, assembly GCF_016509475.1. Classification (NCBI taxonomy): domain Eukaryota; kingdom Metazoa; phylum Chordata; class Mammalia; order Carnivora; family Felidae; genus Prionailurus; species Prionailurus bengalensis. Next base: position 10,093,406 of record NC_057349.1, on the reverse strand, counting down.
TAGAACATGATATGATGCAAAGCAATGGTAACAGATTAAGTGCTGTCATGCTCCCAAAGATCTGAATCAGCCTGTTCTGCCTGGTTAACATGAAAATAAGATGTGCACAGAGATCTTAAAGTATAACTTTTCTCACAGGTCCTCAAATCTGGAATTTTAAACATGCATTTGTGGAAACATAAGCAGTGGTCATAAACGTGTGTGTGTGTGTGTGTGTGTGTGTGCATTCACTCTAAAATGTAACATAAACACAGACTAATATTTCATCTTTACGGAAAAAGGGAAATATTCTGTTTAATCATAGAATAAAATGAATATGCTCTACTCAATCATACATACACACAAGGTACGTATATACACACAAGTTTGCGTTCCCTGCCCTTCCCCCACCAACATCTCATTTGATCCTTAATAAAGAAAAATGAGAGCACAAACAGTGGTTGGGAAATTGATTACAAAGCAAAACCTTGAGGTGACGCAGCCAGTGAAGACCTAAGTGTATTTTGCAGGAAGTATGAGGCTGTTCACGTTTCTGCCCCAAAGAGGAGCCGTTGGTAGATCAATTTCAATCAAAAAGTTCTTCACACCGAAAGGGCATGTTTTATCCATGGCTATAGAACTCATAGCGCTTAGAATCCAGAGAGCTGGAGCAGAGGGCCTCATCACGCACTGAGAGAACAGTGCAATTTCCATGGTGATTAAGTACTTCCTGGAAAAGGGTTTTATCAGATGGCCCCGAAAGAGGAAAATGCCATCCAAAACATGTTAACAATGAACTGTGAGCAGACACAAAAGCTGAGCCTTGCAATTTTGCGGAAATAGTAATAAAATGTCCGAGAGAAGGAGCATAACCATCTCGGCACATGATCGGATCGAGCCAGAACAGCATGAGGGCATGCGGTGCCAAGTGAAAAGAAAGTGGACTGATGGCACCAATTCCTCACCCTTTCCTTTATCATTCCTTTTTGCCATGGGGACTGCATTTCCTTCCCTGCACCCAAAGAAAGAAGCAGAAGGTACTTCCTCATTTGGGGTTTGATCGTGGGACCTGCTTTTACCGATGGAATGTTAATGGAAGTGATAGGATCAAAGGCTTTTAAAAAGGTGTCAGTGGTCGGGCTGTCTTTTTGCATTTCTGCCACTGTTAAGAGAACTAATAAAATAAAGTACCTGCCCAAGCTAACCACTGACTCCACCTAGAGCGTAAGAGACAATGGGAGCCGATATCTGTGACAGAAGCCAAACCCTGTCTACCCTCCGCTGGGGACAAGGACAGTTTATTTTGTAAGTCGCTTAGATTGCTGTGGTTATTTCTTATGCAGCAGTAGCTAACTGACAGAGAGTAATTCCATTCAAGTATGGGAAGAAATTTCCTTTCTTTCCTGGAAATAAGAAGCTACTAAAAGAGATTCAGGCTACAAATGAGGAAGATAGAATCATTAACACTTTTTTCAAAAAAAGAGTTTCAGGGATGGCAAAGATACGTGCTGGAGCCTCAATTAGCCTCTAGAAGGAGAAAACCAACTGATCTTTTTTCCTTCTTTCTTATTTGATCCCAAACAAAAAATCATAGAAAACAGAAATTCTACCTGATTAAAAACAGACTCTCTGGCAGTTTCCTGAGATAGGTAAGAAATGTTTCCTTTATGCCAACCTGTTATTGACAGTTCATCCAGTACTTGGCTAAAGGCATGTGATTTAATTGGTCCTCATTAACTTGAACCCAATTTCTCAGAACAAACCTTCTCTCAATAAGTTGAAAGACAGGGAAACATATCAAAACTAAAAAAATCTTTTAACCCAAACATTGAGCTAAATTAAGAGTTTTTATTTTATTAAATTATACATTGGTGAGAACCAAGAAATTGTCAAAGAATATTTGCATGAATTTGCTTCTATTTGCAAATAATGAGCACAGTTGTTTTGGCTCTTACTCTAGTGTCGGACAGATAGAGGTACGGATCTCAGCTCTGACGCTTAATAGCTATGTGACCTTTCGAAGGAAGTCAGATTCTGAGCCCTGATTGCCTCTGAAGTAAGAAAAGTATACACATAGTAAGTGTCTAACACTACCACTATCATCATCAATATCATCATCATTCTCAAAATCATGGCCATGACAATGATCATCATCATCATGTTCATAAGAACTTTTGCAGAGCGGGAGAGACGATCCACGCCATGCCTCAGGAGATGACTTTGACAGAAGTGCTCAGAATAAACTGGAGACGGCAAGCAAACTAGAAACATTGATGGTTTTGTTAAGAATATCTCTATCTTTTCCATCACCCTCTTGCAATATCCCCCCCACACACATCAGCAAACTTAATACTATCACACAAATAAGAAATGCTAGCATTTCTGCCTGAGGTGAGTAATAGCCAAAGATCTAGACAGAAAATTCCCTCTCCCCACCTTGTTCAGGAGCTCGGAGCTAACTAATGGACAGACAGACTGCAGACTTGTACCTAGAGATCTCGCCCTCAGTACTCACTTGTGATGCTCCTACATGGTCTCTTTGCTGTCTACGCTGCCAGCCATCTGCTCTAATGGCAGCACGCCAGCTCACAGGATAGCTTGCTGGCTCTGCTGAAGCCCAGGGGCCAAGAAAAGGTTTTCAGCAAGAAGCCCTTTTGAAACCCACAAGGGTGCCTGGAGAGAGCTCCTGGTTGCCTCTCCTCCCCACACAGCGATGCTGATGGTGATTTTCACTTCATGACATTTTGTTTGACCTGTGGATTTAACTTGCTGGGTCTCCCATCTAAATCTTGAAGTCTGGAGAGAAAAAAAACCTGAGCCATGCATCGGTACCTGTGGCTGCCAAACAGACAGGTGGTGTTATTGCCTGCTTCTTGGCAGGGCTAGTGGGAAGTGGCAGGATTTCTATCAATACTCTGCTAGTGTCGTCTCTAATCCCCTTACGTTCTCCTTTTTCCTCCATGATACTTCCTGCTTCCCAACCCTTACATTATCTGTAAGAATTGGCAAAGGTTTCTTTGGTTTACTTGTCTTCCACCTGTATCCACGTTAGTTTAATTGGAAGACATTAAAATAGATACATAGAGGGGCGCCTGGGTGGCTCAGTCGATCGAGCGTCCCACTTCGGCTCAGGTCATGATCTCACCGTCTGTGAGTTCGAGCCCCGCGTCGGGCTCTGTGCTGACAGCTCAGAGCCTGGAGCCTGTTTCAGATTCTGTGTCTCCTTCTTTCTCTCTCCTCCCTGCTCATGCTCTGTCTCTCTCTTCTCAAAATAAATAAATGTTAAACAAAAAATTTGAAAAAGATACATAGAAATTATTCTCATAAGATATAGAAAAAAAAATTTTAATACATTTGGTGTTTTAAACCAATGCTTGTGTGAGACTAGAATGTATTTTATAAGTATATTAAGGATCATGTACCCTTTGGAGCTGATAGAACCATAAGAGTAAAGGTCTTTTTAAGTTAGTAAACTAAAAGTTTTCAACCTAATGACCAAGAGCATTTTCAGTTTATATTCTAGTAGGTAATAGCTTTTTTAAATGCTTATTTTTGAGAGAGAGAGAGAGAGAGAGCAAGTGGGAGAGGGACAGAGAGAGAGAGGACAGAGGATCTAAACTGGGCTCTGCAATGACAGCAGAGAGCCTGGTGGATGGCTTGAACTCATGAACCATGAGATCATGACCTAAACCGAAGTAAGAGGTGTAACCGACTGAGCCACCCAGACACCCTTTAGTAATAGCTATTTATTTATTTATTTATTTATTTATTTTAACATTTAACCACTTTTGAGAGACAGAGCACAAGTGGGAGAGGGGCAGAGAGAGAGGGAGACACAGAATTTGAAGCAGGCTCCTGGTTCCGAGCTGTCAGCACAGAGGCCAATGCGGGGCTCGAACGCACAAACTGTGAGATCATGACCCGAGCCGAAGCCACATGCTCAACTGGGCACCACATGCCACCCAGGCATTCCAGTAATAGCTTTTTCAAAAAAAAAAATAGAGAAGTGTACTCAAACATCTAGAACCTGTGGTAATAAGTTCAACAAAAACACCTTGGGTAGTCCTAATAGATATTTGCACCTGTTAAGGAGAAAGTGCAGAGGTAAGAGTTTAAATGTCACCAGATGATAAGAATGTTGATTTTAGGCCAATATTCACTTATTCGTCCTTCAACAACTATGGACCGGGCATTGAGCATAGGATAAGGCATTGGGCTTAAGGTTAATGATAAGAAGGCAAATCAACCAAAACACCCTCAGTCAAGAATTTTACTATCTAGAGTCGTGTGTGTACCTGTGACCAAACAAACATAAAACAAAGCAGAAATGCAGTGACGGGGAAACACACAGCTATTATGAGACTATTTCCTGCAGCCTGGAGGGAATTAGGGAAAACTTCTTGGGAGAGATCCGAGGCAGTTTCGTTACGAGTTTGAATTCATAGGGGTGCCTGGGTGGCTCAGTTGGCTAAGCGTCCAACTTCAGCTCAGGTCATGATCTCACGGTTCGTGAGTTCCAGCCCCGGGCTCTGGGCTGACATCTCGGAGCCTGGAGCCTGCTTTCGATTCTGTGTCTCCCTCTCTCTCTGCCCCTCCCCACCTCTCAAAAATAAATAAACATTTTTTAAAAATTAAAAAAAAGAGTTTGAAATCATATCACTTATCCTTACTCAAGAGGTTGGTTGATTCTATTCATGCATTTACTATTGAAATCTGGCTAAATTTCTGGGTTAGATTAAAAAGAATATATGGAATGGGACTAATTCATTCTTGTTTTCTGTCACCACAGGATGTATATAAAAATCCACACAGATGAAGGAAGTGCACAGCATTATAGAAATGAAAATTATTATCATTTATTTTCAATATTCCTTCTCATCTACTGAAGGAAAGAAAAGGTCAAAAAAGAAAAGAAAAAGAAAAAAAACTGCAAAGAATGTAATGAGTGGTCTCTGCTTATCTATTTCAGAAATGAAGTTTTCTACATAATCATGGAATCTTACTTAGCACCAGCACGGGCTTTGTGTCTGCCCATCTGTCTAGCTTCAAAGGGACGACAGAAGCCCCCAGTAATGCGCAAACCTTCCCATTCCTTCCAGCTCCAGTGAGACTATTTCCCTCTCCAGAAACTTCTTCTGCCTTAGGGGTGCCTCGTTGGCACAATATGGGTGGGATATACAACAGATGCTGGCAGTTGTGTCAACTTCCTAAGAAACAAGCAAACAGGAGAGACTAAATTTCTACTTCCCCAATACAGATAAATCATCACAATCGATATGCTTTCTTCTAAATAACTCAAGTTGTCTCCTGACCCTCAGGTTATGGTTAAAGAAGAAGCTCTTCTGAAAAAAAAACGCTTAGTCTCTGTCTGAGTAAAAGCAACACAAAGGTGTAGAGTGACGGACAAGAAATTGACAAAAATAGAAACATGCAGGGATCGTAAATGGTGTATTACAACCGGCCAGAGGGGGAGAAGACCTGAATTCTGGACCCAACCACTGGCCTCTTTCACTGCGAGAACACCCGCAAAGCATTCAGTGGGATCTTCATTCCTTCACCTGCGTGTGGGGAGTCAACCAAGCAATTCCCAGACTTCCTTTTCACTCTTGGCCATTCAAAATCTTGAACCAAGAAGCTTCGTCCATGAGCTCCACCCACAGCACTGATGGTCCCCTCCACTCTCGTTCCTCCATCGAGATGTACTAATGCAAGTAAGAAGCCCGTAATGGACTATAACCCTCTAAAGGTCAAATGACAGCTTTGCAATTTCTATTATGTGTAACCTTTCAGTTGACTCCTCATGGATAGAGGATCTTATTTAAATCTTCTGTGTCAAGACATAAAATGATTAACTTTCCTAAAAATTTTGGTGTTCTGCTTCTATTACTGCTTAGTACTATTTGTATTGATATTTCAGAAGCAAAATAATTAAACCCTGCCTTTTCTTTCTTGTTTGTTTTTAAGAGTGTCCAAGAAGAGTTAAGCTCCTAGATTCTACCTGAGTCAACATTTAGGATTAGCTATTTCTCAGAAGGTGGGAGGGCGATGGGGGGAGGTGATACTTCAACATCTCAACATTTGCGATGAAAAACGTGTGAATATATTCACACATGTACATGTATCATTCCCAAGCATGTACATGTTATTTTCCCCTGATGTACGATCTCAGTAAAATATCAGAGAGAAAAAATGTCAGACATACATAGCATAGCAATCAAGGGCTAATGAAGATCCAGGTATTAAATCAATTAAGAAGTATCAAAAGCTACCTAATCATCAAGGAACAAAATTGGCACCACAATATGTAGCAAGTATGGGAAAGCCTAATTTACTAAACATACCCTGCAGTCACATAATTGCATGTAATTTTACCAGCATAATTAACTAATTTAATTACCACTTCTCAAGTGCATCAATTATTGACATTACAGAGTTTTCAGACAGCAGAATTACTGTGTGGTACATCCAGAGAATGCAAAATGCCTCGTACGCCTATTTTTTCCCATCGTAGTCAACCACGGAGGAAAGGGGTGGGGTTGGAGGGGGGATAACTCCTTTAGCGGGAGGCTCGGCTGGGGGGCAGGTTTAAGGGCTGAAGCACCCACCAGGCAAAGAAGGAGAGGAAGTCCTACCACTATGCTCTTCAAAGCAGTTCTGTGCCAGGGGGTAGACGAAATGTGCAAAGCCCGCTCAGAGAAAGAATAAGGTGGTTCTGATTTTTTTTTTGGCAAAAAAAAATCCATGCAACAGTTTTTCAAAATATGACCAAGAACACTGGCTGAAAGCAAAGGAAATAAGAGAGAGAGAAATTTGGACATTTTTTTAAAAGAAACGAAGCTTGCCTTTGAGAATGAGTTTTCTCTATTTTATATCTTTTTTTTTTTATTTCATTGTTACAAAAACATTAATATGAGGGATCTGCCTAGAACACTCCTTGAGCTTGTCAAGTCAGGGAGATGTCATGGCCCTACTCCCAGAGGGATCCGAGCTTCACGTGTGTTTAAGAAGAAACAGACAACATTGGTCAAGATTGTTGTCACGTCACAAAATTTCTGAACAGCGATGGCTGAAATTACTAAGAGTCCTGGAGTGGCTTTGTGTGTCTTTCCACGTGACCCTCCTGTATCTATCTGGCCTTTGTCCTGCTGCCTACTCCTATCTGGAGGTGGCTGAACTGCGAAACAGCTCTCACACTAGCAGAGTATTTCAATGACGCCATTCAGCGTGGAGTAAGATGTGACAATGGAACTTCTTTCTTACCTTTCGAGTCCTTAGGCATCTATAGGACTTTAAACCCTTTACTGACTCTGGAAATAAGAAAAGGAGTCCTTGTTACTTTGATCTTCAAGAGTTTACTTGGTGCATCACTCTTAAGCGATTCAGAAATTAACTTTATGAAATGGAAAACATGTTTTCACTCACACGGATAAAAATCAGGTTATAGTCTCAAGACCCGGACCTTGTATTGGGGAACACTTTCAGAGCAAATTAATCGGGCCCAGTTTTACAAAGAGTCAGTTTCTGTGGAGCATGTGTATTTGCTTTTTGTAAGAAACTGGCATGTGAGAGTTGGAGACAGAGAATCCTCATCTCATCCTTGGCGTATCTCACTAAGCAGGGCAATGGCGTCAAGTGCATTGAATTTTCTCTGGAGCTTTCGACAGGGCTCACCCATCCCATCTTCTTTACATAATGCTTCTTCCTTCTCCACCACCTTTCAGAGTCACAGACCTCCTACCCTCTATCTTTTTCTTTTTTTTTTTTAATTAAAAGGCTTTCATTTTTTTAATGTTTATTTTTGAGAGATACAGTGAAAGAAAGAGAGAGAGAGTGTGAGCAAGGGATTTGCAGAGAGAGAGAGGGGGAGACACAGACTCCAAAGCAGGCTCCAGGCTCTGAGCTGTCAGCACAGAGCCCGACGCGAGGCTCGAACTCATGGACCACGAGAGCATGACCTGAGCCAAAGTTGGAGGCTCAGCCGACTAAGTCACCCAGGCTCCCCTTCTACCTTTTATCTTAAAGCAGCTTTAACTTAAGTCACGTGTGGATATTAAGTATAAGTTTTCTGTATGATATTCCATGTAAAGTTTTAGGCCTTCTGAAACGATTACAACTTTTAATACCATTTGTATTATTAAGAGTCAAGTTGAGAAATGGTATTTTGCAGGATGGAGGGCTGGGTGGGCAGAGAGCCTTGTCGGTGCCTCCTAAAACCACATGAGTTCAATAACGTTCTTCCTCAACAAAAGGTTGTTTCTAGTATTGAAACACTCCCGTGAATTAAGCCCTCTGCATTTTTCAGTCCTAATCCAGTTTTCTGTGAATGTAGCCCACAGAAGAGTCAATAAAGTGTGTTATGCAGGAGCAAAAGCCTTTCCATTTCAGGAGTGCCTTCTATGAGAAGTGTATTAACTTAAGTCACACCCTCTGTCTCGAGGAAGTCCCTGAGAATTAGGTTTTAAATTAACTTCAGTCTTCAATTCAAACTGCTGATATTTACTCTTCACTTCCTGTTATCATTACCCAAAGATACTGAACTTTCTATAACACAGATCTATGTGGGCAGTGGTCCAGGAAGACACATACAGGGGAGGAAAACGTTCCCTCTAGTTTGCTGGTGTTAAAATCTTTAAGCCAAGTAGATCAAAAATATCCCTTCCATCAGAGAGAGAGAGAGAGAGAGAGGAATAAAGACCATTTGGAAAGTGGTGATAGATCCTATGAATAGAGTAAATGTGTATAGGGCATATTCCTTCCGACAGTGCCCACAGACTGTCCAGACATTCACAGTGGCCCGTATAAGGACAATACAAGGATGAGTCAATGCTCTGTAAGAGCTCAGCGGGGGAGAGGACTGGTAGCGAGGGTCTTCAAGGAAGTCTTCATGGGGGAGATGGCATTATAATACATCTCAAAGGAAGGAGAGCATGTAACACAGAGAAACGAGACAAAGCGTAGAAAAGCATAAGAAACACCATGACGGAAAGCATAAGATGGCAAGTTTGTGAGAAAATAGGCCTAAAGCCTGGTGGCCACATACAAAATCAGGACGGCAGCGGGGAGGAAACGAGTCGGGAACTGAGGTCCCAAGGCTCTGTCCCTGCCCTTGCTGATAACTGGTCTGAGATCCAGAAAAGCCTCCTCAGCTTCCGTGTAAAATGAACAGTTTCATTTGGACAATCCCCATGTCCTCCCCACACGCATAAAATCCTGTGGGTTGAAATTGAAGTTTGCCATGTTACAAGCTTATAAATATTTCTTTCTTTCTTTTTTTTTTTTTTTACTCTTTTTAAAAATCTGGGCACACCTTCCTGGTTTCCTCCATACCTCTTACCATCCCTAATTGGGATTGATTTCCCATGCTGGATCAAGTCATTTCATAGCAATAAAACTTACAATATTGCTCTCAATCACATACTTGAGGCGGGATTACAGGACTCCCCACAGAGGATGCCCAAGTACCAGTCCGCCAAGCTGAGGATGCCCACAGACCACATGACCGCGTAGCTTCTGTCTTTTCTGCCAGTGCTTTTCAGACAAGTGACCGCCTCCCTGGTCTCCATGTCTTCAAACTGGAGATTCATCCCTTACCCTCAGAGTGGGTTTCTGCCACCCCATATTTTACTAGAACCTACTAGCAGAGATTTTTGATAATGTTCTCATCACCATTCTCTGTGAGTTCTCTGCAGCATTTATTTGTTGACATAGGGCTCCAGGAAGGTGACATTCATGTCCAAGAGCCAGATAAACACTTCCATTGGTCAGGACAGAGAGCCGAGAATGGTGAATTCCTGGAACTAATGAATGTTATTTATCAACTCCACACCCTCCAGGCCTACAGAGAAGTTTTGTTTCGTTTTGTTTTTCCCCTCTCCCCAGACACCACATCCATGGTATCTTTACAAAACACCAATTAATTCTCTGATTCTCAAACCCTACTGTTCAGGAGTTTTTATGGAGGTTTCATTACATAGCATGATTAATCAAATCATTGGCCATCGGTATTGAACTCAATCTTCATTGGCCATTGGTACTGAATTCTCCTCTTCTCCCCAGAGATGGACAAGGTGCTAAATTTTGCAAACTTCTAATCACAGCTCGGTCTTTCCAGTGACCAGTCCTCATTCAGAAGCTATCTAGGGGTCCCAGCCAGGAGCCATCTCATCAGCACACATAAACACTGTTATCACTCAAGGGATTTCGAACAATTTAGGATATCTGTGACAGGAGCTGGGGCCAAAGATCAAATCTTTATTTCTTTTTAGACCACACGCATCCTATCTAACATTATCAGGGTGTGTCTGATGCTACCGCCTGGCTCTTCAAAAAAGCACTTCTGGTCCAGAGGTAAGCCCAGGATGACCCAGGAGAAATGTTATTGCGCATAGTGATCCCTCCATCCAAGATCCTATTCACCAGCTGCCTGAAGCTCTCAGAGGCATAACTACAGCTAAGTTGGCACTTGTGAAAGATTGAGGATCAATCACAAAAAGGAAAATTAGTCACCAAGAAGCCAGGTTGTTTGGACAATGTTCAGTTCTTAGCCCTCTGCTCATGTCACCCTCCATGTTTCCTATAGATCCCTCCTAACAGCAAGGTTGCCGCTGTGGAAATGATGTTCTCTCTGAAAATGTTTCTCAAATCCATATTTCTAACCCTCTCCCCTGAAGCCCGGGCTTCAACATCAGCTGACGACAGTGTCTTATCTATTGATTATTACAATATCATGTCCTTCTCCAGGCTCCAAAACTAAACTTATCATCTCCCCTGAGATAAGATTCTTCCCAATTGTTCCTACTTTTTCTGTTTTTTTTTTTTTTTCCTTTTATTGGAATCAGGACAACTCTGATTCTCAACTTTTCAAGTTCCAAATCTGGACACCAACTTTATTTTTTTAAGTTTTTATTTTAATCTAAGGTGGTTAACATACAGTGTAGTATTAGTCTAAGGTGCACACTATAGGGATTCAACACTTCCGTACATCACCCTGTGCTCCTCATGACAAGGGCACTTCTTAGTTCCCGTCACCTATTTCACCCAGCCCCCCACCTGCCTCCCCGTTGGTAACCATCAGTTTATTCTCTATAGTTAAAAGCCTGTTTCTGGATTTCTCTCTCTTATTATTTTCCCCTTTACTTGTTTTGTGTCTTAAATTCCACATGTGTGAGATCATAGGGTATTTCTCTTTCTCTGCTTGACATATTTCACTCAGCACTATACTCTCTAGCTCCATCCATGTTGTTGCAAATGGCAAGGTTTCATTCTTTATTATGGCTGAACAACATTCCATCGTATGTCTATACCACATCTCCTTTATCCATTTATCAATCGATGAACACTTGGGCTGCTTCCATATTTTGACTATTGTAAATACTGCTGCTGTAAACTTAGGGGTGCATGTATCCCTTTGATTTAGTGTTTTTGTATTCTCTGGGAAAATACGCGGAGGTGTGATTTTTGAATCATAAGGTAGTTCTATTTTTAACTTTTTGAGGAACCTCTGTACTGTCTTCCACAGTGGCTGCACCAGCGGGCATTCCCACCAACAGTGCAAGAGCATTCCTTTTTGTCCACATCCTCGCCAACTCATTATTTCTGGTGTTTCTGACTTTAACCATTCTGATAGGTGTGAGGTGATATCTCATTGTAGTTTTGATTTGTGTTTCCCTGATGATGGGTGATGATGAGCATCATTTCATGGGTCTGTTGGCCATCTGGAAGACTTCTTTGGAGAAATGTCTGTTCATGTCCTCTGCCCGGTTTTTAATTGGATTGTTTGTTTTTTTCGGTGTGAGTTTTATAAGTTCTTCATATATGTTGGACATTTTGGATCTTTATCAGATATGTCATTTGCAAAAATATCTTCTCCCATTCCATAGGCTGCCTTTTAGTTTTGTCGATTGTTCCTTTCACTGGGCAGAAACTTTTTATCTTGACATAGTCCTAATAGTTTTATTTTTGTTTTGGCTTCCCTTGCTTTGGGAGACATATCTAGAAAGAAGTTGCTGAGACTCATGTCAAAGAAGTTACTGTCTTTGTTCTTTTCTAGGATTTTTATGGTTTCAGGTCCCATATTTGGGTCTTTAATTCATTCTGAACTTATATTTGTGTATGGTAGACACCAACTTTATTCTTTCTTTTTTCCCTAATTTCATATCCAAGCAGTCATCAATATGCCAATTATTTTGTAATAAGCATTCTCATATTTGCCCCTTTTTCCCATTCTCTGGCAACGACTAGCCAGAAAGTCAGCTCTGCTTAATCAATGTTGGGGTAAACTGGGTTGTCACTTTGTGGTGGGATAGTGGCTAATCTGTTGCCAACAGTTTCCCCATCGTGCGCTACTCTGCATTTCCATCGTAAGGTTCATTTAATTAAGGTATTGCTCTCTTTACTAAGATTTCTTCATTCAAACTTTACTGGTTCCCATTGTCAAATTTCTTGGCCTACCCTTGAAGAGATTGTGCAGTCTTAGTCTTAGCAAATTCCCTAGATACCTTTCCTAATTTTCCTATACATGAAAGCTTCACTCCAGTTAGATTATTCTAGTCTGGTATGCTTTGAGTTGGCAGAGGGCCTGAAACCAGAAGACAAGAGTTCAAGTCTGCCTCAGCTGCCTGATTTCTGTGAGACTTGAAACACTCATTTCCCTCCCTGAAAGTACTTTCATCAAAAATAGGGGTAACAAATACCATCATCATCGTAAGGTTGTGCCGATTATAGGGTTAAATATCAAACACAAGAAGAGTTCCATAAATCCTTCCATACTATGCAATTTAAAGGATTTATTACTTATCATTGAATCAGGAAATCGGAAATGTGCCCCACTCATTGCTTTTATCCAGCACCAGGCCTAGTGCCTAATACCTAGGTCCTTAATAAATACTAGCTGAGTAAATGGATAAATGAATGATAATACAATCATCTTGGCTGTCTCCTGAGACTCATGAAGAACTTCCCTAACACCATGACTTCATTCCTGTGACTCTTAGGCATTTGTGGTCTGTAGAATTTAGCAACGTTTTCATATAAATTTGACTTGTCACCTCAGCTAGATCATAGTTGAATTGAGGGCAGGGACTTCATTCCATCTCTTCGTGTTTCTGCAGAGTGCTTATACTTAACAGTAACCTTAAATCTCTTAGCAATAGTACACAAACATTGCCATTTTCTCTGAACAATTCTTTAAATTATCGGAGAGGAGCATGCGCGCGCGCGCGCGCGCGCATGTGTGTGTGTGTGTGTGTGTGTGGTTGTATGTACCAGATCTAACTAGACCAGAGAGCTACATCACTTCTGAATTAATTGGACTCTGAAATCCAACATCTCACCCTTATTAGCAAGTATTTCCAGATGCAGCGTCTCTCTCTGCTACTAATTTGAGGAAAATACCTTTCACTAACAAACCTTCATTTCACCCATCAAAATGATGTCTGGGATGCCATCTTTGGACAAATATGCTCTTCATTAAAATTTTCTACCTGATATGTACTGCATTTTGTTCCTTTTATTCCTAAGCATCTGAAATATTTCCTTGCATAAGAATAGGAGCCCCTCTGATACATGTGATCACAGACTTATTTGTTTATTTGTTTGTTTAGAATAAATCCATTTGGAAGGGATAAGTGACAGAACATTCAAATAGCTGTTGTTTGGAGCTTCAGGGCAACGAGAAAGAAAAATCTTCCTGGGCTTGGAGACCAAGATAAATAACAATCAATCTCCCATCTCACAAACTGAAAATTTCATCCATGCAACTGACTTCTTCACTTAAGCTTATTGCCAACAACATGACAGATCTTCCAGTAGAATCAGAACAATTTACAACATCTCGTGTCATTGTAGCAGCTTTTCATTTTGCTGCAATTGAGGCTGGTGAAACCCAAGAGTTAATTTTAATAAGACTAATCAGCCCATCTTGACAATAAAGGGGAAGGAACAGGGACAGGTAGATAACTGTATGTTTTGACATTAGACCATTAACATGCAAATCATATGCAAAATCATATGCTAACAAGTGTGAGCCTTTGTTTGTGGATGGACACTTTTTCCCCCAAATGGACAACAGCCCTGATTCAATTCTATACAGGAAGGCACTTAGCAAGGCATCTGATATGCACAAGGAAAGTATAAAATGCTCTCTGAGCCCTTATTTTGACCTCTTTGGAAGAGCAGGATTCCTTTAAATTTGACTTTATTGCCTGCTCACCGGAAGGGAGCACTGAAGCATGACAGGGAACAGAAGCCCACGTAATGCCCGTGCTCTCCGCACACAGTAAATAACAGTAGCGAGAACACAGGGCAGCCAACACAGACAGTGTCCTTCACATCACCCAGAGGCCACACCAGAGCTCCCGGGGACAAGCAGCATTAATTATAGACTAATGATGCCATTTGCATGCACATTTTTAAAAACAGTAGTGAATGTAGTCCTAATAATTGAGCATGAGTGAGAGATGAGACTGCATTAAAATGCTCTGTTGAGTCTCCTATCTCATTTTTTAAAAAGACCTCCATCACCTTGGCGCCCATCAGTACACATTAACATTGGGTACCCACGCGACACGGAACATTATGCTGGCTCTTTACAGATACAATCACTTCATCAACCTGCTTTTCAAGAGTTTCCCCCCCTCCTCAACCCCCTACGATCCTAAACAGAAGGTTCTGGTGGTAGGGGGTAAAAATAAAATATAGTAACTTTTGACGTGAACGGAAAGACAAAACGAAATACAAGAAATTCCGATGTAGGCGAAGAGATAGGCTTGTATACATAAATTGGGATTGTGTTCTGGGTACCGATTTATGTGATTCAGGCAATTGTAGAACCAGATGACCGGAAGGGAAAATCGCTTCAAGAAAGTAACTAATCTGTTTCCACGAAGCCATGGAGAGTCTTGGTATTGTTATGGGCTTAAGAGTAAACCTGGTTTAAGCCCTCTCAGAGGAGGCCATCAGCCAAACCAGGAGCTAAGACTTGCAGCTTAGGAGGGCCAGAGGCCGGTTCCAGAAGCCTCAGTGTGCCCTGGACTCCATAGGATTTCTCCATCCGTTGCCAGAAGGGCTAATGGTCGGCCAGGAAGCCTTTCAGGCAGAGCACTTCTGATTGAAAACAGTCAGGCAGATGGGAAGCTTAGAGAGATCCTTTCAAAGTTTCTCCTTTTCAAAAACTTATAAGACATGTTCTATGCACTCTTTTAACTTCATTTCATTCCATTCAGATAGTACTGAAGCATTGGAAACTGACTTAAGGGTTGATGCTAAGTCCACTTGGGCAGGTGCCCCTCACTCTTACTTCCTAGTTCTTATCATTCCTTTTACAGAATATATATATATATATATATACACACACACATATGTTTTACATATTTATACATTTTAGTTATATATTTACATATAAATGTATTTATAAATTTCCTTAGAAATTTATAATAGTCCTACAATATAAACATTTGATATTTATATTTTATGAATTATATATTAAAAATTTTTAATGTATATTTTATATATACTTTAAAATTATTAAAATGGAATAAAATTAACCTTCATTTATCAAAAGAAAAAGGACAAAAACAGGACAAAAAAGAAAAGGACCCTTCTTTGTCCTTTTCACAAATGTCAATATTTCAGTGTCCTCCCAGTATGAGTAAAACTGGAAACTGAATTATGGTAGCTTCAATACTGACAATGTACAATTTCAACAAGACATCTTTTTGAAAAAAGTTATTTATTTAGAGAGAGACCGTGTGCACGTGTGTGCACAAGCTAGGGTAGGGCATAGAGAGAGGAAAGGAGAGAATTCCAAGCAGGCTCTGTGCTGTCAGTACAGAGCCCAATGTGGGGCTGGATGTGGAGCTCAATCCTATGAACCAGGAGACCATGACCTGAGCCAAAATCGAGAGTTCTATGCTCAGTTGACTGAGCCACCCAGGCACCCGTCCATAAGACATCTTCTTTTTTTTAAAGTTTATTTTTTAGAAAGAGAGTCAGAGTGTGAGCAGGGGACAAGCAGAGAGAGAGGGAGACACAGAATCCGAAGCAGGCTCCAGGCTCTGAGCTGTCAGCACAGGACCCGACGTGGGGCTTGAACTCACGGACTGTGAGATCGTGACCTGAGCCGAAGTCGGACGCTCAACCGACTGAGCCACCCAGGCCCGCCCCCACCCCCCACCCCCGCCTCCATAAGAGATCTTAAGAAAAGTCATGGCATAGGGCATGAAGACCTGAGATGCGCCGGTGTTTTTAGGGGAGGTGCTAACTCGTGATTGTCCATGTCATGGTTAGAATGGGGTTCAGGAAATCAAAAATCCTTATAGATAAGCTGTAAGAAAGTAAGTAAGTCCATGGCGTGCTCACAACTGAAAAAAAGCTTTCAAGATCATCCAACCCTGGGCCTTCATTCTCATTTTGAAGATAAATAACCTGGCATCCCGAGGTTATTACTTGCCAGAATTACAAAGCTTGTTAGTGAGAGGACCAGAACCAGGATAGAGGTCACTTGACACGCACTCATGTCAAGTCTGAGGTTGTTCTTTTCTCCCCATGTGAGCTGGGTTGCAGTCAACGTTTACCCAGGAAAGTGACGCTGGGAAAGGTGTGTCTGGCCATGTTTCCCAGTACATGCCATGACACCTCTTCGGACCCTCGCTGGGTGTGTTTCCTGCCAGCAGGAGACAGGCATGAAGACCTCATACAAAAAAGCTCTTCGGGGCTTATTCTTAATCATATGAATAATAACATTTTGTGTTGCTACAGGCTTGGGCCTTTGTCAAAGTACTTTCCTGAGTTCCATTCACACTCACTCACTCACTCACTCACCCAGCTACTACTTCCTAAGCCTTCATCTACATTGTTTTATTTTAATGCTCAGATCAGGCCCCTGAGGAAGTGCTCCTAGTCTGTTTTGCAGACAAGACGCAGGCCAACAGGAGTCAAGCTGCTTGACCCGGGTTACTGTTACTGGTCCATAGCAGAACCAGGGATCAAACCCAGGTCTTTCTAACTCCAAAGCCAGAGTTCTTAACCACACTGGCGGGTGACCTCTGCAGTGACACATGTGTATGTCCACCTAGATTAGGTGAGCTAATTGCCACAAAATTATCAGAAGGTCTGTGTTGTTGTAACCATTTTACAGATCATTCATTCATTCATTCATTCAACAAATATGTAGGCATGCCTACTGTTGCCAAGCACTCTTCTGGTCATGGATGAACAAGATGTGTAAAGTTCCTGATCTCATGGAGCTTACTTTCTAGGAGGGAAACAGGCTGCAAGCGAGCCATTGTATAAATAAACAACACAATATCCAGGTGAGTGCCAAGAAGGAAATCGAGCGGAACAAGATGATACAATGGCACTGGGAATGGAGGACATCTTAAATGTGGAGGTCAGGGGCACCTGGGTGGCTGAATCGGTTAAGGATTCACTTTGGCTCAGGTCATGAGCTCATGGATTGTGAGTTCAAGCCCCACGTTGGGTGAGCTCCAGCCTCGCTTGGAGTGACCTCCAGTCCTGCTTTGGCATCTACGCTGACAGTGTGGAGCCTGCGTGGAATTCTCTTTCTCTCCCTCTGCCCCTTGCTCACTCATGCTCTACCTCTCAAAAATAATAGAACAAAATGAACTGTAAAGCAAATGGAAGTTCTCAGCAGGTGGTGTCTATGCGGAAAGAAACCTCTATGATGACAAAGAGTGAGCTATATGAATCTTGATAAAACGAAGCCTTACAAGATTATGATGAAACCAAACCATAGAAAAATAAAATAGCCCTACCTGAGGTCACATAGCTAGTCTGCTAGTGGCAGAACGGGGAATCAAAGCCAAGTCTCCAAGCCCTGCCTTCTTTCCACGACAGCACACAGGGGTTTCTACAGGTCAACCTTAAACCAATCAGCCATGCCGCTTTCGTTTTCTTTTCTCCTCCACAAGTGCTTTCAAAAGACAATTTTCATATAGAAACAGATAAGAGCAAGACACGTTTTCCCTTGTGCCAGCTAGTTTCACCAGAAAGAATTTACTAAACACTTCCTATGGGCTAGTTCAGAAAGGATGCCAAATATAAGGATGCCCATTTTTACCAAAAAAGGGGAGGGAGGGAGACATTCCCATACTGGACATGCCTTCTCAAATATGATTCTTCCCACTGTTGAGTCTGTGAATGGCTTCTATGGTAGGCTCAAGTGTATGTTTTAGTAGTTTTTGAAACTGAACTAAATTGTGCTTGTTCCATACGAGCCAAAATTGAAAGAAAATCCCAACTGATGTCCCTACTTTCCAGGGATTATCTGAGAGCCCTGGGCTGACACAGTCCAGGAACCCTGGAGAAGGACCTCTGGCCTTCTATTATTGATGGTCCCCTCCCCCGAGATGCTCGTTGCCCGTGCTCACGTGGCATACAAATATTTGGATGGCTCTGGTGGCAGCGTCCATACTTTCCAAGCCAAACTCATAAGCCAGGGTCTTCACTGCCACTCTCAAGGCCACACATTTGGTGATCAGTCTCCAGGCATCCCCAGAGCATCTCCTCAAAGGCTCTGCCACCTACGGGGCGGGGGGGCATTCCGTGCAAATGGGCGCCAGTTGCCAAGTGGCCTCCTCTCCCTGGGAATAATCCAGGAAGATACACTTGAATGAGCTCAAAACCCAAAGTTCGTCTCCTCTCTCCCCACTCCTTCTCAAACTTTGGGTGCCCAAAACTCACCCGGAGAATTTATCAGAGCACAGATTGCTGGGCCCCACCTCAGGGACTCTGATTCAGCAGGCCTGAGGTAGGGCCAAAGAATATACATTTCTAACAGACTCCTAGGGGGTGCTAATGCTACTGGTCCCCAGACCACCCTTGGAGTCGCACGGCTTGTGTTACTTTTGCTTAAAAGGGAGAACGAAGTTATCTTCTCATTCTATTTGTGAAAGGGTATAGGGCAGCAAAAAGGATAGGACCCCAATTAATTTTTCAGTAACTCACGCGGTCACACTAGTGAAGACAGAAGAGGGGGAAAATAACGAAGGGCACTTGATTTCCTGAACCAGGTGCCGGATGCTCGTGTGAGAGGGGCTTCCGTGGTGGGACCTTGGAACGGGGGCTGCCTTCCCAGCCCAGATCTCGCCTTACAGACCCGCGCTCGGGTAGACCCGTGGCAAGAGGAACAGTTGGGAAATTTGTCCCAGGCAAGTCCGGGCATTTGCTTTTCGCTACCAGTTAACTGGTCACAAGTGGAAAGCTCAGCTGCCCCAGCACAGAATGCAAGCAACACAAATACTCATTGTGTGGCCGCGTGTCTCTGGCACCATCAAGCATTTCATACTGCAAGTGCAAGTGTAGGAGGGAAGCCAGAGAAGAAAATACATGTGTATATGCACATACGTATAACACATTGCAGAAACCGAGAGCTCCGGCTTGCCACCGTGCATGTTTCACACTTCTTTTCTGCACTGCGCTCTAATCCTGTGTGCGTCTGACCTCTGCCTTCCACTACCATATTCCGCCGAGGCTATATTCTGTTTTCTTCGATGTTCTGCCGGCTTTGGGCAAGAAGGAGCCTTGAAGAACACACATGTACATCTAATGCCTCCTTTCACCACCTGAACCTTCACCAAACCTCATTTTAGAACAACGACAACAACAACAAAAGGTTCATGAGTTCTGCAAGAAATGCTGCAGAGGATGTGCGAGGAAAGAAAAAAAAGAACTTGAGCAGAGAGCATGGCCCGTTATCTGGAAAGTTTTCTCCTCCCTACAATAGATCGATGCTTTCATAACAGTGCTAGGAGAACCAGACCAAGAGTGTTCTGGAAGTGCTCAAAACAAGAAACTTGTAAATCACCTCAGTCCCAGGTAGCCGTTTTCTCGAATGTAAAGTAACGTGAAGCTTCTCTGGGGATTCTACGTTGCACTTAGAGTTCATGTAAACAAACAACCCGAAAAAAGTTAGTACAACACCAGGCTCGAGTACATGCACGGGGGTGCAGGGGTGCAGGCACGCCCTCAGCATTGCTGTAGAACTCTGAGTGGGGCAGGAGAAAGTTGGAGAAAGATCCACCGACAATAAAGGCAAGATTCGCCCAGAGCATCTCTGTGGGATTATGGCAGGGTGTCTTTCTTTTTTTTTTTTTAATTAATTTTTTTTAATGTTTATTTTTGAGAGAGAGAGAGAGAGAGCAAGGGAGGGGCAGGAGAGCGGGAGACACAGAATCCATAGCAGGTTCCAGGCTCTGAGCTGTCAGCACAGAGCCCGACGTGGGGCTCAAACTCATGAACCGTGAGGTCATGACCTGAGCTGAAGTCGGAGGCTTAACCGACTCGGCCCCTCGGGCGCCCCTGGAAGGGTATCTTTCAAACAGTCTCATCCCGGACACAACCCGGAAGGAGGAAGAAGGAGCTACTTGCATTTTTCTTATCCTGAGGCTATACTCAATTCAGACATCCTGTCAGGCAAAGTCTGCCCTTTCCAGTCTGCAGCAGCTTGTATTATAACACCAGGTATCACAGTGCATTATTCATCCATTCATTCACTGCTCGACCTTTCTCCCTGGTGTTGTCCTCTTACGTCAGAAACCATCATGGTGACAACAAAATTATTGATGGGAAAAGTTTGCTGAAGAGCCCCGATGTAACTCAATTTCCCTCCACAACTTGAAGGAGACATAGGAATTATCTATACAAGAGAGACAAGAACACAAATATAAAGTTGAGGGTCAATAAAACAACCTCCGCCAATGTTAATGGAAACATGGAAAAGCATCGCTTTCAAAGATGGACCACTAGGAGCACTTCCTCTCATGTACCAATGTAACTTTTTTCCTCCAGTGATAGCCATGACTTTGTATCCTTTCTATAGGTGAGAAACAGGAGCTGGGAATTTCAGCCATCTACTTGCTAATTAATATTCCAACCAAAAAAAAACCCAAAAACCAACAAAATGCTCTGCTATAGATATTAGAAATCGAGCTTCCCAAAGGACTGTCACATTGTTTTTAACCCAAAGCTACGATGCCTCGCCTTACAACTCTGAAGGTTTCATTACTGTCTGTTGTGTCTTCATTCTCCTTTGGAACGTCTCCAATTTCCCCGGAAACACAGGTGGTCTTTTGAATAAACAGAACTAACATATTGAGCTCCATAAGCTCTGTGATGAAACGCATTTCTCTCGTTCACAGCTGTTGCTTGCACAGTTGGAATAATGCGCGGCTATGAGGTGGCTACTTAGTGAACTGGAGGTTCCTATTCTGAGCAGAAATTCATGGAAAGGCGTCTTCAGGTAAAGGAGGAGCAGAAAATAACAAGTGGTGCTCCCCGGGGGTCTGGACATTTTCCATTGTCTGTGTGAGGGAAATGAAAATGTGCTTAGGGCTCCGGTGAAGAATTTGCTGGTATTCACCCGACTTCAGACGAAGCCCGTGCTGGGTGGACTTCATTCTATCACAAAATAATTGGCAGAGAGGTCCTTGAATCGGCATTCTCTACGCTTCTGGCATTTAATTGGGCTCAAATGGTAGCTGTGATAAGATTATTTTGATCACCTCCTGCTCGCTTGACACGAAAAATGTTTGAGGAGCCACAGGATGATGTGAAGTCCATTTTACAATGACACCGGGGTCGATGTTCAAGGGTTTAAATAACATAAACAGAACCAAAAACCAAGCAGGAACAGTGATATTTGTGCTGCAAAGACTTGATAGTGGCGAGTGGTGACACGGTCGCAGTCGTGACTCAGCGCACAGCCATCTTGAAATTTCGTCGGCTATGATTCCTCTCCAAATATAAAATTAATTATGAAGTGTTCCAGTGGCTTTCCTTACTAAACTGTACCTTATTACTTACAACAACACAAGAAACTGCTTTAGTAAACCGATGTCAATGCATGCCAAAAAGGTGGAGGGGGACTTCTAATTAAAAAAAAAAAAAACTATTAATAACACACAGGCAAATTTTTCTCAGGGGATCTAAAATGACACAGAATATCTACACTGGACTTAACCTGCCGGTCAAGCATAGCATAGAATCTCCTCCTTTCTCACAAAACTCATAAAGTGAAGAACATGATTAAATAAATATTTATTCTTGAAAACCAAAGAAGAGTATCACCTTGGATTAGAAAGACATACCTCAAAATAGGAAACAAACAGGAAGCCACAGTGGTAAAAAGAGACCAATGCTTTCAAAAGACTTTATTGCTAAAAAAAAAGAAAAGAAAAGAAAAAAGAAAAGAGAAGAGAAGAAAGAAAAGAAAGAAAGAAAGAAAGGAAGAAAGAAAAAGAAAGAAAGATTTATTGTTGTATATGCGTAAATACGTGTGTGTGTGTGTGTGTGTGTGTGTGTTTGCAGGGCAGATTTTATGTAACATTCCATCTAGTTATTTAAAACTTGATCTTTAATTAAGAATCATATAAAACTCGAACCTCTCGGGGCGCCTGGGTGGCTCAGTCTGTTAAGCGCCCGACTTCAACTCAGGTCATGATCTCACAGTTCATGGGTTCAAGCCCCGGGTCAGGCTCTGTGCTGACAGCTCAGAGCCTGGAGCCTGCTTGGGATTCTGTGTCTCCCTCTCTCTCTGCCCCTCGCCTGCTCATGCTCTGTCTCTCTCGTCAAAAATAAAATAAACATTAAAAGAAACAAAAAAAACCTTGAACTTCTCAAGATTTGGGTTAATGTCGCTACAAGGTGGTCTTATAAGGAAGTTATCATAATCCATAACGGACAGGCAGAAGTATTCTTAGAGAATAAAAACACAGCAGCAAAACATCAACCAAACATCTAGAAATGTCACACATGAAGTAAAGAAAACAAGGTCTACTTATGGAAGACTTTAAAATGGAAAGACTAGAAATAATGGAGCAGCCCAAAAGGAATTTTTTTTAATATGTATATTTTGTATCCAGGGAGATGGTAAGTAAAGATAGACATAGCTTTTTGTTTTTTTTACCGAAGGTGGAAAATATAACTTTGACTAGGGTCTGACACATACGAAGCATGCTATGATGGTTAGCCATTATTTTCATTCACTACAGTATTTGCTTCATGAAGGCAGAGTATTTATTTACTGCTATATTCTCTAGCACCTAGAAGCATTTCTTATATACAGTAAGACGTAAACAACCAATTTTCAGAGGAAAGGATACATTAGATAATTGCACGTGTGAAAAATTAACAGTAGGTTATTTTTTTTTTTAATTTTTTTAGAGAGAGAGAGTGTGTGTGTGTGCATGCACAAGCGAGCCGGGGGCAGGGAAGAAGCAGAGGGAAAGAGAGAGAGAATCTTAAGCAGGCTCCTCGCCCAGTGCAGAGCCCGATGCAGGGCTGGATCCCACGACCCTGGGATCATGACCTGAGCGGAAATCAAAAGTCAGATGCTCAACTGACTAAGCCACCCAGGTGTCCCAACAGTAGGTTATCAAACAAGAATAGTGGTTATGAAATAAGAGCAAGTTTTTATAAGAACTAACTAGATGTCTTAGATGTGAGTGGAATCATCGTTGAAATAAAAGATTTACAATCAATGGATCAGAAATCAACATAGCTATGGGGGGATTGGAGGTATTGTTGGCCCTAGAAAAGGTAGAAGCATTCTCAGGAAGCCCTCAGAGAAAGAAGCATGTGCACAGCTTGGCCAACAGGGGCTGGGGGATTCTGACGCTAGCATCTGAGTCGGGAGAACTCAGGAGTCAGGATAGGAACACAGGAGCCGAGGCCAGAGTTGAGGAAATTCGCTAGAAGCAGAAAAGTGCCTAAGTATCATGGAGCCAGAGAGGAAGTAGTATAACGAAAAGGTCTAATAGGTAAGTCTGAGGGAAGACAATCAGATGGAAAGTTTTCTAAATTTCATGTATCATTTAGGATATAGATAAAGGTATTGTTTAGCTTTACATTTTACTGTTAAATTTGCACCGTAAAGTTCAATTACCAGTAAGCGATTAAAAATAGAATGTGTACGGGCGCCTGGGTGGCTCAGTCAGTTAAGTGTTCGAATTCAATTCAGGTCATGACCTCACAGTTTGTGGGTTTGAGCCCTGCGTCAGGCTCTGTGCTGACAGCTCAGAGCCTGGAGCCCCCTTCGGATTCTGTGTCTCCCTCTCTCTCTGCCCCTGCCCCACTCGCGCTCTGTCTCTCTCTCAAAAAAAAATTTTTTTTTAATTAAAAGAAAATAGAGTGTATAATTTTGAATGAGAGAAAAAATTGAGGAAGAAAAAAAAGTTAAAAAAATTTCAATCCAAAAAGAGTAAGAGGAAAGAAAAAACGGGGCGGTTAGAAATTAATGGATAAAGTTGACGAGAACAACAATAAAAACTACCGAATGGACCAAAACCAGGTTTAAGGAAAAAGAGAATCACACTGGATTGAATCAATGTGTTAGTCCTGAAGGACTCACCCCAGTTCAGATCAAATAATTAACTCACAAACAAAATTACCAAAACCACTACTAGTAACATCAGTAAGTATGAACAAGAAATAACAGATTTTGACTGACAGAAACTACAGATTTCATATCACCAAAATGGACAAATCTCAGAATCTTAATAATGAACGAAAAGAAAGTCCCAGAAGATTTCGTACACAAGTACCCTTTGAATAAGATACACAAATAGGCAAAAGTAAACCATTTACTTTAGGCATATATCCCTGCGTGTTATAAAAATTCTTAAAAACCAAATGAAAAACACAAAACCTATGACAGTCGGGTTAGAGGAACAGAGACAAAAAGGGAACATAGGGGCATATGTAAGTTATTGCATAAGTTTCTGTTAACAACTTACTTTGGTGGCATATTCACATATGTCCACTGTATTATTGTTTAAATTAATTAAAAAAAATATTGGCTAGAGCAATGCTGTTAAAGTGTTCATGAACCAAGGATTAAAATGAACCCAATTCGGTGTACCCAAATCCTTAAAATAAAACCTCAGGGCATGGTCCTCCCAGCTGTAGAGTAAATCAGTCACTTGTAAGATTGGACTGAAGAAGTATTTTAAATGTAGCACGAAAGAGGGGGAAAAAAGATTAAAAGCCATAAGAAAATTTAAAACATTAATAATAGAAAACCCCCTAAACTTGGTATTCGTATAATTATCTTTCTAGAAGCAAATAGGAGACAGCATGAAAGATAGGCAATGCTCGGAAAAAAATAATAGCCAATTATTTCCCAGAACTAGTAGGAAAAAAAACATGAGCCTTTAGGCTGACAGTGCTCACTAAGGGCCAGGAAGGAAAACAAATATAAAGTCTCACTCAAAATGCCATAAGCACAAACACAACTATAAAGAGGAGGAAAAAAATCACAAAATCCACCAGAGAGAAAAGAAAGATTATCTTCAAAAATAAGAATGAGACTGGCATCAGACTGCTTCTCAGTACCACAGAACGTAAGAAAGCAGTGGAAAAATATTTCTAGGTCCTGGTAGAAAATAACTTTGAGCCTAGAATTCAAGGCACAATAAAAATGCAAGAGTAAAAGTTAAATGAAGGTATTTTAATATGTTTAAGCACTCGAAATTGTGCCATCCGTAGACTCTCACAGAAATAAACTCTTCCAACAAGAAAGAAGTAAACACAAAAGGGAACAACAGAGATTTTAAAAAAATGTACTGGTAAACAATATATGAGTAGTAAGTTGAACAAATAATAATAATAATAAAACTATTTGAATAATTAGTTGACATTAAAATTCCAGATGATAGCATGGGCTATGGTGGGTTTCTGTTTTTGTTTTTTTTTTGAGGGGGGTGGTGGTTAGCGAGGGGAATCCAGAGTAAAAACATTCTAACAATTTTAACATCCTTAAGAGGGTGAGAAAGTAACCAGACTTTATTCGAAATGCTCATGTTTATTTATGTTTGTTAAAAATGTACAGGTGAAGGGGCACCTGGGTGGTTCAGTCAGTTGAGCGTCCAACTTCCCGCTCGGGTCATGATCTCGGGGTTCATGAGTTCGAGCCCCACATCAGGCTCTCTGCTCTCAGTGCAGAACCCACTGCAGATCCTTTCTCTCTCTCTCTCTCTCTCTGTCTCTCTCTCTCTCTCTCTCTCAAAAATAAATAAACATTTAAAAAATGTACACGTAAAAATAGGAGGATGAAAATTGAAAGTATGGCTTTAAACCAATACAGGAAAAAGTAGAACAAAGAAATCTTGAACAATTCAACAAAAACACAATGGAGAAGAAAAGGAAACAATGACAAAGCACACTACAGGCATACCTCATTTTATTGTACTCTACAGATGCTGCAGTGTTTTGTTGTGTTTTGTTTTGTTTTGTTTTGCTTTGCTTTACAAATTGAAGGTTTGTGGCAACCTTGGATCCGGCCAGTCTTTCAGCGCCATTTTTCCAATAGCGTTTGCTCACTTCATGTCTCTGTGTCGGGTTTTGGTGATTCTTGCAACATTGCAAACTTGTTCCTTATTATATTTGTTGTGGTGATTTATGATCAGCGGCTCTGATCTTTCACGTTACTCTTGTAATTGTTCTGGGGCACCACGAACCGTACCCACGTAAGATGGCAGAATTGATTGATAAATGTGTGTGTTCTGACTGCTCCACTGACCAACCATTCTCCCATTCTCTCTCCCTTCCCTATTCTCTGAGACACGACAGTATTGAAACTAGGCCAATTAATCATCCAACAGTGGGCTCTACATGTTCAAATGAAAGAAGAATCACACATCTTTCACTTGAAATCGAAGGCTAGAAATGATTAAGCTCAGTGAGGAAGGCGTGTTGAAAGCTGAGACAGACTGAGAGAGGGGCCTCTTGCACCAACCAGTCAGCCATGTCATGAACACAAAGAAAACTTCTTGACGGAAGTGAAAAGTGCTACACCCGTGAACACACAAATGATAAGAAAGGGAAACAGGCTTTTTGCTGATAGGGAGAAACTTTGAGTGGTCTGGACAGAAGATCAAACCAGCCCCAACATTTCCTTAAGCCAAAGCCTCATCCAAAGTAAGGCCCTAACTCTCTTCAGTTCTGTGAATGCTGAGAGAGGTGAGGAAGCCGCAGGAGGAAAGTTTGAAGCTAGGGGAGGTTGGTTCAGGAGGTTTAAGGAAAGAAGCCATCTTCCTATCAGCAAAGTGTAAGGTAAATCATCGAACGCTTTTGTAGATGCTGCAGCAAGTTATCCAGAAGATCTAGCTAAGACAGTTAACGAAGGTGGTTACCATAAGATTTTCAATATAGACAAGACAGCCTTCTATTAGAAGAAGATGCCATCCAGGACTTTCAGAGCTGGAGAGAAGTCAATGCCTGGCCTCAAAGGACAGGCTCTCTTGTTAGGGCTAATGCCGCTGCTGACTTGAAGTTGAAGCCAATGCTCATTCACCATTCCAAAAATCATAAGGCCCTTAAGAATGATGCTAAAATCCACTCTGCCTGTGCTCTAGAAAAGGAACAACAAAACTTGGATGACAGCAAATCTGCTTACGAGCTGTTTTCCTGCATATCTTAAGCCCCCTGTAATCATCTAATGCTCAGAAAAAAATGATCCCATTCAAAATATTACTTTTCGTTGACAACGCACTTGGTTACCCAGAGCTGGTGGAGATGGACGGTGAGATAAATATTATTTTCATGTCTGCTAACACAATATCCATTCTGCAGTCCAAGGACCAAGGGGTCATTTTGACTTTCAAATCTTCTTATTGAAGAAATACATTTTATAAGGCTGCTACAGATGGTAATTCCTTTGGTGGATCTTTTTTTTTTTTTTTTAATTTTTTTTTTCAACGTTTATTTATTTTGGGGACAGAGAGAGACAGAGCATGAACGGGGGAAGGGCAGAGAGAGAGGGAGACACAGAATCGGAAACAGGCTCCAGGCTCTGAGCCATCAGCCCAGAGCCCGACGCGGGGCTCGAACTCACGGACCGCAAGATCGTGACCTGGCTGAAGTTGGACGCTTAACCGACTGCGCCACCCAGGCGCCCCTCCTTTGGTGGATCTTAATGAAGTAAATTAAAAACCTTCTGGAAAGGATTCACTATTCTAGATGCCACGAAGAACATTCATGATTCATAGGAAGAGGCCAAAATACCAACATGAACAGGACTTTGGAAGCAGTTGATTCCAACCTGTATGGATAACTTTGAGGGGTTCATGACTCCAGGGGAGGAAAGAATTTCGCATGTAATGGAAACAGCCAGAAGTGGAGCTTCAAGATGAGCCTGAATTACCACAACCTCATGATGAAACTTTAATGGGTGAAGAGGTGCTTCTGAAGGGTGAACAAAGAAAGTGGCTTCTTGAGATGGAATCTCCTCCTGGGGAAAACGCTGTGAAGATTGTTGAAATGACAACAAGGGATGTAGAATATCACATAAACTTTGTTGATCAAGCAGCAGCAGGGTCTGAGAGAATGGACTCCAATTCTCAAAGAAGTTCTACTGTGGGTGAAGTGCTAACACACAACATCCTCATGACTGGAGCCAAAACGAAGAGTTGGACGCCTAACCAACTGAGCAACCCAGGCGCCCCAGCAATAAAGTCTTTTTAAATTAAGCTACCTACATTGGTTTTTCAGACATAATGTTATTTCACACCTAATACACTACCGTATAGAGTAAATACAACTTCTATACACACTGGGAAACCAAAAAATTCATTTAACTCATTTTATTGCAATATTTGCTTTATTGTGGTGGTCTCGAATCCAACCTGAAATAGCTCTAAGCTGTTCCTATACATTGAAAACACAGGAAAAAAGACACCAGACATAAGACTAAAGATCTTAATAACTGTAGCAAATGTTCATTCTGAGAGAATCTCAGAATATAAAATAGTAGGCAAAAAGAGGCTTTTATAAAATGCACATAGCTGAAGGAAGGGGAATCTGGGAGACTGAAAACAAGGGAATGGAAAAAAGTGCAAACCAGTCAAATACTAAAAAAAAGGAGAAGGTATAATGATATTAAATCTGACAAAACAGAATCCAAGGAACACAGAGAGATATCTTATATATCAATAAATGGAAAAATGTAATAATGATAGAAATTTTTGAACTGGAATGAACCCAAATAAAGCTTAAGACATATAAATAAAGCAAAACCTGATAGAAACACAAGGAGAAACAGACAAATCCATAATCATAGTGCATATCTGTCATATACTGACAGATCGAGTAGCCAAAAAAAGCAAGGATGTAGAAGATTTGAACAAAATAATGAACAAATTTGCTGTAACGATTTGTAATAGAACTTTGCATCCCTAGAAACAGGGAATGTACATTCTTCTCAGATACACAAAGACCATTCACAAAGACTGCTCTAGACACAAAGGAAGTCTCAACAAATTCCACACTATTAGTACCAAGATGGCTACATTACACAAAATAAAACTAGAAATCAACAAGAAAACAACCTCTGGGGCGCCTGGGTGGCTCAGTCGGTTAAGCGGCTGACTTTGGCTCAGGTCAGGATCTCGTGGTCCATGAGTTCGAGCCCCGCGTCGGGCTCTGTGCTGACAGCTCAGAGCCTGGAGCCTGTTTCAGATTCTGTGTCTCCCTCTCTCTGCTCCTCCCCCGTTCATGCTCTGTCTCTCTCTGTCTCAAAAATAAATAAACGTTAAAAAAAAAAAAGAAAAAAAAAGAAAACAACCTCTTCCCTCCTAACTCCATATCCCTAAGATTTTTCCCGTGTGTCAGTAATTAATGAGTTGAGCAGGAAAACAAAATGAAAATTGCATAATATTTAATAATGTGAAAAAATACTCTATATCAAAGCCAGTGGGATAAAGGCTGTATATGGCCCTTGGAGGAGAATTTACACACATAAAATAACTTCTTAAAAACACTACAGATTAAATAAATTGATATTTCTACAGAATATACTACAAAAGCAGTAACAAAATGAACCCAAGTAAAGCAATGGTAAGAAGTAAAGATAAAACCCCGAAATGATAATAAGCATACCAAAAAAAAAAGAATGAATTAAAGCAAACCCGTGCATCACTTAAAACACTAATGAAATACTTTTGTGTATATGTTAAAGAAAAGAACATTAAGTGGTAATAAGAACAACAATAAATAAGTTCAAAATGAAACACAAGTAAATAAATGTCTCTACAAATCAAAATATTTTTTAAGCGTATTTATTTATTTTGAAAGAGAGAGAGCTAACACTAGTGGAGGAGGGGGAGAGAGAGAGGAAAAGAGAGAATTAACTCCAAGCAGGCTCTGTAACTGTTAGTGCAGAGCCTCATACAGGGCTCTATCTCATGAGCACTGAGATCAAGACCTGAGCCAAGATAAAAAGTTGGCTCTTAACCAACTTAACCAACTGAGCTGTCCAGGGTGCCCCAAATCAAGATATTTTTAATTTTGGGGGTGCCTGGGTGTCTCAGTCAGTTAAGCATCCGACTTCGGCTCAGGTCATGATCTCACAGTTCCTGGGTTTGAGCCACGCCCATGGGCTCTGAGCTGACAGCTCGGAGCCTGGAGCCTGCTTCAGATTCTCTGTCTCCGTCTCTCTCTGTCCTCCCGGGCTGATGCTGTCTCTCTCAAAAATAAATAAATAAACACTTAAAAACAACAACAAAAAAGATAGTTTTAATCCTTTAAGTTGTAACAGAACATTTCAAAATTACCAAGAATCTTGAAAACGTGTATGATAGGGACAGTTTTCTAGAAAAATATAAATTACCAAAGAGAAGTAGAAAGCCTGCACACACTAATTAGCACAAAGCATAGCTTGAAAAAAAACAAAATGCCAGCATCCCAGTGTCCCAATGTCACTGGTATCCTTCCAAGCAAGGTTGTATCACCGTAAATACGCTTAACCTGGCCCTATACTCATTTCTAGAAGTGAGGTTCTATGGACACTGAAATAAACTATGAATAGGAATTTAATCGGCACCCAAATTTCATGCCTATAGATAATTAACTCCTGGTTGTTCTTGCAAATATGGCAGCCTTTACTAAATTTGTAGTTTTTAAAACGCTAATAACTGTAACAATGGCTGTAATACAGGAATTGTTTCCATATCCAGTGGCATTCTTATTTAATCTCATTAAATTTATAATTTTCTTGGCCTTGAATTGTTCGTTATTTCACAGGGAGCTTGATTCTCAGATTCCAGATTTAATAACAAATGCCTAAATTGTGTTGATGAGGAAACCGTAAGAGAATAAACTTATAGAACGATACAGAAAAGCTCTTGCTTTTTTTTTTTTCCAGGTTTTACTCCAGGTTTCTAAATGAAAGACAGAGTGAGACAGAGACTGTGAGAGGTAAAAGTAAACTTTTAAAGCTACGATTAATATAAACTATCGATCCTGATCATTGCGGTGGTGGCCAGAATAATGGCTTCCCAATGACCATGCCCCAATCCCTAGGACACAGAATGTGTTACCTTACATGGCAAAAGGACTTGCAGATAGGTTAACGTTAAGAACTTCAAGGTAGACAGAACGCAGACAGACAGGTAGACCTGAACTGTCCAGGTGGATCCAGCCTTATCACATGAGCCCTTACAGCACAGAGAGCTTTCCCTAGCTAGAGTCAGAGAGATTCAGTAGAAAGAAAGATCAGAGAGATCCCAAGCGTGAGAAGGGCTTGACACGCCGCCACTGTGGTTCTGAGATGTGAAGGGACCATGTACAATAGTGGAAGAGAGATTTCTAGATGCTAAGGGCTGCCCCTGGCTGACAGCCAGCCAGCAGCTCTCAAATACTGAGGCAGCAGAATTCCACCCACAACCCAAATGTGCTTGGACAGATTCTTCCCCAGAGCCTTCAAAAAGGAATGCAGCCCTCCCATCACCTTGATTTCAGTCCTGTGGGATCGTAAGTAGAGAAACGAGCTGAGCTACAGCTGGCTGCACTGGAACCAGCTGTGTCCAGGCTTCTGACCCCCAGGACCCGTGGAGATGAGAAACAAACAATCAAATGAAGATTGTTTTACGTCACCGAGTTTGTGGGAATTTTTGCAGCAAGAGAAAATGAATACAACCACCAACGAAAATAACAGATACCAAGATGCAGTGATCTTACTCTCCCCCACAAGAGAGTGGGTGCTCAAATCTTCCTGAGGACTATCCCCAGGACTTAGAGGGTCACCCCCCAGTATCAGACTCACCAGTATGAAGAACTTTCCAAAACATCAGCCTTGGCTTTACTTGCGTCAGCAAGTTACGAAGAAGTGAAACCATTCTTTGTTCTGCTAGCATTACACCATATGGTAATGGATCCACGTTCGCTCTTATGTGCCAGATGGCATCGGGACACCAACCGCTTACAGTGTCATCTAAAACATAGAGGTAAGCAAAAATTTAGGAATCCCTGATGTTAAAATGGGAGACAAGACATTACGTGACCGTGTGAAAGTCCGCGATTTTTTTATTTGAACTGACCATGAGCCTATTTCAGGATTTTTGTCCAATTGTGAGTCTGTGCCCTAAATTATACCACTACTAGGCAGTGCTGAAATCATCTTCATTATCTATGACACATTACCAGTCATTAAAGCAATTTGAAATGCTGAGCCTCTCAGCCATCTGCCCTTAGAAATACCCAATTATATTATGCAACCTCCTTAGAAAATTTTGATGGCATAAGGTCTCCCTAACTTGCATCCACGCTTTGATAAAAAGGCAGATTTTACCATTTCACATTTCATATTAGTTTGTATCTGACATATTAGTTTGTATCTGACACCAGGTGTACAATTTGGAAGGTAGAAAAACTTTCTAAGAAATTCAAGCTATTCACCCATCATCAACATGAATTCTTTGCCATAAATCTGACTTTTTTGAAAGGTATGTATTATTACAGATTTTTGTCATCACATGATCCTAGAGACATCATATGCAAACAGCCTAGGAATATTTTTTTAGCTGGATACTAAGTGTCTGAAGTTTTAGGTCAGACTATAAGGATGATACAAACAAACAAGTTCTGGAGATGACTTAATAGACGGAGTTGAGAATCAATGTGTTGCTCAATAATCACGAACAGGACTCAGTCCTGAACAGACTTGCAAGCCTATCCAGTCTCCGTCCATGGAGGGCTGGAGGCACATACCCTGAGAACGTTCCATAACCCCTCTGCTGTTAGACAGGAACCTGGATTTCTGCCTCAGTAGGAGAGGGTTCCAAGCCTGTGTTAATTTGGTCCAGAACACGTTAGGTCTAGTCTAGGATTCATGCTAATCATTTGCTCATTAAGAGTTCACCTCTTCAAGGAGATGAATTGCAGAGCCATTCTTCCTGGTGAAGAAAACTACAAGCAACATTTTCTGTTTAATCATCCCACATTATGTTTTTCTCAGGCAGCCCCTCCCCTTAGTTCGTTTTCAGTTAAAGCCTAGCTGCTTGGAATTTCTGTTCAGCACAGGGACAACCTGATAACAAAGCACAAATTAACTGGCTACAGCTTGATGGTACTCCTGGGGCAAAGGTTGTATGTATGGCAAGAAATGCTGCTGGTCAAAGTTTGTGCTTTAATTTCTTTTGAATTCCTGCAGTGAGCGGATCATCCAGCGGGCAGTTTGGCAACAAGAAAATGATGAGTTGTTACAGAACCATTCTTTCCTTTCCTGTTTAATCTCTCACTGTTCCTTAGCAGATTGGGAGAGATACCTTCTGTGGGGGAGAGAGCCTGATAAATTCTATTCATTCTTTTAAAAATAAAAAATGAATGCTTACCATGTACCAGATGATATAAGAACAAAAATACGGAAGAGTTTCTGCTGCAAATCATATGTTCTCACAGCTTATAAGGAAACTGCATATACCTTTATAATAAGCAGAATACATTTGGAAATATCATGTCTCTCTCTCTTTCTTTTTTAACAAATTCACATGAATCATTTCTTAGGAACTAGCCCACAACTTTTGTATTTCATGATTAAAAAAAAAAATATATATATATATATATATATATATATATATATATATATATATATCATCCATTTCCAAACACTTTCAAAGCGTACAATTCCAGGCTTTATGATTATTTTTTTTGTAACATACATTTTAAATAGGCTTCTATCAGAAAAGGAAACATACTTTACTCAGAATATTTTACTTTATTTTTTTACTGTTTATTTAGTTTTGAGAGAGAGAGAGAGACAGAGCATGAGCAGGGGAGGGGCAGAGAGACAGGGAGACACAGAATCAGAAGCAGGCTCCAGGCTCTGAGCTGTCAGCACAGAGCCCGACTCGGGGCTAGAACCCACGAGCTGTGAGACCATGACCTGAGCTGAAATCATTCGCTTAACCCCCTGAGCCACCCAGGTGCCCCAATCAGAATATTTTAGATCAGATCGTGGGATGCGTTCCATGGAAGCATTCTATAGAAATTCCCCGTCCAATACTAGAGTAGAGTCACTAGCAAAATGAGGCTATTTAAATTTAAATTCTCTAAAATTAAGAACTCAGTTCCTCAGTTGTACTAACCACATTTCAAGTGCTCAAGAGCTACGTGTGGCCAGACAGCACAGAATCATGTGGTCATCACAGAGAGTTCGATTGGATAGCACATCTATAGTTGTCCCTGTAATTATCTTTATCCACAAAAGATGCTATTTTCTTGACCCAATGTCTTAGCCTTTTTGTACAATTGTAGACTGCAAAGGATGTCCAAGAATAAATGTATCAACACTTATTATTACCCGGGCATTATTACTAATGCTTGGAAAGTTGAGGAAGATCACTCAGGGCTTTCGTCTAGATTCTGAGGTCCATGCTGGATTGAAATCCTTAGCCTTCTGGTTCCTGACAAGAGTATGTGGCTGATTGAAATCTAGGGCCGGGATGATCAGATTTTATCCACTATGACAGTGCTGACTGATTTGTAATAGCTGCTTGATTCGGGCTCCTGAGCTCAGAGAGAAAAAGTGGCTTGATGTGTTAATGATGGCTTGCAGGTCAAGAGCTGATGTCACGCTTGCTGGGCATTTTCTATCACTACAAGCATTCACGTGCAACTAATAAGCACACGCACAGTGGGAAGATACACAGGCACCAGGAAAACAATTTCGAAGCAGGCAATGGTATGTTTCATATCCCCTGGACTACCTGAAAATCACCCTTCAGCTTTGGCTCTGTAACTTTAGAAGGAGATAGATGGAACTCCAGTGATAAAAGGAAAAACTTTAAATTACTCTCTTACACGTTCCCCAAGCCCTGAATAACCTAGCCCACCGTCTCTCCATCTTTCATAAGAGATATGAGTCCTGTCTGGACTAAGAAAAACCTCTTTGGAATGGTTCTGAGAAAGAAACTATAAAATAACCTTCCAAGAGAGTCTTTTATGGAGAAAATGAAATGTCACCTCTCCTGCAGTGGCTTAAAAAATATGTTTTCCTGAAAATCAGAAGACACACGGAAGGCTCCTTCGGGCCGCATGATTCTGCAATAGTCTCTTGAGGATTTAAGAAATACCATTTGTCATTCTTAGACCCTTGCCTGTCCCCTGCATAAATTCCTAGTGCACTCTGTCCCTAGGAGAAAAATGTATTCTTTTGCTCACAGGAAATGAAGTTTGAGATCTGCTGTAACTCCAACTTTCTATTTGGAAGGTTGAATTCTATAAAGATTTCCAAGCTTATCCATCTAAATCTCCACATTGAAAACTCTGGTTCAGCCGCTGTGAAGTTACACGGAGGTTGATCCCAGGTTGGGAGCTGTCTGAGAGCTTTGCTTCATTTTAGACTTTTGTATG
The DNA here is from genome assembly GCF_016509475.1 of Prionailurus bengalensis. NCBI lineage: Eukaryota > Metazoa > Chordata > Mammalia > Carnivora > Felidae > Prionailurus > Prionailurus bengalensis. Next base: position 10,057,787 of record NC_057349.1, on the reverse strand, counting down.
GAGTTTTGGCCCTGTTTCCAAAGCAAAGAAAAAAAATGCAAATCTTTTTCAGCTTTGTTAGCGATGCTCATGGCATACATTGGTTAAAATGGAAGTCTCGTTGACGAACTGTGATTTTTCAATAATCTGTGTGAAGCTTTGTTCTATTTTCTGGGATAACCATGAGTTAGTGGTATAAAAACAGAAGTTTGTTTTTTTTTTAATTTTTTTTAATGTTTATTTGTGAGTGAGAGACAGAATGTGAGTGGGGGAGGGGCAGAGAGAGAGGGAGGCACAGAATCTGAAGCAGGTTCCAGGCTTTGAGCTGTCAGCACAGAGCCCAACAGGGTGCTTGAACTCCTGAACCACGAGATCATGACCTGAGCCGAAGTCAGACGCTCAACCGACTGAATCCCCAGGCGTCCAGAGAAGTTGTTTTTATTTTATTTTATTTTATTTTATTTTAAGATTAAAAAATCTTACTGAGGTGAAATTCACATAACATAAAATTCACCATTTTTTTGTTTTATTTATTTTATTTACTTATTTATTTTTTATTTTATTTACTTTAGTTTTTTATTATTATTTACTTATTTATTTTTTAATTTGTAAGTTAGCATCAGGGCTATAATCATTTCAAGAGTAGATTCCAGTGATTCCCCAGAAGTTGCTTTTAAAGCAGACATATTAAAGGAGAAATTCTCCAAAAGCATCAATTCAGACTGGAAGAAATTGTGTCCTTTCTTATGATCAAGAGGATCACATTTATATAAAAGAGAGACTACCAATTTAAATAGGAAAAAAAAAACCGGAAGGAAAATGATTCAATTTGGTTCTTACTGAAATGTCTATTTATTAAGATTTGGGAGGAGGGGCACTAATTTGTGATTTGGCATCACAATTGTTATCAGCCTGGAAATCTCGTTTCCATTAATTCCTTAAGAAAATTCAACCATTCAACGACGAGTATACCTTTGATGACTTAAAGTATCAGGCATTCTTCTATGGCAATGTGACTGCTGGGTGACGAACTTCCTTGTACGTTGTAAGCAGGTACAAGACTGACAAAGTAACGCACAAGCCTTCCATCAGCCAGACCTTTCAGCATGCACAAAATGAGTATCGGATGATTTAAAGGTATACTTTTAAAAATTCATGCTATAAGAGAAAGGAAAAGAAAATACGGAAACAAATATTTTGTGCAATTTTATGCAACTTGTCAAAAGAGCACAGTAGTCACAGTCTTAAGTGAGAAAACATCAAGGGGCACCTGGTTGGCTCAGTTCAAAGAGTGACTCTTGATCTCGGGGTAGTGAGTTCGAGCCCCACATTGGGTGCAGAGATTACTTAAATAAACAAACCAAAAAAAAAAAAAAACTTAAAAAAAGGAAACATCAAATATAATCATAAATACAATACATCCCCATACAGAAATATATATGTGTATATTTGTATATGAAAATATATATACATATATATACATACCTACATATGTATACATACATATACATATATATACACATATACATATGTGTGGGTATACATATGAAGTTTATCTAGAACCTAGAGAATCCCCACATAAAGAGTATTTCTAACAATGTGACATATGAATATTCTAATTACTAGCCATTTGCCCAAAAAAATGTTAAAAGAAAAAAATTGTAAATGAATTAACTTGGATATGCAAGCAGAATGTCCAGGTAATAACATTTATTGAGAGCTTATTATGTGGCAGATATGATGCTAAACACTTTACACACATTAATTCACTTGATCCTTACGAATCAGTAAGGTACAATTAATAACTACATTTCATATATGAAAAAACTAAGGTTTACAGTGCTTTGCTAATTTGTCCAGCTACACAGCCAATAGACGCCGAAGGAGACGCCAGATCTGTCTGATACTGAATCCTCTCTTTTGTGATGAATAGGTAAGAATTGTCTTACATTAACATATCAAAGCACCAGCTTATGAGGGTTAGTTTCTGCTCACTCAATTACGGTGTTTTATATATACAAATGGTTATTTCCCAAGTGCTTAAAAATACTCGTTTATTTCAAGTCAATCAATGCATACTGAATGTGTACTTTGTGGCGGGCACTGTACTAAGACATCAGGACAAAAGGATGAATAAAAGGTTTTTCAGGTCCTCGAGTAGGTCAGTCCAATGGAGGAGAAAAACAAATAAACATATGTTTACAATATACCGTGCTAAATACCATGCTTCCAGGGTTCAAAGTGCTTCGGCAGAAAGAAGATGACATTTAAAAGCCTGTTTGCAAGATTAATATTTTTAGGCAAGCTTTTTACTACATACCGTTTGTACAGAATTTTAACATAAATTTTCATTAATTCCCAAATAGGGGAGTTTTTAAGTGTTATTGTTGTTAATACCACCATCACTGAGAGTATTGAACAAACAAGCTAAGACAGTCTAGCTACTCTGGAAGGAAATGTGTCTAAGTCACCCAACATAGGTAGTCCTTTTTGGAAAAGGGTCAAACTGTGGTGGGAGTTTTTCTTTTAGTCATAGGTTCACGAAAGTCTTAAGCAGCTGAATACAAACTTGCTTCTGCCCCGTGGAAATATCTAATAATATTTTGAATGTTTATGTATAAACTACAGAATATTAAAATGATATTTTATTAATGATGTTAGGAATATTTAAGATTATAATTAGCTCTCACACAGAAAGCACATTTTTTTCAACACAAATGAAATCTGACTACTGAGGAGGAGCACTCAAAAGTTGGTATCTTCTTAAGGAATTTTTAATTAAATCCTTATTATCTTCTTGTTCCAAATAAAGTGATGGTGGCTCTCAAATATTTGTTCCACCTTAAGGAATTTTTCATTAAAATGTTTTGTTATCTACTTCAGGGATTTTTAAATACGCTGTGCAAACATATTGTCATACTACCAAGGGACCCAACGCAGGATAATAAAGGACTCTCAGTTTGTACTATGGCAACTGGTCTTTTCTTCATGGGTAGACTTCAGGACTAACCTTTCCCTGCATCTCTGTTCCCATCCACTCTGTTCCTAACTCAGTATCCCCATAAACTGCAGTCAAGCAACCAGACAGGAGACAGGGCTAAATGGCAGCCCAAATGAACGTGGCACTTAAGAAAGTCCCTTGGAGGGGCACCTGGGTGGCTCAGTTGGTTAAGCATCTGACTCTTGATTTCAGCTCAGGTCATGATCTCATGATTTGTGGTTTGGGGCCCCACATCGGGCTCTGCACTCATGGAGGAGAGCCTGCTTGGGATTCTCTCTCTCCGCACCCCCCCCCCACTGTCTCTCTCTCAAAATAAATAAGTAAACTTAAATAAAAAAAAAAAGAAAGGAAGCCCCTTGGAGATCAGATAAACCTCTTGATCAATGCATCCTCGCAGAGTTCTTCTAACCTCATAAAAGAGAAGATTTAGCAACCATTTTTTCACTGTAACTTATGCTTTGGAGTTGAGTCCGGAATTATACCATATACGTGAACTAACTAGAATTTAAATAAAAGCTTGAAGAAAAAAAAAAGAAAGAAATAGACTTTTCCCCGAGTAATTTTATCTGTAAAATGGGAACATTAAACTTGATCATCGGTGAGATCCAGCTCTTACGTTTATGAGGTCTTGATGCCCAAGAATCAGGTAAAATATTTGTCTACCCATATGTGAAGATAGTGTGTGCTTCCTTACGCAGCCAGTATGTAATACTGGGAGTCTGAACGTCTCCTATTTTTCTAAAAGAATTACATAAATGAGCTAATAACGTAGAGGAGATTTAGAGATTAGTTGTTGAGAAGATTCCTATGACTTTCGGACCCCTGAATAAAATATTAGCAAAATGAATCACTCAAAAAAATAGTGAAGGTATGACAGAAAGCTAGTGTTTGTCGGTGAATTCATGAAGCACACGGCAAGCTAAGATTTACTGTTTGGGAAAAGCCAAGAGAGGCCCTCTTCTCACACTTTCCGACATAAATAGAAAGTATAGATGTGTAGATAGAGATATTCGTATACCCTAAACATGTCCATTGCATAAAAGGTGGGAAAAAAGATGAAACACCTTTCAAGAGTAGTTACCTCTGAATAGTGAAACCACAGACAATTGCTGTTTTCTTCTCTTTTTATGCATTCCCTAAATTTCCTCTTATTTATCATCAGGAAAAGATATTTTGATACAATGGATTTGTTTCTATTAATAGACCCCTGGATGTGGTCTGCTCGAGAGTTTTAGCAAGAAGAAATGTTAAATAATTTTAGCATACAAGAATATCTATGGCCAATGTGCCTATGAGCAAGAAATATGAGAAGTTTGATCTAAATACAGAAAAGCTGAATTCAATTCACATGTCGTGGATGAGGCACCAAGAACAAAAAGAAAAAAAATGTATTATGCTCAAAAGTGATGGTTGGTGGCCACAGTTTATATTTCATGGCTTGCCAAGAGACTGTGTTTTGCCAACTTTGCAAGACCTACTCTTTACATGATGGGATGAACAACGAGATAAAAACTATAAATTACCAAGGACAATTTAGGGGATATTGTTAAGGAATTAGAGTAGAATGTGGTCATTTATTTCATTTTACTATATTCAGACATTATAAAATTTTGTTGGAGAAATTTACTAAATATCTTCCCTAAAATGAAGACATTTTTTAGACCCAAAGATCCTCAGATGCCCAATTTCTTGGATCACTATTGGCTCGTAAAAGAGATCATGCTTATTGATGTGATAAAGTATCTGAACAAAACGAAATTAAAACTATGGAAACACAAAACACACGATTTGCTTTCATGAAAATATGAACGTGTCTAAACTCAACGTGGACCCCTGGATGGAGTGATCTACATTCCTCCTTCCTCTCCATGCTGCACTCTGGGTAAATAGAATCGCAGTCTCAGAAAAATTGTGGAGCTATGTTATGGAAATTAATTTGCAGTTTCAGAAGAGAGTTGTGGGAGGAAGGAAAAAAAATTAACTGCTTCTCCAATCTTCCATAAATTATGAGTGCTTGACTGGAAAGGCAGAGGCCAGTGAAACCAAAGGAAGGGGAAGGGGCTCCATAGATGATCATCTAGGGGGCTGAATGTGTTCTATCGTCTGGGCAATGACACGGACCCCGCATCAACGGATTGCAGCACATTCTCCAAGTACGTGTATCTTCTTTCAGCTGGAAACAAGTGACAAAAAGTACGTATCCAACAAAGTTTTTGACACTTTTATCACTGAAGACCTTATCTGGAATTCTCAGAAGGAGAAAGTACTCATGGGACTGGATTATTTGCAAGACTTGTTACACATTTATTGACTTCAGCTAAGTATATGTTCAAATTCCAATCCCTCCCCCCGCCTTTTTTTCCCAATATGTTTGAGTGGCTAAAACTCCAGAATAGGTAATATATTTTTTAAACACCCATTTATGCAAACCCAGTATAAATTAGATATATTTTTTAATCACATTAATCCTTCTATGGCAGCCGTCACGAGCCTCATTTTTCAGATGAAATGTCTGAAATCCAAGGGTGAAGTGATGTAGGGTCTTACTACAGATCGCAGGTGGGAGAATTGAAATGCAAATCTATCTTCTGGTTGTAAAATGGTAACTTTCACATATAGCATGCATCCTTCTCCAAAAAGTTCAAGTTTTATCTTTCTTCTCTTTAACTCATGACAGTTTCTTATTACACTGGATTATGATCAGGATCTCCACTTATCTATTTATACATCATGTTCATTGTTCCTATCTTATGCAGAATAGTACAAAACGTTGTTCAATGACTTTTTTTTTTTTTTTTTGGCACGACTAGGACTGCTTTACATGATTTTTCTCTTCCAGTTTAAAGTATGAGAATTATTTTAAATACCTCAAAATATTAAACCATTCTTAAGTTACTGGTGTGGATACTGTGTGGTCAAGGTGCTTTTTCTCTTAATATGTTGTTGGATTCAATTTGTTTATAGTTTATCTAGAATGTTTGCATTTATTCATAAGTGAATCAGCCCACAGCTTTACTATGTTATTATGCAATGTTTGGTTTCCAATGTTCACTTTAAGAAAAAAGCATTTGTCTGTACTTTATAACACTTCAAACAATTGTGGAATCATGTATTCCTTAAATTGGGGGTGAGAATTCACCCAACAACATAAGAAAAAGAAAAAACAGGAGAAGTAGAGCTTCCTACATCTAAAGACTGTGAGTCTTATCTTTTTTTTTAATTTTTTAACATTTATTTATTTTTGAGACAGAGAGAGACAGAGCATGAACGGGGGAGGGGCAGAGAGAGAGGGAGACACAGAATCGGAAGCAGGCTCCAGGCTCTGAGCCATCAGCCCAGAGCCCGACGCGGGGCTCGAACTCACAGACCGCGAGATCGTGACCTGAGCTGAAGTCGGACGCTCAACCGACTGAGCCACCCAGGCGCCCCCGTGAGTCTTGTCTTTAATGAGCAAACTTCCAGATGGATCTGAACCATGAAACTTCTGCCTTAACCTCTCCACCTAAACTGAGGAGTCGACTTAACTCCAAGGGGACAAGAGCCACTAAGAAGGAACCGTACCTCTCCAAATGGAGGGACCAGGGTGTGTGCATCTCAGCGCTAGAAATTCCAGACAATTTGCCAAACTGCTAAATACCACCTGCCTCTGTAAACACACGTTGCTTTTCGTACACAACATGTTCCAGGTACAAGGCAGCTCTCTACCAAGGACCCAGGCGCTGTGATTTTCTGACTTTGCCCTTTCCACATGTTAGCAAGCTGCCACAGCAGTCCCGACTGCCACAGGCTAACATGACAATATCCAGAGAGGAAGGAAGGTATTTCTTCCCCGATGTCTACTTTATTAGGTAAAACATTTTCCAAGAGCTCTTAGTAGACATCCCCTCCTGTCCCTTTTACCAGGAAATGTATCTTATGTCCATGCCATAGATGCAACGGAGATGAGAACACAAGTACAAGGCATTTCAGCATCTATTGTAGGAGTTTGCTCTCTCAGCAAAGCAAGAAATGAAGGAGAAAGAGCTGTTCTGAAGGCCATCAACGCTTTGGTCACAGGAGAATAAGGGACGATGGGCGCCCAGGTAAGACCCATTGGGGATGAGAGGAAAGAGCAACAAAGAAGGGAGTATTGGGCTACAAAACACAAGCATGTTCATGTCCCAGGGCTGAGAATTACAGAGGAAAGTGTAGTTGTCTTTCAGTATTGTGCATGGGCTAGGCTTTGAATACATTTTGAATTTTCCCATAAGATTGAATGGATGGAAAAGGTAAGGTCAATAAGGTCTGGATGTACTCAGGGAAGCCCAGGATAGGAATATTTGAGAGCACATCTTATTTTTCTGACATTGAACTCAAAGAATATAGCAGTTAATTTTTACCTGATCAAAGACCAGGGCGAAGCCTGGACACTGCAGTAGTTCAATCATTGTTACGCCCACATGGGATATTTTAGGTATGGGACCTCAGGCTGTTACGGGGACTCACGCTGTCCTATATCCCTCTTCATTTTGTTAATCCACTAATACTATCTTTCATCACAGGGATGACAATGCCCGGCGTATGGGAATAGAGATTATTTATTGCGGAAGGAAAAGAGATCTGTCTCCAATATGGCAAAATAAAGAGTAGCAATTCCTTATCATTCTTTGTGTTAAGTGTGTTACTGAGGCTTACCTCATCAGTGTTTAATCGGCTTCCTTCCTATTTTTCCCTCCACGAAGCCAGAGAGGTACATATTAAACACAGGAGTTTTTGACAGCTTCCTCTTCCCTAGGGCAGCTTGCTCAACTAATAATAACTAAGATATCTTTTGACAAGTGCAGCTAAGAGCTGGTAAAGCTTAGTCAATCTACATCGCCTTGTTGGCACTTCCTTTCCATTTTAGACCTGCCTTACCTTGAATAATGGAAACTGAACAATGGCCGCAGAAGCCATACAATCCAAGAGAGATAGTGGGTGAAATCGGGCAAGGAGGGTTAGTGGGGATGAATGCAAAACCATACTCATATTGATCAAGGGAAGGAAAATACTTTTTCCAACTGCAATTGCGGCTGAAACCCATAAATTAGATGATTGAAGTAATAAGACACGTGAAATGGCTTTTAAGTCCACTACCTACTCTGTGTAATAAATTTCAAATGACATCGAGGCTTTTAGTGGAGAGAATGATTTATTGCCATCTGCAAGAAGGAAGCTTTCGGGGATTATCTCTAACGTGGCAAAACACGATTCCAAATTTCACAAAATTAGCAAAGCTTAGTGAAGCTTGGTGACTGAACTGACAAGCAAGCTCAGAAAGAAATGTTTAATGGAACAAAAATAACTGCAAACATGCGCTCTCACATACCAATACTTAGGCGTGTATTATCTCCTCAAAAGAAATCCAAATTTAATGTTAAAGGAAGACGTTTAATTTTTTATTAAAAAAACATTCCTGAGAATGTTTGATTTGGTTTTTGATTATTTTTACTATGCGCACATATCCCCAAAAGAACATAGAAAAGTATAAATATATTCCAACTTGCTTTCATGGTGGAAGGGCCAAAATCCTAAGTTGACTGAACTTTTCTTGCCTCAGGGAACACCCTTCATTCAAAAAAAGCTGACAGAGTTTAACGAACTACCTGAACAAGGCATAGAAGGGACAATTGAGGAAGTAACTTTCCACAGCCATCTCTTTTTTGTTTTTTTTTTAAGTTCATTTATTTATGTTGAGGAAGAGAGAGAGTGCACACGTGCATTCATGGGAAGGGGCAGAGAGAGAAAGAGAGAGAGAATCCCAAGCGGACTCCACGCTTGCAGGGCAGAGCCCAGCCCAATGCAGGGCTTGAACTCATGAACCGTGAGATCGTGACCTGAGCCAAAATCAAGAGTCAGATGCTTAACCTCCTGAACCACCCAGGTGCCCCACATATCCATCTTTTAAAAAAATTTGCAGTTAGGTGACTTAGGTAAAATCTGAGAGGTTCGTACAAAAGGGTATTATTAGCAGCGGAGCAAACAGCCTGACAGGAAATGACAAAGAAATCTGAGGATTGGGACAGGAAGCGACGAGAATGATGCCAGGAAGTCTGAGACCTGAAAAGACTTCCTGGATCTGGGATCTATGGCCACTTGTGCTTTCCTCTTGCCCATCTATCTAATCCTTTTGTCCCGGCAGCATTGCAAAGAATCAGAAAGTTGGGGATCCGGAAGCAGGACTTCCGTGCAGGCAATAGGCTCTCACTGCCAGAATTCTCGGATTCCAGATAGGCAATATTGGAGGTTTTTTTTCCTTTCCTCCTGGTCTAGGATGAGCAGCACTGGGCTTTCAAGAGGGGCGACATCAGCCTGGCATATATTGTGTCCCCTCCAGTGCCACTCTTTCCCTTTCTTTACCCACAGTCCCCTCACTTTCTGAGGACCTGTACTCAGTCCTGGCTGAGACGGAATTGGCAGCCGTGCATTAACCATTTGTTGAACCTCTTTGTTTTCCCTCCACATCACCTATTTTACTACCACAGAGACTCAGATTTCATTATCTCGCCTGTCAAGACTACAGTCTAAGAAAGGAAATGTTTTGGATATTAACGCAGCCTCTTATTCCCCCTCTAAATTGAACGGAACTGTGTTCCAATTTTTAATGATTTCTCCATTACCGCAAGATAGAAAAATAGCAAAAAAAAAAAAAGAAAAAAAAGTGCTTCTCAGTTACATAATTAAAAAGAGTATCTTCCTTAGATAATTTTCAAGTTGCCAATCTGAGAACCGTACATGGCTTAATTGTTAACAAGTGGTACGATGGGACAAATAACTAAAGTGGGGGTGAATCATACAGTGTGATGATGTGTTTTTGTCCAACTCCTCCTCATAGAAGCAAACTATTCCTACAAATGATAACTGGTAATTAAAAGTCACAAAACACATCATGTTTGAGGTAGCCAGTGTCTCTGGATATGCCAAGGCATTCTCTCCCACTGATTAATTACTAAAATATTCTGTCTCGGGATACCTGGGTGACTCATTTGATTAAGTGCCCGACTCTTGATTTCAGCTCAGGTCATGTTCTCACAGTTCACAAGACTGAGCCCTGCGTCAGGCTCTGTGCTAACAGCATGGAGTCTGCTTGAAATTCTCTCCCTCTCTCTCTCTCTCTTTCTCTGTCTGCCCCTCCCCCACTTTCTCTCTCTCTCTGAAAATAAATAAATATTAAAAAATAAATAAATAAGGGGCGCCTTGGTGGCTCAGTCAGTTGACCTTCTGACTTAGGTTCAGGTCATGATCTCATGGTATGTGAGTTCAAACCCTGCGTCGGGCTCTGTGCTGACAGCTCGGAACCTGGAGCCTGCTTCAGATTCTGTGTCTCCCTCTCTCTCTGACCCTCCCCTGTTCATGCTCTGTCTCTCTCTGTCTCAAACATAAATAAACACTAAAAAAAAATTAAAAACAAATAAATAAATAAAATGTATCTCACAGATGTATGAGTATCAAACAAATCACTTCTTTCCAACATTTCCATTTGCACTAAATCTGGATGAACAGAAGTAATCCTCCCTATAAGTAATAAAATATTCTTCAAGAAAGTAGACCCATCATTTTAGAAATGTGGAGAAGTATTTCAGTCAGGGATGAGCTCCCCAAACCCTGTGATTTGAATTCAGAAAGCAATTAGTAACTACGTGTTCTCTCAGTTTCCAAGTTAACAGAAAGACCTGTGTCCAAGAATACTGGAATCTCACCACAGACACTATTCGAAAATAATATTATTAATTGAAAAGTAGTTCTTTCTCAGAACCCATTTGTTCTAACTATCTACTGCTATATAACGAAGCACTCTCCAAACCTAGTGACATAAAAATAGTGACCACGTTCTCATGGCCACGGAGTCTGTAGGTCAGGATTTTGAGCAGAGCACACTGGGGAAGGCTTGTCTCTGCTCCAAGGCATCCTGGGTCTCTGCTTGAAGACTCAAGTGGGTTGAGAGTGACTCAATCGTTGGGGACTAGACTCATCTGGAATCTTCTTCACTCACATAACTGGTGCCTGAGCTCAGCTAGGGCTGCTAACCAGCATGCCGGCAGATAGTCTCTCCACGTGGCCCGGTCTTACCCCAGCATGGCCCCTGGGCCTCAGAAAAAGCCCTCTGAGATGGAACATCTGGTAAACAGGAGATCAAGGCAGACATCGCTCGGCCTTTTCTGGCCCAGCCTCAGATCATATAGTATCTCTTCCACTAAATCCTGTTCTTTGCAAGTGAGTCCCAAAGGCCAGCCCAGTTTCAAAGGAAAAGCAATGAGACTTTGTCTTTGATGGGGGAGTGGCAAGGTCACATTGCTGAAGAGCCTGAGGGATGGGAGATGTCGTGGCCATCTTAGGAAAAGTCAATCTGTCACACTATCCAAGGAGGAGGGTGGGATTTAAAATTCATTTAGCATCTTTTACATGCCATTCTTTATTTTTTCTAATGTTTATTTATGTTTGAGAGAGAGAGACAGAGAGAGACAGAGACAGAGAGAGAGAGAGAGAGAGAGAGAGTGGGGGAGGGGCAGAGAGGGAGACACAGAATCCAAAGCAGGCTCCAGGCTCCCAGCTGTCAGCACAGAACCCGACACGGGGCTCGAACCCAAAAACCACAAGATCATGACCTGAGCCGACATTGGGGGCTTTACCAACAGAGCCATCCAGGTGCCCCAGAAGCTTCTGACTTCAAAAAAACAAATGTTTCATTATTATTTGAGATTCTACATGTTGAGTAAGCAGTTCTGATATTGGCTGGACCTGTAGTGGTCTGAGAACTTGGTTGATCTGGAACCACCAAGAGGGCTCCCATGGCTGGCCCGAGATGCTGGTTTTTAGCTGGGAGCTCAGATGGTCAGCTGACTACAACATCTACAGAGAACCTCTCCCATCGACTCAAGCATCCCACAGAATGGGGGCTGGGTTCTGAGAGGCAGTATCCCAGAGCAAGCATCCCCAGAGACAATAAATGAAAGCTGCCAGCCCTCACAAAACTTGACTCAGAATTGCCAGGGTCCGATATCGGCCATATTCAACTGGTTAAGCCGTCACAGCACCTTTGAGATTCTAGAGTGGAGAAAAGCAGTTTCACTCTCAAAGGCGAGCAGTCAGGAATGGATAGACATCTCTATCCACCACAGAAATCATAGAGTGAGAAAGAAAACACAAATAGAAACTATTTTGGTACCACTTCTGTTTGTGAACAGTTAGGCTCATCAGACACAACATAGTTGGTTAAGCAAAGCTCAAGGCAAATGTTCTGAACCCTTGATTCAGTGTTCAGAAAGAGGAAACCCGTTTCTGGGTGGCTCAGTTGGTTGAGCATCTGACTCTTGATTTCACCTCAGGTCATGATCCCAGAGTTGTGGCTCAGTGTGGAGCCTGCTTAAGATTCTCTCTCTCCCAGGGCGGTGAAGCATCCAACTTGGCTCAGGTCATGATCTCACACTTTGTGAGTTCCAGCCCCACGTCGGGCTCTGTGCTGACAGCTCGGAGCCTGGAGCCTGCTTCGGATTCTGTGTCTCCCTCTCTCTCTGCTCCTCCCCCACTCATGCTCTCTCTCTCTCTCTCTCTCTCTCTCTCTCAAAAATAAACATTAAAAAAAATTTCTCTTCCTCTGCCCCTCTCCTGTACTCACGTGCTCTCTCTCTTTCTCTAAACTTAAAAAAAAAAAATAGGAAACCTGATCTTCCCCAGTTGTCAGTAGGTCAGGGTGCCCTACAAAAGGGATTTGTATCATTTCTTTGTGAAGTACTTGAGACAACGCAACTTAAGAGTGCAAGTTGGTTACACATATGCCAGCTACCATCCTAAACAACTGCCCCCTTATTTTATCTAATGCAAATTGAAAAAAAAAAAGTTGCATGGGAAAAGGATCATGATGTTAGTTAAAAAGAGAGAGGGTTATAAACTTGTATTTATACCATCATTCTGATACTGCTTTTGCTTGTATGTTTTTCAAAGTGTTGGCATTTCATGCAATAGTATATGGAGGTTCAAGTTCACTATCTTCTGCTGCTCCTAGAGGCAGCATACTGTATATCCTTGGGGATGGTTTCCAGAGATTAAATGTCAAGACTGGAGCTTCTGAGCACCTGGGAAGCTAAATGCTCTGTGGCTGGTCCGAGGACCTGGGACCTGGCCATCTTAAACATGGAGTTGCCCAGGTGAGCCTTCGAATGTCGTGATACAAACAAGCGAGAAAGAACGCCTGGGTATTTACGAGGGTCCGAGCCAGGGTGTCTGCTCCGAAGGGCTGGAAGAGTGGGAGGTTCTTCAGAATTTTGAGAAAAGCATGAGAAGGTTGACAATACGTCCAGGGAGGGAGTGTAGGTTGCAAGTTTAAGTCTAATGGAAGAGCAAGCCGCAGGTGGAGGGGCCTTTGCATGGGGTATGTGGGAGGCCACTGGGGGCATTAAGCTCCACGGGTCTGAAAACCATAGCAGGTCCGGGGGTGGGACAGGGCAAGAGGCAGAGGGGAGCACTGTCTCTAAATAAACTGAAGAACGGAGGCTCTTCCTGATTTCCTGGATGGCAGGATGTTGCCGTTCTGTGCCAGTCTAAGGAAAGAGAGAGAAAAGGCTGAAAATAACTAAGACTGGATTTCAGCCCCAATGAATGCGAACAGAGCCAGACGAAATTTGATTGTGCCCAGTATTAAGAAATGTGAGTTGACTTTTAGCTGAAGAGCAATTCAGACCTTTCCTTCCTTCCTTCCTTCCTTCCTTCCTTCCTTCCTTCCTTCCTTTTTCTTTCTTTCTTTCTCTTTCTTTTTCCTTCTTTATTTTCTTCTTCTTCTTCTTCTTCTTCTTTTCTTTTTCTCTATCTCTGTCTCTCTGTCTCTCTCTGTCACACACACACACACACACACACACACACAAGGAATAGAAGAAAAACATACTATAACTATTAACAATCATGATTTATATGCTGTTAAATGATGGCTGACATTGTTACATTTTTCAGGGTTTTTCTTTTTTCTTTTTTTTGGCAGTGACCATACATTAATCGCAAAATTGCAAAAGGATAGGACAAAATAGAACCTAATTAGATGACAAGCAAAAACCTAAAGTGTATTCTACTCCCCAGTAATCCCCCTTGAGCCAGGACCAGGCACATGGCTTTACGCGAGGTCCAAGGAAATGAGTTTCTATGGTCAAAGACAGAGCAGCATGACTGTAGCCAAAACAGTCGAAGTAGAGAAGAACTTCCGCCCAGTGTTGACAAACACACTCAGCGGCTCTTACTCAGCACGCTTACTCTCTGCTCTCACTACTGTCAACGGATAGAAGATTACTCTGGAGCTGACTCCACAAATGGGGCTTTACTCTTATTCCAGTGAAATTAAGCTTTCTATGAAATAAAGAAAACAAATAAAACATTTGCCAACCGTATCCATCTTCCTTTTCCATCTCTGGAAGGGGTAGGTTCTAGGGTGAGGTCAGAGGAAGAAGGAACAGAGGGAGTGAAAATAAGTCAAAATTTTGTTTTCAGAAAAGAGAACAAAAAGAAGAAAGAGAAGAAGGCAGTCGTAACTCACCGAGTAACAATGATATCTGGTGCTTCACAGGAAGCACGGGGTCTCTTTGGGTGCCATGAAAGTGGGGTGAGCATCTTTCACGATAGGGATGTTTCCAACCCATTTATCCTAAGGGCTCAAAATACATAAATTTGTTTCTCTTGGACTCATGAGTGAAAATGAGAAATATACAGTCTTTCATCAAGCAGTTGAAGGTCAAAGGCAGGGAAGACAGGGCGATTGGGATCAAGACAGAAGACTACGACTCCTTCTGGGTTCATCAACTGGATTTTTTAAATTTTTTTTTTTTTTTTCAAAGTTTATTCATTTTTGGGACAGAGAGAGAGACAGAACATGAACGGGGGAGGGGCAGAGAGAGAGGGAGACACAGAATCGGAAACAGGCTCCAGGCTCTGAGCCATCAGCCCAGAGCCCGACGCGGGGCTCGAACTCACGGACCGCGAGATCGTGACCTGGCTGAAGTCGGACGCTTAACCGACTGCGCCACCCAGGCGCCCCAACTGGATTTTAAAAGTATCACATCAGAGCAACTTTACTATGAAAAGCCAAGTGAATTAGTCAGTCTTCCCCAGAGAGACAGAATCAATAGGATGTGCGTGTGTGTGTCTATGTATCTATGTATCTATCATCTATCTATCTATCTATCTAGAGATTTTATTTTATTTTATTTTTTAATGTTTATTTGTTTTTGAGACAGAGAGAGAGCATGAATGGGGGAGGGTCAGAGAGAGGGAGACACAGAATCTGAAACAGGCTCCAGGCTCTGAGCTGTCAGCACAGAGCCCGATGCGGGGCTCGAACTCACAGACCGCGAGATCACGACCTGAGCCGAAGTCGGACGCTTAACCAACTGAGCCACCCAGGTGCCCCTATCTAGCGATTTTAAAAACTCAATTCATCCTACTATGGGGACTGGAAAATTCAAACTCTGCAGAGAGTGTGGTCAGATTGGAGAGCCAGGGAAGAAGTGATATTGCATCTAGAGTCCTAAGGCAGTCTTCCTCCAGAATTCCTTCTTCTTCAGGAGACCTCAGTCTTTTTCTCCTGAACCCTTCCACTGATTGGATGAGGCTCACCACATTCTGGAAGGTAATCTGCTGTACTTGAAGTTTATTGATTTAAATGTGAATCATATCTAAAAATGACCTCACAGCAACATCCAGACTGATGTTGACCAAACATTTGGATATCACAGATAAGTCAAGTTGACAGGTAAAACTAACCATCACAAAAAGCAAACACTTCACAAAATGCCAAGAGTACACAAGAGAGAGTAAAAGTGACTCAGATGATGAAATGGTGTCATAATGAAGATATTTTTTTCGAAATGTACCACTCAATAACAAAAGTTGGGACTGTCAATTGCACGCGGTTGTTCTACAGTGGGTGGAAGCGGAGCTTTCTGTCAAAAAGACAAGTATCAGGGTGTCTGGGTGGCTCAGTCAGTTAAGCATCCAACTCTTGATTTTGGCTCTGGTCATGATCTCACGGTTCATGAGTTTGAGCCCCACATTAGGCTGACAGCATGTGGAGCCTGCTTGAGGTCCTATCTCTGCCTCTCACCCTCTTTGTCTCTCTCTCTTTCAAAATAAATAAATAAACTTAAAAAAAGAGAGAAGAGTAACAGGTCCACCTGTTTCCTGAATCAACTGAATATTTTAAAGTATCTTTTCTCAGGGCGCATAGGTGGCTCAGTTAAGCGTCTGACTTTGGCTCAAGTCATGATCTCACAGTTCATGGGTTTGAGCCCTGTGTCGGGCTCTGAGCTGACAGCTTAGAGCCTGGAGCCTGCTTTGGATTTGTGTCTCCTTCTCTCTCTGCCCCTCCCCTATTCATGCTCTGTCTCTCTCTCTCAAAAATAAACATTAAAATAAATTTTTAAAAAACTAATAAATCATCTTTTCTCTAAACCCACTTTCACTGTGACATTCTGATTTTCAGAAAGGACCATTAATTAATTCTTGTGGCTACCTGGTTGTTACTCTAACAGTCTAAAGAGTATCTGGGTCTGGACCAAACCTTGGCCACCACACTTAACCTTATTTTCCTCAATTCTCCATGTACAACGCTGGTTACAATCAACACGTCACTTTGTAGTTCTACAGAATCTCAACACTGTTCCTGCTTTGTAGCCCTGTTTATTTTCTTCTCATCTACAATTTTTTTCCTCTGTCTGTTCGCCAAATGTACTGATCCTTCACAGAGTAACACAAGCTCTATCTATCAATCAGTCAAGTTCATCTCTGAATTCTCCATTTTTGCCACCACCAAGTGCTCAGTACACCTTCATTAAATACTTCATAATACGATAAAGCAACCTAAGGTCAATGATACTATTGCAATAAACTCATTTCTATTAATTTTGTTTCTAAACTTTGCTGATATGAAGAGGAATAATAAATATAACATCCAAGGAACTGCATTGCTATCCAATCAGTACACAAATAATTTATAGTGACAGAATCACAACATTTTATTTTCAATAACAAAACATCTATTGAAGTCCTACGATATGTACCAAGAGCTGGACTAGATTCTGGAGTTAAAATGAGAGATGAGATGGCAATCTGGCAGGGGAAAAACAAAACAAAACAAAAATTAAATGTCTTGTTGATACAGCAGGATACTTGTATAATAGAAAATAAGCAAAATACTTAGAAACCATCTCATGCATTTCTTTATTTTATTTTTTTTTAATTTTTTTTCTTCAACTTTTTGGGGGGGGGGACAGAGAGAGACAGAGCATGAACGGGGGAGGGGCAGAGAGAGAGGGAAACACAGAATCGGAAACAGGCTCCAGGCTCTGAGCCATCAGCCCAGAGCCTGACGCGGGGCTCGAACTCACGGACCGCGAGATCTTGACCTGGCTGAAGTCGGACGCTTAACCGACTGCACCACCCAGGCACCCCAACATTTCTTTATTTTAAACCTGAAGACACCAAGGCTCAGAAAGCAACAAGCAGCTGGTCCACAGTTACATGTATATTTAGGCAGCAGAACCTGGTACTGGACCCCAAGCCATCCATTGGTTGCTTCAATTCATTACAGCCCATGGAGAGAACAGGTTCACCCACATAGCATAGCAAATCAGCACAGCTCCAGATTTCACCTAAAAAGCATCTCATCAGGCTCTCAAGCCAGGATTTTTTTTTTTTTTTTTTTTTTTTTTTTGTAGAGCAATGGCCCAGTCTGGGAGCGGCAAAGCATTAATCTCACCATTAAGGCCCTGACACTGCTGAGATCTTTACCACCAGTGAGTAGCAATTATTTTTGTAGTAGAGGTCCATGTACAGAGAATTGATTCTCCAGTGCATATGAATATCCCCTATTAGCCCCACTTGATAAGTGGGGGCTGTGCTCAGGGCTGCAGTGGAGGGCTACAATTGCCCAATCGAATAGTCTCTCTTCATGCATAAACATTACTCCTGCTATCACTAATGGGATAGGGTTCCACAGCGCTGCGGAAAATAGAGCCCACAGTCTTGTGATAAATCTGTCAAATGTGACATGCTCTATGTGAAGAGCAGCGCCACGGCTGATTAAATGAGCAACCCGGTGTATGGTACAATAATGCGTCAAAGCACTCGGGCGCAGACAGCTGGTTCGAAGCTCCGGGAGACAAATCAGGACTTCAAAGATGAGTCATTAGAAGGAACCCAGGTTAAAAAAAAAAAAAAATACCCATACTGGAAACACTGCAGACTTCTCTGATGAACATGCCCTTCACTCCCCTTCTCTTCCTTGCCTTCTTTTGGTCACTCTCCTAAAACCCAACGTGGAAGTCTGGACAAGGTGCCCTACGGTACTGAGGTGAGAGCCAGAAACACAGCTCATCGTACACAGCTCATCGGTGGTCTGGCTGGATGAGACACAGGCCAACCGCTGATCTCTGGCTGTCCTTCCATGCTGTGACCACGGGACACGCCACATGCCCTACCTGACAAAATCCCCAAAGACCAAAGCTCTTCCTTCCCTCCCTTTCCCCCTTTCTTCCCCCACCACGTAGTGATATTGTGACATAATATGAAATATATATTTGGTTTGTGTCCCTGGCTCCTAAGACCCTTGGAATTTCTCCAATGATGAAGGTTAGTGGAGCATCTTCTGTTATTCATAACAAGTCCCTTTCCACCACACCTGGGTTTATGCTGATGAGGTGACTCTTGGAGGTTGGAGGCTGGTTGCTGAGGAACCAATCATGTGACTAAGGGGTTGGAACTTTCTTTCCCACCCCCAGCCTCTGGGGGCTCAATCACCTACTGCCAGTGACATAAAGAATCATGCCTACTTAACAGAAACTCTGTAAAAATCCCTACGTGACAGGTTTGTGAGAGCTTCTGGGTTGGTGGACACATCAAGGTGCGAACAGGGGTGCACCTGAATGGGGCTTGAAGCTCTGTGCCCCTTCCCTATACTTTGCTCTATGCATCC
The DNA here is from genome assembly GCF_016509475.1 of Prionailurus bengalensis. Lineage (NCBI taxonomy): Eukaryota > Metazoa > Chordata > Mammalia > Carnivora > Felidae > Prionailurus > Prionailurus bengalensis. The sequence continues at coordinate 10,038,840 of NC_057349.1, read as the reverse complement.
CTTCCGTGTGGTTCTTCCTGAGCTATATCCTTTATAATACATCAGTAACAGGGAGTAGTGTTTCCCTGAGTTCTGTGAGCCATTCTAGCAAATTATCCAACCCAGGGAAGGGTCATGGGGACCCCTGTCAGTCACAAGTATGGGACAGGAGGCTTGCACTTGCAATTGGCCTGTGAAGTGGGGGCGGGCTTCTGGGACCAAGTCCTCAACCTGCGGGGTCTGTGCTGACTCCAGGTAGCTAAGTGTCAGAATCGAATTCAATTTATGTGCAAGGGACATTCTGGCTCTGCTTCAGATAATACCGCATCAACTCTACCAGTCCGATACTGGCAAATCCTACGTACTTCTGGGAATGATGTCTTACAGACTATTCACGAAAATAAATTACAAAGCCAATTTGCAAAAAAACAAAACCAAAAACAAAAAAACAAAAAACAGCCCTTGGAGTGCCTGGATGACGAGATGGGTTCACTGTCTGATTCTTGATTTTGGTCCAGGTCACGATCCCAGGGTCATGGGATCAAGCCCCCCCTCCCCCCGCCCCACCGCCTTGATCTCTGCTGAGCATGTAACCAGCTTGAGACCCGCCCCCCTCTCTCTCCCCTGCCCCCTTGCACCCTCCCTGCTTGCACTCATTCCCTCTGTCTAAAATTTTTTTAAAAAGGCTTTTTGAAGACTTTTTACATTATTCATTTGTTTGTTTATGCGCTCATGCATCCATTTACATAAACTCTATTTACAGTTCACAGTGTAGGTAGTGTGCTGGACTCCAAGGGTCTAACGTCTGCTGGAGACATTTTTTCTGTCCTCAAAGAGTTTAGTACCTCAGCAGGGTTTAACACACCTTTTCTGTAGAAACCAGATAGTAAATCTTTTAAGCTTTGCAGGCCATCAGGTTTCTGCTGCAATTCGTTAACCGTCACGGTAACGCCAAAGCCGTCATAAATCATATGCGAATAAGTAACCGAGTTCCAACGAAACTTTTTTTTAATGGATCTAAAACTTGAATTTCATACAATGTTCACATGCGACAAACTATCATTCTTCTTTTGACTTTTTTTTAAGACACGAATGTCTTAAAAATGTAAGAACCATTCTTCTCTCACAAACCATACAAAAACAGGAGGTAGGCCAGATTTGGTCCATGGGCTCTACTTTGGCAACCCCTGGTCTACATGGGGAGAACTGGGGTCTACAGAGAGTCTGTAGATCACTCTATTCCCATCTGGGTTGATAAGAGGAAAAGAAACCCATATAAATTATGTACCTCCAGGCTCAGGGGTACAAGGCGAGCTTTGGGTTTGACTACATTATGTCTCAACAGAAAGCTAGACAATTGTTGGAGACCACAGAAGTATTTCTCACCTGCTCTTAATGGCATTGTTCCTCATCTGTTAAATGAGATTGAAACTCCCTCCCTCTTGGTGTTATTGCCAGGACTACAAACGATCCTCATAAAATACCCAGCCTGCTCCTAGCCAATAGAATTCACTCCATACTGGCTGCTGTAAACAAATCAGCTTTGCCATACAGGGTGCACAGGGAATCTGAAGGATTGTTCTTCCATTTTAATTTGGATCGGGGCACTTTTCGGTGCCCTTAAAGCAAAGGTGTTTGTTTGGTTGACTGGTTGCTCAATATTTTTAAGTTAGAATTTTATTATTACTATCGTTATTACTTTGATATTTACTGTTTAATTTTGCCTATATTACATACTCATTCATCCTTTTTATTATTTTAAAAAGAAACAGAAAGGCCATATATATGGGAGATAGTCTTGCCCACAGCTTATGCCCCAAAGAAGAGAAACATAAATATAGATACCCCTTCTCTCCTTTTCTTGGGAATGTCAGTCCCCTAAAAAGATCTCCTTTTCTGATTTGGGTTAGTACTCTTTGCCCGAGAATAATCCTTCGGCTATAGACTGAACGTTTGCTTCCCCCCGGCCCCCAAATCCATATGTTGAAACCTAATCCCCAATGGGATGGTATTTGGACATGGGGCCTTTGGGAACTGATTAGGTCATGAGTGTAGAGCCCTCATATATGGGATTAGTGCCCTTATGAAGAGACCTTTCTCGGGTCTTCTTCCACTATGTGTAGATATGGTGAGAAGATAGCCATCCCTGAACCAGAAAGCTGGCTCTCACCAGACACCAAATCAGCCGGCACCTTGATCTTAGAATCCCCAGCCTCTAGAACCCTAAGAAATACACTCCTGTTGTTTATAAGCCACCCAGGCTATAGTAGTTTGTTGTAACAGCCCAACTGGACTAAGACGCCTTTCAAACAACGATCACTCCATACAAAAGCACAGACTCTGAATTGTGCAGCAAATTCCTACTTTCCCCTCCATCTTGCACACACACGCTTGCCAGCCTCCGATGAAACAGTAGATTCAGACCTAATCACAGCACTGGAATATTCCCGAACCTCTAAGCTTCCCTTATACCGCGTACATGAACCTGCCCTTCATAAGGACAGTGCCCACCTACACCACTCTGCCCAGCATCCAAACTTTTTAAAACTCAGCTAGCATCCATAGAGTTTCTAAATTAAGTAGAATAAGGTTGCAGACTTATTGCTTCCTTTTGTTTTTTTTTAAGTAACTTGATGAAACTTTTTATATGAACTGGTTCCAAGCATACCAATCCTTAAAAAGTAGCAAATCCCTCCTTAGGCTGATGCAGCGGACTTAAGTACAGCTTAGAGTTGAACAAATAACCGGACCTGGTGGGTAATTGTTGTCAGAAATAACACTTTGACATGCGCTGTGTTAAAATAAAATGAGTCTATTTCACAAACATTTTCCAATGGAGCAGGATTTTTAAAAATAGGTAACCTCGTTCAGTTACATTCCCAGTTGTGAGACTACTTTTTCACTTCATAATTACAAGTGACAGATGTTGAGCTCCTAACTCAGACCTGGCAGTATGCTAAGTGCATTACTGTATATAATTCTCACACAGCACCATGGACTGAGGACTACTGTTGTTTTTATTTTATAGATAAGAAAAGTCAGGATTAAAAGAGTACCTTGTCCAGGATCCCACAGCTCATAAATGATGAATGTAGATTTGATTTTTGGTTCCTCTGACTTAACCACATATGGGTCTAAGGGCTAAGCAACGTTGTTTCTGATGAGCCGATTCGTTCCCCTCTGAACCCACTAGAAGGATCTAGAGTTTTTCTAAAGTCAAGTGCTTGCATTTATTCTTTAGATTAAAAACGTTTATACTATGTGTCCAGAATGCTACATCTTCTCTGAGTACTTGTTTGAGCACATGAAGAGACAGAACTCTTTTTTTTTTTTTAATTAATAATGGCCTTAGTTATAACCATTTCTACGGTCCAACTCCTTAGGTAAGAATGAAAGTGGTGTCCAAACATTTCGCAACATCTGTATGCCTGGCATTTAAATCATATGGGCTTCTTCAAATGTCCATTGATTGATGGATGGAAGAGAACATACAGTGGAGTGTTACATAACCATATAAAAAAAAAGAATGAAATCTTGCCATTTGCAAAGACGTGGATGGAGCTAGAGAGTATTATGCTAAGCGAAGTCAGTCAGAGAAAAACAAATACCATATGATGTCACTCATATGTGGAATTTAAGAAACAAAAAAAAATGAGCAAAGGGAAAAACAGAGAAAGAGAGACAAATCAAGAAACATACGCTTAAATATAGAGAACAAACTGGTGGTTACCAGAAAGGAGATGGGGGAGGGATGGGTTAAATAGGAGATAGGTAGGAAAGAGTGCACTTATCATGATGAGCACTGGGTGTTGTGTGGAAATGTTAAATCACCGTATTGTACACCTGAAAGTAATATAACACTATATGTTAACTATACTGAAATTAAAAATACATACATACAGCATATGGACATCTTTTTATGAAACAATGTGCTAAGGCTCTCCCCTTAGTCTGACCAGTTCACTTAATCAGACCTTCATTTTGATACTGAAGTTGATTAGAACTCTAATATTTGAACTAAAGAGCAAATGGAAACTTTCTTGCTAAAATAAGTTTGGTCATCACAAATAAAATACATCGTTTTTATTATCCTACATTTTAGAAAAATGCCTTCTCTGAGTTAATTTCATGTTATAACTTTAGCTTTTATAGTTCATGCACATGAGCTTCCATTTTTGGAAGGACTCTGCATCTGTGAGAAAATAACTGAATACATACATTGTTTATTGTATTACCCAATATCCCTTACGTAGAGATCCAAGTGATAGACTCCATCCAAAATTTATTGTAATTGTCTTTCCAAAATAACTTGTAGCCTTCTTAATTACCATTCAATAAATACCATCCTAACCCTTGGGTTTCCTCTATTGTTTTTGTGCCAAACCTGTATTGTGCTTTGTCCTTTGTGAAACCAGAACCAAATTTAGTCCCAGGTATAGTAACCTACTAATCACAAGTTCCTGTTCAAAGTCTCCTGTTTCTCTAAAGTGCATAGGGGTTGCTGCATAAAGTAATGCATAAAGTAATAGGGGTTGATGACATGATTAGTATCTATGCACTGCTCTTTGACTATGAGAAAAATTGTTTCCATATATACAGAGTCTTGTATCAATTATTTAGTCAATGCTCAGACCATATCTGCCAGTCCTTATTCCTTCATGTTATCTTAAAATAAAGGTGATGTCTTAAATAAAGAAACATGTGCTAAATCAATGTGATCCATTTGTCAGTGACATGGAATCGGGTTTGAAAATATACCCTCCCTCCCATGCAGGCCACTTCTGTTAAGTAGATGGTGCTATTTAAAATTGTAAAGTTTCAACAGGTAGACTTTCTCCAGTTGTAGATAATTATGGGAAGAGGAAAAAAGAGTAGAAAATGTACCATCTTGGGTGATATTAGAATATCCTAGCCAACTCTGAAAATATGGACAAATAAAGAGATGCACTGGGGAGGGAGATCTAATAGTGCATTTATACAAATCTATAATACATTTAAGTACAATGGGACGCTGCCTCTACCCAACTATTTATCATTTATTCAATCCAACAAATTTAACAAGTCACTGCTGTATATAAGGCACTTTTCTGGACATGAAGAACAGAAAAGTAAATTAAGTAGTTTTTGCCTTCAAGGATTTTATGAGGTATATAGCATTTGTAACTGTCTTGGGTACAAATACACTTTAATGTTAGGGTTCAAAAGTTGTACCTGACCCTGTGCATCCTCTGTTATATGCTCCTGCCTTATCACAGTTTGATTTGCTTTTCTCCATACTGCTCTTCTAGTGTTTGACACAATTCTATTCCTATTCAAGGTGAGAAGCTTTGTGCGTATTTCCCCATTTCTATACTTTGTCTCTTCCAGGCCAGCTGACCAAAGCCTCCCGGGAAACCTTCCTGGTCAGACATACACTTCTAAGGTCAGATAGGAGAACCCCCAGTTATTCAGGATCGACTCTTTTAGAGAAGACCCTCTCGAAAGGTCGGTAGAATCTCGCTGCCCCCAACAATACTAACACGTTTAACATATGAACAATTGAGTTCATCGGACTCTCCAAAGGCTTTTCTTCTTTTCTTTGTCACTTCAAGAACTGGTTTAAAACACAATTATATGGTAATTATTCCATGTGATGTAATGAGCAACTTCTGACTTCTTTTCCTCATTTCAGACAATTCAATACACACCTGAGACTTCATTCCTCTGCCACAGGTGTGCACATTACCGTCACAGATAGAAAATATAGGATTTCAGAGTTCGAGTAAGACTAGTTCCTACTCAAACCTTTTTCTGCTGACCAGATTAAGTCCTATTTAAATCATTGTCAGCCACATGTCAGGTTATCTCAGAAAAGGTATACACAGAAAAAAAAAAAAAAAAGCAAAAAGGAAGACATGAATTCCCAGAACCCTGGATCGGCTAAAAGTAGAAGTTAAAATGTGATGTACTCGTTCTATTTGTTATGATTCTGAATTATTCAGCAGCACTTTTGGACACAGGGAAAAATGGGCAAATATTGAGTTTGTATATTTGGTCTACTTAATGTCACAAGTTCTGTATAATGTGACAGTATTGCATAATGTACAGTGGAAAAATACATGTTCTGCTCACTTTAGTCTCATAAAACCCTATTTCAAATTTTAAGGCAAAGGCAAATCTAGTGATATTGTCCCTATGGGCTGTTATTTGAACCTCTGCAACTTTGGGCATGTAATATGTGACTATTCACTAATAAGATTATTTAGTCTACAGATCATGAAAGTGTTCTGAAATCTGTTTCAAAAGAATTACTACAGGATTTCCAGTTCCAACAATATGACTGACTAAGTCTGAAGGCTCTCCCAACACAAATTCTTAGAAATAATGGATAAAAGAGAACCAAAAGTCTTCTGAATGCTTAGTTGGCTTTCAGGAATTAGAAGGTGATCTCTAGAGGTTAGGGGGGAAAAAAAAGAGGAATTAAAAGCCAAAGTGGTGGGACCTGGGTGAACTCTGTGGGGAGGCCTCTGTCTTCATGACCAAGGGGCTGGATGTTAATATCCACGTAATGACTGAATGAATGTATGTAAAAAAGGAAGCTAGAAAAGAAGTTAGCTCGTAAAACTGGGATCGTTGGAGACAGACAAGGAAGAGAAGACAAGGGGGGAAATCTGCCAATAGGCAGAGGAAAAGAACAAGAAAGAAGAAAAGTTATCCGTCTTTGCCTAGGCTCTGCTGCAAAAGCAATGCACACGAACCGAAAGCCTCTTGGAAATGCAAACCCACATTCACTTTCTTCATGGTCAGATATTACCACATGGTCTGGGAAACTTCAAGCTAAAAATTCATACAAAATTTCGTCATTAGCCAAAACTAGAGCCTTCCAAAACTCAGGCCCAAAGGACTGTCGTGGAAATAATAAGCCCCACCTAAAAGATGTGGTCACAGTGAAAATCACCAAACACAAAAAACTGCTCCAACATTTGCAAGACTAAGGAGGATTAGGAGTGCAAGGACTTTAGATGATAAAACAACAGCCAGAAAGTAAATTTTATAAAGTAAAGTACATTTGGCTCTTGGACAATGTAGGGGTTATAAGTATCAACCCCTGTGTACTTACAATTCCATGCATAACTTTTATTAATTTTTAATGTTTATTTATTTTTGAGAGAGAGAGAGACAGAGTGTAAGTGGGAGAGGGGCAGAGAGAGGGAGACACAGAATCCAAAGCAGGTTCCAGGCTCTGAGCTGTCAGCACAGAGCCCAATGACACAGGGGCTTGAGCCCTTGAACTGTGAGATCATGACCTGAGTCGAAGCCAGACAATTAACCAACTGAGCCACCAAGGTGCCCCTCCATGCATAACATTTAACTCCCCCAAAACTTAACTACTGATAGCCTACTGTTGGTCAGAAGCCTTACCAATAACATAAACAGTCACACGTATTTTGTACATGAATCATATTCTATATTCTTACAATAAAGTAAGATAGAGAAAAAGGTTATTAAGAAAATCATAAGGAAAATATATTTACACTACTGTATGGTATTTATTGAAAAAAAAATCCACACATAAGTGGACCCACATGGTTTAAACCTGTGTTGTTCAAGAGTCAACTGTAATTAAGCTATAAAATCCAATTGCCAAGTTGCTTAGTCTAGAAGTAAGACATTAGAAATAAGCCAATTAGAAGCCATAGAAGTAAAAAATATAATCACTGAAATTAAAAACTCAGTGTATAAGTTAAAGAACAGATTAGAAATAGCTGAGAGAATATGTGAACTGGAATATGTATCTCAGGAAATTACACAGTATAAAGGACTGAAAGTCACAAAGATAGAAAATATTAACAGGTGACAAAGAAATATATTAGATAAAATGAGGAATTGCAGCATATGAATAACGTAAGTTCCAAAAGAAAAGAGAGACGGAATGCAAGGAGATAGTGGCTGAAATTTTTTTGGAAATGATGAAAGACATAAGTCTTCAGATTGAAAGTGTGTGCCCAATGGCTGTGGAGCGGCATAAACAAAAATCAATCCTCACCCAAACACATTATTGTGAAACCAAAGAATATGAAAAAAGAGTAGCAAATTTAAAACCCAATAGAAGAAAGAGCAAATTATCTACAAAAGGACAAAAATTCGATGGTAGAGAATAGAAGCTACATAACAAGGGAACAATATCTTGATAACATTTACAGAAAATTGTTGAGCAAAGTTTGCATCCAACCCATAATTTTTGAAGAGTAAGAGAAAAATAAATCATTTTATCCAAAGAAACAATGGCAAACAAATAAATTAGTAAGCAGGCATTAACTACATAAAAAAATACCTAAATATGATACAATAAAGACAAAATGCACATTAATATACCGCCCAGTAATTACCACATATGGTAGGTGCAAGGGCGTGGGTTGAAGAAAAAGTGGTCTAGTTTCTTTTATTATCTTGAACAAGTTAGAGATAAATAACTTCAGGTTAATATCTTCTATTCAAATTTTAAGGGTAGCCATTAAAAATACAAACAAAACTTTTATTTTCAAAACCAGTAGTAGGGGAAAAATGAGCATAAACAAAATTCAATACAGTTAATAAATATTAGGAGGAAAGGGGAAAAAAGGAAGCCAAGAAAAATGTAACTAATTAATAGCATAAAAATAAGTAGTGGGGAAAAAAATCCAAATAAATCTAAACAGACAAAAACCAATAGCCGAAAAACAGTGATTGTCAGATTGCATTTTAAAAATTAAACACAGATATTGTTAAATTAACTCTGGGCACTGTCAATGCCCAGCCCACCTTCTACCTGAGTTCCTCCACAGCTATTGTCGATCACCTGACCCAGAGAACTCCCCACCTGTCAAACACCTGTTCCCTTCTCCCCTGTTTGAGGGCTTTTGTAAGCTTCCTTCCACAGAGGATCAATCAGGATATATGAGGGATATAACATTCAGGGCAACCCTCAAAGGCACAGAGTCATTGTACAAACTGCCCAGCCCCCCAGAAGGTTTCTCAGAGAGTCCTCAAGGCAACTGAACCTCAGTTCTCTACTCTTTATTTGCACAAAGTTCATTGTCTTTCTTCTCATCTCACCTCCCCCATCTTCTCATTTAAGCTTCCTGGCCTCAATCCCCAAATAAAATAGCTGCACCCAAATCTGAGTTGCAGGGTTTGCTTTGGGGGAAGTAATCTTCCTCGTACCATAAAAAAGAAATACTTTAAACAACCAATGGGTGTTGGGGCACCTGGGTGGCTCAGTCAGTTAAACATCCAACTTCAGCTCAGGTCACGATCTTGTGGTTTGTGAGTTCGAGCCCTACATCGGGCTCTGTGCTGACAGCTCAGAGCCTGGAGCCTGCTTTGGATTCTGTATCTCCCTCTCTCTCTCTTTCTCTGCCCTTCCCCTGCTCACACTCTGTCCCTCTTTCTCTCTCTCAAAAATAAATAAACATTAAAAAAAATGTTTAAACAACAAACAGGTGTAAAGACACATATATTTAAAGGAAAATAAATCAAGGAAGGTTTATCAGGCAAAACAAAAGACCTACTATACAACAGACCAAATGGATGGATGGATGGATGGATGATGGGTGGATGGATGGAGAGGTGGATGGATGGATAGACAAATGATAGATACAAAGATAGATAGATATCTCTGTAAAAGATAAGAATGATTCTGAACTATGTGCTCTCTAAAATATAGTCTCAAATATATTCAAGAATTCCTAAAATTACAAAGTAGCTAGCAATTATAGCAGCAGCTTGTAGAAAGGATGTCTTTTAGTAATTGAGAGACCATGCTGACTAAAAATCAGTAAAGATAGTAAATAAATTGACAGCTTGACCTTAGAAACATAGCTAGAACATACTAGACCACAAATGAAGTTTCCATAAATACCAAACAGTACATATCAGCTAAGTTCTCTGTGATGCAATAAAATTAAAATAATGAAAATATTACTAAGTCCTCTCATACATTTGGAAATTTGGAAAAGCACCCCTAAATTGTTCATGAGGCATGGAAAATATGAAAATGGAAGAGAACAAATGTAAAACTGAATGACAATGAGATACATGTAAAGCAATACTTTGAAAAAAATTATAATCTTCTTATATCGATTATACTAACATGAAAGGAAAATTAAAAGTTAATGAAATAATCATCCAGTTGGAAAAAAATGAACAATGGAATATACTTGAAGAAAACAGAAGTGAGAAAAATGTTAAAATATGGTCAAAATGTTATGGAGAGAAATGAAAAACACCAGGACTAATTACATCTACACTGTCCAATTAGGCAGCCCCTCGCTTTGTGTGTCTATCAAGCACCTGAAATGAGACTAGTGTGGCAATGAAACTGAATTTTTAATTTAATTTTAATTAATTTACATATATATTTTCAAACTGAAGCAATACAAAGTAGCTTTTCATCCAGTGACATTGTTTTGGTAGAATTTATTGCTTTAGAAAAGCTATATTTCACTTTAACCATTGGAAATGAATCATCCAATTTGAGATCTCCTTTGAATATAAAATACACACCAGATTTTGGTGACTTAGTATAAAAAAGAAGAAAATACCTCATTTGTAATTTGCATATTGGTATATGTTAAAAGAGATAATATTTTGGATATATTGCATTAAATAGAATACAGCAAAACCTTGGATTATGAGTAACTTGTTCTGCGAGTGTTCTACAAGACAAAAACATTTCTAATAAATTTTAACTTGATAAACAGTGATGTCTTGCAATACAAATAGTGCGTGATGCTAAACATCACATGATCACAACTGAGCCAATGGTTCTTGAAATTCGCTTTGATATACAAGTGCTTTGGATTATAAGCATGGGTACAGAACAATTTCTGCTCGCAAACCAAGGTTTTACTGTGCATTATTAAACTTAATTTCACCTGAGTTTTTTTTCCCCTGTGTTTGAGTGTGGCTACCAGAAGATTTTAAATTATTTATGTGGTTCATATTACATTTCTATTGAACAGCGCTGACTTACAGAGTTTAGCAACATTATTGAGTACAAGAATAAAATATAAAATGTAATAGCATTTCTATGCAACAAAAGAATTACAAATAAAATTTTATTAGGATACAATTGCCGCAACATTATAACTAGGAGAAAAAGTACTGAAGTAGATAAAAGTATACGTAGATAAAAGGAGAGATATTTCATATAAGTCAATTAAAAGTTTAAGCATCTTAAAGACAATAATGCTGTCCAAATAAATGTATAAATTCAGTGCAATTCAATGTTTCTGTATACTAGACATGAACATTTGGAGGCACAAATTTAAAATCTGTGCCATTTAGACTTAGATATAAACCTAACAAAATATGTGCAGAATCTGCATGCTCAAAACCATGAAACACGGATACAAAAAATCAAAGAAAACCTATGTAAAATACAGAGATATGTCATGCTTATGTTTTGGAAGACATGGTATTATTGATATGAAAATTTCCCTGAAATTAATCTATGAATCAACACGATCCCAATCAAAACCCCACTAGCATTTTTGCAGCTAATAAGTGAATCTAAAATGTATGTGGAAACACAAAGGAATTAGGAAAGTTGAAACAATTTTGACAAAGCAAAGGTTGGAGGGTTCACACTATGTAATTTCATCATCTACATAAAGCTAAGTTATCAAACAGTGTACTATCAAAATAGACCCACACAAATATACCTAATTGTGTTGACAAAGGGGTAAAGACAGTTAATGGGAAAGAATAGCCTTTTCAACACGTTTTGAAATAGTTGGACATTCGTATTCAAGAAACGGAACATCAACCTATTCCTCGTGCCCCATTACAAAAATTAAATCGAAATGGGCCATAGGTCTAAATGTAAAGTGGACAACTATAAAATTTTTAAACATAACATAGGAAACAAGTCTTTTAACCTTGGTTGGGTTAGGCAAAGAATTTGTGGACACAAAACTATAGAAACAACCAGTAAAAGAGAGAAAAATGATAAATGTGGACTTTATCATAATGAACAATTTTGATGAGCTGGCTAGTAGAATGAAGAGCTAACCACCAACCGAGAGACAGTATTTGTAAGTCACGTATCTGACCAAGGGCTTGTATCCAGAATATATAAAGAAATCTCAAAAGTCAACAGTAATGAAACACACAGACCGATAAAAGAGTGGACAAAAATTTGAACAGACATATCTTCAAAAACGATATACAGATGGCAAACGAACACATGAAGCACAATGAGGTACTACTACATACTAGAATGGCAAATATTAAAAATTCATAAATAGAAACTGATCATACCAAATGCTGGTAAGGATAGAGCAACTGAAACTCTCATACATTGCTGGTGGAAATGCAAAATTGTACAACCACCATAAAAGTTTGTTCAATAGCCTCTTAGAAGGTTAAACACACACTTATCATATAGTTGAGATATTTCACTCTTATTTGCTCAATTAGAAACAGGCTATTAAATATAAGTGAGTTTGATATACGACAGAGATGTGTTACATATCACAGGGAAAATGATGGACTGACTGGTCAATAAAATGATAATGAAAATTAGCGATATGTGATAAAAAATGTGTCTAGATCTTTCCCCCCATGGCATGCACATGCAGGGGTGCACACACAAATGGATTAAGCCCTAAACATCGAGAATTAACTTAGTAATGTTTAGGGTAAAATATAATAGATCTATATGGTATCAAAGTAAAAGGGAGTTTTTAAATAAACACAAAACCATAAAAGATAAAAGAAAAAATGCTAAGTTTGAGAACATTCCAAAAATAAACTTCAATGTGAAAAAACACTCTAAGTAAAAGGAAAAAAAAGGTCCACAGATTGGGAGATCTTTGTAGCACATAAAACTGACACATTAATACTATTCAGGACACAGAAAAAATTCCTTTTAAAAAACCAAGAAATTAAAATTTCAGTCAAAAAGTGAACAAAGGTGATAAAATTTTAATAAAAACCTGAATTGCCGTCAACATGTGAAATATATTCATATTTATATTTAGTCCTTCAGGAGAGAAACTTATTTAAAAACGATGGCTTATTAATACTATATAGCAATTTATTTTTTTTATTTTTTAAATGTTTATTTTGGGAGAGAGAGAGGGAGACAGAGCACGAGCAGGGGAGGGGCAGAGAGAGAGAAGGAAGACACAGACTAGGAAGCAGGCTCCAGGCTCAGAGCTGTCAGCACAGAGCCCCATGCGGGACTCGAACTCACAAGCTGCGAGATCATGACCTGAGCCGAAGTCGGACGCTCAACCGACTGAGCCCCCCAGGCGCCCCCCATATAGCAATTTATATAAATGAGTATATAGCTTCAGAAATAAAACTCTAAAACCTACTGTTGAGTGAAAAAGTCAAGTTGCAAAAGTACACCTCTAAAAGAAACATCAAACACGTACATTTTAAAATCACATTATAAATAAGTATTATGTACATATACATTCGTAAGTACTAAAAGCATCAGAACTGCATGAAGGAACACGTAGAGCACCAAATGCTGGTAAGAGCGAGGACCGGTTCTCTGTGGGGATGAAGAACGGCCCAGCCACTTAGGAAGAAAGTTTCTTACAAAACGAAACATACTCTTACCATGTGATCCAGCAACCCATGTCCTTGGCATTTGCCCAAAGGAGTTGAAAACCTACGTCCACACAAAAACCTGCACACAGATGCTTACAGCAGCTTTGTTTATAACTGCCAACACTCAGAAGCAACCAAGGTGGTCTTCCGCAGGTGAGTGAATAAATTCACTTGATCTGCCCACACAATGGAATATTATGCAGCACAAAAAAGAAATAAACTATCAAGCCATGACAAGACGTGGAGGTACCTTAACTGTATATTACCAAATGAAAGGAGCCAGTCTGAAACGGTTACATACGTACGTGTGATTCCAACTACGTGGCATTCTGGAAAAGGCAAAATGATGGAGAAAGCAAGACCAGCGGTTGCCGGGAGGGAGAGGGCAGAGAGATGGACAGGTGGAGTACAGAGGAATTTTTAGGGAAGAAATGACACTCTGTTTGAAACTGTAACGATGGATACGTGTCATCATACATTTGTCGAAACCCACAGAATGTACGCCACCAAGAGTGAACCCTAAGATACGCTAGGGACTTTGGATGATTAGGACGTGTCAGTGTAGGTTCATCCTTGGTTTAAAAATAACAACAACAAAAAAGAAAAAACACTCTGGTGACTGATGTTGATAATGGGGGACTAGGGTGGGCAGGGGGTGTGTGGGAAGTCTCTGTACCTTCCTCTCAACTTGGTTGTGAGCCTAAAACCGCTCTACGGAACTCTTTTTTTAAAAAAAGACATGGAAAAGGTTCACACCATTTTCTCAAGAGTGGTGTCTTCTGAGGAGAGAGACAGAATAAATGGGACGAAAATTTGGGTGGATGAGTCGAGTTCTACTTGTATGAGAAGGGGGTGGGGGTGGAGAGGGAGAGAGTTGTGCACTAAAAATGGCAAACGTTAACAACCATTTAAACTTGGTGGTGCGCCTATTTTCTGTTTGAATTTTTTCATAATCTTTAAACAATTTCTCTGCAGAGACATAGCATTTCATAAATGTGTTAAACAATGTCGAAATTATTAGAACCCACATTTGTCTTCCAAAATAGTTCCATTAAAGGGCAACTCTCATTTACTTTATATGTTTCTGAAAAATAACTTGTTTGCTATTTCATATATACTCCTTGGTGAAAGATTGGGGTAAAACACTGAGCTATAGAGTTCAGGGTGAAGGGAAGGGGTTATGGATTGGGTACCTTGATTACGAGGTCTCTTCGATGTTCTGACATACATTGGTTACTGGGCATCGTGCATTTCTTTCAGTAAATATCAGATGAATGTTCTAAGAATATTAATTAATTTGCTCGAGGGGGTAGAGCCTTAGGTAAAGAAATGACATTAGAACTGGAAGCTTGAGAAGCTGAGGCTCTCACTGTACGTCGGGGGGTTACTTGCCCCCACTGATGCCCACAATGCATTGTAAGTTGTCAATGCCGCACCTGGGAAATGATATTTAGAAAGGTCCCCATGCTTCCTCCACTCCCAGCAGGATACCATGAATTATTTAATTTCCTAGAATTCCTTAATCTTTATACCAAAAAAAAAAAAAAAAGTTTGTCCTCCACTTTAACAGTCATATCACTTTTTTTTTTCTTCCAGTGCCTTCATGAAGTTCCTGCTATGGAAGCTTAGCCTTCCTTGATGGCGGTTATTGGAAATGAAAAGCTGCCGGGTCTTGCCAGCCTCCATCTTACGCTATTTAATTTTCACTCTGGAGTTCACAAAATGGCCTTTTCTATAATGCATTCCATGTTTCCGGATAGAGAAGATTGCTAGCACAGTAAATATCCATCTAAGCCTTCGTTCTCATCAACAAAACATGTCGTTTGTAGTACCCACACATCAACAGAACTTCCTCAAGCCTGCCACTATTGCTTTTTCATAATTATATTTTATAATCCTCCTTTACACACGAGAGCTCAATTCACTTCCTCCTACAATGCATTAGCAAACCTCTTCACATCCATTAGTGGTATCACAAGCTCCACAGAATCGTTCCCTCTTCAAAATATTTTATTATTAAGTTACTGTACTGTGAGCTGGGAGTCTATGAATATTTAAGCAAGGCATTGTATGTTTATGTACACTCGCCAAGACAAAAAAAAAGCTTATTTGCCTTAATATTTTGGCAATGGTTTAAAAGCTGCTATGTTTTGAAAAAGAAATGTTTGTTCAAGTTGAAATTGATTGCTATAAATAAGTAAAGAATCCATTTCTGTTTTTGTTTTTTTTTTTTAAATCTTGATGATCTAAACCTTACCTGCTCTTCAATCTGCAAATAAAGTGTCAGTGCTGGTTAACAGCCAGGATAGGAGCAAACTGACTGCAGGGCTCGGAGAAGCCAGAAAAGTTTGTTAGCACTGCTAACTCTTTCCAGTTTTGCTGGCTCTATATTCACTTTTTAGCATTTGATTAGCCCTACATCTCATTAATGGTTATGGTGACATCTCCATCATTGTTTATAAATTCTTAAGGTATACCATTCAAGTTAGCTGGGTACACGTATAGACATCGATAATCCATTGGTTTCATCCAAAATAAAGTTAATTATATGGTTTCGAACATTGCATAGTTGAGATGGGATGATCAAAAAAAAAAAAAAAAAGAAAGCCTGAGGGGCGCCTGGGTGGTTCAGTCAGTTAAATGCCCGACTTTGGCTCAGGTCATGTCTCCTGGTTCTCGAGTTCGAGCCCTGTATCAGGCTCTGTGCTGACAGCTGGGGGCTCAGAGCCTGGAGCCTGCTTCAGATTCTGTCTCCCTCTCTCTCTCTGCCCCGCCCCCATTCATGCTCTGTCTCTCTCTCTCTTAAAAATAAATCAACATTAAAAAATCTACTGAACAATGTTGGAAATGTCCATCAATGAATGAAGGGATAAACAGAAATGGTATATCCACATATGGGATATTTTTCAGCAATAAAAAGGAATAAAATACTGGTATTGTACAACATGGATAAAACTTGAAGACATTGTGCTAAGTGAAAGAAGCCAGCCACAAAAGGCAACATATTATGCAATTGCATTTATATGAAGTGTCCCAAGTAGGCAAATCTGTATAGATCTGTGTAGACTGAAGGCAGATGAGTGGTTGCCTAGGGCTTTTGGGGTAGAGGGGAATTGGGGACTGCAAGGTGACAAGTGATAAAGAGATTCTGTTTGTTGAAGTTTGCCTCTTCAGGAATGCCCTGATCTTAGAGGCTCAGATGGTCCCAGGTCGATTCCCTTTCTCGCTTGGGCCACATTTAGTTCATGAGAAACACAACGCCAGATAATGGCACACTGTGGTCATTGTTGTTCCACTTGTCCAACAGGAGCTGGCCGTCTGTTTGTGCTGTTGTATTTTTCAGATAGGAATTAGACCATCCACAGGGTCTCCCCACTATGGAGAACA
The DNA here is from genome assembly GCF_016509475.1 of Prionailurus bengalensis. Taxonomy (NCBI): domain Eukaryota; kingdom Metazoa; phylum Chordata; class Mammalia; order Carnivora; family Felidae; genus Prionailurus; species Prionailurus bengalensis. Next base: position 10,021,890 of record NC_057349.1, on the reverse strand, counting down.
TATTTCATTGGCTCAGTGAAAGCCTTCTTATTAAGCTGAAGAATTGAACCCAGTTTAGCGTCTTATTGAGTTGGGGCGGAAAAGGAGTACTCACAGGACACCCAAAAATGTCTCCCCAAATTCTCTCTCTGCCCATTGTCAACTTCCTGTACCCCTTTATCTCCCTTATTTGGTAGAGGGAGTTAAGCGTTTTCTAAACGATTTTTGCCACCTACTTTTTATATCGTGGTGTAGCACCAACTCATTTTGGAATGTGGTACCTAAAATATTGTGTGTGCGTGTGCATTTATATATAAAGACATCTTTATGTTTATTTCTGATTCCTCTATAGAACTATTAGTTCGCCAATGGCATTGACTAGGTCTGTTACATTCATCACAGTATACACAGCATTTATTCCAGTATGTGGCACTTAATAGGCATTCATACAATATTTGTATAGTGAATGAATGCATGAACACATTTTTTTAACTTATTCATGAAAATATATAAAGCTAATTCAGAAAGATCCCCTACCCAGCTCTAGCCATGAAACCATACAGGTCCCAAAAGCAATTACCATTTTTTCCACAAGAAATGTTTTTTTCATTTTGAGCCTTTCCCGTAAATGCATCAGTTAAGTAATAAACATTATTTCCAGAGTTCTACACAGTTCTGCCAAAATGTCAATCATGCTATGACACAAACAGGCTTTTTTAAAAATAAAGCAATTTCCAATACAATTGTATACTAAGTGCCATGAATTCTCAGTTAGCTATACAAAAATATCAGGCCTCTCTGCTAATGAAATGAAGGGAAATATAATTGACAGTTATCTTATGAGATTTCATTGTAATGCACATGATGTTATAATAAATCTGGTTACTGGAAATTCTGTGGTACACTGCTTAAAGTATATTAATTGACTCCCTTGGAGTCAGCTTATTTTGAAATTCCTGATTGCAAGCATTGATATGAATGTACTATACATATGAAGTACATTAGAATAGGCCTTTTCCAAATCCGTTGCATGTGATCAGTGGACGAGGAGCCCTACAAAAACTTCTGTTACCGTCTATTGCCAATTTGTAACAGATGTTGTGGCAATAAAAAATTCCAATTTGAAACAAATAAAAAAGACTCTCCGTATTAGCCTTTCCACGGTGCCTACTCTGGATTAGTAATTCCAGACGAAGGGCGACCGCTAACTCTTTGCAAAACAGAACCACTCAAAAGTCAAGAACTAAAAAAAATGAAGTTCTATGTGACCTGAATTTGAGAGCGGTGTCATGAGTGAGATTTTATTTAAGCTTTTAAAGTGTGAGGGTTTTGTTTGTTTGATTTTGAGAAAGGGAAAATGATGGCATTGTTTTCCCTGCTTGTTGGAGTTTTATCAGCAACCTCCTTACAAGATTCATTACCATGAAAGTCCGGTCAAGGTCTATAGAAGGTTGAGATGGCATCTTTAAAATTTGTGACCAAATTTATGACCAAGTGAGGGAAGTCCGTTTCTGACTGTTCATCATCTAAAGTGCTCAGAGTACGTATACTTAAAGTGAAAATATCATTCAAAATGCAAATTCATTTTGAGTATCATGTAGGAAAATACCCAGATGTTTAATGAACCTATTTTTTTAATTAGGTTATTTGTCTTTTTATTATTGAGTTGTGAGAGTCCTTTATTCTAGATATAAGTCGCTTATCAGATACATGATTAGCAAATATTTTCTCCCATTATGTGGGTTGCCTTTTCACTTTCTTAATAGCATTCTTTGAAGCACAAAATTTTTAAATTTTGATGAAGTCGAATACATTATTTCTTTCCTTTTGCTGTTTGTGCTTTTGGTGGTATCATATCTAAAAATCAATCACCTAATCCAGAGTCAAAAAGATTTATGGCTATGTTTTCTTCCAAACGTTGTCTGTTTTAGCACTTTAAATTAGAAATTTGAGTTAATTTTTACATATGGTGTGAGATTGGTGTTTAACTTTATTTTTCTGCATGTGGACATCTAGTTGTCCTATCCTAACCCAGCACCATTTGTTGAAAAGACTATTCTTTCTCCCATGGCACTCTTGAAGAAAAGCTATTGACCATAAATGGGTTTACTTCTGAACTATCAAGAATATTCCATTGATATATATATGTCGGTCTTTATGCCAATACCACACTGTGTTGAATGTTGTAGCTTTCCATTAAGATTTGAAATTAAGAAGTGTGATTCCTTCAGCTTTGTCCTATTTCTCAAGATCTTTTTTTAGCCCTGTGCATTTCCATATGAATTTCAGAATCAGTTAATTTAAATGAAGCTTGGATTTTGATAAGGATTGTATTCTATCTGTAGATCCATTTGGGGACTATTATCATCCTAACAATATTGAATTGTCCTATCCATGAACATAGGAAGCCCTTCCATTATTAGATCTTCTTTAATTTCTTTCAAGGATGTTTTCATGTGTACAAATTTGTTCAGGCTACTATAAAAATACCATGGGCTCGGCAGCTTATAAACAATAAATATTTATTTCTCACAGTTCCAGAGGCTAGAAGTTCGTCATGGTGCCAAGTTCACAGTCGACACCCTCTGGCTGTGAACCTGCATGGTGGAATGGGCTAGGGATCTCTCTGGAGCCTATTTTATAAGCCACTGATCCCATTCATGAGAGTTCTGCCCCCAGGACTTCACCTCCTTTGGACCCCACCTTCCAATACCATCACACTGGGCATTAGCATTTCAGTATATGAATTTTGGGGGGACGCAAACATTGAAACCACACCAAAAAGTCTTGCAATTGTTTTAGAATTTATTCGTAAGGATTTTATTCATTATTGATGCTATTGTAAGTGGAATTGTTTTCTTAATTTTATTTCCAGATTGTTCATTGTCAATGTACACAAATGCAATTGATTTTTATCTGCTGATCTTATATCCTGCCACATTGGTGAACATATTTATTAGTTCTTTATTTCCCCTCTAGCTTTCCTGAGTATAAACTGATGATTAAGCCTTGTATATATTTAAGGTGAGCAACTTGATGATTTGATATACCTTGTGAAATAATCGCCACAATCAAGCTGATTAACATATCCATCACCTCGTAGTTATCATCCTCTTTTGTGTGCATGTTGGCAACACTTAGAATGAACCTATTTTTATTTTTCCACTCCTACCTTTGGCAGTGTGTAGACCTATTATTCTGAGTTGAGAAACCAGGTATTGGGAAGAGTGCAGAGCAAAAGTTAGAGAGAAACAAGAGAAGACCAGTCAGATGTTACACCAGGGGGATGAGCAAGGGGACAGAGTCTACAAGAAGTATCTACAAATGGCTGGGATGTTCAAACGTTCTTCAAGGTTCCATGTTTAGCCCCTTTCCTCTCTCATTTTGCATACTGTCCCTAGGTGAACTCATCCACTTCTCTGGTATCGCAGAGACTGATGATTGCCTCCAAATACCCTCCACTCCCCACCTCTAAAAACAAAACAAAACCTCCCATTTTTAGCTGGGCACATGTCCATCAGTTGGAACTTCTACATTACCTAGGGTTTTTTCAACCTAATTTAAGCCACATGACTACATTCTAGCCAACGAGGGATAATCAGAGGTGTGATACTTCTAAGGCCTTTGGTTTTTATTCCACTATAGTTAACATACAATATTATCCTAGATTCAAGTGTACAATAGAGTGATTCAACAATCCTGCACATTACTCAGCCTCACGTTTTTCTTTAAAAATTTTTTTAAGTGTATGGATTTATTTATTTATTTTTTGAAAGAGAGGGAGTGCACAAGTGGGGGAGGGGCGGAGAGGGAGGCTGAGAGAGAGAGAATCCCAAGCAAGCTCCACACAGTCAGTGCAGAGCCTGATGTGGGGCTTAAACTCAGTTACTGGGAGATCATGACCTGAGCCAAAGTCAGACGCTTAACTGACTGAGCCACCCGGTGCCCCTTAACATCTTTCTTTTAAAAGGATGGTCAAAGCCTTCTTTCTTCCCTGCAATGAATAAATAATATGTGAAGATATGAATGGTAGAACTCCAATAGCAGTTTTTGACCTAGAAACAGGTGAGCAGTGAGCTGGAAGGAGACCAGATATTTGTAGAGCTGCCATTCTCCGTCTGAATTATGTATCCCTAGAATTCTTTACACGAGAGAGAAATACATGTTGTGGGTTTTTTTTTTCTTTGCTTCATTAAGTCACCGTTCCCTGAGTATATGTAGCAAAAGAATATTCCTGACTTATAAATGTCACTTTAGGCAGTAACTCTGCAATCAATATTCCCTGTCCTGCTTTTTCCACAAAAGTTTCCCCCTAAGTATCCAACCACCTCCTGGATAGTTTACTTGAATGGATCAAAAACAAACAAAATAAAACAAACAAAGAAAACCTGACGAGAATAGCACAAAACTTACATTTCCTCAAAAAAATAGGGTCTTTATTCTATATTTCCCAGCTCCCATTGAGAGGACATCCCATTTATTAGCCAAGTGAAATATCTAGAACATCTTTTCTCCTCCCACATCCTCATCATCTGCCAGTAACCAGCATCACTCTTCCAAGGCTTCTAGGGTCTTCCCTACTATTTCTCTTCACCCCTATTTCTGCCATTCTGGTTTTGGCCCTCACCAAGCTTTCCCTGAATTAGAGTAACAGCCTCTTAACTGGTATGCCTGCATCTCAACTCTATTAACTTCTACACTCGCACATTAAAATCTGAATGCATCATATCCCTGCCTAAAATCTTTCTGTGGCTCTCATCAAGAATGAAATAAAGCCAAACTGCCAAATTCCTTGGCGTAGTAGGCAAGGCCCTTGGGGATCTAGTAAGCGCTGATTCCCCTAATGTAACTCCTAATACATGTCCCTTCACCGGCTCCTTCCTTTGCCCACTAAAACAATTGCCTCTGGAAAGCCAGTCTTTTCCAGGCTTCTGCTTCTTTACCATACTGCATCTCTCACCTGGAATGACCTCCCTACTTACGTGCTCAGAAAATTCATCTAAATGTGCAGCTCAGATGACAATACTGCTGTGAAGCTGTTACTGACATCTGGTCAATAAAATTCAGACATATCTTTAAAGTTGCGCTTTTCAAATTGCCTGGCAATTGTTTATTTGCGCCTTTGACTCCTATAATAAACTGTGATGTTGTTGAATCTTTTCATCTTGGTAGTCCCACTGCCCAGAAAAGAATAGGTATTTACTGCAATGGTGGTAATAACAGCTAACACTAATTAAGAATTTACTGCATGCTGACACTGTTCTAGATACTTCATTTGTATCTCAGTGAATCGTCATAACAACCAAAGAGGAGACACTGCTTCTCAAAGAACTAGAAAAAGAACCAACTGAGCCAAAAATTAGTAGAAGGGAGTCTCCAACAAAGGGCAAAGCAGTTGGGGCGCCTGGGTGGCGCAGTCGGTTAAGCGTCCGACTTCAGCCAGGTCACGATCTCGCGGTCCGTGAGTTTGAGCCCCGCGTCAGGCTCTGGGCTGATGGCTCAGAGCCTGGAGCCTGTTTCCGATCTGTGTCTCCCTCTCTCTCTGCCCCTCCCCCATTCATGCTCTGTCTCTCTCTGTCCCAAAAATAAATAAACGTTGAAAAAAAAAAAAAGGGCAAAGCAGAAATAGGGGCCCCTGGGTGGCTCAGTCGATTAAGCGTCCGACTTCGGCTCAGGTCATGATCTCACAGCTCGTGAGTTCCACCCGTGAGTCGGGCTCTGTGCTGATAGCTCAGAGCCTGGAGCCTGCTTCGGATTCTGTGTCTCCCTCTCTTTACCCCTCCCCTGCTTGTGCTCTTTCTCTATCTCTGTCTGTCTCTCTGTCTCTCTCTCTCAAAAATAAATAGACAAAAAAAAAAGAGCAGAGCAGAAATAAATGATATAGAGTCTAAAAAGAAAATAGAAGAGATCAATAAAAGTAAGAACTGTTTTCTGAAAAGATAAAACAGACAAATCTTTAACTATATTACCAAGACAAAAAGAAAGGGCTCAACTGAATAAAACTATAAATGACAGAGGAGACATTAAAATTGATGCTATACAAATACAAAGGATTATAAAAGAACTACTATGAACAATTATATATCAACATATTGGACAACCTAGAAGTAATGGATAAATTCCTAGAAGCATACAATTTGCCAAGACTGAATCATAAAGAAATAGAAAACCTTAACAGACTGATTAGTAGTAAGGAGATTGAATTAGTAATCAAAAACCTCCCAATAAACGCGCCTGGGTGGCTCAGTCAGTTGGGCATCCAACTCTTGATTTTGGCTTGGGTCATGATCCCACAGTTTGTGGGATCAGGCCCCACATTAGGTTCTCTGCCGAAAGTGCAGAGCCCGCTTGGGATTCTCGCTCTCCTCTCTCTGCCCCTCCTTCCACTCATGCATTCTCTGTCTCTCTCAAAATAAATAAATAAACTTAAAAACAAAAAAACAAACAAATAAAAAACTCCCAGGAAACAAAAGTCTGTGACCGGATGACTTTACTAGTGAATTCTACCAGACATTCAAAAAAGAATGAATATCAATCCTTCTCAAACTCTTCCAAAAAACAGAATAGGAGGGAATACTTCTAAACTCACTTAATGAGGCCACTATTATCCTGATTCCAAAACCAGGAGAAGACACTACAAGAAAGGAAAATTGTAGGCCAATATCCCTGATGAACATAGATGCAAAAATCCTCAACAAAATATTAGCAAACAAAATTCACCAATACATTGAAAGTATAACACACTATGATCAACTGCGACTTATTCTAGGAATGCAAAGATAGTTCAACATCTACAGATCGATATGATATACCACATTAACAAAACGAAATATGAAAATCCTATAATCATCTCAATAGATGCAGAAAAAGCATTTGACAAAATTCAACACCCATTTCTGATAAAATTCTCAACAAAGTGGAAATGGAGGAAATGTACCTCAACACAACAAAAGCCTTATGACAGGCCCACAGCCAACATCATGCTCGATGGTGAAAGACTGAAAGCTTTTTCTCTAAGATCACAAACTAGACAAAGATGCCCATTCTTCCCACTTTTACTCATCACAATATTTCAAGTCTTATCCAGAGCAATTAGGCAAGAAAAGAAATGAAAAGGGTCCAAATCAGGAGGGAAGAAGTAAAACTGTTACAATTTGCAGATGACATACTATTATATATAGAAACCCTTAAAACTCTACTAAAAAAACTGTTAGACTAATTTAAAATTTCAGTAAATTGCAGGATACAAAGTCAACATGCAAAAATCAGTTGCATTTCTATATACTTACAATAAACTACCAAAAAGATAAATTAGGAAAACAATCTCGTTTACAAGTGCATCAAAAAGAATAAAATACATAGGAATATACTTAACCAAAGAGGTGAAAAATAGGTACACTGAAAACTAAAAGATGTTAATAAAAGAAATTAAAGACACAAATAAATGAAAAAAAATTCCACGTTCATCAATTAGAATTAATATTGTTAAAATGTCCATACTACCAAAAACTCCCTACAGAGTCAGTGCAATTTTTATCAAAATTCCAATGACATTTTTCATAGAAGTGGGTATAATAATTATAAAATTTCTACAGAACTACAAAAGTCCCTGAATAGTCAAAGCAATCTTAAGGAAAAAAAATAAAGCTGGAGGTATCACACTTCCTGATTTCAAACTATATTACAAAGCGATAGAAATCAAAGCAGTATGATATTCTCATAAAAACAGACACACAGATCAATAGAACAAAACAAAGAGCCCCCAAATAAAACCAAGTACATATGGCTAATTATTTTTTTGACAAAGGAGCTAAAAATACACACTAGTGGGAGGATAGTGTCTTCAATAAATTATGTTGAGTATAATGGAAGAATAAAAGTGGACCCCCATACTATACTGTACATAAAATCAACTCAAAATGGATGCTAAGACTTGAAATGGTAAAACTCCTAGAAGGAAATGTGGAGTTAACATTTAACATTGGTCTTGGCAGTGAGTTTTTGGATTTGGTATCAAAAGCAAATGCAACAAAAGCAAAAAATAAACAAGTAGGGCTACATCAAACTAAGGAACTTCTGCTCAGTAAAGGAAACCATCAATAAAATAAAAAGGCAACCTATGGAATGGGAAGAAATATTTGCAAACAGCATATCCAACAAAAAGTTAGTATCTAAAATACACAAGGAACTCGTACAAAAAAATAACAAAATCACAAATAACTCAATTAAAAAAAAATGGGCAAAATACCTGAATACACATTATTCCAGAGAGGACATTACAAATGGCCAACGGGTACGTGAAAACGTGTTCAACAGCCAACCATCAGGGAAATGCAAATCAAAACCACAATGAGATGTCACCTCGCTTTTGTTAGGACATGTATTATCAAAAAGATAAGACATAACAAATGCTGGCAACGATGCAGAGACATGGGAACCTTTTTGCACTGTTGGTGGGAATGTGAACTGGTCCAGCCACAGTGCAAACCAGTACACGGTTTTCTCAAGAAATTAAAAACAGAACTATCATATGATCCAGCAACCCTACTTCTGGGATTATCCGTCATCTCAAAGAGATATCTGTACTTCCATGATCGTTGCAACATTATTCACAATAGCCAAGGTATGGGAAATAATCTCTCCCTCTTTCTCTCTCTCTCTGCATATAGATAGATAGATAGATAGATAGATAGATAGATAGGTAGGCAGACATAGATATATAGATATAGATAGAAAACAGATAGATATAGACATAGGTAAGGATATGGATATGGATATAGATATAATATTATTATATATATTCAGCCTTAAGGAGAATCTGTCATTTGCAACAACATGAATGAATCTTGAAGGCATGATACAAAGTGAAATAAGCTAGACAGAAAGAAATAAATACTATATAGTATCACTTATATGTGGAACTGAAAAAAAAAAATGGAATTCATAGAAACAGTAGAAAAGTGGTTGCCAGGGGCTTGGGAATGGTAGAAATAAGGAGAGGTTGGTAAAAGGGTATAAACTGTCAGTTATGAGATAAAGTTTGTAATGTATAACATGGTGTCTATAATCAATATCTTTGTCTTGTATCATTGAAGTTTGCTAAGAAAGTAGAACTTAAATGTTCTCACCAAAAAATGGGGGGGATAAATATGCGGGGTGATAGACGTTTCAATGGACTCAACTGGGGAACCTTTTCCCAGTGTATATACTTATCAAATCATCACATACCCTTCAAATATCTTATAATTATATTTGTCCATTACAACTCAATAAAGCTGAAGAAAAGAAAAGAAAATACAAATTCCTGGCCTCAAACAAGATCTACTGAACCAGCCTTCCAAAAATAACAGGAGCATTGATTTAAAGTACATGCAAAACTTCTGGGAATTTTAAACATGCACTGCTATTTTGATTCCAATCTAGAGATGCAAATATGCTATGTCCCCAAAATGCCCCAAACCTACTAGGCTAATAAATCTCTTGGAAGGTACAGTAAGCAGCTGTGGCAATTCTCATTGTGGGCGAACCCATGCCGACTCCCAGGGACCACTGTTCCCCAAGCCATCCCTTTCATGACCCACTGCAGAGAGTCTCCCGGTTCTCAGCTTGCAGTTTTAAAACTTTGTGTCTCCGTTATGATGACTGAGGCAAAATTTTCCATTCAATGGTATTCTGTTTCCGTACAAATGCTCTAAATATTTCTAGCAGTCATTCTGCACGTGACTTCTGTATCATAATATGCAAATGCATCTGAACCTAGTGTGTGGAACTCATTTCAACAATCTGGGTGCTTTCTCCGTCCTAAAGATGTTTGTCCCATCGTTTTAAATGATGGAGAGCTTTGTAATATTATTTCCTTAAATATTATCTTCTGTTGACTAAGATCCATATTATTTTCTAAATGACATTATATGTGAACTATGTCATTCATATATTTATTTTATTTTTATTTTTTAAATGTTTTTATTTATTTTTGAGACAGAGAGAGACAGAGCATGAACGGGGGAGGGGCAGAGAGAGAGGGAGACACAGAATCCCAAGCAGGCTCCAAGCTCTGAGCTATCAGCACAGACCCTGACGCGGGGCTCGAACTCACGGAGTGTGAGATTATGACCTGAGCTGAAGTCGGACGCTTAACCAACTGAGCCACCCAGGCGCCCCCATATTTTGTTTTTAAACATGTTTCTTCAGGTCAACTTATTAAAGAACTGGCAACTCACGGGGCGCCTGGGTGGCTCAGTCGGTTAGGCGATCAACTTGGGTTCAGGTCATGATCTTGTGGTTCGTGGGTTCAAGCCCCGCGTCAGTCTCTGTGCGGACAGCTTGGAGCCTGAAGCCTGTTTTGGATTCTGTGTCTCCCTCTCTCTCTCTGCCCCTCCCCTGCCCGTGCTCTGTCTCTGTCTCTCTCTCAAAAATAAATAAACATTAAAAAAAAACTAATAAGAAGAGTTGGCAAGTCAGCCAAAAATTATGCATTTTTTTCTAAATGCGTAATCCAGAGGGAAGGGGTATATATGTCACATAGGGTGTGCAGAGATAAATACTACATCTTAAAAGTTTGACTTCTTTTAGCCTACAGGACATAAGTTTAAATAAGTTCTGTTCGTTTTTAAAAAAAAAAAAAAAACTTATTCCATGAGCAAAGTGACATCAGCGCCAGAATTAGAACACAGATCTTCCAAGTACTAATCCAGGACCCTCCCCACTTTACCACGAGGTGTCATGGCAGGAGAATGCTAATGTAACCCCAATGTGAGCATTTGGTAAATTAGAAAGATTGTGTCCTACAACCAGGGTTCAAACATTGGTGGAGGGGCGCCTGGGTGGCTCAGTCGGTTGAGCAGCCGACTTCAGCTCAGGTCAAGATTTCAGAGTTTGTGAGTTTGAGCCCCATGTCGGGCTCTCTGCTGCCAGCACAGAGCCTGCTTCGGATCCTCTATCTGTCCATCTGTCTCCCTCGTTCTCTCCCTCCCCAACTTGTACTCTCTGTCTCAAAAATAAATAAACATTTTTTAAAAATTTAATTTCCTCATCTGAAAGTAGTTCACACCTCACGGTGTATTTTTGAAAAATCAAATGAGTTACAATACATAGAGCTTAGCCTTGTGCCTGTAGGTATTATTATTAGCCATATGATGCCTCCTTTACATGACTAATAGAGCAACAATGACAGAAATATTTTTTTGGTATAATGCTATGTTCTAAAGCAATAGAACGTGTTCTCTCTCCTGAAATCTTTATTCTAGATGAATTTAAATCTATCTGCTTTTTATGTCTCACAGAATTTTATGATAGGATGCTAATATCTTGCATTTTGAACCAATAGAAAGTAGGAGACTTAAGAGTAAAACTCACATTAAAATTAGCGTTGCCACTTTCCTAGAGATGGTATAAAAAGTGATGATATGACTAAAGACTCAGCTGGATTCCTGTCAGTGCTAATAATGCTTGAACTTCATCAGTTATGAGGGCAATTAAAAAATCCATTCAACATTTCTGCACAGACTGTGGTCTCCTCCTCCTAGAGAATTCCTCTGGATCATTCCAAGGCATGCCGATAGCCTGTTGGCTAGATCCACTCGTCAGCTTGAAAGGAACAAACAAGGAGAGAAGCGTGCACTCCTCTCCTAATACACACACCACGTATTCCAGCAGATCGAAGAGCTTCTGTGTTCTCCAACAAGAAGTAAGATAGAATGTTTGGGAATAATAATTCCCAAGCCCCTGGATAGGAGATACCCAATTGGATCTCCAGTTATTATGGAAAAAATTAAGCTTGTTGCATTTATTTCTGTTTTTTTTTCTAAATCCATCACTGAATGTTTGAAAGCAAATAGAGCATGTGCCGTGTCATATGCTTGTATTGGGGAGATAGTCCACGTGTACCACACAAATGTTGACGAAGTCATCGCTTCAAAAGAGTCACAAAGCAAGCCCGGACACGATGCTTTTACACAAAGTTTAGTAATTAACCGTGATCAAACTATCAAAATTAGACATTTCTCTGCAGTAAATTTTATATCTCCTTCTAAAATGCCCCATATCTGAGGGGCGCCTGAGTGGCTCAGTCATTAAGCATCCGTCTCCTGCCCAGGTCAGGATCTCACAGCTCGTGAGTTGGAGCCCCACATCGGGCTCTATGCTGATGGCTCAGAGCCTGGAGCCTGCTTAGGATTCTGTGCCTCCCTCTCTGTTTGCCACTCCCCCATTTATGCTCTGTCTCTCTCTCCTTCAAAAATAAAAAATATAAAAAATTTTTAAAAACATTAAAAATTTAAAAAAAAAATGCTCCATCTCATCCATGGTGACAGAACTCAGAAGTGTGAAGCTTGATATAACACATTAAATATAATAGTTGTTGGGGCGCCTGGGTGGCTCAGTCGGTTAAGTAGCTGACTTCAGCTCAGGCCATGATCTCACAGTTCATGGGTTCGAGCCCCACGTCGGGCTCTGTGCTGACAGCTCAGAGCCTGGAGCCTGCTTTGGATTCTGTGTCTCCTCTCTCTCTCTTTGCCCCTCCCCTACTCACGCTCTGTCTATTTGTCTCTCTCTCTCTTTCTCTCTCAAAAATAAATAAACACTTAAAAAATTAAATATAATAGTTGTCTGACTTCAAATGAAACTACTTCTCGATTCAAAAGAATTCAACAATAACCCTTCAAATATGTTTGGCATTAAATCTATCAGAGTCATAGTTCAAGACTGAAATTTTTATCACTCTGTAGTAAAATCTGTCTGAAGAAACTAAAGTTAAAGGAAGGGACATTTGAAGTAGTCCAGTTTCCTTTGGGGGATATACAAATGTAGGTCAATACTTCCCAGCGGTCAAAAAGAGGTTAATGCCAGCTCTGGACTTCTTCAAAGAAGGTGCATGTGAGGCCATAATGATTTAGATAGCATGGCAATGATTTCCAGACATCCCCCAACCTCACCATTTTCTCAAACCTTGAGAAAGCTTTCTGATTCTCCCCATATAGGCCACTTTGACAAAGGAGCTGAGTCTTTGAAAGAAAAACATTTTTGGCTCCGTTAATGCTGGTGTATTCTTCCAGCCCAGTATTCAGCGTTCAGGACAGGCAATTACATGCAAATTTGTTGGGAGCTAGGAGGTTCATTTACTACATTCAACCCAATAGAGGAAGGTCAATAGAAGTGCAAAACCTAATCCTAGATGAAAGCACCGTGATCAGGTAATGGTTATAGAGTTAAGGCCTTCCGAAGAATGTTAGGAATCAAAGAGCACACTAGAGAAAAGCATTATGCATAGTGCTTTTTTGAACCATATGGGAAAGACAACAGACAAAGTGAACCAAAGAGTTGGAACACAAGAAGGTAGACATGCAGTTCAACACAAATTGTTAGGGTTTTTCAAAAGATATGAATGAGGATTTGACCAATTAAAAATGGCTGCCTCAAAAACCTTTTGTTGGCTATTTAAGGAATAGTGATGTGCAAACTCATTTCTCAAACTTACACCATGCAAGCCAATGCTTGCATTTAATTCTTAAGGAAAAGAGGTCATCTTTACTGCTAGTATTCCTGTCTTTTAATTTGGGGGGGATTTTTTTTCCTGATGTTTTCCCCCACCTGAGCCCACATACGCGTTGACATTTAGTAAAAGCCCTGATACACCTATGAGTCCTTGTCGCTACACGGAGGAAAACGCTGAGGGAAAACAGGGACATAAATGGCTCTGAGTTCAAAACTAATTCAGAAGAGTCAAACTCTGAACGTGAAGACGTTTTGGGCATATCTTAATATGTTTTATTTCTATTTGCCTTTTTATGAATGTGTGAGAGTGGTATGTGATTAAAATATCCGTATCTGAATCAGTCTATGAGAGTCCTTTCAACAGGTATAAAATAGAAATTCTTAAGTAATATGTATGCATCGCGTCAGCATTTAATCAACAGCATTTTTTTGTTTTTCTGTCTCGGTACATAATATAACAGTACATCTTACAATGAATGGTGTTAAGAGGCAATGAAATAAAACACTACTGAAGAATACCTTTAAATGCTTTTAAAGCTCCGTAATCTATATCAAAAGACCCGGGAAACCTGTTAAGAACAGTGGTCCAACAGCTGCAAAATGGAACAATGCAGAAAGGGGATAGTATAATTATCCATCATTCCTTTAGCCCAAGATGACTCAACCTATAACGAATTTACTCCCAAGTATCTAAGGTGAGTAAGCAATTCTCTTAGAGCAAACTACTTGCTGCTATGAGGTAAACTAACCCTTCCCAACACCATTTAATAAATCGCTTCTTACAGAGCGCTAAATTGGACCCTGATGTTCTGAGACGTTAATTTGCCACACAGGAGAATTTTTCTCCTAGGGGGCATTTTATTCCTCTTACCTCATATCGCTCATGGGGAAGCTAAGGAAGGCATTTGGATGACTATGACCCTCTAACGTTTTGCCATTTCAATGAAATGCACGGTGGGGTTCATAACAAAAATGGCTTCACCACTGTTATGGAACTTGACTGAATTTCTTTCGGGCAATGATTTCAGGGTTTGTTTTTGCCTTTTAAGGAAAAAAATTTTTGATGGGTTTAGGGTTCGAGCCTTTTCTTTTTTTTTTTTTTTTTTTTTTTGGTCATAACCCTAGTTTTCTATAGATGGTCTATTTTAATGTTTTGTTTCCTCTCCTCTTTCTGTTGCTAAGCAGATGGGACATGTTGCTATGTGACATTTTACATGACTACTTTTATACAGCGTCCACAGCAATGACCAGAGGTCACAAAAACATAATCATTCACATTGAAAACCGGAGCACTTGCCTTTTTGTTCCTGGAAAACTACAGAGAATGTACCAACAGCCCACATCTTTTTAGAATATAATAATGGTTAATAGTCATATCCATTAAATACGTTTTTCTATATAATACTCCATTGGAGATTCACGATGCAGTGAAATGCCGAGGGGAAGTATCAGCACCAACACCATCATCCTTGTCATATTTCAGGAGAGACACATGAGATCCTGAAAGGCGGGGTCAGACCGTGAACCCATGGCGATGATAGGAAGTGAGGCCTCCTCATTTGACTTCCCACCCGGAAAATAACAAACTGCTCTCTGAAGCATCTGAAGGCTGAGAGTTTGACACCTGTAATAAAATCTCATTTAAAAGTATATTTTTACTTCCCCGACCTCTATCTGCTACCCTTGCATCTTCTTACTCTTTCATGATAATTAAACTAGCGGGCCCCGGGTGGCTCAGTCGGTTAACCGTCCGACTTTGGCTCAGGTCATGATCTTGCCGTTGGTTGGTTCGAGCCCCAGGACAGGCTCTGCACGGATAGTGCAGAGCCTGCTTGGGATTCTCTCTCTCTCTCTCTCTCTCTCTCTCTCCCTCTCTCTCTGCCCTTCCCTGACTTGCACCTTCTCTCTCAAAATAAATAATCTTAAAAATAATAATTAAGATAATAATATTATTCATAGTAAGAGCTGTCGTTGGTCTGATACTAAGTTCTACTAGACATCCAGACAAATGCTGTCTCTATGTGAGCCTGTGAAATCCTCACGACAGCCTAACCATGAAGAATCAAAGGCTCAGAAAGTGAATAGCATGCCTAGGTCAATCATGTAGTAGGTAGCAGAGCAAAACTCGCAGGTGTCCAACTTCCAAACCTACTCCTCTAACCGTTCCTCTGTACTGTCCCGGCAGCCAGCTCTTTCCACTCTGTGCTGCAGGTTGCCCTTCCAAAACTGCTGTTTTAATTCATGTTTTCCGTTCTCAAGAAACAGGGAGACGGTTTTGGAAAGCAAGCAAAGGTTTGCGTTTGGGAGGGCATGGTAAATTAGCCGGGTGATGGAGAACTGAAGACAACCGTCATGCAATGACAATAGTGTGGGTAGATGTGTGTAATTCATTTTTCTCTAATACATAAAACAGAGAGAACCCAGGGACCACGTACACAGCGCACTAGAATGAGCATCGGGAGAAGAATCAAGAAACTTGGGTCTGAGTCCGTTTTCTAAGATCCCTTTTTAATCACGGAGTGGACGCAAAGGAACATTTGTATAAATAATTTGTAGTACAAAGAATCCCAGCAAAATTAAGACCTATCTCTCCACCATCCGGTTACAGAAAAAGAGCGTTACCGTTTTGCGCATAGCTTCCGCTTCTCCCCCTGCCCAGGTAACCGGGCTCCTGGATTCCTTGTTTATCATTCCCTTTGTTTCTTTGTCGTTTTACCACGCAATTTGCATACCTAAACAATGCATTGCTTAGTTGTGCATATTTGGGAACACGGATTTTTCTGTACGCATCTGCCGTCTTGTGTGACTTGCTTTTTTCACTCAACATTACATTTCTGAGATGTGTTCCTATTGTTTTCGTATTTGCAGCGTATTCTTCGTGATTGCTCTATGTATATGGATACATTTGTCATGTGCACGATTACATCACAATGTATTTATGCATGCTAATTTTAATGGGCTTTGGACATACTTCCAGGTTTTTGCTAGTATGAAAATTACCACTGTAAAGATTTTTCTACCTTTCCTCTGGTGCAAGAATTCTCTAGAATATATATACCTATGGGCAGAACTGGCTGGCTTGTAATCTCAGCATACCATCCAGTGGCTGGATAGCGTCCAATGATGTTCCAAAGTGTTTGTACAAGTGTGCCCTCCTCATGCAGCGTGGAAATGTTAACAGTGGCCCCACACACGTCCCAATAATTGTTCTGTTAGCCTCCTATTCTTTGGCTGTCTGCTGAGTGTGAAATGGTGATTCGTTGAGGTTTCGATTTGTATCTCCCTGAAAACTAAAGAGATTGAACATTTTTCATTTGTTTAAACACCAAATTTCTTCTGCGAAGTACCTGTTCAAGACTTCTGTCCATTACTGTACCAGGTTGTTTGCTTTTTCCACTCTGATTTGTGTGTATTTTTTTCTATATTCTGAATAGGAATCTATTTTTAGCTTGAGGTGCTAAATACCTTCTCGGTCAGAGGCTCGGATCTTCATATTCTCTAGCAGATCTTTTATGAACAAAAGTTCCAAATTTTACTGAAATCAAATTTATTTTTTATTATGGTTTGTTCTCTTGCTTCTTTTCAAGCAAATCTGTCCCTATGAAGATCGTAAAGTTCGGCTTCGACATTACCTTTTACAAGTTTCACAGTTTTTCTTGCACACCTAGGTTTTCAACCAGCCTGGAACAGGTATCTGTATGTGGTGTAAAACAGGAGGTCTGATTTAATTATATTACTACATGTATGTGGTTCTACTACTATTTGTGGGAAATTCTGTGTTTTTCTTGATGTTCCGTAATGCCAACTGGGTCATAAATCAAATTTCCATAGATGTGAGGCCCTCTGTTCAACTCCATTATTCTCTCTGTGGGTCCATTTGCCAGTATCATATTGTCTTAATTACTCTTTTTATGTGAATTCTTGGCTTCTGGCAAGAAGGTCTCTTCACTTAAGTTTTGTGTTATTGACCAGTTAGCAGGGCTCAACATAGCTTTTGATTTTTCCATATAGACTTAAGAATCAGCATGCAAAGCATCACAAAGAAAATCATGTCATGATTTTTATCAGAATTTCTTTTAGCCTATACAGAAATTTTGGTAGAACTTGAATCTTTATAACATTGAATATTTCAGTCTATAAGTATCATATAGTCTTCCATTTACTTGGGGCTTTTTCAATGTGCTCCCATAAAGTTTTAACATTTTCTCTGTAAAGTTTATGCATACCTTTTATAGATTTTTTTCCCTAAATGCTTAATATTTTTGAAGCCATTGTAAATTGTATTCTACTTTTAAATATTTTCTTATATGTTTAAAATTATAGATATATTTTGATATATAGATATATATAAAAATACGTATATATTTTGATACATAGATCTATATATATCGATATTGTGAAATTATCTGGTGAATTCAAATAAATTATTTATATACTGTGTTGTTTTCTTTTATTAAAAGTTTATTTATTTATTTTGAGAGAGAGAGGAGGGGAGAGCATGCAAGCCGGGGAGGTACAGAAAGAAAGGGAAACAGAACCCCAAATAGGCTCCCCCCTGTTGCAAAGCCTGGACAGGACCTAAACCAAAATCAGACAGATGAACAACTGAGCCACACAGGTGCCCCTAGTATATTGTTTTCTATATGAACAATTATATGCAAATAGTAACTATGTCTTCCTATATTTACACAACTGATTTATTTAATTTTCTTAATGTGCCAGTTACAACTTCTAGTACAATGTAAAAAAGAAATAGTATACTATGCAAATCTGTCCTGTTACTAATCATAAGGTAGTTCATTTTAATGTTTTTCCATTAACTATGAACTATTCTGCTAAAATGACATCTATTTCTTGAAGATGAACTTTATCTGCTTTTTGTTTACAACAAGTTTTATAATGGATAAATTCTAAATTTTATCAAATATTTTTTTCTCCATATATTGAGATCATAATATATACTTCTCTTAATTATCAATAGGATAAATTACAAATTAATTTTTTACATAAAACCAGCTTTGAATTCCTTGTAGTTGGAAGAATGCCAGCTTTTTTTATGTATTGTCTTCTTTATACACTGTGCGATTTATTTTAGTACTATTTTCTTTAGGACATAGTCATCTCTATGAGCAAGGTGGGGTTTTTTTTTTCTGTTCCCTAGTTTGTATGAAATTGGAATAATTTATTCCTTGAATATTACATAAACCTCATTGACTAAACCATCTGTATTAATGTTTTATTTTTGGATTGTTTTGTGTTGTATGTGTGAATGTGGGTGTGGAACGGAGAGGTTTTTAACTGATGAATCAATTTCTTTGTTGTTTTTTTTTTTGATGAATCAATTTCTTTAATGGTTATACAATTATTATGATTATCTATTCTTATTCTGTTAATTGTGGTAAATTATATTTGGGGGAAATTTTCTGATTCTAATAAGGCTTCAACACTGGTATAATGTTCATTGTTCTTTGAATGTATGCAGACTTTGTGGTACTGGCCTCTTTTATTCCTAAATTATTATTTTTGTGTTCTCTTTTTTTCTTAATCAATTTGGCCAGTGAATTCTTTGCAAAGAACAAACTTTTGGCTTTGTGTATTCTATTAAGCATTTGTTTTACATTTTATTATAATTTCCATTTGATCTACATTTTTAGGTGCTATTCTGGGTTTTTTTCTTGTAGTGTTATAAGTTAAAATATTAGCTCATTAATGTTCTTTTTTTTCTTTTCTAATATAATCAGTTAAAAGTATAAACTTTCCTCTAAGTATCAACTTTGCTATAGGCCATACGTTATGATATCCAATGTATTTGCTTTTGTTCTGTTCTAAATATTTTCTAATTTTATTATAACTTCTTTGGGGCCTGTACTTTACCTATAAATATATTTCTTGCTCTTCAAATGTCTGCCTTGTTGCTGGCTGTAGATGGTTCTTAATTTCCAACTCAACTGTTTTGTGCTCCAAAAATTGTCTGAACGAACTCAATCCTCTGTAATTTGTTAAGCCTTATTTCATGGCCCAGTATATGGTCTATTTCTTTTCCATGAATATTTAAAATAAATACGAGGTTCACAATTAACACTTATTAATTCTGCTCTTCAGATCTTTTCCATCTTTACTGATTTCTATATCTGCTTGGTCTGGGAACTACAAAGTGATATATTTTCAAATCTCCTATCATAATGATAGACTTGGTTAACTAGAAATTTTTACTATTTCATGATCACCCTTTATCTCTAATTAACTATTTGACTTAATGGTCATCTTATCTGATATTATTATAACTATCTCAACTTTCTTTTGACTATTACTTATCTGGCTACTTCTTTATATATGATCTGTCTTTTTCTGTCTACTTTTAAGATCTTCTGTTTGTCTTTGCTGTCATGAGTGCACTGTAAAGTCTTTTTTTTTTTTTTTAACGTTTTATTTATTTTTGAGAGAAGAGAGAATACGAGTCGGGAGAGAGAGGGAGACACAGAATCCGAAGCGGGCTCCAAGCTCTGAGCTGTCAGCACAGAGCCTGACTTGGGGCTCAAACCCACGAATGGTGAGATCATGACCTCAGCCGAAGTCAGATGCTTAACCAACTGAGCCAACCAGGCACCCGTGCACTGTAAAGTCTTTAGAGCTGCATTTCTTTTAAGTATCCTGTGGCATTTATTGTGGCCTCTGACTCTGAAGACTGTTGACCTTAAACTTTTCTGGAAAATTCTCAAGCATTATTTTTTTTACTGATTGCCTTTCCTCCATTTTCTCTCCTTTCCTTAAGAACTCCAACTTCTTTTAACCTCTCTTTTTTATTTTACATCTGTTTTTCCTTTTTCTGGATTATAAATACTCTTCAGATATATCATGTCATTACATATCCAAATGTGCTTAGATGTAATCTTCTGTTTGTATCATTTGTCAAATATTTAATTTCAAATATTTCACATTCTTTCATTTCAAAAACTGTATTTGAATTTTTTAAAAACCCTACTTGATTTTTTTTTTTTAGTGTTTATTTATTTTTGAGACAGAGACAGACAGAGCATGAACGGGGGAGGGTCTGAGAGAGAGGGAGACACAGAATCTGAGGCAGGCTCCAGGCTCCGAGCTGTCAGCACAGAGCCCGACGCGGGGCTCGAACCCATGAACCGTGAGACCATGACCTGAGCGGAAGTCAGAGGCTCAACAGACTGAGCCACCCAGGAGCCCCTGAAAAACTCTATTTGATTATTGTTAAGACTCTTGCTTATATTCAATCTCCTTTTTCTCTCTTTAAGCATATTGGAAGTGCATATAGTTTATATTCCCTGTTTGTTAATTCCAATATTTCAAGTCTCTGGGGTTCTATTAAACTTTTTTTCTGCTGACTCTTTCCATATTTCCTTGTATGTTTTGTTGTGTTTGTGAGCTTACTTTCCTCAGAGGTGTATATGTGGGAATTCTTTGAGAACTGGATTGAATGGGATTTTCCCTAGTGGGTTTGCCTTCGCTTTTCCCCGGATGCCTGGTCACATGGTTTCACTTTAAGTTACTGTTTGAGTTTACTGAAATCATCAATATGTAATCCAGGTATGAACTCTTATGGTGGACTTCCTCTCTTTCTCTCAGCAAACACTAAGTTGAGACAGGAAATTTTATTTGCTATTAACACTACCTTCTCCTACACATACAATCCAGGACAGGGTTAAAGTTTAGTTCTGTCTAACTCAACAGGGAGGATGTAGCTTTCTGGGATCCTAGAATGAATCTCCCACAAAATTCCCTCTCTCTCCCCTCTCCTGTAGGGATGTAAAAACCAAAGCTCGAGATCACCTGGATTCGGTAAATATTTTCGTTTTAAAAACCGCTTCAGTGCCAGGTTACTTCTCCAGAGTCCTGCTTTCGCTTAGTTTTGAACCTCTGAGTAGGTTGTCCGGTTTAGCAAATAAAAATACCCAATTTTTTATTGGTAAAATAAAAACTGGATGCCCAATTCGATTTGAATTTTAGACGACCAGTAAATAATTTTAGCATAAGTCTATCCCATCAATATTTGGGATATAATCATACGGAGAAATTATTTGTTGCTTATCTGAAATTCAAGGATACCTGGATTTCCTGTGTTTTATCTTGCAACACCCCACCAGTGGAGTTCTCATTTTCTTGCCGGTTCATTGACGCCTCTAAAAAGCCTTTTTAAAAAACTATCCTAAGTAGCACGTTTAGTCGCTTCCTTCAGTAAGATCAGTCAAGTTACCAAGTTTGCCATGCTTCCAGAAACAAAAGCAGCTCCTGCGCCTCTCCTCCCACCCCCCACCTTTGTGAAACTGGGGAAGTCACCTGCCTCTGTGAACCACAATCTTTTCTCCGCATATCCTGGAATTTGTGAAGGATCTGAGAGATCATCTCTCGTAATCCCGTATGCTAACGTAAGGAAAACTAAGACTCAGATAAGTAAAACAATAAGGCCACTAGGACACCCAATTTGGTGGCAGGCTGGGAAGCAGAAACCGTCCCCAGCATTCCTGCCACTGTACCTTATTGACTGTAAGGGCCCAGCGAGCTAAGGGCATCAAGGCACTGGGCAGAACACAAAGTATTGAAAACAGATAAAGTGTTAGACTAAAAGTAGATAAAATACTAAAAAAAAATGGTTGTGATTACAGGGTCTCAAAAAAAAAAAAAAATTAGGCAGCCTAAAATGTGAGATTGACCGTGGACCAACATTCAGGGAAGGAATCTCCTCGGAATAGAATATCGTACTTACACACTCTCTTCTTCCAGGAATCTCAAACATAACAATGAGAATTTTCTATGAATATTTAAGACAAACAAGCTAACAATATTGAAATAAAATATCTGGTCCGAAATAGACCGTTTGAAACAAGAATTTTGACCTAGAATATAATACATTCCCCATAGCAAATAAGACAAAAAACAGAACTTCATTAACAAAGCACTCTCTTTTCTCCTTCTTTTCTTACAAAGAAATGCTTTCAGAATGCTTAAGACTCTCACCATGCTACTTTCCTCGCTACAATCAGCGCATGATTGCCACTCAAATTGCTATACTGGTCCTTTTTCCTCTAGCTCTGCATAAAAAGAAGACGCAGATGAATGGATTTTCTGTGGGTTAATTTATTAGGAGTGCAAAGCAATTATCAGCAAGGTAAATCATGGAACAGGAAGTACACTGTTACACGCTGGTTGCTGTATAATGCAGGTCCCTTGGCCACAAATGCAATTAAAGGGTTGTATTTTATTCCTTTTAATTTTATCTCCTACTCTATCCTTTGCTTAACCCCGACAAGCCTGACTGTGCGTCAATAGGCAGTCAATAAGTAGAAATGTCTAATAACTACCACAAACAATTTTGCATTTTTGATGCTACGAGACACATTTTCATGATACGGCGCCATAAATCTTCAAAGTGAGGGATGGGGAATTTCACTGTACGACTCCGTTCCCAGGGCATCAGCTTGTCCGTTTCGCGTGGGGCTGCCATCGGGCGAAATTATATTACTGTCATGTGACCAGAGACTGATGTGAAGTGAATTAAGCAGTGCTTGCAAATGCCTGTCACATTAATAGTATCTAAATCTTCTGTTCTTAATTTTAAAGGGCAGGTCCTAAGAAAGTCATGTTTACTAGGCTTTCAAGACTCATAAAGAAACCCTGACAACAAAAGGAAGCCTTCTCCCCACACAGACCAGTACAAACGTGGGCAAGATGAAAGTGACAGAGAGGCAGCGTTTCCACAAAGAAAGTGGGGCTCGAGTCCCGGCTCCTGTCACTTACAGCTAAATTCGGTCCCATTTCCTAACCCCTTTTTGCCTCCGTTCTCCCATTTACAAAGCAGGAATAATGACAACGCCCTGGTGAGATTCTTGATAATGTAGGGGAGACATCCAGCGTGTAGTCAGAGCCCTGTGAAAGGAAGCTGTCGCATTGATGTTGATTATTCCTTGTTTACCAAGAACTGCAAGGCAATAGCAATATTAAAAATCACACATCTGAAGTCACACATCAGGAAATACCTAGCGATCAGCCTTCAGGTTTAACAAAGCCATGAAACTGTACGGGAAAGGTGGGTGATCCGAATGGCAGGGTCAGAGAGAAATGATGCTTGAGGAAAAGTATGTGCCCTGAAAGCCCAGATACGGAGCAGAGGTGGTAACAGAAGTGAGACTATAGGGGAACTTGGGGATTCAGTGGGTAAGTGTTGGCTTGGACGGTACCAGAAGGGCTATTCAGAGCAGTCGAAGAAGAATCTTCAACCATCACTAGCTTAAGATGTTCAGATTTGTCCTCATGGACAATTTGAAGCTCTCGAGGATTCTGGAACAACTAAACGGGTAGTCATTTGAAATTTTTTCGGACACATGGGCTTGTATAATTTTTTAGCTTAATGAGGTCCTGTTGGAGGGAAAGGCTTGAAAAATGAAATGGCCAACCAGAAGGCTGTTGTCACAGGACAGGTAAGAGGTGAGGAGGGCGGCAGGCACAGCAGGTGACTCTGTCCATGACATGAGCTCAGGGGTGGGACTGCTGGAGCCTAGATGTCCAAACCAACCCTCTGCCTTTAGTGAGAGGCTCTGTCCGTAGTGATCATGTGAACGTTGCGCACAGAGAGAGTTAGAATGAAACTTCTCACATTTTAGCACCTCAGTGTGAACCTATTTGTTTTTCCTAAAGCAGATGTCCCTAAGGGATTGTCAGCAAGGTGGGAACAGCTCTGAGCCCCTAGGGGGCAGGCAGCCAGGACTAAAGCAGAGAAGGATCTGAGCGGAGGGTCTTGGGAGACTGAGTAAGGCAAGCTTGTGTGTGGGGCTGCCCTCCCGGGTGGTGATGATGGTGGGGCCAATAACGTTATGAGTAATTAAATGTGGTAGTGAGAGGTTATGTTAGTTACCTTGGGAATTAAAAACTAATGCTATAATGTATGTTATAAATAAACAGTGATGTTAACACAGTGTTCCCCCCAAAGTCACCCTTTTTGTTTTTCGCGCTATTCAGTCCTTGGGCATGCCAACCCCCCCCCCCCCGACCCCGTCCCGGGCCTTTGTGTGAACGAGTTGTAGCTTCCATCCTGTTTTGCACCACACTTCCATTGCGCAAATGTCTTTTTAGCTTCATCTCCCTTCACTTGAGATAACCCATCATTATTGTCTCAGCTTATCTATGAAACATGTGTTTTATGTTCGACTTCCACGTACAAATTGAAGTGAGTTGTCAACATCATTGCGGATGGATACATTCCACACTAAGTGCATGCAGTGATACAGCCGCAGCGTGGTCAGCACCCTCTTTATATCTGCAGCCATCCCTACCAATGCCAAAATACGTTCTGAACAACTTAATGCTTTTGTTATTTAAAATGTGATGCATTGGGGCGCCTGGGTGGCGCAGTCGGTTAAGCGTCCGACTTCAGCCAGGTCATGATCTCGCGGTCCGTGAGTTCGAGCCCCGCGTCAGGCTCTGGGCTGATGGCTCAGAGCCTGGAGCCTGTTTCCATTTCTGTGTCTCCCTCTCTCTCTGCCCCTCACCCATTCATGCTCTGTCTCTCTCTGTCCCAAAAATAAATAAACGTTGAAAAATAAAATAAAATAAAATGTGATGCATTCACGATCTGAACCCCCTGCTCCAGGGTAGGGTCTCGGACGCCTCGATCACCTCTGCGGCCCTCATACCATGTCCCCTATCCCTTCACTTAGGAAGGGACTGGAGTTTTCTAGGCTTAACCACAAACTCCTCGTCACGGGTGGGATGGCCTCCTCTTTTTTGGAAGTGATCATTTTGCATTGCGTGACACTTCAAGTAAGTACGCGCCTTAATGGGGGAGGGGTGATAAAGGACATCCCAAACCGCTTTTTGAGTGCCTAGTGAGGTGCGATTGAATCAAATTCCAAACTTTGAAGTTGGTGCAAAATGGAACATGGTTCACACGTATTGCTGTTGAGTCCCTATTCATCGACTTATGGTCCAAAATAAGGTCCCATCTTCAAACCGAATTCTTTTCAACTCCTGTGCCGTACCCGTCCTACTCAGAGCTGAATTCCATTCTCCCCTGAAGATGTAAGTCTCCAAGTAATTTTGGGGGGCAGACCTCAAGGAATTCAGTCACCGTTCCTGCTTCCGTCCTCTCCACTGCTGGCCTTCCGCCTGCTGTCACAGTTTCTAGCACACCCTGCTCCTATGGCTGCATGGACCATGGAATCGTGACACCAGTAGACTGTACTGGTAACACCATCTCTGGTCCTGTTAATGGCTACAACTGCCTTCCCGGTTTCTTCTCCCACCACTTTTTTTTTCTTATCTCAATATTTTTAAAGATTGTGTGTGTGTGTGTGTGTGTGTGTGTGTGTGTGTGTTTATTTGTTTTTGAGAGAGAGAGCAAGTGGGGGAGGGGCAAAGAAAGAGGAGAGGGAGAGAATCCCAAGCAGGCTCTGTGCCATCAGCCCAGAGCCGGACCCCGGGCTCAAACTCAGAGCCCTTGAGATTGTGACCTGAGCCAAAATCAAGAGTTGGACACTTGACCGACTGAGCCACCCAGACACCCCTTTCTCCCACCACTTCTTACTTTATGTTCAGTGCACCTTCATACACCGGCCATAGCATTCAAACATCCATCACTTCACGTACGCTGTTCCCTCTGCCTAGAATGTCCTTTACTCCCTGTATCTCCCTTGTTCACACGGGCAAACACCTAAATCCCAGCTAAATCCTTGTCTCCGCCATCACCTTATCCCTGACTCCCAGAATTAGCCATATACCCTCCTTTCTCCAATCCTCACGGTGCATCTCCAATATAGTATGTAGCACATTGGATTATAACTTTTTTTTTGGTCATGCTTTTCTTCTTACTAAATAGATCATACGAACCACGGTAACATTGGAAGAAGACCAGATCTGTAGAAATCTGTGCTCCGCTAGGCAGACCCATTTAGATATTTTACCAATTCACCAATAACCAAGACTCTGGTTAATTGGCAAGATAGGTAGATAGATGATAGATAAGAAAGACAAAAGGCTACTTAAGAAAAAAAATCATTCTTAACTAGAATGAGCTTTATACCATGATTTAGAATTTGACCTCGATTCAGTCCCAACCACATTCTGAGAAAATCTGCTTGAAGTGAAATATTATGTGGCTACTAAATGAGGATATTTGAGAAGAGCGGAGAGAATAAGCCTATATGTATTTAAGGTCAGTTGTACAAAGGATAGGAGAGCTGGGTAAACTTACCGATTGAAATGTTCCAGAAAATTTGAAAAACTGAACTGTCCAAAAAAAAAAAAAAAAAAGAAAGCAAAGAACCCACACATTGCTAGTCAGCATAATTTTGCTTAGAAAATAGCATTATTTCTGCTTGATTTGATTTTGTGTGGTTAGGTTCGGAGGAAATGTTATTTATTATATACACAGCTAAGCTTATGTAATTACCCTCAAATGTTCTGGTGTAGTACATACAGCCAACAACACAATTGCTTGCTGCCTCAATTTGGAAAAGAGAGGGAAAAATTAGCCATGTAATAGTTAATTCAATTTATAAAATTAAATGTGTACTGAAAATATGCCTGGTAAATATTATGCCATCTGCACATGCTCAAACAGCAAGCCTGGTTAATATTTTATAGTTTATCTGATAAAGTTAACAAAAGAATTTAGAGTGGAGACATACACTGAATATTTCATCACCTTCTTAATTGCAGAATACAGACAAGACATTTTTTTCCCTTTGGGAAAAATAAATGTTAAAAGTTATTACAGATGGAATCAGTTTGGCAATTAGGTTGAAATCCAACTGAAACCAAGCAGAAATTGATGGCTGCAAACATCACAATACCAAAGTATTTTCAGCCAACTCCATCAATTTACATGATGAAGCAGAAATGTTGATAGCAACGCGGTATAACTCGGCTAGCAGAGGTTATATTAACACAGAAGAAAAACTGGCTTTGTGCCTTTTTTCCCCAATAGTTAATTCAACAGCCATCAGGAGATGTCATTCTTATGCACAGCAGACAATATGATATACCTAAGGCTTTTCATTCTGACTTCTGATTTAAAGGTCTTCAGCTTGTGCTGTGGACCTTAACCTTGAAGCCAAGTGCAAATTAGCTTTAAATCAATGAAGCTGATTAAGGCTCCATTGTGGGAGAGCCCTTAATAGAAGAAGGGAGGGGACGGAACCACTTGAAAACAGCAAAAGATTGGCCTCTCTTAACTTGGAACATATGTAATGCTTTTCAGCTCTCCTCTACCCTGACAGAACCATGAATGGTTTTAAGGCTATTTACCTGCTAAGAGAATGGAACCAAATTTTCCAATTCAGTGGAAAAGGCCAAGTGTGAATCAAAGGTATTTTTTTTATTTTTTTGCAAGCGCTAGAATATAAAAGGTTATTTTAAAAAGAAGTAAAGAAGGGAACATGAAAACATCTCCCCAGTAGGGGCCAAGAAAATCAAGTTTCTATCGTGTAAGGGAAAAAATTGTGAGATTTTAAGAGTACTTCGGGTTTCTACTTATTTTTGTTTGGTTTGGTATTTTAAAATATACCATTTCTCAATAACAAGAACTCTATGCGAACTTGCGACCATCGAAAGAAAAAGTGACACAAGTGAATGTATCGGCCAAAAGCATGTCTCAGGAGCTGTTTGCTTTGAAAGTGGCCAGAATGAACTGCAGCTGACAGGCAGGACCATTTGTCTGTCTGTACCCCACCACCCACCCATTACCATGGGAACTTTTCCTGACAGATTTATCAGTCCTTCCCGATTTCCCAGTGGCGGTCAGAGTCGGGACAAATTCAGTTTTTAACCAAAGAATGATCCTTTGGAACATCTTCAGAAATACTAAAAAGGGTAGACTAGAAAGAATATTTTAATAAAGGCTTATTTATTTTTCATCTAAGTTAATTCTTTACGGCTGCAATTCACTTCTTCAGGGGAACCTCATCTCACTGTGGTAGTGACCTTCTCCACCAGGATGTGGATAGGCCTTCTCCTTGTATTTTAGGCATGATGACTTTGAAATGATGGAAAGGAAATTTTTTACCAAGAACTTTGGGGGAAATAAAGCAAATACAAAAAGGAAGATCATGCCTACTTCCTACATTAGTTACTAGGTGTAAAATGCTTTCAACAGTGCTTGGTACATAGTGTGTGTTCAACACATATAGGCTACTGGCTATTATTCCGCTAAGGTTTGGATGCACACGCTTGGCCTTCTCAGAGCCATCAATCCTTCCTTACCTTCCTCTTAAATCATGTGCCCCCAAAGCTCTACCTTGAAACCCTCAGGATTTCCTCTCCTATTCCAATCTCTGTGGGACTTTAATGGAGGAAGAACAAGAGAGCTGCCCTAGAAAAGCAATCAGTCACGCCCACCTAACCGAAGTGGCCAAACCATGCTAATACATAGTCACCAAAGGTAGAGGCATATAATTTTTTAAAAATGAAAACACAAAACACCTATACTAAAAACAGAGCAAAGCACATCCTTCCCCACTTTGACAGTTAAAGAGATGTCCCCTACATGCCTCTCTAGGTCCCTAGTTTATCCTGTATAAACTTCCAAGGCAAAGCAGACTAAGAGACAGCAGAGAGCTGAGCTGGCAGACGAAAACTGAAAAGGGGCAGAGAATGGGGGTGGAAAAGGCAGCATAACGCTAGGAAGGAGAGAGAAAGAGAGAGAGACAGATTAACGAGGGGACAAAGGACGAGATGACAGGATGAGCCGAGATGTACCATAATGCTCCTCCAAGATGAGGGTCAGTGGCAACTAAGGGAGGAAGACAGCTCTGCTGGGCACAGACTCAGGATTGCCCAGATCTTTCCACCTGCTGAACTGTGGCTACGGGACCCTAGGCGGGGAGGAAAGGCAAGGAGAGAAGGTTGGGGCGTCCCCATGGCTAGACAACCGGAATCCAGAGAGTGATAATCATGACTTCTGAAACCACAACTGCCCTCCGCCATCAACAGGATGTTGTGACAGCGATTGCACTGTGTCAGATGCTGACATCTCCGGAGAGAGGTGCTATTTAAATGCAAACTGTTCTCGGGGCGCCTGGGTGGCGCAGTCGGTTAAGTGTCCGACTTCAGCCAGGTCACGATCTTGCCGTCCGTGAGTTCGAGCCCCGCGTCGGGCTCTGGGCTGATGGCTCAGAGCCTGGAGCCTGCTTCCGATTCTGTGTCTCCCTCTCTCTCTGCCCCTCCCCCGTTCATGCTCTGTCTCTCTCTGTCCCAAAAATAAATAAACGTTGAAAAAAAAATTTTTTTTTTAAATAAATGCAAACTGTTCTAGTGATGGTGATGGTGATGAGGAAGAAGAGTACAGTGATTGCTTTCTCTTAAGACCTCCTTAGCTGGAACTATCTGCCTGGATAGGGCCCAGGCCGTTTGCAAATCTCATTAAGGCTTACCAGTAATTAATGGTCATTTAAAATAACCCCTGGAAAGCATTTGAGAGGTTGCTGATAAAACGAAAAGCAGAACTAAATGATTAAGAGTAACTTTCATCTGACCTCGGGATTTTGATCTCTGCATCCTGGTTGCCAACAACGTCATTCATTTGAAGACGTGGCATCTATGACTTAGACCAACCTTACAAGTAGATAAAGACAGCGTGCCGAAGTGGTATAGTTCAAGAAACTTCACCCCCCCCCCCCCGGCCAAATATCTCCTTTGCCCCAATGTGAAAAATACCCAGCAACCTGTCCTTAAAGGTGTATTTCTCTGGATTTCCCAGCAACCAGCTCTCTTGTCTTCAAATGCAAATGCTTCGGGATGAGATCAAGAAGTTCAAGTATCTTTGCACGACCCCCCCCCCCCAAGAGCTGTGGTTTTGTTATCTCGTGGTGGCTTTGTCCCCTTTGAAGACGGATCCCTGGCCACCTGGAATGATCCGTCATCTGAAAAATGGGGGTGGCATCAAAACAAAGTAAAAGCCATTTTAAAATTTAAAAAATAAATAAATAAAAGGAAGCAGCACGCCCCCAGACCAAAGCCATTCATTCCAAGACTTTGCTTCGAATCACCCTGGGTTGTTCGAAAGATCCGAGCGCGAGAATAAAGAAATAAGGAGTCTTCTGTAGCTCTGATGAAAACCAGCATCCACTGAGCACTGCTGGTCAAGTTCTACTTGTCCTGCTACTATTCATAACTGGAGAGTGGGTGATTGGTCTCCCCCCATTATTTCTGGCTCTCAGTTTTGCAGGAGCAGAGGAGGGAGGCAGTTCGGGACCCAGACACAGACCCTCCATCTAGTCATTGCTCCCTCATTGCCAAATCAGTCCTCTGCAGAGTGGGGGCCCTCACACCTCACGGAGGGCACAGAGAGGGTGAGCATCGTTCAAAGGACCTACTGTACTTCCTTCCAGATGAACGTGCCAACAAGCTTTCAGAAAAACTTGTTTATCTCTTCATGCATCATAGAAAGCAGAGAGAAACTTGTTTGAGCCTTGAACTCCTGGAGGGGAAACAGGCGAGGCTTCCATCCACCTGGACGGAGTTCAACACTTGGTTAGAAGACAATTACTTATCAGTCAGGTGCACGGGCTGAGAGGGGTCACGAGTCGACCTAGGCTGGCCACCTCAGACAGATCACCCCAGATTCGCCCCCAGGTGCAGAGCAGGCCCCCGGGGCCTCAGGCATGCTGCCCGTGACACACATGACAAATAGGATGTGTGCTCTGCCCACTTTTCTTTAGCATCTTGAAAACCCCTATGTGTCGCCACCAAGTGGCTTCTGAACGTGTGTATGTATGTAGATGTGTGCGTGTGCGCGTTGATATCTAACTAAACGTAAACACACGCGCGACGACCGAAGCAGAGCTATTCCTAACAAGTTGACCAACTGCATTGCCAGACCTCACCCCCATCTCGTGAGCACCGTGAGGTTGTGTGTGTTCCTGTGTAAGAGGTTCTCTCTCACATACCAGTGGACGCACACTGTCCAGAGAAACCTGGCTGCATCACACCACAAGAGGCATCATTTCAAGTACCTTTAAGCTCATAATTAACACCGCTCGTGTCGGCAGGGCCAGAAGATGCCCTTCCGAGTCTATTTCTCATCTCCCTAGACGGTCGACATCCTTATCTCACCACTGTCCCTGCCCCACAGGGATCCCTACTTCTTCTGGTGTCCGTTGTTAACTCAATCTAAGGCTTATGTTCTCACACAGGTTTCAAGTGTGGTTCCATTGGTGTTGAAACACACGGGAATCCTCCGAGATCCTGCTTCCCTCCTCTGTGGCCCACGTACTCTTCTCCCTATTTCTGCTGCGAGTTTCAAGTATGTCTTTCGGCATTTAGCTTCTGACTTTGAAAAGTCTCGACGAATCCAGAACGTACGACAGCCTGATGCTGGGGCAGCTCACCTGGCTTCCCTCCACAGTAAGACATGTTTACAGATGACAAAGGCCAATGCCTAAGCAGGACCACGGGAAGTTGGTCACTCTGTCTCGTAGTCGCCCAGATGGCAAAAGTGTAGACTGCACTTGGCAGGTACGACCAGGCTTGATGGCATCTTACTCAGAGTCCCCAGTGACCCTGAGGAATGTGCACACTTTCACCTATTCTCTGAAGAAGAACCTCGACACATCCCCTGTGAGATGGGTTTTCTGTGGTACCAATGTTCCACCAATCTGCTCACGGGACCCTTTTAAGTTGGTATGTGCTCTTGTCTGTACGATTCTTCAGGAACAAGGAGCCCTTTTTAAACATAGGGTGGCTGGGGCGCCTGGGTGGCTCAGTCAGTTAAGCGTCTGACGTCGGTTCAGGTCATGATCTCGAGGTTCTTGAGTTCAAGCCCACGTCAGGCCCCGTGCTGACAGCTCAGAGCCCGGAGCCTGCTTCGGTTTCTGTGTCTCCCTCTCTCTCTGCCCCTCCCCTGCTCACACTCTGTGTCTCTCTCTCTCTCTCAAAAATAAATAAACATTTAAAAAAAAAGTAGGGTGACTGACATACCCTCTTCCCAAGTAGTTTATGAAAAGGAAAGGAACCAACTAAGAGGATATTGTTTTGTAAGCTGGCCTTAAAGAAAACAAAGCAAAACAGAACAGAACAAAAGCTATTTTCTCAGATAAAGTTTCTCCTGGAACAAACTCAGTATATAGCTATTGGGATAACACTCTCTGTGCCATGCTCTTAAAACACAGATGAAACACTGAAACAGGATGCCTGCCTTCTCAGATGCTACTTAAGAACCCTGAACCCCAGAATTAAAACGTAAACATTTTAATGCCTTTTTAAATCACTTCTGCCCCATCCCAGTCTTCAAAATCAGATGTTGCCATAACACAGAAAAAGATACCATCTCACAATCAAACGTCTCAAAATTTACCACAAGGAACATATTATTGTTCATTAGTTGATTAGACTTGGTGAGAGATTTCTTATGTATATTTGGCTTTTGTGTTGATGTTCATTACCATTGAGTAGGAACTTTCCAATACCCTTAATTATCTTCCAAATATTTAAAAGAAGTTCAAGTCAAGTACAAATGTAAAGGTCGTGTATGTGATCAAACATAGCACACGATGGAAAAAAAGTTACTTCCATCCTAGCCTACATAAAATACAGAGGACTTTCAGGGCTCCTGAGTGGCTCAGACGGTCAAGCGTCCGACTTCGGCTCAGGTCATGATCTCACAGTCCATGGGTTCGAGCCCCGCATCGGGCTCTGTGCTGACAGCTGGGAGCCTGGAGCCTGCTTTGGATTCTGTGTCTCCCTCTCTTCCTGCCCCTCCCCCGCTCATGCTCTGTCTCTCTCTGTCTCAAAAATAAATAAAACCATTAAAAACTCTTAAAAATAAAATAAAATAGAGAGGACTTTCAGAAAACATAAGGAGCAGTATAAGTGCCCGCCCCTGATTTGGGAGACGATTATTTGCTCTTCCCACAGCCCATTCCAGCCCCAACTCAAAATAGCATTTAAAATAAAGTGAAACCACCTACAACTACAGCACAGTGTGGAAAATCTTTTTGGAGAACTTTGTTCTCCGAGATTCTACAAAGCGTGGGTCAGATTTGATCACCCCTCCGTTTCATTTTCTTAATCGTTGTAAGTAATTTAAGAATTTCATGAGATCCTAAACCTACCCTGTTGCAATCTGATAATTTTAATGAGAAAAATCATCATGTTCGCGTACAAGGCAACCCATGGGACACATTTATTATGGGGAAAAAAAATCTATCTTTAGGAAACATATTACCACGAAGACTTAAAATTAAGAAAAATAAAATATCCCTCCCCCTACCCTAGAATTGGTGAACAACGTCTTCACAAAGTATCTCAAAGGTTTCCTTTATTTTCTAACGTGGACATTCTTGGGACTCAAACACAAGTCAGTCAAGGAATCGGATGCTGACAATATGAGACGGGTGAAGAAATTAACGTTTCTGCTAGGAGAAAGCCCGCCTCCGTGGAGGGAAAATAAAAGTGCTTGGGGGCGAGGAAGGGGAAAGAAAGCCCCAGTGAGTTTAATAAGTGCCATTATTGCCGAGAAATCTAAAAGGGTGATAATGTGAATCACGAGAGAAATGCAATAGGGCAGCTATTTGAAATTTGTTTTTCACACATTTTGTGCAAAAACAACCACTCTTGCAAGAAAGGTCAATCTACCCACACGTTAATCTCCAATCAAGCAGCACTCTGAGAATCCAAATGTGATTGCAAATCTCCCGCATGCCAAGATGAAGAGATTTTTCATTGCAACCTATTACTACCAGCATTTTACATTCATTATGGTCAGAGGTTGAAGTGCACACTGGGTATTTGGCTGGTGCTGAATTCCAGCACTCCCCTCATTATACTGGAATAGAATTAACATATGAACACACACACACACACACACACACACTCACAGCTATGCTATAGTAACATGGAAGCATATGACTTACCCTGGCCCAAGGAAGGAGACTCAGACTTAGGCTTCCTCCCCAACCTTATTTCACTGCCCTGGACTATTGCGGGGGCCCCTCTCAGCGCCCCACAGCTTGCCGCATGTTCCGGAATAACTAGGCGCAGCAGGAAGAGCGGGAGCAACATGCAATTAACAGAGGCTGTCCCTGCTTTTGTTAATTCGAGTCAGACCCTGAAACTTTCTGTACTTCAACACCTGCGGTCGTGCCTTAACCTCCTTTTTTAAAAAGAGTTCAAGAACTTTATTTTAAAATAGCAAATGCAATACACAGGGGGAAAAGTGGGTAAAACAAATAAACAGCTACCGTAACCCACACTCCTGGCAAGACGTAACAGACTCCCAGACTTGCCCCTTCTTCTGAAACATAAATACCTCCCTCCCTGCAGCCGTCACCAGTATTCCTGAAATGCATCGTATTTACTTCCTTGACTTTCTTTGAGGTTATATGATTTTATATGCCTAAAATATGGTTGAAGTACACCTGTTTTTAATGATGTGATTCAATTCACATAGAATATATTCCATCATGCCTGGCTTTTTTTGTTGTTGGTGTTCAATAGTATATCTTTAAGACTGACCCACCTTCTTTTGTGAATTGGCAGTTTGTTCATTTTTTATTATTGCATACTGTTCCAATGTATGAATATGTCATGATTGACTTGCTTGTTTGATTATAAATTGACATTTGGACTCTCTCTCTCTCTCTCTCTCTATATATATATATATATACACAATATATTTACATATATACACAATATATTTATATATATACACAATATATTTACATATATTCAATATATACATTGACTGCCGCTGTGAAAAGTCTGGTATGTCAGATATATGCTGGGACGCGTATATAGGAATATACTGGGGATGTATGCATAAAAGTGAAATTACTGAGGGGTGCCCGGGTGGCTCGGTTGGTTAAGCATCCCACTTCGGCTCAGGTCAAGACCTCACAGCTCATAGGTTCGAGCCCCGCGCCGGGCTCTGGGCTGACAGCTCAGAGCCTGGAACCTGCTTCCGATTCTGTGTCTCCCTTGCACTTGTGCTCTTTCTCTGTCTCATAAATAAAGAAACATTAAAAAGAATTTTAAAAAAGAGTGAAATTACTGAACCACAGGGTATACATATGATTAGCTTTACCAGACACAAGCAAACAATTTCCTAAGTCTCCATCCCACCAGCAAAGCCTGAGAGTTCTTATCGTTTACCTACCCAGTAACACTTAGTTGTATTTTGGTTTTTGTCTTATTGATGGCCTGAATGACGGTCCTTTCCTACTTAAATACAATAGTTTGAGGAAGAAGCTCTCCCTGGGCTTTGCGAGCCTCTTACAATCCTCAAGCACTGACCTACTCCAGAGGTCATCAAAACTTCCTTGATCTCGTCAGCGTGCACTACGACTAGAGAAGCCCTTAATTTAGAACTTCTTCACATGATAAATCGCATTCATTCTAAAAGCGCTATGATATTTTACAAAATCTGGGGAAAAGTCCAGAGACAAGAGACTACATTTTTATCAAAGATCCAGTAGGTGTATAAATAAAATGAGATTAGGGGCGCCTGGGTGGCGCAGTCGGTTAAGCGTCCGACTTCAGCCAGGTCACGATCTCGCAGTCCGTGAGTTCGAGCCCCGCGTCGGGCTCTGGGCTGATGGCTCTGAGCCTGGAGCCTGTTTCCGATCCTGTGTCTCCCTCTCTCTCTGCCCCTCCCCCGTTCATGCTCTGTCTCTCTCTGTCCCAAAAATAAATTAAAAAAATGTTAAAAAATAAAATAAAATAAAATAAAATGAGATTAGAACCAACAGTTTGGCACTCTGTAAATCAACTAAATAAACACCAGATTCTGCACAAAAAAAATAAAAATCAGGTCTTATTAATGCATCTGACAGGGTTCATCACAAAGAAGAATAAATTGGGGAAAAACAGTGTGGGAATATGGGATTTAAATAAAGAAAAAGCCTGCTCCTTCTTAATGTTTGTCTCCTCCTGTACACACACACACACACACACACACACACACACACTATTTCACTCACCACCTCCAGCACTAATTAGTGAGTGACTTCTTTCCCTTGAAATGCTGACAAGTTCCAGTTGAATACATTAAAAAGAGAAAATTGAAAATTATTTGAATATTGTTAGTATTTTTCCAAGAATGCACTTCTCTCATGATGGAGTTCCATATACACAGAACTATACCCAAAATGTGAATTTTGTTCGTGAGGTTCCTGCTGAACAGGGCTCTGTGTGAAAATCCCGCATGTTTCCTAAATAACTTTTTTGTTTTCTACTTAGAAAACTGACATGAACAATAGATGTTCATGTGAAGGTGCAAAAACTCGATGAAGAATTTGCTTTGCAAGTTTCCAAAATCAGGATTATGACTTTCCTTACCTAGATCTATTTAGACATGAGAATTAATCAAAACTTTATTCTTTATTTGGGATATTACTTATTATTGTGTATTTCGTCACTCAGGGAAGATCCTACAATGTGTAGATTACAACAATAGTTAACTGGTGGAGGGGGCAGAGCCTAGGTGGCTCAGTCTGTTGAGCGTCTGACTCATGGTTTCAGCTCAGGTCATGGTCCCAGCACCATGGGAGGGAGATCCACACCGGGCTCTGCCCCGAGCATGGAGCCTGCATAAGATTCTCTCCCTCTCTCTCTCTCTGCCCCTCCTCCCCCCCCACTCACACACGCTCTCAAATAAAAAAATAATAATAAATAAATATAGTTAGCTGGGGGATGCAATATTCATCACTGATCGCCCTTGTGACATGAACTCATTTATAAAGACTAGTAAGAGATTTAAGGTGGTATTAATCAGAAGGGGCCAATGGTTCACAGTTATCACATTTATCTGAGGGAGCTTGGAAAATGCAGGTATTGTAAACATTCTGATTTAAAGGTATTAGGGTATCATATTTTTTCATCACCATGGTTACCCTGAAACCTAGCCAATGTTAAAAATCAATGAGATAAGGAGGGAGAAGAAATCTAGAAAAATCAAACGCCCAAAGAACCAATCCCTTAACTTTGAGAGTTTTTAGGTTATTAACATTCGAGTTAGTATATCAAATATACGGTGTCATATATTCATGATATTCCTCCCACATCTCCTGTCCCCTCCAAGCCACTATAATAAAGAAATACGACCATGAGTTTGTCAGTCTGAACCCCATGTCTGTTCACAAAGCCTGTATTTCAGCTGAATTCATTCCCCCCTTTTTCTACAATAAGGAGGACTGTATTTCCAAGGGATTATTGCATTCTACCATGTTCTACTTTCTGGTAACTTTCTTCTTCATACTCCCATTACAGCCAATATTTTTGCTTTCTCAAAATATGAAAGAACTGAGAAACCAAATGGGTCGAATGTTAGTTTTCTTTCAAGCCACAACAATGTTGATGTACCCCTTTCTTTGAAGAAAAATATGACAGTGTGCACTACTAAAAATGGGACAATTCAGGGGCGCCCAGGTGGCTCAGTCGGTTAAGCATCTGACTTTGGCTCATGATCTCATGGTTCGTGACTTCCAGCCCCGCGTCGGGCTCTGTGCTGACAGTGCAGAGCTTAGGGCCTGCTTCAGATTCTGTCTCCCTCTCTCTCTGCCCCTCCCCCACTCACGCTCTGTCTCTCTCTCTTTCTCTCTCTCAAAAATATATAAACATTAAAAAATTTTTAAAATGGGACAGTTCATAAAAGAAACAAAGAACAACAGATTAAAAACCTGCGTATTTTATCAGATTATCAAAATTTTACTGGGATAATATGTACTGTTACAAAGGTAAGTGAAACCAGAATCCGAGTTATACTTTATTCAAAACAACCAACATCCCGTAATTCCGCCAGACACACACTGGCCAGGTTCCAACCCAAAAGCAATGGGTGTGTCCAATCCTACCAATGCCAGCCTATCCAGTCTAAGAGAGACTGACATTTCCAACACCAAAGTTACAGTAACAAGAAAAATATAGGCCACTAAATTCAAACTATAAAATAGTTCACTATAATTTTGCATTTTACCTTTCCAAGTAATCAATATTTTTTTCTTCTGGACCGAATCTCATAGTTTCTATTAAACCAATGCAAGCTGAAAATATGGTCATCCTAAAAGACAAAAAGAACGAAGGACCAGATGATTCCCATATAGCCAAACTAGAATTTTATGATTGATTCTATAAAGATAATAATTAATCTTCTGAATTCTAAATGGCAGACACAAAGCAGAATAAGGAAAGATAAGAACCACGACGATAATAGATCATTAAGACACAATATGCTTTTCTTGAATGACAAAATGTTGTCTCTTTCCCTCTGAAAACAACAAAACTATTAGCGAAAGCATTATCTGAATGGCCTATTAAAGCCAAGGAACTAATAAAAACCATGAGATTATCTTCAATGACTAAAAATCGCCACCCATTATAAATATATCCAGCCATCTGAAATTGCTTCAAAGAAAATCAGAAATACACACCATTTTGCGAGGCTGATGGTGGATTTCTTTTCCTTCACTGTGAAAGTACTTTCTCTGTCACAAGTGATTTCTCTTTCTCCCCCCCACAAATAAAGAAATAAACGCAAACATTTGTAAACACTTAAAAGTCCCTGCAGTGAGAGCTAGTCTTCAGAGTAAACAATGTCAGTTTTAATTTTTTTTTTAATGTTTATTTATTTTTGAGAGAGAGAGACAGAGTGTGAGTGGGGGTGGGGGAGGCAGAGAGAAAGGGAGACACAGAATCCAAAACAGCTCCAGGCTCTGAGCTGTCAGCCCAGAGCCCCACGTGGGGCTCAAACTCACGAACCCTGAGATCATGGACCTGAGCCGAAGTCCTGAGTCGAAATCGGACGCTTAACCGACTGAGCCACCCAGGCGCCCCACAATTTCAGTTTTAAAGAAACAAGGCATTCGAGTTTACCGGGAAAAGTCATTCTTATCCCTTCCCTGTGTTCTAGAAACTAAGTATACCAAAGTGAAGACATACGTGAAATGTGGTTAAAAAAACAAAACAAAACAAAACAAAAAAAAAACATTCCAGATAAAAATTTGATTCTCAGAACTAGTGTATGGACTTGATTTTCCCTGCCCAGATAAGGGCATCGTTCTCCTTGTGGTCAGCAAACGGGGAAGAGTTTTAGTTGTTTTGTTTTGTTTTATTTTATTTTGCTTTCCCTCTAGCTACATTTGAGATTCTAAAGGGCCCTCTCTATAATACTTGAAAACAAACTTGTCATAGTTGCTTATACCCCTAAATGGAAATAACAGTAATATGTTTAGAAAATTCGTGTTGAAATTGTTTTAACATGTTTTTGTTGTAAGCGTGATTGTTTAAATTTTTTTTTTTTTTTTTTTTTTTTTGGGACAGAGAGAGACAGAGCATGAACGGGGGAGGGGCAGAGAGAGAGGGAGACACAGAATCGGAAACAGGCTCCAGGCTCCGAGCCATCAGCCCAGAGCCTGACGCGGGGCTCGAACTCACGGACCGTGAGATCATGACCTGGCTGAAGTCGGACGCTTAACCGACTGCGCCACCCAGGCGCCCCAAAGCGTGATTGTTTAAATCAGTACCTAGGAGCTAGTGAATTCCTCTGAACCATACAACATAAATTCTATGTGTCTTATTTCTTTAAAAAAAAATGCGTGTGTATGGTAGAACTAAATATCATGGAAAAAAACCATTTCAGGTGCAAAAGTATAATCCATATTCTAAATATTTAGGTATACAACTAAACCTACAAAGAAACAATTGAGCGGTATCTCTGAAGGCTGAAAACATCTAGAAATCTTGAATTTGTAGTGAGCCAAGCACTGGAATTAGCAATACCCTTAAGACCATCTGCTAAATCATGACGTCAATATGGTTCCACACCTTCATGGGAAGCAGGAGACAAAGCCTACAGTTGGCCCCAGGATAGAAGCTAGAGCAGATCCTCTTGTGAACGGATAGCAAAGAACAAACTGAGAGAGAAAAAGAGAAAACCCACAAAGGAAGATGGTGTTCAAATGTGCTCGCCAGGTTTCTGACTTGGGATAAAGAGGGTAAAGTCTCCACTAAGATTTCATAATCATAAACCACAGTTCATGCAGCATTCGGGCTGGAATTCATGCTATGTGCATAACTCTGAAAACCTCAAGCTGAAAATTATTAAGTTGGGCTTCATTGCAGTGACTCCGGGAACCTGACATAAACAAAGGTAAAGCCTCACTAAGAGGAACCGTTTTCAACCTAGACCTCCTAGAACAGGCACGATCAAGTTAAATTCCCACAACTGAAAAGAAAACACACATTTTCTGAACCAGGAACTAGGCCTCAGAGAAATAACAAATCACAATTGAGGCCTCTGAACACTACAGAGACTATAGAGGGTGCTGGGATTGTTTCACAAGGACAAGAGACGATCACAATGAGAGGCATTTGAAAAATAACCACATAGATGCTAAGCACAAGAAGTCAGAGGAAGACCAATACCATGGGATTTCACTCATATTTCGAGTTTAAGAAACACAATACACGAGCAAAGGGAAAAGTGAGAGAGAGGCAAACCAAGAAACGGGCTCTGGGTTTTTTTAATGTTTGTTTATTTTTGAGAGAGAGACAGAGACAGAGAGAGAGAGACAGAGTGTGAGTGGGGGGAGGGGCAGAGAGAGAGGGAGACACAGAGTCCAAAGCAGGCTCCAGGCTCCGAGCTGTCAGCACAGAGCCCAACGCAGGGCTCGAACTCACAGACCGTGAGATCATGACCTGAGCTGAAGTCGGATGTTTAACTGACTGAGCCACCCAGGCGCCCCACCAGGAGGTAGACTCTTAACTCCAGAGAACAAACTGATGGTTGCAGGAGGGGAGATGGGCAGGGTGATGGGTAAAGTCGGTGATGGGGACTAAGAAGGGGCACTTGTGACTAGCACCAGGTGTCGGACATAAGTGACGAATCACTAAATTCTACTGCTAAAATCACTATTACATTGTACGTTAACTAACTGGAATCCTTTAAATAAAACCTTGAAACTAAAACAGTAACAACAACAAAACAAACAAAAAACAACCAAACAAAAAGAAATAATAAAATAAGCTGTTGTAAATTCCATAGTACATTATTTGTGAGAGTAATTAAAATAGCCCATTATTTACAAAAGTAACTATAAAATGTATGTATATGTGTATTATATGTAATTTTCTCCAAATAGAGGCATGCTTCCATAAAGAATTATTCAATCACAAAAAAAGAAGGAAGTATATAGTAGATGAAAATAAAAATTTAATAGAAAAGTTAAACAACTGGAAAGAGAAAACTAAAGACAAAATCAATGCATGGCAAGAAAAATCTGGAGAAATTATGCAGATTAAAGCCCTGAAGGATAAAGAGAGAGAAAATATAAGAGGTCAAAGTAATGGGTGATAAAAAGAGATAAGCTAATATTTATTAATAAACGTACTAGATAGAAATAGAAGGAGAATGTGGGTGAGATAATATTTAAGGAAATATTGGCTAAAGTTTGTTTCGGAATTTTTTAAAAATGCAAATTCTCAGATTCTCAATATATCCAGAGCAGGATAAATAAACAGAAACTCATACCTGGACATACATCAAAAGTCTGCAGAGTACCAAAGACAAAAGATTATCTTAAAACAATCCAGAGGTTAAAAGGTGAATTAACGAAAGTAAGAATTAGACAGGTGGCTGACTTCTCAGTAGTAATGACACAAGTCAGAAAAGAGCAAAATGAATCAGCACACGCTAAGGAAAAATAAATGCCAAGCCAGAATTCTATATTCACTACCATTACAATTTAAGAATGTGTACAGAATAAA
Organism: Prionailurus bengalensis; assembly: GCF_016509475.1. Lineage (NCBI taxonomy): Eukaryota > Metazoa > Chordata > Mammalia > Carnivora > Felidae > Prionailurus > Prionailurus bengalensis. The sequence goes on along the minus strand of NC_057349.1, from coordinate 9,979,701 downwards.
AGCATCAAACGAATTCCGAGTATGTACTATTAAAAGAGACTCACTGAAGACATACCAATAGGATTTAATTTAGCAAAAATAAAACTGAGTGAAAAAAAAAGTCTGAAAGACAGAAAATAACAGTGAGAAACCCAAGAAGAGAAATAAAAGTAAACCTGGGTTACCTAAACAATAAAGAAAGGACATTGAATATATAAAACTATAACATCTATTTTATGGGGTCTGAAAAACACTGAAAAATAATAGCAAATAAGGCAACAGAAAAGTAATGAGACTTCAAGTATTTTAAAATAACCATATTATTAAGTGAGAGAGTGATTAAGATTCTGTAAAAAAATTTTTAATGTTTATTTATTTTTGAGAGAGAGAGAGCTCACAAGTGGGCATGAGAAAGCAGGGAAGGAGCAGACAGAGAGGGAGACACAGAATCTGAAGCAGGCTCCAGGCTTTGAGCTGTTAGCGCAGAGCCTGATGTGGGGCTCAAACTCACCAATGGCAAGATCCGGACCCGAGCCAAAATGGGTCACTTAATCGACTGAACCACCCAGATGCCCCAAGATTCTTAAGTTAAACATACAGAATACTGGACAACCTAGAAGAAATGGGTAAGTTCCTAGAAGCATATACTCCACCAAACCTGAAGTAGGAAGACTGATTACCAGCAATGAAATTGAATGAAATTGAATCAGTAATCAGTAATGAAAAAACTTCCAACCAACAAAAGTCCAGGACCAGACGGCTTCACAGATGATTTCTACCAAACATTTAAAGAAGAGTTCAAATCTATTCTTCTCAAACTATTCAAAATAATAGAAGACAAAGGAAAACTCCCAAATTCATTCTATGAGGCTAGCTTTACCCTGATAGCAAAGCCAGACAGAGACACGACAAAAAAAAGAACTACGGACCAATATCTCTGACGAACATCGATGGAAAAATCCTTAATAAAATACTAGCACTCACCACGATTAAGTTGGATCTATTCCTGGGATGCAAGGGTGGTTCTGTATTCTCAAATCGATCAACATGATACATCACATTCATGAGACAAAGGATGAAAACCATACGATCATTTCAACAGATGGCGGAAAAAGCATTTGACAAAGGACAACATCCATTCCTAATAAAAACCCTCAACAAAGTAGATTTAGAGGGAACGCATCTCAACGTAATAAAGGCTGTATATGAAAAACCCACGTCGAACATGATGCTCAATGGGGGAAAACTGAGCGCTTTTCCGCTAAGATCAGGAACAAGACAAGGATGTCCACTATTAACACTTTTATTAAATATAATATTGGAAGTCTTAGCCACAGTAATCAGACAACAAAAAGAAATAAAAGGCATCCAAATTGATAAGAAAGGAGTCAAACTTTCATGATATGCAGATGACATGATGCTCCCATTTAGAGAACATCATCCATTTATTAGCCAAGCGAAGTGGTACCTGAGGGGCTCAGTCAGTTGAACGTGTGACTTGGACTCAGGTCATGATCTCACAGTCCGTGAGTTCGAGCCCCGCGTCAGGTTCTGTGCTGACAGCTTGGAGCATGGAGCCTGCTTCATGTTCTGTGTCTCGCTCTCTCTCTGCCCCTCTGTCGCTCACACTCTGTATCTCTCTCTCTCTCTCTCTCGAAAATAAATAATAATCATTAAAAACAAAATCTTCCCCATTAATAAACAAAAATAAAGAGGTGAATAAGAATACAGAACATAAATAGTAGCCTCAGTATTATGAGTTACATAAAATTATTCCTAACAATTGGAAAATACACATTTTCTGAAACCGCATGTAGAACACTGACAAAAACATAAAATGTTCTTTTATAAAAATATAATATTATCACAAAAATCAACAATAGCAGAAAACTTATTTAAATGACCATATACTTAGACAATACGAAAATGCTAAGTACCTCAGGAATGTTGGTAAAATGATACACAGAGAGAAAATTAATGCATTCAATGCCTATATTAAAAAGGAGGGGTACTTGGGTGGCTCAGTCAGTTAAGTGTACGACTTCGGCTCAGGTCATGATCTCATGCCATGGGAGTTCGAGTCCTGCATCAGGCTCTGTGCTGACAGCTCGGAGCCTGGAGCCTGCTTTGGATTCTGTGTCTCCCTCTCTCTCTGCTCCTCCCCTGCTCATACTCTGTCTCTCTCTCTCTCTCTCAAAAATAAATAAAACACTAAAAAAATGTATTTTTAAAGAAGGAAAAGCTAAAAAATACTGAACTAAGAAGATAAGTTTCAAAGACAGAATGGACTCGAATAAAGTATATGGGGTGAAATAACAAAAAGAAATCAGAAAATAATAAAATAGGAAAAACAAACAAACAATAGAGGATCACAAACAGCAGCTGACCTTTGAGAGAAGACCAATTCAATTGACAAACCTCAGGGAAGCTTGAGTAATAAAAGAGAGCAAATAAACAATACGGAAATGGAAAGGGTGCATAACTACAGGTGCTTCAAACATTTAAAAAGTGGTAAAAAAAATTATCTACTTTATGCTATCAAAAACATTGAAATAGATTCTTAGGGAAATATATATACACACATATGTATATATGTAAATATAAATATATATTTATTATTATAAACATATTTATTAATGTGTATATATTTACATATATTTACATACATACATACATATATATATATAAAAATCTTGTCAAATGGACTAAAGAACTAGACCACACGAATAGTTTTAAAACCATTAAATAAATTTAATCAGCAGTTTAAAATATCCCCATAAATGAAACACCGGGCCCAGGGAAGTTCTATTCATTATTCATAGACAGATAATTCCAGTCTTACACATAATATTTCAGAAAATATAAAAGGAAGAAACATTCCTCAACTTATTTTATGTGGCTAGTATGATTTTGATACAAACCCAGGAGAGGAAAGTATAAAAAAGGAAAATTACAGGCCAATTGCACTCATAAATACGGGTACATAATCTCCCTCAACAAAGTATTAACAAAACAAATCCAGCAAGCACAGTCAAAAAAAGTAATCAGAGCCAAAATGGACTATACCAAAAGTAAAAACTCCTTCATCAGAGACAGCAATCAACAGAGTGCAAATGGCATGCTACAAAACGAAAGAAAATATTTATTTGCAAATCATATATCTGATGAGAGGTCAATACACAGAATGTATAAAGAATTCCTGCAATGAAACAACAGCAACAATAACAACAACTCACAAATAACCTGATTTAAAAATGTAGGAAGAACTCGAATAGAGGATCTGCAAACATGCTACAAGCATATGAAGAGAAGCTTCCGATCACTAATCATTAGAGAAAGGCAAGTCAAAACCACAAGATGTTATCTCAGACATCTCAGGACTGCAACTATTGATACAACAGAAAATAACAATTGTTGGCAAGGACGGAGAGAAATCGGAACCCTCTTACGGTGCTAGCAGGAATTTAAATGGTACAGCTGCTATGGAAAATAGTATGGTTGTTCCTCAAAAATTAAAAATAGAATTACCATATGATCCGGCAATTGCGCCTCTGGGTATTTATCCAAAAGATCTGAAAGCAGGATCTTAAGAGGTGTGTGCACAACCAATATTCACAGCAGCACTATTCACAATGGCCAAGAGGTGGATACAGTCCAAAGACAGATGAATGTATAAACAAAATGTGATATGTACATACAATGGAATATTATTCCATCTTTAAAAGGAAGAAAACTTTTTTAAATGTTTTGTAATTTTTTTTTTTTTTGAGAGAGAGAGAGACACACACAGAGCACGAGCAGGGGAGGGGCAGAGAGAGGGGGAGACACAGAATCCGAAGCAGGCTCCAGGCTCTGAGCTGTCAGTACAGAGTCTGGCACGGGGCTCGAGCCCATGAACCATAAGATCATGACCTGAACTGAAGTTGGATGCTTAACCGACTGAGCCACCCAGGTGCCCCAAAAGGAAGAAAATTTTGACCCATGCTGCAACATGAATGCACCTAAAGGACATTCTGCTCCGTGAAATAAACTAGTCACAAAAGACAAGCACTGCGATTCCATTTACTTGCGGTATCCAGAATAGTCAAACTCGTGCAAACAGAAAGTGGAATGGGGGTTGCCAACGACCTAGAGAAAGAGAACGTGGGGAGTCATTTAATGGGGACAGAGTTTGGCAACATGAAAAAGTTCCAGAGATCTGTTTCACAACAATGTGAACGTACTTCACGCTACTGAATGGTACGTTTAAAAATTGTTAAGGGGCACCTGGGAGGCTCAGTACCCAAGCATCTGACTCTTGATTTCGGCTCAGGTCATGATCTCACTGTTCATGAGATCGAGTCCTATGTCGGGTTCTGTGCTAACAGCAAGAACGCTGCTTGGGATTCTCTCTCTCCCTCTGTCTTTGTTCTTCCCCCACTCACGCTCTCTGTTTCTCTAAAAACAAATAAATGTTTTAAAAAATAAATAAAAATAAAAATGGCTAAAATAGTAAATTTTATGTTTTTGAACACAATTAAAATTCTTTAAATGCCAATTTAGTTTAGCCAGGAAACGTATAGTTGGTTCCATATTAGAAATTTGATTAACGTAATTTACCACAGTAACAAAGGAAATAAGATTATCTCAAAAGACGAAAGTTTGATAAAACTCAATATTCATTCTTCATTCATTCTGCAAAAAGGCCTAACGAACCTTCTTATCAAAGGCTGTCTTCTACGCATGTGCACACATGAAGCTTACAACTCACATCATATTTAATGGCAAAACGTTAAGGATTCCTTTGGAAATCACGGATAAGGTATATTTGCCTGCTGTCAGTATTTCTATTTAATGCTATCCCTAAGGTCCTATCTAGTGCAATAAAAATGGCTGGACAGGGTAGTGGGGGTCAGGAAGGTACACAGCAGGAGAAGGAAAGATTTGGAAGGGAGGCAGCAAGGGAGAGGTGCGCAGAGGAAGGGGAAAAAAAGCGGAAGAAAAAGAGAAAAAGGAAATGAAATGTTAAAGCCATAAAGAAAGGAAAAAATAAAACTATTTTTGTCTTGTATGATGATTTTTATATGGTTTACAAGTAACCAAATGAATCTACAAATAAATTACCAACTTTAGTGAGACAGTTCAGAGTTGCTAGATGTGGTTGTTACATAAAAGCCAATCACCTTTCTGTACAATAGCGACACGTAGAGCCTTTCATTATTTCAAATATGCCATTTTTAGTAGCACCGAATATAAAGTATCCAGAACGAAAGTCACATGAGACCTTTCGGAAAAACTTACCAACTTTTGTTCAAAGACATTAAGGCAGATGTAAGTAAATGGAGAGATTTATCATATTTACAGACCACATCGTTCAATATGGTAACATGGTGAGAATGTCCGCTCTCCCCAGTTTGGGCCACACAGTCACGGCAATTTCAACCAAAATTCAGAAGAGGCCTTATATAGGAATTAACACACTGATTCTGAAGCGTGCAGGAAAGAGCAAAAGACCAAAAACGGCCAAGACACTCTGGAAGAGGAGTCAGGTGAGAATTTATCCTCTGCCAAAAAGACTAAGAAGCCAGTTTTTAATTAAAACGGTGCAGAATTAGGGCATGCATCGTCAGATAAACTAACACTACACAACTGAGAGCCACGAAACAGACCCAGATGAACGTGCACACTGAGTGTACGACAGAAGTGACGTCAGACACCAACAGAAAAGCAGGAGCTATTTCATAAATCACGCTGGGGAAGCCAGTTGTTCCCATAGGGCAAACAATGGAACCTGATCTCTCCTTCACACCTCGTAAAAAAAAAACAATTTCAGACTGATCGAGGGCTTACTACTTTTATTTTTATTTTTTTTTTAATTTTTTTTTCAATGTTTATTTATTTTGGGGACAGAGAGAGACAGAGCATGAACGGGGGAGGGGCAGAGAGAGAGGGAGACACAGAATTGGAAACAGGCTCCAGGCTCTGAGCCATCAGCCCAGAGCCCGACGCGGGGCTCGAACTCCCGGACCGCGAGATCGTGACCTGGCTGAAGTCGGACGCTCAACCGACTGAGCCACCCAGGCGCCCCTACTTTTATAAAAAGAATGTGACAATGTCTTTTTGAGAAAAAGGATTTCTGAAACGAGACACAAAAAAATGAAACCATGAAGAAAATGATTGGTAAGTCATTTACAGCTAAGAACTTGTTTATCAAAAGATGCCTAAAAAGGGATGAAAATCCCAGTCACAGAGTGAGAATGATTACTTGTAATGCATACAGTCATCATAGGATTTGTATGAGAATGTTCCTAATAACTGATTTTAAACATAGGGCACTGGGGTGGCCCAGTCTGTCAAGCATCTGATGTTTGACCAACTCAGGTCATGATCTAAGGGTGGAAGGATGGAACCCTGCGTCGGACTCTGTGCTGGGTGTGCAGCCTGTTGAGGATTCTCTGTCTCTCTCTCCCTCTGCTCGTCCCCCCCCCCCGCCCCGCCCTCTCTCTCCCTCAAAAAGAAAAAAAAGTAGAAGGGTAGAAAATTACGTGGGAAAGAAAAATACACAGTATCAGTTGACGGATTACTAATTTACTAACAAAAATTATAGATCAAGCAGAATAGAAATTAATAATACATCATAAAAGGAAGATGCCCTAGAGATAATAGGACGTCTTTGCACCAGGAAATAAGCACAATGATGATCATCGTAGCATTATTTATAACAGCAAAAATCAATGAAAACAACGAAGATGTCTACCATCGGGAGAATTGGAAGATAAAACAGAAATACAATGGACTAAGTGCACTCAAGGCTCACCATTCTTAGCTAAAGGAGTACCCTGGTTCAAAGGCTTCTTCTCTGGTTAATTCTCCCTCTCCCTCTGGAGATTAAAATCTGTTATTTCTGGATATCTGCCCTCTACGCTATATTTATATATAACTGACCCACTGGACTCAAACCACAGTTTTATTTCAAAACTAGAAAATACTCTAGAGCCCCATTTATTTCATCATTTTCCACTTTCTCTCATCGGCTTCTCACCTCCATCTCCCTGCCACACAACAAAGACACACACACACACACACACACACACACGTTTCTTGTCACGAGCCGCACTTGACTTCCAAAAAATTCAAGTCTCTTAAGATACCTATGGAAATGTCCACTGCCTCCCTGGGATGACAGCTTAATCCTTTTAAAACCCTAACTCTATATTTAGGACGAAGAAAACAATTTTTCAACACCTGAACCAAGAGCAGAGGATGATTAAGATACAAATTTTATGTGCCAGTTTATTTTATTTCTAATTATATTCTTAGTAAATGATGTTAATATTTAATAGGAATGACTTTGCCACTCAGTGCTTCGCCCAGTAAAAACCAGAGCCCTTAGCATTTTATTGGCACTAAAGCAGTCAGCTGTAACACAGGATAACAGCAAGGGTAAAGAAATTCTGCTCCGTCCCTAAATTAAATGTCTCCTCAATGACTTGAGTGCTCAGGTAGAAATAGCAGTTGCTCAAAGAAATTGGCTCCTTTACAATGAAAAACAATCAACATAGCATTTTCCGCAAATCCAAGGAGACTACAACATATGTAGAGGAGATGACAATAATTTTAAAAGGTGTTGACAATATTATCATAATAGAGGCACCTGTTTAAACCAGAGCTGACCCTCTTGCATTATGTGGTTGAAGGAAATCCAAGCAGATGCTATACACGTAATCCAGAAAGAACCCCAAGGATCACCCACCCCATGTGCCTGTCATTGAAAGACGGGTAACATGACCTATTCAACAAAGTACATTCAACAGCATCACCCTCCACCCACAACATATAATGTCACAAAACTAGTCACGGGGGAAGCACCTGGTCCCCAGAACAACGTTCTCCAGCATGTCATGATACCTGGTCAACCAAGATCAATTTTAGCGGTTCATTTATTTCACGGAACAATTTACATATGATTTCCTGAGCTTTATATTTCCTTAATGCATATAAAAATATGATTTGAGAAAAATTCCTCCTGTAATTTCAGGTTACTATTTGTCTTGCAACTTGAATGGCATGTGTCCATGGTCAAGTGGCTAATACAGTATGACTTTATACAGAAGATCTATCTTCAACCATGTTTTCCTAGCAGGTAAACAGAACCGAACTTAATGTCAAGTTCCTAATTGAGACGTCATCATCAAAATAACTTGTTTTTACGTGTCTATTTATGTGTGGCTCTGTACCGGTGACTATGAAACCTCAGAATTAAAACATCATATGATTTCACTCATATGTGGAATTCAGGAAACAAACCAGATGAACATAGGGGAAGAAAAGAAAAATAAGATAAGAACAGAGATTGAGGCAAACCATAAGAGACTCTTACATACAGAGAACAACTGAGGGTTGCTGGAGGGGAGGAGGGTGGGGGGTGTGGTTAGACAGGTGATGGGTATGAAGGAGGGCACTTGTTGGGATGAGCACCGGGTGTTATATGTAAGTGTAACTGTGTTCTACTCCTGAACCAATGTTAATTAACTTGTTAACTACCCTGAATTTAAATAAATAAGTAAATAACATACTAAATAAATAAATAAATAAATAAATAAATAAATAAAATGTCTCTCCCTCATAGGATATGCAATTTAAAGTCAAATAGAAGGGGCACCTGGGAACTCTTGATTTCGGCTCAGATCATGACCCAGGGTCATGGGATCAAGCCCCATGTCAGGCTCTGCACTGAGGGTCAAGCCTGCTTTAGATTCTCTCTCTCTCTCTCTCTCTCTCTCTCTCTCTCTCTCTCTCTCTCTCTCCCTCTCTCTCTAAGGAGCCTGGGTGGCTCAGTTGGTTGAGTGTCCAACTCTTGATCTCAACTCAGGTCATGATCTCATGGTTTATGAGTTCGAGCCCCATGTCAGGCTCTGCACTGACAGCTCGAAGCCTGCTTGGGATTCTCTCTCCCTCTCTCTCTGCTCCTCTCTGACCCCTCCCCTGCTAGGGCTCTCTCTCTCAAAATAAATAAATAAACTTAGAAAAAAAGATTCTCTGCCCCCTCCCTTGCTCACCCTCTGTGTCTTAAAGAGACAGAGAGAGAGAGAAAATGTACATATTAAAGACCCCAAGATCAAATACAGACACTAAAACATAAGCCAGCAAATATGTTCAATTATATCAAATGGTTAGATAAATAAGGGAGTTATAAGAGGTTTTTTTTTTTTTCTTAATGGTTACGTTTTTCATGAAAATCTCTCTCTCTGTCTTGAAGGTTTATTCAGGAGTTGGGTTTGAAGAGCTGTCTTAACAAAGGAGAAGGAGCCTGAGGAGGATTTCAGGGAAAGAGAACATTCAGGAAGAAACCAAGACGTAGGATAATTAAGAAGAGAAGCATGAGTGCTAAGACGGCCAAGGGGCAAGTTCAGTGCAGCGGACCTCGAGCGTCTCGATATGAGAAAACAAATATATTGCATGAATATACCACCATCCCTCAGGAACCCCATTCACCTGCCTAGCAGACCTGAATGGTGTTCACAAAAACACGCTTATCTATTACTCAGGAAGATCTGACTCATTTTGAGTTCCCAAGTAGGTCAAACCAACAATCTTTAAACACCTATATTTGAGAAATATTTAAGAATAGTTCCTCAATCTCACTTAATTTCTAGCGTGGATGGTTCATCAGTCGCTATTGTTTTCCTCTAAGCTATTCTTGTAAAAAGGCAACTCTTTTATCATGTTGGGTTCACTCACACTTACACACTTCTATGAATCTTTTAGGCTGGGCTTCTCCGAGACTGGTCTCGGAAAGAAGGCATCAGCGTCCCCAAGTAACTTGTGAGGATGGAAATTCCCAGGCTGCACCTCAGACCTGCTTGCGCAGACGCTCTGGAGGGGACGTGCGGCCATCTGTGTTTTAACAAGACCCTCGGGCAACTCCAGGCCTCACTCGAGTTGCAAACCACAGCTTTGTACCTGTTAGGAATAGCACACACATGCTTGCTGTGGTCCCAGTTAGGACACGCATTTCCGCTCACCTGTAGAAACACTGCAGGGGGAAGGGGGAGGTTTTGTAGCTTCATCTCAACATTGATAACGGCATATTTATGTTGGTCAATAAATACTCCCCAAATGGTATAATGTTGTTAAATACCTAGGCACTGTAGATCCTAGTGGGTCGCGAAGCATTTGCCAATATATTGTCAATGCGGCTGAAAGATTTAATGAGCTCCCAAGGGTCTCCAGTCTCTCTTGGGTCTCAGGTGAGGAAGACCTAGGAGGCTGAGACCTCACAGCATCTCCCGAAGTGACAGGTGGAGGATGGCCCCAGGAGGAAGGTCTAGAAAAGTCTCCTGGGACATCTAAGAGTAAAAAAAAAAAAAAAAAAAAAAGAGAGAAAGTTTTAAAAAAGGAAACTAGGCCTGAGATTTCTTTCTTGCTGCTCACCAGACCTTTCTCCAGGCAAATCTGGGTCACCTCCAGTGGGCGGGGCCGAGGCCTCACCGTCAGCATCTGGAAATGAATGGACTTATAGTGAGAAAATGTCATTCCCCTTAAGTCTTAGTCTGATACCCATCAGTGGTACTTAACAACACCTTGTCCAAATACGAAAAATTAGAATAAAATAAAATAATAAAAGAAAATGTCTAAGACTGAATCGCAGAAAAATGATTATATATATATATATATATATATATATATATATATTTTTTTTTTTTTTTAAGAAAATGTTCTAGGGGCGCCTGGGTGGCGCAGTCGGTTAAGCGTCCGACTTCAGCCAGGTCACGATCTCGCGGTCCGGGAGTTCGAGCCCCGCGTCAGGCTCTGGGCTGATGGCTCGAAGCCTGGAGCCTGTTTCCGATTCTGTGTCTCCCTCTCTCTCTGCCCCTCCCCCGTTCATGCTCTGTCTCTCTCTGTCCCAAAAATTAATAAACGTTGAAAAAAAAATTAAAAAAAAAAAAAAGAAAATGTTCTAAACTCTAGACTTTTTTGCACGCTGGGCCAACACCCCACCAAGTGCCTGGAAAATCCTCTACCTGTGCCCACCCCACCCCCCGTTCCCACCGTCCCGGGTAATGAAGACCTTCCTGCCAGTCACCAACACCAATTACCTCACCCGGACTTCACCGTTAAAAAGGGGGGAGGGGGGGGGAAATCACTATTTCAGCAGCGGTCATTTAAAAACAAGAAGAAGAAAAAAAAAAAAACCCGCACATCAACAACAATGGAGAACTCCCTCCAAAATTAGCCCACGCCGTCACATAAATTGGTTTTCTTTGTGATCTCAAATTGACTTGCAGCTCACTAGTTGGAAAATAGTTGCTGAGAAGCCGGGGCCTCCGGCTCGCGGATCCTGCCCGCCTTTCATCGTGTAAACAAACGCATCAGATTTAAAGCTTTCCCATAATTGTTATGCTAACCTTGGAGCGAAACCTCTCCATTTGCATTTGAAGGAGCTAAATATTAGGCAGGAAAGAAAGTGCTCTTTTTGAAAGCCTGAGAAAGTGTCCCCGCGCGGGGCTGGCCCGCCATCTGGGCCGCAGGCTGGGCGCGCAGCCCCCGCCCCCCGCTCCCCGGCTGGGGGCGCCGCCGGGGCCGTAATCTGGGGGCCGAGCGAGGCGGCGCGGCCTCGGCGGCCTGAATGGGGCCGGGGACGTGGGAGCCGGCCGTGCCCGGGGACAGGCAGCGCGCCGCGGGCTCCGCTCCCGTTGCCCGGAGCGCGCTCCAAAGCGCCCACGTCGCGCGGGGGGCCACGCGAGCCGGGCCGGGGGCACAGAGCTGCGTGCTCCCGGAAGCAGAAATTCACATCTTCGGGCCCGCTCGGCCCTGGAGCTCGCCGAGCCGCCGACGCGGCCCGTCGAGGCGAGGCTGCTCTTGCAAAGCGCACGGCTGCACATTCATCTCGGAGTAATTAGAAATAGGAACACCGCACCGTGGGAGCTGTTTCAAGACAGGAAGGAAGGCTCCAACTTCCCATCAGCCTGTTCTGGGGGGAATAAAGAAAAGCCAGGCGTCCCTCTCCCTCTTCGTGCAACCTGAACACAAAGCAGGTCTCCGGACTCAGGGGGGGAAAAAAAAATCCCTCCTGGGAGGGTATCTACGGCGGCATACAGCAGGAGAGCAGAGCCGGAGGGGCTAAGATATTGCCAGCTTCCGAGGACATAATTATTTTCTTTCACCACTTCCCATTTTCTTCTCATTTCTAATATAATTCAAAGGTGCTTTGATTTTTAAATGATGGTGCTGTTGTCAGAATTAGCATTTTTCTCTAGTCCTAGGAGACATTCCAGAGGAGAAGGGTATTTTTATTTTCCTTTTCCCCCTGCCCAGGATTTGACAAAGGCTTCTCATGCATCGCTGGGCTGTGTTACAAAGTTAGGGGATTTTTTCCCTCGCTCAAAAGAAGATCATTGAGGCTGCAAGTAACCCTGGTTGCTGCTAGGAGATGGAATTCTTTAGGCTACAACTGCTTGTTGCAGGAATAACTGGCAACAAGAACGAGGGACTGCCCTGGAGTCCCCCAGGGGGCAAGAAAGAGGCAACGGTGGGATGTGAGGCGAAGGTTATTGTTTTTCCTAGTCATAAACAAAGTATCAGTGTTTGACAACTGTCCAACAGAAGCATTAAGTGTTCTGTTTATTTCATAAGTATTTATTCAATGGTCACAAGTGTGTGTGTGTGTGTGTGTGTGTGTGTGTGTTTGAAGAATCGGGGCCTTGTTCTCAGGCAGACCCAGGTTCCCTTTTGGCTTCTCACACCTACCACCTTGGTGGTCTTACTCAAATTAGTTCGCTTGTTGCAATCCCAATATTCTCATCTGTAAAAATGGGTACATGATCTCCATCTCAGAGGGCTATTGCCATGATGGAATAAACACAGCCTGGCACACAGTAAGCTCTTGATAAATCAGAGCAGTTCCTGCATCAACATCATCCTTATCATCCTCATCGTAGCTGTCATTATCTCTTCTCTGAAGACTCTGAAATGAATCTTTAAAAATATGTATTAAATGAAGGGAGCGTTCAAAAATACTGATTTGTCGACAGCCAGTTCCTGTCGGGAGGAAACAGACAAAAGACCGCAAAGTTCCTTGCTCTCATGGAGCTTTTGTTCAAGCTAGGGGGAGGGACGGGCAAGGAAAGGAAGGAATATGATCACTGCAACCGGCGATATGTTCCATCAAGAAAAGGATCCTGGGCATCGGGAAGGGGGGTGATTGGGACAGGTTCAGGGGACGCGAGGGGCTGGTTACCACGAGGTGGACGCAGGACCTCTCAGAGACGGTGACAATGATGGGGGTCAGCCAAGCAGAAGCAGGCCGGAGAAACTAAGCAATGCCAGATCTCGTAGGGTCAGGAGTTTCAAATTCTTCCCGGGGCAATGAGAGACCGCCGGGAGTTTCAAGAGAGGGAATGACGTGATCCGACGTATTATTTAGGGAGGTCACCCTGGCTCCTATGTGAAAGAGCAGACCATGGAACAGGGTGGAGGATGGTGGGGTGAAGGCGGTCTCCAGGCCTCGTTGCACCCGGGAAGCTTTTACAAAGCCAAACCCCACCTGGGTGCGTAGAGTAGCGCCCACACTTTTTTGTTGGGTTTTTTTTTTTTTCTTACTCTGTTTCGGCTTTAAACTCCCAAGGGATTCTAATATACAGCGAAACTTGAAAAACACTAATTTAGGCGTTGGGATTGTCCAGCAAAGGATGATATGCTAGAAGTAGAAGTGGCAAGAGGCGGTCATGGTCAGGATACGACTTGGAGGGAGAGCAGGTCAACCTGCTGTTGAACTGGAAGTGACAGAGGTCGGCGGGGACAGGAAGATTAAGGAATGACCTCGAGGTTGGGACAGCAGCAGGACGGACGGTGATTCCATTCACCGGAGGAGCAGAAATGAAGCCGAAGCAGGCTGGCGAACGGGAAGCCGGGTTGCTGGAGACTGCAGGCCAGAATTACTCACCGGGTTTTGTATACAACGCTTATTTGACATCAATACAACAGGCGAATTATGCTGTGGAGGCATCTAGCAGACAGTTGATTTGAGAGACAGTAGGTCAGAACCCTAAATGTATCAGTGTCGCCCAACAGATCTTCCTGCACGGTCCGAAGCAGTAGTCACTCACCACACGCAGATGTCGAACCCTTGAAATAAGGCTAAGCTGGCGTGACGGGCGCTGCATTTTTATTCTGTTTTAATTAATGGAAATTCATTGATGGAAATAGCTCTGTGTGGCCAGTGGCTGCTTCCCTGTTGGCAAAATGTAGGTACGTGTTGACGATTCCCATATCCTTATATCTGGCCTGAACCTCTTCTTTCAGACTGGGACACCTTCTCATCACCTCCCCAGCAACAGATCAAAGCCTCTGTCTTCTTCGGCTTGGATTACTGCAGCATTAGATTACTGGTCACCTTGTTTCTTCCTGACCTTCTGTCGTATATTCTCAAAACAGCCCCTAAAACCATCTTTTTAGTTTGAGTCGTTTTGTGGATTCCTTTGCTTAAAGCCCTCTAGCGGTTCCCCATCTCAGTATAGTAAAAGCCGAAGTCCTTTGTCTAGGACACAAAAAAAACCTGCGTCATCTGACCCTTTCTTTGCTCCTCCAATTTTCCTCCTTCCTGCATCCCTCCTCTGTCTCTGCCGCAGCATTTTCACTTCTTTTGTGCAACAAAATTAACTCAGCAATCTTGTTTGTTGCCTGCTCTCCCTTACTAGGAAGTAGGCTTTATGAGTGTGGGGACTTATGTCTACTTTGTTCGCTATTGTGTCCTCTAGTATCAAGAGCACAGTAGCTTGGCACACAGTAGGTACCCAGTAAATACGGAATAACTGAATCAGAAGACAGATAATATATGCTCACCTGGATCACCTAGAAAGACTGTACACAGGCAATAGAAGAGCCCCCAGGACTGAGCCTTGGGTCTCGCCAACGCACAGAGCTCCCCTGTCCGATATGGTAGCCACACGTGGTTTTTGAACTTTTGAAATATGCTAGTCCAAATTAAGTATAAAATACCCACCAGGGGCACCTGGGTGGCTCCATCGGTTAAGAGCCCGACTCGAGATTTCAGCGTTCAAGCACTATATCAGCCTCTTCACTGACAGTGGGGATCCCGCTTGGGATTCTCTCTTTCCTTCTCTCCGCCTCTCCCCTGCTTGCTTCTCTCTCCCTCAAAGTAAATAAACATTTTTTTTTTAAATAACCCACCAAACTGTGAAGAATGTAAAGTATCTCATTAATTATTCATACTGATTGTTGAAATAATATTTTGGATATACTGGGTTAGTTAAAATATGTTCTTAAATTTGATTTCACCCATTTACTTCTACTTTTTTTTTAATGGAAAGATTAAATACTAGGAAGTTTAAAATCATAAATGTGTCTCCTGTGATATTTCTGTTAGACACATCGCTCTCGAGACTTAGAAGAAAAGCCAGCAGGGGATAGTGTCCAGTGAGCCAGAGAAAATATCAAGCAAGTATGGTGCATGGAAGATGAGAGAAATAATTGTGCCCAGTAGGAGAGAACAGTTAACTAGATCATGTGAGTAATATGAAGATGGAACATTGACCAAAGATTTGGCAAGATGGAGATCACACTTAACCTTGAGAAGGGTGGCTTGTGAGAAACGTGTGGACAGAAGGTCAAATGTAGACAGTTTAAGTCAGAATATAAAGAAGTACAGACAGCCAATATAGACAACCCTCTCAAGAATGCCTGCTATGAGAAATGGGATACTTGCTGGTCACAGAGGAGACAGAAAAAATTAAAGGTGGGAGGGATTTTGAAAGCTGAAAGAAACCATCAAAGAAAGCCCCAAATTGGGAAATGTAGGCTAAACACAAAGAGTATAGAAGCTTAGCATTTTGAATCTGAAAGGGCCCTTGAAGTTCATCTTGGACATTATAAATAAGGACTTTGAGGCCCAAGCAGGTGAAGGATTTGTCAGTGTCCTACAACAGATCGGAAACCAGAACCAGAAACATGGTCTACAAATGATTGCATGGTCTCCAATGAGATTACATAATCTCATTTCCACAGAGAAGAACATATCCGAATCCTAATATATTTAACCCCAAATATTTTTCCTCTCATAAGCAGAATGTTTATGTGATTATTAATGGTCCATTAAGAGCTAACATATAAAAAGCATACCTAACACTTATTGAATACGGTGTGCTATGTGTCTGGTATTTTACATATATTGATAGTGATTCATGGAATAATCCCATGACGTAGATAGGTATCACACTGGTTTTACAAAATAGGAAAGCAAAATTTTGAGAGTTTTAGCTACTCATATATGTAACTGCTTGGAGCCAAAGCTCACAGTCTTTTCAATATATCAGATGGCCTCACAATCATAAACTTTTTGCTTGGAAATCATCCCTCTGTAGGGGAAAATACCCAAATCAGCCAGCTGATGTAAAGCAAAACTACTATCCAAATTAGTAAAGCAATATCCACTCGTAAGTCAAGTAGCTCCTCTCTAAGGTATTTGTTTGGCATTGTACTTCCAAGGTCTGCACTCAAACAAAAAATTTTAACCAGGACAATCTTACAGCTCTGAGCAAACACAGTGGCACAATCACGGAGGGGTTTGCCTGTTAGTTTTCTAGAATGAAGCACACTATTTTCCTGCAGAAAATCCCACTCATCGAGTGAAAACGATCTTACGTGCCGCTGGTATAGAATGACTGAGTGTCTCCACTGGAGTAGCTTCAGTAATTCTCTGTGAATTGGATAATACTCACAAAGAGATTCATGTTCAACGAAGAACACCCATCTGCACTTCACGCCTAGGACTTTCATACCTGTGACCACATACGACTTCTCTACATAGAATAGAAAACAACTCTGGATAATTACTCTTTCCATGTACAAAAATTAAATTACCTGGAGTGCTCAGAGAAGGGTAGAAATGAGAGGTTCTGGTAAATTTTATATTCTGCTTAACCTGAGGTCAACGAAACGGACACTCTGTGTTCCAGCTCCACTGAAAATCTCCCTTAAATGCCTACATCTTCTTTCCTTACTGTGTAGGAAATTAAACATTATTTGATCTTTTTCTTAATGACTCAGTATTTTTCAGTGCTTCGGGGCATTATGTTCAATACCATCTCACAATACCTATCCAGGACTTACTTATACATAGAGCCAATGGAGGGAAGGGAGTTTTACAAAGTATATTTCCATGAACTTTGCAGAAATATGTTTACTTACGATTTGCCTCCTTTTGCGAAAAGTTGAGTAGCCTAAACACTTCAAGTAATGAGATTATCTGCTAATTCAGGTTTTATCACCCAGTTTTGATCTCTTGTCCACTAAGATTATACAATGCTGTTAACTCCTAAGAGAAATACAGCATATATTGAAGGATTTTGATTTCGGGTCTTGTTGTTGTTGTAACATTGCTGGTGGGTTTGTGCTGACCCTGCCATAAGTCCTCACTTAGAAATTGTTGTGAACAATGATAATTCACATTCACAAGAAATGACGTTCCCAAGATGATCGGTCTGGGGCGACGAGTCTGTGGCCACAAAGAGGCAAACTTTCACACGTGTTCATCTCCAGGGCTTTCCATCTTTATTTTTCTTAACTCCTCTGTGGGGTCTCTGATACAGCTGGATCCTTCCATTTGGAAACTCTCTTCCCCAAGATACTACTTCACTTTTTCTTCTTTTCCCTCATCCTCCTGCTCCGACCAGACCTTAGTCTCCCTCACTAACTCTTCTCCTTGTGCCCCTCAGCTCATTCGTCTTTTTCCTCCATTTCTTCCCTCAGTAATTTCATCCGCTTCCCAGACTCTAGCTGCCCCGGATCCACTGACAACTCAGAAGTTCAGGATCTCTACTGAGCCCCAAATGTGTATATCTAAGCAGCCTCCCGGGCAAGTCTACCTGCACATTCTGGAAGTGACCTAGAAGTTAACGCATCCAAAGGAAGCTCATTAGGCCAAGGTTTTCCCTTATCACTTAACAGGCCAGTTAGTTACCTGGTCACTCAGGCCAGTCCCCCTGGAATCCTATTTTTCCCTCACTCCATTGATTCTAGCTCGGACAGACAGCAAACCTGTCCTTTCCTCGAAGCTGGTGTATAACCTTAGTTCAGATCTGCAAACTTCCCCTCTGGCTTTCCTCTTTCCACCTGTTCACTGCCCTGTGCATTGCACACACTTTGCACAGGGGCATCTCTCCAAAACACAGATTTGAACTATTATACTGCTCCTCCTTGGTGGACCACCACCCGCATCTCTGGGGACCACGTCCTCGACCCAACCCATAAAATAAAGTCCAGAATTATTTTTCAGAGCATGACGTGTCCTTCACCTCCGGCCTTAACTTGTCACACCCACCCCCCACCCCCCGCAATGCCTTTGCACACACACCTAACAAACACCACCTCCTGCTTTCTGCTCAACTCACTCCTGTCTCATTACCCCTAGAACTCCTATTTAACCTTCAAGGCACTTTGTCAATATCTCTTTTATGCACTTATTACATTGAATTATAATTGTTAATTTATTTTTTTTTTAATTTTTTCAACGTTTTTATTTATTTTTGGGACAGAGAGAGACAGAGCATGAACGGGAGAGGAGCAGAGAGAGAGGGAGACACAGAATCGGAAGCAGGCTCCAGGCTCTGAGCCATCAGCCCAGAGCCTGACGCGGGGCTCGAACTCCCGGACCGCGAGATCGTGACCTGGCTGAAGTCGGACGCTTAACCGACTGCGCCACCGAGGCGCCCCAATATAATTATTAATTTACACATCTCCCCCTATATTGTGTTACAATTACTAAAAGACATGAGACAGGGACGATGGTGTTTTCACCATTAGAAAGATATGCTAGATATTAGATAGATATGCACTGTCTAGCATAGTACTTGTAACTCAGTGGGTACTCAACCGATGTATTGGAATTGAATGGCTCAGTGATGAACTCAGTCTAAAATGGTCTAATGAGCTCATCTTCATCGTCTACCCCTTCATTATCCAGGACAGGCATCCTCTTCGACATAAGGGAGAGGGGATTTCTAATTTCAGGCACAGGGTATGTCTTCCTGATTTGTGAGGAAAAAAACAACCCCTCTTTTCTTCACTTCCTCAGGGGAATAAATTGCATTACACAACTGTGGGAACAACATGCTTTTTAAGGGCATACTTTGTTGACCTGATCAAGTCTTCCTTGTCTCTTCTGTTATTCCTTCTCTGAGCCTGTCTGCCTTTTTTCAAAAGAGAAAACACCACAGAGCATTTCTATAATAACATGGTGTATATTATCACGTTAGCTACAGTTATAATAAAAGTAGCTACATAATCAGATTATACTTTGCCTCATAGCCATAGAAATAATGGGGCTTTATCAGGAAATTTTTATAACCGAATGGAAATTCACTAATGCAATAGGAAGTTATCAAATGTAATATAATTCAGGAGTCCCAAACTGCTAGTGTCTCAGTAGGTGAAGGGGGGTAAAAAAAGCTATTTTATTATAATGAATCTCTTAACAGAGACATGCTTATTATTCTCATAAAAATGCTCAGCATATGTTTTTTCTCTTATATAATCTTTTCTTGTTTTATTTCATTTTGTTTTTACTTGGATGCTTTTTTATGAAGAGTCTCTTTGAGTATCAAAAGAAAATTAAAATGATCAGTGATCAGGGGGTTATTTAGTAGAAGAAATCATCCAAATCTTGAAAATATGGACTTGTACTTCCAAACTGCTAAAAGAGTTTTAAAAAGGCTTCCATAAATGTAATACACACAACAGAATATCAGTGTGGCCACGTGTTGTGGAAAGTGACAGGCTTTCTACTCAACATACATGAACTAATGAGCAAGAAATCGTACATCATATCAGATAGCCACTGCTCAAATCCTGTCCAAACGTTTACCTGTGTTTCCATGGAACGACAATGAACAAATATGCAAAATCTAGGTAGGTACAATTTTTGCCTTTACTAGACAATGGTTTCATGACAGTCGTATTATCAAATTGAAAGAAAAATATTAAATGGCTTTTCTACTTCATGATAAATCAAATTCTAGAATTCAAAGGAATTTTTCTTTGAATTTTCTTTTCCTTTCTCTAAAAAAAATTACTCCTTAGTCCAGGATTGGGAAAAGAGTAAGAAAGTGACCACACACACACACACACATACTTTATATTTATATTTATATTTATATTTATACACATATACCCACGTATGTAATAGATACCTGGTGACCTGTTATTCTGGAAGTTTTGAAAGGGAGATGTTTAGGGGAACCTGGATGGCTCAGTTGGTTAAGTGTCCAACTTCGGCTCAGTTCATATTCTCATAGTTCATGAGTTCAAGCCTGCACTGGGCTCTGCGATATCACTGCGTGGGATTCTTTTTCCCTCTCTTCTCTGTCCCTCCCCCACTCACACTCTCTATGTCTCTTTCTCCTTCAAAATAAATAAATGAACTTAAAAAAATAACCTTAGACAATTGAAATATTCCTAAAAAGAAAAGAAAGGAGAAGTTTATTTATTGGTTCAATGGCCTCCTCTCCTAAAGTATAGCTACTTCTCCTTCTGACCACCTGGGAGCAACCACAATTAGGTAACAACCGTCTGCCATGAAAATGTACTTAAGAGAGACCAGAAATACTTATTTCAACCACTTAGACATATTTGCCATTTTGTCCTTTTGATCAATGCTTTCTACACAGTTTTGTTTCCAACCAGAATATTCCTATGGCTCGGGTTCAGGATCTGATCTGTGCGGAAGGGCTCCAGCTGGTCACATCAGCTCCCCTTCTCTGGACTACAGACACGGTGTTCTCCCCTCCAGCATCTAAGCCGAGCAGAAAAGGAGGATGTGATCTGGTAACGACACAACCACACATAATTACTTATACTTTTTAGGATCATGCTTTCCAAATCTCGTACAAGCCCATTGTTAGTATGTGATTCTACGTGGTGGGATAGATGGGTGGGGGTTAGAGGATGTAGGGAAGAATAGGAACCAATTTGGGGTGGGGACAGGTGGTGTTAATTCAAAATGACACATCTAGAAGAGACTCATCTTGGTCTGCCGTTTGAGGACAAAGCTAAAGGAATGAACAAAGTCTTCAGGAAGCATCTTTGTATACGCAGAATTAACATAGAAAGGCAGGGCGCCTGGCTGGCTCAGTCCCAGTCCGTTAAGCGTCCAACTTCAGCTAAGGTCATGATCTCATGATTCATGGGTTTGAGTCCTGCATCGGGCTGTGCACTGACAGTGCAGAGACTGCTTGGGATTCTCTCTCTCCCCCTCTCTCTACCCCTCCCCTGCTCTCTCTCTCTCTCTCTCAAAATAAATAAGTAAACCTAAAAAAATAGAAAGCCAGTTTTCTGTCCTTCAGAACGATCCCTTCATCCTCGCAGGTAGGAAGTTCAGAGTTCCGTTGAAGGGTTCCAACAATCTGCTACTCAGCCTCTTTCCCTTTGCCACTAAATAGCATTGCTTTCGTTACTTAAATGTACTTCTGTCCAGGTTTGGACACACTACCCTCCGCTACCTATACATCTCATCAGCTGTTTCTCAGAGCGCTGTGGCCCAGTGGGGAGGGGAGAGGTCATAGAACAGCTAATGCAAGTGACATTATGTTCTCACACAAGTGATCCTGTACTTAAATGTCCCAATTTGATGAAGAGTAGAGATTTGTAATGAATCACTCCCTCTTTAGGAATACTGACTTCTCAACCCCAGAGTTTTAAAATACCTGTATGAGTAAAAGCAAACTGAAAACCGTAAAGCTCCTATAAGAAAACATAGGTGGTAAGCTCCTTGGCCATGACCCTTTGGGTATGAGACCAAAAGCAAAAGGTGACAAAAGCCAAAATAAACAAGTGGGCCTACCTCAAAGTGAAAAGCTTCCACACAGCCAAGGAAACCATCAACAAAATGAAAATGCAACCTACCAGATGCAAGGCAAATATTTGTAAATCATATAGTTGATAAGGTGTGGGGAGTTAAGATTCAAAGTATATAAAGAACTCATATAATTCAATAGTAAAAAAAAAAAAGATTATATTAAAACAGACTGAGAATCTGAATAGACATTTTTTTTTTTCCAAAGAAGACATCCTAAGCCCGACAGGTACATAAAAAGGTGCTCAACATCACTAATCATCAGAGGAATACAAGTCAAAACCACAGTGCGACATCATCTCGCACCTGTTGGAGTGGCTATTATCAAAAAGATAAGCGATAACACATATTGGCAAGGCTGTGGAGAAAAAGGAACAGTTGTGCACTGTTGGAATGTAATGGGTGCAGCCATTCTGAGAAACACCATGGAATGTCCTCAAACAACTAAACATAGAAATACCATATGACCCACTGATTCCTCTTGTAGGAATACACCCAAAGGAAATGAAATCACTCTCTCAAAGAAGTATCTATATCACCTTGTTCATTTCAACGTTATTTACAATCGTCAAGACATATAAATAAAGTGTCCACTGATGGATGAATGGATAAGGAAAATGTGAGATGTGTATACACACACACACACACACACACACATGCATATGTATATGCATCCGTATGCATATAACTCACATATCCATATATGTATGAATATCATTCAGCTATAAAGAAGAAGAAAAGGCTGAATATGCTGCCATTTGGGACAACATGGGTAGACCTTGAGGGCATTATGCTGAGTGAGAGAAGTCTGAGAAAGATAAATACTGTATTATCTTACATGCAGGTGAAATCTAAGGAAACCAAATTCATAGAAACAGAGGGTAAATTGGTGATTGCCAGAGGTGGGGGTTCAGGGGTGGGGGGACATGGGTGAAGGGACTCCAAAGGTGCAAACTTCCAGTTACACAACAAACAAGGTCTGGAAATGTAACGTACAGCATGGTGACCATAGGTAACAATGCTGTTGAGTCCATGTGAACATCTCTAAAAATAAAAGTAGGACTTAAAAAAGTGTTTATCACAAGAAAAAGATGTAACAATGTGAGGTGATGGGTGTTAATCAAACTTACTGTGGCAGTCATTTGGCAGCGTATACTATTTTGCCAGAATCATTTCCCAGGTAGCAAATCATTACGCTGCTCACCTTAAACTAATACAATGTTATAGGTCAACTGTATCTCAGTAAAACTGGGGGAGAAAAAGATTACAGGAAGATAAGTCACAAGGCATAGACTTCCTTGTTCCCGTCTTCCTCTACTGTTCTATGGTGTAACTGTCTTTAGTATTGAAATCACCCTTTTAGAACAACTGCCACCTGCTTATCAGAGATGCAGGCTCTGCGATTGTAATACCTCAATGAGGTACCCCGCTCGCGAACTTTCAAGGGGCAAGATCTTGGCCATTTTATTTAAACCCTGTACACTTCAGTTTCCTAATCTGGAAAAGGAAGATAGTAACCATAATAGCCATCTGGGCTTGTTCTGAATATTAAGTGAGCTAATGTGTGTGATGTGCTTGCTACATCGTAAGGCAAATAAGTAGCAAATGTTGATTATTATGAGAAATTAAACAGCGTATTGCTGGTTAATAATGAGTCCTATCATTATAATGAGTCCTATCATTATAAATATATTATTAAATCCACACTTTGTTTAAATTTTACTATTATCTCCAAAATATGTAGCAGTTTTAGGGGCACCTGGGTGGCTCAGTCGGTTGGGCATCTGACTTCAGCTCAGGTCATGATCTTGGGGTGTGTGAGTTCCAGTCCTGCGTCGGGCTCTGTACTGATGGCTCAGAGCCTGGAGCCTGCTTCGGATTCTGTGTCTCCCCCTCTCTCTGCCCCTCCTCCACTCATGCTCTGTCTCTCTCACTCTCAAAAATGAATAAATGTTAAAAAAAATTAAATATTTAAAATATGTAGCAGTTTTGTGGGTTTTTTTTATTTCGGTTATCCAAAAAGATATGTTTTGCATAATCATCTTAAGGAAACAAAAAGATGGGTAACTGCCAGGCATAAGCCTCAGGATGCCGAACAGCTTTACAGAATCACCAACTGCTGTGATCATTTCCCATCGTCTCTCTTGTGTCTGTTACATTATAAAAATCTTGTCAGCAGACTCATGTCATACCTAGACCCAGGAATTTCAGTCACTGGGGTTTCTGAGAGGCGCGGGCTTCTGGGGTAGAGGAAATACCAGCACTTCGCTTTTCAAAACAAAGTATATTTCCCTGCGCCCCCGAGTCTAGGAGGAAGACCATGCACTTTGCCGCACGAGTGTAGACAGACTTCCCCCGGGAGAAGAGGAGATAGCCATGAGAAGAGAACACAGGTAAGAGGCGTCCTGGAGTCAGAGGCCCTCAGCAGGGCCTGACCTTGGGAGATGAGCCCTACACAGCAGGCGGGAGAGAAATTTTAGGGGACCTGATGCAGAACTTGGAGTAGGCACACAAAAAAAGATGTTGTTAGACTTGAGACACTTCAGTGGAACAGATTCTAAGGTTGACACTCGCTCTGATGAAAAGATAAACCGACAGGGGCATTACTGGGTAGTTAAGCTAGTTTTTAAAAGGGGCCAGGTAGCGACAGTTAGTACCTGGATCCTGTCTTCATATGTGGGGTACCTTGCCCTGCAGGTGCTCTGAGTTGCCTTTCAGGTGCTCTGTTCTTCCCTAAGTGAGTATGGAACCAATGGTCTGCACCAGTTTTAATCATACATCGTTGATCATTCCACCGAGGGTCCTAACCATTCACTGAGAGTAAGTCTGGGGTCTATGCAAAGATAGTGAGAACAATTGCTATATCATAAAGCTAGAACATTCCACTTGGCATCAGATGCTCGATACTGAGTGCTCTCCTTGCCTTCATCATTCTGAGGACCTTAATGATGTATGCAAAAATCAGTCTCCTGGCTACGGTGTCAGATCACAGCAGGCTTCATGATTCTTCTACTTAATTTTTATTTTATTTTCTTAATTTGTTTTAATGTTTATTCATTTTTGAGAGGGGGGGGAAGAGAGAGAATGAGTGGGGAAGGGGCAGAGAGAGAGAGGGAGATACAGAATCCGAAGCAGGATCCAGGCTCTCAGCTGTGAGCACAGAGTTTGACACGGGGCTCGAACTCATGAACCGTGAGATCGTGACCTGAGCCAAAGTCCAATCATAACCAAGTGAGCCACCCAGGAGCCCCACTACTGACGTTTTTATTAAGGACCACTGCGGCTCTCTATTGAAAGAATTCCTGAGACATTAGGAGTGTTTTGTTTGGAGAAGGGAAAACAGAAGCCAAAGGTCAGAGAAGGCTTTATGAAGTCAGATCACCTCCACACCTCACTTCCCATCCCACACTTTCTACCCACAGAGTGACCTCTCCCACTGTGACTCCATCCTGTCTCTTTACACTTCACGGGAAAATCTGATTTGCTTTGCAACACACTTTGACAGATTTACTTCCATTTGCTTCCATGAGTTTTGAGATTGAGCTCTCTTGAACCCTCAGACAGGGACTCCTGTTCTAGGAGACCACTCTTGAGATTGTCCCACGCCTTTGGACATGTATGGACTCTTCAAATCCATACCTGCTCTCTTGAATGGTGTTAGATGGCCGTGCTTCTGGGAAGGATTTGGAGCATATTTCCTGGTGGGTGGTGAGTCCACGGCTGGGATTATGTGAGCAAACTTGAGCCTAGCCTGTGTCAGATCTTTCTTCCAGGCGCTGCAGCATTCAGTGCCATTGAGTGAGTGTGTTTTGTTTTACTCACTACCGACACTTACGTGGCATTTTCAGAGAGTTCTCAGGGCTGCGTTGCATGTTTCCAGCCCCAAGAGTCACAGTGGCTTTCCGCCCTGTCTGCTTCACTCTAGAGAGTCCGTGGAATCATTAAAGGGGGAAACCGTGGCAGTCGAAGAAACACCCACAGCAGCCATCTCATAATGATCGTCCTTTCTTAACTGAGAAAGGAAGACTACCACTGCCCAGATGGGGATCTCTGGAAGTCACCCCCATTCTTCAATTTAACAAACATTTATTGGGAATCTCCATGACTGAGGCAACAGGGAAGAAGTCGATATGACACTTTTTAAGAAAAAATCTGATATTATGAAACGACTAACAGGTGCCATATTTTACGTACATTATCCCGGCTAATCCTTACAACAGCTTTTTGAGCTGGGGAATATTATTCCTGTTTCACAGATGAAGAAACGGAGGCTCAGTGAATTTCTCTCCCTCGCTCAAGCAGTAGAGATAGAACCTTCTGACTCCAGAATATAGAGCGATCTTTTTTTTCAACGTTTATTTATTTTTGGGACAGAGAGAGACAGAGCATGAATGGGGGAGGGGCAGAGAGAGAGGGAGACACAGAATCGGAAGCAGGCTCCAGGCTCTGAGCCATCAGCCCAGAGCCCGACGCGGGGCTCGAACTCACAGACTGTGAGATCGTGACCTGGCTGAAGTCGGACGCTTAACCGACTGCGCCACCCAGGCGCCCCTAGAGCGATCTTAATGTGGATGAAAAGACAGTTCCTTGGACAACTAGAATTCAAGGTGATAAGTATAACAGGATGAGAACATTTTCAATTGCCATATGAGTTTCGAGGAAAGAGATAAGAACTTGATCCTCCCTTCCCCTTGACCCCCCCACACAAATGAGTCCCTTCCTACCCACCAGCTTGGTATGAAGCAGAACAACTTAGAAATACATTGGAACACAGTGTCGCAGTTACTTAGGTTAAAAGTTTGGAGCTGCACCTGGGTGGCTCAGTCGGTGAAGTGACCCATTTCGGCTCAGGTCGTGACCTCGCAGGTCAAGGGTTCAAGCCCGGGTCAGGCTCTGGGCTGACAGCTCAGGGCCTGGGGCCTGCTTCCAATTCTGTGTCTCCCTTTCTCTCTGCGCCTCCCCCTTCACGCTCTGGCTCTCTCTCAGAAATAAACATGAAAAAAACCCAGAAGCTTGGGGATAAGACTGTTCACTTTCTATGCATGGATACTGTCACACATTGGTGACAGTTTCTCAAAACTGGGTGATCAGTTTCTCAAAATGCCCTGCTCAGGAGATCAGCTGGGGCTCAACAGGGCCAGGCCGATAAGAACCCTCCTTACCCTCAGATGGTCTTCTGTTGTCAAAAGCCAATTCTGTTTTCCCCTTCTGGAAAGTAGTATCTATAAATCTGAATGATACCTATTTTCCATCGTAGATGAAGCAAATATTGGTAACCAGGTATGGAACAACTTACTGGCTAGGTGAAAAAGATATGCGGAAATGTACAGAAATAAAATCATTTTTCCACATTTGGTAGCAAACTTCTTAAAGAATTTTTTAATGTTTATTTATTTTTGAGAAAGAGAGAGAGAGGCAGAGCGTGAGTGGGAGAGGGAGACACAGAATCCGCAGCAGGCTCCAGGCTGGGAGCCGTCAGCAGCACAGAGCCCGTCACAGGGCCCGAACTTACGAACTGCGAGATCATGACCGGAGCTGAAGTCGGATGCTCAACTGACTGAGCCACCCAGGCGCCCCAAGTTTTGTGGGGTTTTTTTAATGTTTATTATTTTTTATTTTTTTTTTCAACGTGTATTTATTTTTGGGACAGAGAGAGACAGAGCATGAACGGGGGAGGGGCAGAGAGAGAGGGAGACACAGAATCGGAAGCAGGCTCCAGGCTCTGAGCCTTCAGCCCAGAGCCCGACGCGGGACTCGAACTCCCGGACCGCGAGATCGTGACCTGGCTGAAGTCGGACGCTTAACTGACTGCGCCACCCAGGAGCCCCTTTAATGTTTATTTTTGAAAGAGACAGAGAATAAGGGTGGGGAGGGGTGGAGAGAGAGGGAGACCCAGAATCCGAAGCAGGCTCCAGGCTCTGAGCTGTCAGCACAGAACCCAACGCGGGGCTCGAACCCACGAACCGTGAGATCATGACCTGAGCCGAAGTTGGACGCTCAACCGACTGAGCCCCCCAGGCGCCCTGACGTTTGGTAGCAAACTTCAAGTACCGTTCACCTTTTGGTACCTCCTTCTCTTGCCTAAATCCAAAATAATATAGTAATGAAAACACATTTTATACGGTACGTGACAGGACAATATGGTACGCTTATTCCCCCAATCCTTCTGAGATAAGTAGGAATTATTTCCCCTAGAGCAGAGATGAGAAAAATGGCTCAGATAAAGTGTATTTCCAAGGGTCAAAAAGTATCTTTCCAGGATTGCAGAGCCAGGGAGTTCTCTAAGCTAGAACTGTAGCCCAGAACACCACGTTGCAAGCTGCGTGCTCCTTCTAGGCATGATGTGGTTTTGCAGCAGGTGTGAAATTCTCTTCACTATCGCCAAAAGTGACACTCTAAAAGATCATACCCTTGGGGCGCCTGGGTGGCGCAGTCGGTTGGGCGTCCGACTTCAGCCAGGTCACGATCTCGCGGTCCGTGAGTTCGAGCCCCGTGTCGGGCTCTGGGCTGACGGCTAAGAGCCTGGAGCCTGCTTCGGATTCTGTGTCTCCCTCCCTCTCTGCCCCTCCCCCGTTCATGCTCTGTGTCTCTCTGTCTCAAAAATAAATAAACGTTAAAAAAAAAATTTTTAAAGATCATATCCTTTGCCAATTTTGCCGTCTCAGCAAAACTCCCATTACTTCACATATATCTCGGCATCTCTTCTTTCAACGTGGAAGCCTTCCGTTTTACGGGACTCTATCTGTATTACTACATTCCCACTATTATGACTTCTCATTGTTTTCTAGTATCTGTGGTTCTGAATTTTTTATTTTCAGTCTTTTCCTTCTGGCTACACCAGACATTCATACACAGGAAATGACACAAGTGAGTGGAAGATTTGGATCCACATCTAGACCCAGGAATGGGTTATTATTTCAGTAGTAATCTTAGAAAGTTGATCCAAAAGCATCACTTAAGCAAAGCTTAATTTACTTGGGTAAAACGCAAATTAAGCAATGAGTTTTCCAAACAAATATCTGAGATACTAGTATCCCCACAGTTCCCAGAAGAAGCAAATGGACAGATAAAGACCATGTATATATATTTGCGTCTTCAAATAAGGACAACCGGATACAGAAAGTCTCATAGCTTTAAAAGATTTCTTGGGGCGCCTGGGTGGCGCAGTCGGTTAAGCGTCCGACTTCAGCCAGGTCACGATCTCGCGGTCCGTGAGTTCGAGCCCTGCGTCGGGCTCTGGGCTGATGGCTCAGAGCCTGGAGCCTATTTCTGATTCTGTGTCTCCCTCTCTCTCTCTGCCCCTCCCCCATTCATGCTCTGTCTCTCTCTGTCCCAAAAATAAATAAACATTGAAAAAAAAATTTAAAAAAAAAAGATTTCTTGTACATGGCCAGTTTTTAAATGAAAATTGTATTTATCTAAGACATACAGCATGATGATTTGATACACATAGTAAAGATTTTACTACAGTCAAGCTAATTAACATGCCTTCTCATATAGTTACCATTTCTGTGTGTGTGATGAGAGTACATGAAATCTACATGGGCATTTTATGGAATTCTCACCCCGACCCCCACATCATGCCATGCTTTGGAAAAGCATTTGTCTTCTCAAGATATCAGGCATTTATATATTCACGTCTTGTGATGATGTATGTTGGGTTTAGTAACGTCTTACCAGGCCAAGAACTTACCAGTTGGAGGCAGTCTAGAGAGGCAGTTAAGATGGCCAAGTGTACACAAGGCTGCAGAAAAGGGGAATGGAATTCGGGGGAAAGAAACTCAAAGCAATGGCTTTTTCATCCCCTATCCCTTTGGCTACAGGATTCTACAAAGGCCACTAGAACTCGGCTCTCAGTTATCGAATCCTGGGCCTTCGCAGATTCAGAATGGAGAGAGAAACTGAGATTGTTAATTATTTTTTTCCGTTTTATTTGTTTTGAGAGAGAGAGAGAGGGAGGGAGAAAGAGAAAATCCCAAGTAGGCTCTACACCATTAGTGTGGATCCTAATGCAGGGCTCGAACTCAGGATTGTGAGATCATGAGTCGGGCGCTTAACAAATGGAGTCACCCAGACGCCCCTGAGACTGTGATTAACAAGAAACATGAACACCGTATTTAGCACAACCTATTCATCAGGCACAGTGCCATCTGTTTACCTACAAACAGCCTCCCAGATAGCAAATAACACCCAGCTCGATTCATGAGGGCATATCCAAAGTACAGTGATATTTCCAGGAAATGAGTATGGACAGAATTCTGAGGCAAAAGGTGAATCATCAGTGCCTCCCCCAAGAGTGACCTCCCAGGAGACATTTAACACCTGGGAAATACCAATGAATGTATTGGGTTGTTCAAACTCATCCAACGTTGGGTGGCTTTTTCATAAATAAAGATCTAACCATTTCCTCTAAGAATCTGTGACTTGTCACTCCTCCTAACATCTTGTCCCGATTTTTAAGAAATGACAAAATCTCAAACCAGACATGTAAACGTAACTTGCTTTTTCCTCTAATTCGTGGGGGGAAGTAAAATTTTGAAAAAGACTTGTTGGTTTATGAAACTAAAAATATAACCAAGAAGACCCCAAATATCAGATGCAACTTTCTAACTTCTGTACCTCAGTTTTTCTATCCTTAAAATGGGATTAACAATGTTGCAGTGCGCCTGCAGAGGAATATAAATTTAATCAGCATCTTAAACCTCCACTTTGTAATCCTCAGAGGAAAAGGCCCTGTGTAAATACAAAGTGATCTTATTGTGCCTCATTATCTGAGCTAATATTAACTGTAGAAAAGCTATGTCGACTAACATAAAATGGATATTGGAAGAAAATTGCAGTTTGATTTTGTTGTTTTATCATTTCTATTGGCAAGTGAGGACAAAGTAAGCACAAAGGAGAAATAGATGACAAACATTCATTATATTATGTCACCCAAATTCCGGCTTAGAAATAATATCTAATAATAACAGCACAGTTCCTGGTTCTACCAACTTCTAAAATAAAAACTAACTCGAACCGAGCATGCCAGCTAGATATAAAGTAATACCTTTAAAAAAAAAAAAAAGGCTCAAACTCACTTCTAAATATCAGACTGGAATCCTGATAATTGGCCAGTAGCATCGCTTTCCACTACTTAATAGCACATCGTTAGTAAAAGTATAAACGTCCAGAATCTCATATTGATGTTGTTTTCACTGCTTTTTGTTTTGTTTTGTTTTGTTTTGTTTTGAGAGAGAGTGTGGTGGAGAGGGGCAGAGGTAGGTAGAGAGAGAAAGAATCTGAAGCAGGCGCCACACCCTGCAAGGAGCCCCAGTGGGGGGCTCAATCCCATGACCCTGGGATCATAACCTGAGCGAAAATCAAGAGTTGGACGCCTAACTGACTGAACCACACGGGTGCCCCAATATTGTTTTCACTTTTATGAAGTGGTCAGGTGATTCTCATGCAAGGATAGCTTATTCTGTAACTCAGATACATGGTCTGTATGGTTCCATGGAAGCTTCCATGACTGGCCCAAAACATCAGGCAGAGCAGGAATGGCGCCCACATCTCATGACCACTTAGTTAACGACGTAACCCTTGCACATTCAGTGTGAGCCAGACTCGAGCCTCTTCTTCCGAGGATGAGAATGGGAGCGTTAGCAAGCTGATCTGCAAAATCCAATCTGAAGCTCATCCCAGTACACAACGACGAACTGATCCTTTGTGTTGGTATAAATAGTGCTGTGCGATTCTTTTGTTTATTCATTTCGAGAGAAAGAGAGCAGCATGAGTAGGGGAGGAAAGAGAGAGAGAGAGAGAGAGAGAGAGAGGGAATCCCAAGCAGGCTCTGAGCTGTCAGGGCAGAGCCCAACACAGGACTTGAACTCATGAACCATGAGATCATGATCTGAGCGGATACCAAGAGTAGGACGCTCAACCGACTAAGCCACCCAGGCACCCCATAGTGCTGTGAAATTTTTAATGCTTTACAAACTTTCTCTCATTTACCTCCTTCAAAGCAGGGTCTCTGTCTTCCCTGTGCTCTGTTTCCCTTGTGCTAATGCAGTGCCAGGAATGTTGCACATATTCAAAAAATAGCAAATATTCATGTTATTTAGTTGGGACCCTAATTCGTTCATCTTATAAACCAGATTTTACCTCAGCTTCGCGTAAGTACTTTTCTAGCTCAAGTTGTCCTTTTTCCTTTTTCTTTCCTTTTTTTTTTCTTTTTCTTCTCTTTCTTTCCTTTTCCTTTTTCTTTTTTTCTTTTTCTTTCTTTTTTTTTGTATTTTGGCGTTTTTTTCCATCTGTAGCTTGTCCATAACTACATGATTCTCTTAGCACCTTCAAAAGTTGTCCAGACTCCTGCAGTTTCTCTTTTTGTTTTTTTTGTTTTGTTTTGTTTTGTTTTTTCTCCACTGGGGATTTCACAGCCCAGGCAAGGGTATTTCACCCTGTGACTGCTTTCTGCTAACTCAGCAAAGACTTTAGATCAAATTTCCTGATTGTTCACGGAGGATATTTACATTTCCACAGCCAGAAGTAGGGAAGACAGAATGATACTGGTCATTTTCAGGGTGTATTTCAGGGCTTTCCTTTTACAATTACAACATTTTCCTCCAGCTAACCGCTCCCCCACCCTTAGTTCCTTATCCATTGAATTGCCTATTGTTCATATACTGCCTTGAATCTTTTAGGCTTTTTTATGAATTACTCATGCTCAGGTGCCCTTAATAATAATCCTTAACCATCTTCTAGCTTAAAACCCTGCTTCTGAGTCTAAGGGAGGATTAGTAAGTAAATCTATTTTTTAGGCATTTTTTTCTTCCCATCATCATAAAGAAATTATTAAAAATTGCTGTGTGAAATTGTGCTAATCAGTATTTTAAGATAGTATCAAAACCATAGATGGCTAACGTGACCAAAGACCAGACTGTCCCCAGGAATCAGGACCATGCAAGGGCATGGGACCAATTGCCAGGAGATCCGGTTTT
Source organism: Prionailurus bengalensis (assembly GCF_016509475.1). Lineage (NCBI taxonomy): Eukaryota > Metazoa > Chordata > Mammalia > Carnivora > Felidae > Prionailurus > Prionailurus bengalensis. Next base: position 9,946,896 of record NC_057349.1, on the reverse strand, counting down.
AGGTGTAACACGTTCCCGAAGTCTGGTTTCCTCACCTTTCTGCCTCCAGCGACTGGTGTCAAAGCTGGGTGAAATAATGCAGAGAAATGCGTTTATAAACGGTAACACTCATGTAACATTCTTCAACCTTCTCATGCATACATGTTTACACTGAAAAAGAGAAATAGGGGTGCCCGGGTGGCCCAGTCGGCTAAGCGTGCGACTTCGGCTCGGGTCTGGATCTCCCAGTTCTGGAGTTTGAGTCCCAGGTCAGCCTCCTTGCTGACGGTGGGGGGCCTGCTTCAGATCCTCTGTTTCCCTCTTTCTCCGCCCCTCCCCCGCTCACAGCTCACCCCCTCTCTCACAAATATAAAATAATAAACACTAAAAATGAAAAAGAAAATAGAAGATTTGAAAAGGGACGTGGAGGAATATTGCAGGTATGCTAAGAAGTCTCTGCAAGATTTCTTTTGACATAGTTCTTCGGCAATATATTCTACTTCCTCCAGGAAAATTCCAGTCTCTAACCTAAAGCCCTTGTCGTGAAATAACGTCCCAAACATCATAACCAATTTGTTTTGACTACTAAAGAGGCCCTTTCACGGTCCCTATAGTACACCCCCAATTATATTCAAGCCCTAATTAATCCTGGAGGTGGTGGGCAGACCCTAGGTTGGTGTATGTTGACCGAGAATTCCAACCCTCAAGTGGTAATTTCGCCATACTCAGCGGTATTTGTGGCCCTCGCCATCCAAATGACTTTGCTCAAACGCCCGTCATCCCATTTGGCCTTCACGCCTACAGACTCGAACAATCCAGCCTAATGCTTTCTTGGAGGTGACGCGCTCCAGTTCAAAAGTCCGCATGTCCCCCAGGCCACTGAGGGTCTCAGATCTACCAGCGAGGCACCACCACATACTTCGTAAGAGAGACTGTGAATTAGAGGCTTAACTGTGAAGTTGATTTTCTCAGGAATGGGGTTGTAGGAAAGAGCTCTTCGCTTTTCTGAAACAAGTTTGCAGCCTTAAAGCTTGGGCCTTATAAACAGTCTGTCTTTGGACTTGCTTTTCTTTCCCCCCCTCAAAGGTGTTCTGGAAAGCAGAGCGTGTGAGAACATAATACAAATGAGTCATATGGGGGTGGAGGACCCCCCAGGAGGGGCCTGGCATTTAGAGATAAAGACACTGTGAGAAGGTTACCCAAATTGCATTTCCACTGGCCAAGTCCTTTCTCCGCGGAATAGCAACGTAAAATAAAAACGCAACACAAGGACCAGGAAGGATTGTTTGCAGGGATAAACAGGACAGGAGACAGACTCACATGTGCCACGTTTTTCCCACTGCAGATGAATAAAAGAGGCAATTATCTAATAAAAAAATGTACTGTTAATTGCCCCCAGTTAAGCAGTACTACTGTTAGAGCTATTAAGTACTATTTGGACTGAAGAGATTTATTTCACCTTCCTCTGCTTGGAAATTTGACATCATTCCTGGCTTCCATCTCACCCCCCAATTATAATCCACTGGAAATGGGAAAGCGACAAGAGCCATTTAATGTGTCACAACAAGAGTGAGGGGGAAGAAGGGCTGGAAGTGAAGGCTTTTCAAAGAGAGGGGGGGAAATAGTGTCGCATGATGATTACAGAATCTGGTGGGGTTTTTTCTTCTTTCCCCCTCCTTTGCCGTATGGATTCGTTTTGTTTTTGTTTGTGTTTTTGTTTTCTCCCTTTAGGGCCAAAGCGTTATGGTTAAAGGGTGTGTTCTTTCGGGTTTATGGCTCTGACTAATGGAATTGCTCTAAATAACATTTTGATCTCGCAAGGTCACCCAGAGTACTATACCTTTCCTTTAATGATTCAGGTCTGGACCAGGCATTTCCCAGAATTGAGATGGTAATGAAGTCATTAGTTTCTTCCTACTTGAAGCCCTGGCTAGAAAGCAGAATTCTATGGGCAAAGTCTGAGTGGGCTTTTTTCATAAATCTCACACCCAGCTGAGCTGTAACACCTGTTACATTTTCCCAGGAGCTTGAGCCATAAGACCATTTCCAATCTATTTGCTCTTCTTCTTGCGCAGGACACTGACAAAGGCAGGGGTCCCTGTTTTCTAAGGCACTGCTAATTGAAAATCTCTGGCCGGTGCAAATGTGAACTCAAACCCACAAGAGTTCCAAATAAGGCTCCAATGAGTATTTCCTCCTCTTTTTAAAAATGGCCTTTCTAACGCAGGTTATACAAGATTAATTTGTTGGAGGGAAAAATCGTCATTGAACCTCTTTGCCCCCAATAAACTTTTACTTTCCATGCATTTTTTTTTTAAAGAAAGAAAAGGGAGGGAAAATAATAAAACCCAGAGATCAGCTAACCCTACAAGACCCGTGTTTGTAAGAACTGGAGGGTGGGGGGGGGGGGAGCATAGCATTAAAGTGTATTTGCTTTTGTTGGTGTGCTTTTAAAATCTCTGTGTATTAATTTTGAACGCAAGAAAGGAGAACAAAGTTGAGTCACATGAGCGAGCAAATGTAAAGTGATTACAATGGCAAAGCAAGTTTCAAAAACTGTTCTCAAAAACTGAATAATTAAAAGAGGAGGAAATTTTCCTCTAGGATTCTTGAAAGGGAAAAGAAAATGCATTCATCTATAGAGAAGATGGGCATTTCTGGTCCTCATAACAGTCCGTGGGGAAACAAAACAAAACAAAACAAAACAAAAAACAAAACAAAACAAAACAAAAAAAAACCCCAAAAACCCTGCAAAACAAGGGAGGTTTAGAAGAAGCAGCTATGAGGCCTCACCTGGCATTTGGCAGGAAAAAGAAATATCGGAAATAAAGTAGATGTAAATAAATGAACAGTTACATATTCCTCTGGGAGCTCAGACACCCTAAGAATTTGAGTCTTAAAGATACAACGTTGGGATCCTAGCCCCACAAATCGTAACAGAGCCCACATCTGGCTGTTCCACCAACTACATTCTTCACCCAAAGCCCCTAAAGAGATGGCCTGTCTCTGAATTCCATACCACAGGCTTTATCGCTTTATTGGTGTTTGATGTTTTGTGACTTGTTGGTTTGGGGTTTTGTTCGCGCGTTGTTTTTAAGTGCATTGCTTGTGGTCATTGTCATTGTTTGAGTAGGTAGCACTTAGGTCGTTTGGGTATCTTTGCAGGCCTCCTTCTTAAGGCACATTCTCACTCATTATACTCCTCCTTTGCCAGAAGTGGAGAAGCTGGTCTAAAGCGTGCAAGCTTTCAGTCATGATGTGTGAAGGGGTGTATGCATCGGTAGGAAGAAAGCTACCATTTCGGTGCAGGAGGAAAAAATAATGAATGACATTTTTAAGTCCACGTTTAACAAGCTGTCTTTCTCCAACATAGATTAACTCTACTGTGAAATCTGTGTGTGGTTCTAAATCCAATCCTGAGAAGAGCTGAGACACTCAGAACCTTCAGAGAACACTTGTTCATACAGTTCCTAAACCATATTTGAAACCACCAAAAATGGATTTGGTTGCCTATTTATTGGAAAGGAAAGAGGTTCATGATATATCCCTGAGTGAAAAAGCTTTTCAGCTCACCCATCTATGAATCGCCATATTTTTTGGTAAGGTCAAAAGTGGTCAAGTATCTACAATGTCATATCTCAGCTTAAATACTGTGTAAGATAATATGAATAAAATGATCTGATTTTGTCGTTGTTTTATATATACTCTGAAAATCTACCATAAGTTTTCCCTGAAACAGAGATTAGGGGTAACTTTTACTTCATTTCTTCTTTTGGCTTACCTTTATTTTTCACTTTTTCTGGAAAAATCTCTGGGATCCCCCCAGGAGGTCCAGGCCGGCCAAAGCTGAAATACTTGAGAAAATGTTAGCTACACCCTTTGGGCTCTTGTCAATCTCTATCCCAATGCTCAATCCATTTGTACTATTCATGGTGGGGAGGTGGGGCGGGGGGAGTAGGGGGTGAGGATGGTGTTCTTACCCATATTTCACCAATTCTGACTTTGTCCATATAAGCTGTAGAGTCAAACAACTTAATAATTTAAGAATCAATTTGGACTGACGATTTTTTCCCCACTTAAATCTACCATGAAAACATGTCACAATTCTGTCCGGAGAATTTTCTGTTTCCATCCACCATAACAAAATTAAAGATACGCTCCCATGGAGGAAAAGTCAAGCAAAACAAAGACTCTGCATAGACTGAGTCTAAATTTCTGGAAAAAAATATGGTGAAGGTGGTGACCTTTTATTTGTTAGGAAAGACCAGCAACACTGATTCTATCCGACTTACCTTCTCTCACTTCCAGAAATTTGGGTTATTTCTAGATTCTTCCATCTCCTTTCCACCATCCACCCCTTTAGACTCCCTGCTTGTGTTTTTTGTGTTTTTTTGACTCTGCATGGATCATTGCCAATTTCTGCCTTTCCTGCTTGTTCCTTTTATGTGGTTATTTATGTCCAAGAGACTGGACCTTACCACCATTTCATCAATAGTTTCTGCCACTTATTGCCATATTTTCTTATCATAGTAACTTCCTTGATCGATTTTCTATTTTGTATGTGCTAGTGATGAGTACTGGTATTCATAATCTTTCTAAGAGCTCAGAATTTCTTTTAAAAGGGACCATTCTATTATTTAGGTTGGTGATACCGATCTATATTTTAATTAGAGAAAGTTGAGCAAAAATTATTTTAAACCCCACACTATTCAGGGAGGCAGCCTGAAGCAGGAAAAAAGAAATCACCGGTAAGATAAGGTTGTAGCCCAGGTTTTGTGACTCACTCTGTGACTTTGAGCATGTCACTTAACCTCTATGGGACGTAAGCCATCATCTATAGGACAAAAGATTTTCAAGACAGAGAATGTAGGTCTCTCTATTTCTACTTTTGTTTTGGCTGTCAATTCATGAATCCATAAATCTCTTTGAATTCTTACGTGCAACACCAATTTTCCACAATGACTAATAGCCAAGAGTGGTTGATCCATCAGCCCCGTGATTCCCAGGGCTCTGGAACGTGGCTGAATCTCCATTTGCCAGGCAGAGAGATTCTTTCCATTCCCTTACTGCCCGTCGGTCTTCAAGGCACAGAGAGGACTCTACTCCTGACAGGTACCTTGGTGGGTACAGGTAACCTTGCTTGAATGAACTCCTCAGAAACACCCGATAGCTTTGAGTTTCACTGTGCCCACCCATGTCCTGTAACACTTGGGAATTTCCTGGACTCATTCTTCCATACATTCCCACCCAAACTACACGCTAATGGAATAGGAGTGGAAATCAGCTACGAGTGCGGAGCGCCGTTCAGAATCGAATGGGAAAATTTTCTCAGCCTCAGGTAAATAAAAGTAAAAAGGCAGAGCGCTCTTTGAATTCTCCTGGAGACAAAAAAAAAAAAAAAATTAAAATGTTCTCTATGAGTTGCTCCAGGGCCCCGGGCAGGCATCCCCCCCTCCCCACCCCTTTTTAAAATAAGAGCTTGCCCTTCCCTGCACAGCCCTTTTAATACAAGTGAAAAAATTCCAAATTCCTCATTTGTTTAGCCTGAAAATCCCCTGCACATTCCCACAAACTACTTCCTTTTCTCTCTTTTTAGCAAGACTCCCCTCTCTCTCTTTAATGAAGAGAAGTTCAGAGGGTTTTTCCCATGAATAGATGGCAGGCACCTGGGAGTTATGAATTTTAAAGTGATCATTTTCTTTCAGCCATGCCGGACAATGGGCATCTCCTTTTGACTCACTTTCACAGCTTTGAGAGGCTCTCAGATCAGCCACATTCCAATCGGACTGGAGTCAGCTCGGAGCTGTGCTGGACCGCATCAAGGTCTCGCACAGAAAGACAGGGAGCAGATGGCCGGCCCGGCTCTCCTCCCCCCTTTCAGCGCGCAGAGGCAGGCAATGTGGGAAAGCGTTGGCCCGGCATTGCCCATTGATCCCTGAATAGAACCACCGCGGGCCACCAGCCTGTAGGTATGAACCTCTGTTAACAGATGGTGAGATCATTATGAGCAATTAATTCCTTTAATGTATCAGTGGGAACATGTTGGAAAGGATGACGCAAACACTCAGTGAATAGTGAGCTCCTCGCTCCTGGGGGAGTGAGCGAGCGGGTGCTACCTTGGGGGGCGGCTGGGAATCTCTCCCCAGGCTGCAAGGCCGCCTTATGGCTTGGGACGGGATCTGGGAACGGACTGCCCGGCACGGAGGTGTGGTTTTCATTAACTAATTGTGAATCCTTCCCTTCCTTCATGATGAATGCCAGATTTGTCTCTAGGTCATTTTTCTGTACAAGCACCATCCAGAAACAGAGACACAAACAAAAACGGTGCTTGTCAGTCAATCCGAGGTGCGCGGGGAATTATTTCACAGAATCCGGCAGAGAATCAGGTCATGGGGTCACTTTTGCTAAACACGATTTCAGTTGCGAAGGTTCGAAATTTCAAAGAAGGGTTTCTTTCAACACAGATGAAGCAGTGGTAATACTCCGTGCATCCCAGGGTTTGAGTCTGCAAACTGAATGTTTGGATGCATGATAAATGGGTAGATGAAAGGAGAGTCATTTTTAAAATATGAATTCGCAAACATAGTGAACTTGAGCAAATGACCCATGCAGCAAATTACGCCCCTTGCATCGGTGAGATAATTTTTAAATTCCGCAACAAGGTAAAAAGGATGGTCGGCGGCCATCTGGGAAAAATTGGCACCCTCTTCTTCAGGTATTACTCTGATTAGTAATCAATGAGATAATGGCGTTTTTACGTGTTTTTCCTACTTTTGGAAATAATATTTAGTCGTAGGGGTGTTTTTATTTTATAGGAAAAAGAAAAATCTACAGATGGTTGGGTAGCCCTTAGATTTTAAGAAGATAGAAAATACAGGAACAGGAAATACTGGCAACTATTCGCTTAATTCATATTTAAATGACACTTTTTGCTTGTAATTAAGACACTCAAGCAGTGTCTCTGTTCATGAAATTTACATAACTGTACAATAGCTTGCCTAAATGAACAGCAAATGGCAGTTAACCTTGAAGTGTATTATCTTAATTGAATAAATCTGGCTTTAATTCAATAAATTAAAAACAGAAATAATATCGCAAAAGACTTCTAAAAACAGACTTGCCATCACCCCCTAAATACAGACTGGTACTGTTTATAGTTGTGTTGGAATGCTCGGACATTTTCCAGTATGATTTTAGAACTCTAAAAGCATTCTGGGTACACATTTGCTATTTTTCCATCATTGTTTCCAAAGCAAATCAATGTCACTTTTTGGAAATCATTGATAACAGTATCTGAACCCTGAATCAGAACTCATAAGCCTGCTGATTTAAGATGATTCTTCGTCCGGGTTTCCACTGCCTCTACCTCCATGGGAAATTTGGTCTTCCTTTTTTTCCAATTCTTTATGACGGAGTGTCCTGTGACACACAGAAAAGACTAAACAGGGGGGAAGAGACTTCTTACATAGGAAAGAGACATTCCCACTACTTGTTCATTTAAATCAGATTCCCATGGGCTACACATGCCTTCAGCATCAGGGAAATGACAAAAATTGCTGAATTCTTTCTCCCAAAGTTTGTTGCATTAATCGGCAAAATTATGTTTCAGTGATTATACAGTTAAGGAGAAGAAATCATGCAATATGTTTTTATTTGCATGAAATAAGTTAATGAGGCACCACCTGTGCCTTGTATCAGTTTATGGGGGAAAAAGCAGGAGAACACAGGTGTTCCAAGAGCATCACGGTAGACTTCCTACATTAATTTAAAAACCCTAAAAGCATTTAGCAGCATCTACAGTGCATATTGCCAAGGAATAACCTATGCACACAGAGACGTGCATAAAAATTATTGTGAAGAAATTCCTGGTTTCTTGGCTAGCAAGGAAAAAAAAAGCCGTAATTCATTCTTTCCTTGTTCTCACAGTGTTTGCTATTATACCATCTGCAATATACAATGTACATGCTCAGCCATAACCCGTACGGCTGGAAAAGAAGCATTCACACTGTGAATTACCATTTTTCCCAGCATCTAGCTCTAGTCAAAGACAGCACAATAATAAACTAGAAGCTCCTTTGTCTGTTAAACATTGTTCTTCATTACTACATGAAAAGCAAATTGTCTTTGTATAGAGAAAGAGTGGCACATCAGCCATGGGAGTGGGGGGAAGGGCTTCGCCTCTCTCACTGACCACCTCGCAGACACAGAAGCCACTCATCTATCTTTCCCCACCGGCCCACCCAACTCTGCTTTCCAAATCATTTCATCGACAGGCACGTTGGGGAGAGATCCCTTGTTCAGTTGAGTGAGATGCTGGATTGGAGGCTCACAGGAAGCTTTTACCCTGAATAGCCTAACACTTACATCCACAGATTTCTTGTTTAAAAATCTCTTCGGTGTGTCCCTTTACAATGTTTGGGAGAAGTGAAGCTTATCAGAGATGCTCTTTTTCCTGTGGTTAAATATACTCCACGAGTTATTGTGCTCTTTGTATTGTTTTTGAGCTCCTAAGGGCCAAATGAGAAGACAGCCAACAAAGAAACAAAACATTTGGAGCAGCCGACTAGATAGATAGACAGATAGATAGATAGAAAACATATACCAAGTACATGAATACCAGCTACCATGAAAGTTAAGAAAATGTATAGATTAGACCAGAACCACCCATTCAAGGAAAGGGTCCTCATGATGAAATCAGTTACTTACAAGAGACTGATGATTTTCTCAGGGCTTTTTAAGTCTTTTGGATGTAATAAATTCCAACAAAACTTGCAACATCATAAGCTTGCTTGTGAAAACTTAGTTACTAAATTAAAAACTCAAAAATCTCTCCTCATAGGGAAGGCAATGGGCAAACCCAAGTTCTCGTTTTAAATCTCGAAGACGATTACCTCTTACTGACGTCTCGTATGACCCACAGTAGATCGTGGCCACAGTGTGTTGCTAGAGAGGTCTGCCAGGAGGGACTGAAGAAGGGGACCCTGCTAGACATGACGTGAGGAGTCAAAATCACGTCTGTTAACTCCACTCCACTGGACAGAGACCGGCTGGGTGAAACACCCTGCCTGAATATCAGTCCCAAAGTAGTTCAATTTGTGCATTTACTGTTCAAAAGAAGTTGAGATCTCATCAGAGACTGGTAAAAATCACTGGGGGGAGAATGTCCAGAATCAGCTTTGGACATAAAACAGCCGTTTCCGTATTGATGGGTTTTGCAGTCTAATTTTGAATGTGACTGCAAGTTTTTCTCTCTGGCAGACGGGAAAAATACCTGGCTCACTGAATCGTCATGAGGCTTTTAGGAAATCACATCATAAAATAACTACATTAGCTCTCCATAGTGTAGGCTCTCAATAAATGCCAGGTACCTTTTCAGGTGTAGATTAACACTTGATTTTCACTTAGGAGATGGGGCGCCTGGGTGGCTCAATGGGTTAAGCGTCCGACTTTGGCTCAGGTCATGATCTCACACTTCGTGAGTTTGAGCCCTGCGTGCTGAGAGCTCAGAGCCTGGAACCTGCTTCAGATCCCTCTCGCCATCTGCCCCTCCCCCACTCGCGCTCTGTCTCTCAAAAATGAACAAATGTTAAAAAAAAAAATTTTTTTTTAATTTCAGGAGAAAAAAGTACATAATTGCCAAGCAGCATATTCACATTTGTTCTCTCCTGAGGAGAGACACAACTTTTATTTTTAATGTGCAACACTTGAAATGGCAACTTGAGAAATTGTGAAATGTTTGCGGAGGTAATTGGGACAATCCTTCTCAACTCCGAAATTCCGTTATTCTCGAATGTTCTCGAATGTCTAAAGTTCCTGTGCTCAACCCAGAAATCAAGTCTGTTACCCTGGAGCTTGCAACCGTATCCCATCTAAAAAGAAACTCGCCTATGTATTTTTATCATGCATCACGTGACAGGGCTAGTTTTGACTTAGGCAGGCTCATTCTGTGTAAACAAGATACTGACATCATCAAGACACAGAGAGGAATAAACTGAGTCCACGGCCATGAGAAAGTGGTAAAAATACATGAGTCACATCAGAAACATCTGTCTTCAATCCCAAGTTAAGGACTTCCCAGGCTAAGGGGCAATTTGTGAATCATACGATCGACTCTCCCAATTCAAACATTGGCATTGGTCTTAATTCTACCGATACGTAAAAGGATAACTAATGATTTATCTTTTTTAATAATACTGCTTTTCCTTGTAAGTTTGCATACTGGTTTCCAAATGGTTACAACAAATACTTTTTTTTTAAATTTTCAGCTTGAATGCTTCCTTCTTAATTCAGAATGACATTTGTTCCTAAACTCATAACACAAAGTATTTACTAGTACTTCGTATAGTTGTGCCTTTGTTTTTTCCCTCTCAGGGAAAACATGTTGAACTTCCTGACTGCTACTCCTCAACATTTAGACCCTCCCTTTCCAGTATCCCTTTTCTTTCCTTCTCCACAGGCTCTTTCTCTATCATTTCAAACATACTCGGACCATCTCAGTTTGGGGTGGTACTTCCTCACTAAAGAGTGATTTTGCCTCTGGGAACTATTTAGCAACATCTAGAGACTATTTTGGTTGTCAAAACTCCATGCCATTGGCATCGAGTAGGTACAGACCAGGGATGCTGTTGAACATCCTACCATGCATAGGGCAGTCCCCTTGCCCACCCCACACAAAGAATTATCCAGCCCCAAATGTCCATTGTACCCAGGTTGAGAAGCCCTAGTCTAGAGGAGGAAAAAACCTGAGACCTAGTTTTATGTTATTTTGTGCCAGCTACTCCACTCCCAATCCTTTCCTCTTTGCTAACCTGTCTCAAAACCTCTCCCCTCTATCCATTTCCTATTACCCCCTTACTCCTTAATCATCTGCAATTTATTTTCCTTCTCTACAAGTCACGGCAACTGTTCTCTTCGGGGTCACTAACCTCCTTGCATGCTCGACCTCACAAGGCAATGAACACTTCCTGTCCTTTATTGGGACATCACTGTTGCACTTTGCTTGCTGACCACTTTCGCCATCGTATAACTCTCTCATTCCTTGGCACCATTGACAAAAATGGTCTACAAGTCTTAATCATTACATCTTCTTCTTCCTCTTCAGCATCATCATCATCAACAACATCTCCTCAATCGTCGCGACCACTCACACCTCATGCCTCGCTTCATTCCATTCTCCATTTAAATATCCTCCCCGCAAAGAGCCTTCCCTGCCTGCTCAACTCAAAGTAGCGTTATGGGATTTTCCTTTCTCCTTAACTTGCTTTGTTTTTTTATTATTACCTGATACTATATTATATGAATGTATAGTTGAGTTTGTACCTTGTGTCTCTTCACCGCATTCCTTTTCCCCAAAGAATATAAACTTGAGGACAGAGGAGGGACAGTGCTTGTTTTGTTCACTTCTATGTGATTAGCACCCGGCACTTAGCGACACATGCATATTTGTAGAATGCGTGACTGAATGAAATAATGGATGTGTGAATGAATGAGTGAATGAATGCATGAATAGTGGGGGGAAAACCCCAGACCTTCGAGTGCTTTCCACCTGCCAGCACTGTGCTTAGTGCAGTGTCTGATACTGGAGATTTTTTCTTAAAATTCTTTCCTATTGTTGTCTTCTAAGACATTGCCCTAGGCTGATTCTACTATTTCCATGGTCATTTCTCTGTCTCCTTTGATGCCTCCTCCCTCCTGCTGGGCCATTCCCTCCTCAAACGAGGGCCATCTCCTTATTCTGCTCCCTCCTTGACAGCATGTTCCAGTGTCCCACTTGAGTGACCCTGATAAGATTCTGTGTGTGGCACCACACATCTGTAGAACCAGTTGTATCATGGGGCATTCTGAGAACCCAAACATGTTCTAAGTCAATGCCGTTGCTGCTGAATGCATCTACAAAGTATGACATTGGCAGAGATCTTGAGGGAGGAAGAAGCCTTAAATATTTGGGAAAGTGGGGGGGCGGTGGGGGGACGGGCTGTATGCTGGAATAAGGAGACTGAAGGGTGTAACGCTGATAAAATACGGTGGTGAAGAAATTTTCATTGGAAGCCCCTTTATGGACATATAACTACATCTAATTTTCTAAGACATGTGGACAGAGAAATTAAAGATGAACTGAGGTCCCCTTCATGCCTAAAGTTCTGTGATTTACTAATCACAAGCACTGTGTCTAAATAAGGCACAGCCCGCTGTATTGTGCTCCAAGGATGTGTGTTTCTTTACGACTTGGAGGTTTGAGGCAGCCCTGGGTTGAGTAAGACTAAGCTGTCACTTTTCTACCAGTATTTGCTCGCTGCATGTCTCTGTGTCACATTTTGGTAATTTTTGAAATATTTCAAGTTTTTTCATTATTATTCTATCTGTGATGGTGATCTGTGATCGGTGATCTTTGACTTTACTATTGCAATTGTTCTGGGATTCTGTGATCTGTACCCATAGAAGACAGAGAACTTAACCAATAAATACTCTGTGTTCCAGCTGTTACACTGACCAGTCATCCCCCCATCTTTCTCCCTCCCTCTCTTCAGGCCTCTCTATTCCCTGAGACACCATGATGTCGAAATGAGGCCAGTTAAGGACCCAATGTGGGCTCTAAGTGTTCAAGTGAAGGGAAGAGTCACTTGTCTCTCACTTTAAATCAAAAGCTAGAAATGGTTAAGCTCAGTGAGGAAGGCATGGTGAAAGCCAAGACAGGCTGAAAACAAGGCCTCTTGTGCCAAACAGAGAACTTGTGAATGCAAAGGAGAAGTTCTTGAAGAAAACGAAAAGTGCTGCTCCCGTGAACACACGAATGATAAGAAAGGGAAACAGCCTTTTTGCTGATAAGGAGAAAGTCTGAGTGGTCTGGATAGAAGATCAAACCAGCCACAACATTCCCTTAAGCCAAAGCCTCATGCAGAGCAAGGCCCTGGATCTCTTCAGGTTGGGTGAGAGAGGTGAGGAAGCTGCGGAAGGAATGATTGAAGCCAGCAGAGGTTGGCTCATGAGGTTTAAGAAAGAAGCTGTCTCCATGACATCAAAGTTCACGGTGAAGCAGCAGGTGCTGATGTAGAAGCTGCAGCAAATTCTCCAGCAGATCTAGCTGAGGTAGTTAATGACGGTGGCTACACTAAACAACAAAAGTTTGGTTAATTTTTTTAATGTTTATTTACTTTTGAGAGGTTGGGGAGAGGGGCAGAGAGAGAGGGAGACACAGAATCCGAAGCAGGCTCCAGGCTCTGAGCTGTCAGCACCGAGCCCGACGCGGGGCTCGAACTCACGAACTATGAGATCATGATCTGAGCCGAAGCCGGATGCACAACCGACTGAGCCACCCAGGCGCCCCACAGGTTTTTAATGTAGATGAAATAGCCATCAACTGGAAGAAGATTACATGTAGGACTTTCATAGCTCGAGAGAAGTCAATGCCTGGCTTCAAAGCTTCATTGGACAGGCTGACTCTCTTGTAAGGAGCTAATGCAACTGTTGACTTTAAGCTGAAGCCAACGCTCGTCCACCATTCCAAAACTCCGAAGGCCCTTAGGAATGATGCTGGATCTACTCTGCCAGTGCTCTCTCTATAAATGGAACAATAAAGCCTAGATGACAGGACATTTGTTTACAACATGGTTTACTGAATTTTTTTTCAATATATGAAATTTATTGTCAAATTGGTTTCCATAAAACACCCAGTGCTCATCCCAAAAGGTGCCCTCCTCAATACCCATCACCCACCCTCCCCTCCCTCCCACCCCCCATCAACCCTCAGTTTGTTCTCGGTTTTTAAGAGTCTCTTATGCTTTGGCTCTCTCCCACTCTAACCTCTTTTTTTTTCCTTCCCCTGGTTTACTGAATATTTTAAGCCCACTGTTGAGACCTACTGCTCTGAGGAGGGAAAAAAAATCCCTTTCAAAATATCACTGCTCTTTGACAATGCACCTGCTCACCCAAGAGCTCTGATGGAGATGGACGAGATAAATGTTGTTTTCATGCCTACTGATGTAACATCCATTCTGGAGCTCATGGGTCAAGGAATAATTTTGACTTTCAAGCCTTATTTAAGAAATACATTTCATAGTGCTATAGCTTCCATAGACAGTGATTCCTCTCATGTATCTGGGCAAAGTAAATCGAAAACCTAAAAAGGACTCACCATTCTAGATTCCATTAAGAACATTCGTGAAGGGGCCAAAATGTCAACATGAACAGGAGTTTGGAAGAAGTGAATTGCAACCCTCATGGATGACTCTGAGGGGCTCAAGACTTCCATGGAGGAAGTCACTGTAGCTGTGGTGGAAACAGCGAAAGAACTAGAAGGGGAGCCTGAAGATGTGACTGACTTGTGCAATCTCATGATCAAACTTGAACAGATGAGGAGTTGCTTCCAATGGAGGAGCGAAGACAATGGTTTCTTGAGATGGAAACTACTCCTGGTGAAGACGCTGTGAAGATTATTGGGATGGCAACAGAAGATTTAGAACATTACATGAACTTAGTTGATAAAGCAGTGGCAAAGTTTGAGAGGATGAATTCCAATTCTGAAAGACGTTCTACGGGTAAAATGCTGTCAAACAGCACCACATGCCATGGAAAAAATGTTCCTAAACGGAAGATTCCCATGGATGTGACAACCTTCATTGTTGTCTTAACTTAAGAAATGGCCACCTCCATCCCAGCCTTCAGCAGCCACCATGCTGATCCACTGGCAGCCATTGACATGGAGGCAAGACCCTACCCCTGCACAAAAATTCTGAACGGCTGAAAGCTCAGATGACGGTTAGCATTTTTTTTTAGCAATAAAGCGTTTTAAATTAAGGGTGTACCTTTTTTCAACATGATGCTATTACACAATTAGTACAATGTAAGTGTAACTTTTATAAAATTCATTCGATTCGCTTTATTGCAATATTCACTTTATTGCGGCGGTCTGGAACTGAACCCACAATATCTCTGAGGTTGCCTGCACTAAAATAAATAGATGAGAATGAATGCAATAAAACGCGTGCATACTGTTGATGGAACAGACTCAAGCGTGCTGCTGGTCATTCTCCGAATCAGTTCTGCGCCCTTTCCTGGCCGGCTCTGTGCCCGAGGCTGACTCCCGGCCTCACCGCCCATTCCGGCACCAGCTGTAAATGGGAGGACGTGAGGAGGGAAAGTGGGGCCGGTTTGCCTTGTTCCCTCCTGCGTTGCCATCAGGAGGACAGCTCCTTACTGGGCCCAGGCGACCCCTCCTCCCTCCAGGCCCAGGAATGGGCACAGCTTCCCCTACTGCCAGCTTCTGGAAGTCTCCGCATCCCTCTCGTCCCCCGTCAGTGCCACAGCTGGCAAACCGAGTACAGCCTCTTCACCTGCACCACTTGGGATGAAGTGTCTCCAGCTGGAATCTTGTCCCTTATCTCCTCTTGTGCGTATGTGAGTTAGATATTTTTCTGTGTATATACAAATTGTGTGAGCATAACTGTCCATTCTCTTTTCTTTAAATTTCTTTAATCTTGCTGGTTTCTTTATTTTTAGATTATTCTCCATTGCTGACATACTAACTTAAAGTAACTCATATCTATATTGTGGTGTGTGTGTGTGTGTGTGTGTGTGTTTGTCATCAAGGGAAAACTTTTATTTTAGGGTGTCTGGCTGGCTCAGTCGGTGGAGCGTGTGACTCTTGATCTTGGATTTCTGAGTTCAAGCCCCATGTTGGATGTAGAGTTTCCTTAAAAATAAAAATCTTAAAAAAAAAAAAACAAAAATGTTTAACTGTATGGGAGTTGAAAACATTCAAACAAACAATATCTTAAATAAAACAAAAAAAATTTTCAATGAAAAAAATGAGTTGCAAAATTTAAACTCCCCTAAATTAATCTATGAACTTAGAGCTAATCTAACTGAAATATTATGACCTTCTAATGGAGTGATCTTATTATTTAGGTTTTTTTCCCAATTAAAAAAAATCAAGTCATTCAGGAAAATATTAAATTCTTGTACAGAGTTCTAATACATGTTCATGTATCTGAAAATGACACACAAAAATGCTGATGCCATACAAAAATGGTCTTTATTGTTTTAAATCTCAGTATGCGTGCCAAATTTTAATGATGGATAAAGTAATAGTGGACTTTTTATTTAAATCAAAATACAATACTTACATTCTCTAATTCTGCAGTGTCCAATGATGTGAAAATAATGTATTCACGAGAATTATATCAAACGAATCTTTATTTGAAAAACACTATCCCAAAATTGTGTTATATCTACTTGAATAAGAACGACCGTAGCAGCAATTAAATGACAGCAACTAAACCAAGAAGAGATCAGTGAAAACGACTGTGAAGACAGAAAACACTTGCAGACGCGCCGAGGCTGTGGGTGACCAGGACCCGGCTGCCGTGGGCCGGGCCACACCTGCAGGGGAGCCTCGATCCCTGAGCCCTCAGCACGTGACCCTCCTCTTCCCTGGGGGGCTGGTGGCCCAGGGGACCCCCGGACACTTGCGGGCCTCTGTGGGCTGTGAGCGGAGCACCGGGGGCCGACGGGCCACTTGGGAAAGGCTGGGAGTCAGACGTGGCGTTGGCCAGCATTTGCTTGTGGCGATCCTTTCCTTCTCTCAGCTCCTCGAGGTTCCTCCAGTCAACACAGCTGCCGTCCAGCTTTCTCCAGCTGTGTCCTCAGGGAAGAGGATTTATTTGTTTGGGGAGAGAGGAGAGTGGGGGAGGGGCAGAGAGAGAGGGAGAGAGAGATTCCCAGGCAGGCTCCACACTGTCAGTGCAGAGCCTGAGGCGGGGCTCAGTCTCCTGGACCAGGAGGTCACGACCTGAGCCGGAACCAAGGGTCAGACGCTCAACCAACTGAGCCACCCAGGCGCCCACGGATCTCTTTCGGTTGGAGGCAGTGCTTCTCTCCATTCTTTGCCCATGTCTTCGGCCGTCTTCCTCTAGAGGCTGGGAATCTGATTTGTGCAGTTCGTGCTTCTACACACGCTGGGAAGTTTCTTCTCGACTCCCAAGCAGCCTGTTTCCTCCTCAAACAACTGTCTGTGACGTTGCACGATGTGTTCCTGATGTAATCCAGGCAGAATTGGAAGCTTCAGCTTCAACCGCAGAATCTCACCTTCAAGCTGTGAATTTTCACGCTACAAAGGTGCTTCTTCGGTTTGGAGTCTTGTTATTTGTCCTGCGAGCTGTTCATTTGTTTGTTTTCCTTCCCACAGTTGTCTGGCTATTTCTTGATTTTCCTCTTTGTACGTTGAAGGGACACCCTGAAGTCAGTATCGTCGATGACACTCTTAAGATCAACTACTGACCGGTGGATGGGGCCATTGCCATCTTCTCTTTTGCTTGACTGCCCCTCTCTCTAAGGAGATCAGAGAAGGGGAAGGTCGTCAGCAGGTTTTCAGCCTTTGATATCAACTGGCTGAGTTTCTCCCTCGAGACCTGCCGCATCCCTGCGTTCGGCTGCTCCAGCCCTTCTCTCTCCTCCTCCTTTTCCTGGACTCTCTGCCTCCATCTTGCAACTTCTTGTTTGGACGGTTCTGGACTTTCCTTCAAACCACCCATTATTTCCTCCTGAAGTTGTCCTCTGTCCTTCTCTGATGCCTTGAAGATGGGTTTTTCATCAGTTGCTTGGGAAAATTCAGGGGGCTGGCTCCTCTGTGCCTTTTTCAGGGAGTTGACGGTGACGTCTTGGAGTGACGACCTGCTCAGGTTTGTTTTCATCGCCGACAAGCACAAGGTCTGTACGTGAGAGGACCGGCCTCGGCCCCAGGTGCCTGAGGGCCTCATCGGCCTGTGTCACTGGTGCGAAATTCTCACCACGTTCGCCACAGACTTTGTTGCAGGCAGAACACGGTTTGCCTAGAGCCTTCACACTTCTTAAAGGTTCGTAGTCTCTTTACACCCAAACCAGCACCGCGGTACAGACCGGGATCTCCCAGGGAAACAGAGGCCTGGGACACAGCTCCAGCTTTCAGAAATCACCCACAGAGCGTCCCCACCACCACCAGATGCTCCAAGGCCAGCTGGAACGCGGATCTGGTGACGGGCGGCAGGCCCTCCATGGCTGCATCGTGCTCCACAGCGCTGTCTCCAAGTGCCAGCGTCCTGTGGGTCTCTACCGATGGCTCAGACCCCCGGGGAATGTTCTGCCTCTAAGATAAACAAGGGCCCGACAACCAGGGCAGAGTAGTCGGGCCGGGGGAAGGGGAGGCCAGCCAGGGGCCAGAAAGCAGTTCTCCCTAACTTGGCCCTGAAACAGAAAGGGATGTCACTTACACAGGCACAGGCGCAAGTGCAAAGGGCTGATGGCAGCTTGGAGCCCCCCTACTCCAGGCCCACCTGGCCCTACAGCAGACCTAGGGGGCTCAAAGCAGGGCCAGGCCATGTCCCTTTTCTCACACCAGAGCAAGTTAGGACAGAGGGGTGGGGCCCCTCTCCCTGTCCCTGGGTGAGGCTCATTTTCCTGATTTAAGGTTTCCTTCTGCCGCAGGAGGCCTGGTGCTGCCCACGAGATCCCGGGGATCCCACCCTTCTGAGTCTTCTTCTCTCCTCTGTATGTGGCCAGTGTGGGCAGGCAGGGGCCCCGGGCGGACGGATGTCCCCAAAGGGATTAACTAAGAGACCTGGATTCCGACCCTAACAACTCAGGAGAAATCAATCACAACTGGCAGGCCTTATGATTTCCCGGACTTTCTGTGGAGCCAGTAGCCCCTGTTCGACCCGGCGTTCCTGGAAGGGGTGACTCTGCTCCAGAGGTGACAGAGTGACCGGGTTCCTTCCCTCATGTGGCCCTCCATCTTGAGCCCGTGCCTCCCAAGATGGCCTCGGGGAGGGTCCCCAGTCCATGAGTCATCTTCAGAAGTGGGCCTCTGGGGAGGCGGTCCTTCTTTGGGCTCAGTTTACCACTTTTACTTCATTAAACCACATCTCACTCTCTGGTGTCTCTCGGGCAGACCCCGCTCAGGGCCTCCTTGTCCACCCCCGGGGACTCTGTCGTGAGCAGCTTGTCCCCAGTCCCTTTACTGAGAGGGACACAGGACAGCTGTTAGCCGAAGGCTGTCTGGGGGTCCTGAAGGGCTCCATGGGTGCAGAGAACAGAGGCTCTGACCAGGCCTGGTGGTGCAGGGAGGAGGCAGCAAAATGCCCACGGTGAGAGTGGCTTCGTTTCTTCTTCTTCTGTTTTTTTTTTTTATAAATGTTTATTGATTTTTGAGAGAGAGGGTGGGGGGAGGGGCAGAGAGAGAGAGGAAGACACAGAATCTGAAGCAGCTCCAAGCTCTGTGCTGGCAGCA
The DNA here is from genome assembly GCF_016509475.1 of Prionailurus bengalensis. Taxonomy (NCBI): domain Eukaryota; kingdom Metazoa; phylum Chordata; class Mammalia; order Carnivora; family Felidae; genus Prionailurus; species Prionailurus bengalensis. The sequence continues at coordinate 9,927,659 of NC_057349.1, read as the reverse complement.
GAGGTCACGACCTGAGCCAAAGTCGGACAGTCAACGCACTGAGCCACCCAGGTGCCCCCACCAATGCAGCTTCTTTTTGACTGGACTATTTTTAAGAGCAGTTTTGGGTTTGAAGGAAAACTGAGTACAAACAGAGCCCAGCCAGCAGCACGCCTGTCTGTGACCCTATCAAACCCCAGCATTTCACCACATACCTCCCCTTCTGTTTCCTTTCTGAGGTTCCTTCTGGTCAATTCCGTTGGTCCTGTTTGATTGAGAAAACAATTTATCAGTTATGATTTTTTCAAATAGTGGTCTATATTTAAGAGTCATCAAAACAAGACAATTTATTCCAAATGTATTCCCAACTACTAAGAATCCGCATGGAGCCTAAATTATATGTCACAGAGAAAAGCACAGTTTGGGAAGGATCGCGTAACTAAAAGGTACGTCATTTGCTTTTCTCTTTTTTACCTAATTGTGTTTTCTTCTTCAAACTCTTTTTTTCCTTCCTCGGATTCATTTTTCTCCTATCCAGACTCTTTGCCTTTAAAGAAAACTCCAGTGGTGGGCAGCCATTGAAAGCAATAACACATACTATGAGTTATCAAGGGGGATTTGAAAGGAAAGTCATTTCTGACTGGGAATATCAGCCAAGAGAAAGGGAAAGAAGCTGTGTGTGTGTGTGTGTGTGTGTGTGTGTGTGTGTGTGGTGTGTATTTGTGTGGTGTGTGTGTGTGGGGGGGGTGTGGTGGAACACACGTCTGCCTGTGTTTATGCCTCACCTTGGAATCTGAGCTTCAGGAATATTCTCAGACATCATCTGCTTCTTAAATTTTCAAACAGACAGGACCCCAACAAGGACTAAATAAATGAAGATGACTTCGATTATAAAGGCAGGACAATTGCATAGATTATTTTAAAAACGTCTGAAGTTGGGGCGCCTGGGTGGCGCAATCGGTTAAGCGGCCGACTTCAGCCAGGTCACGATCTTGCGGTCCGTGAGTTCGAGCCCCGCGTCGGGCTCTGGGCTGATGGCTCAGAGCCTGGAGCCTGTTTCCGATTCTGTGTCTCCTTCTCTCTCTGCCCCTCCCCCGTTCATGCTCTGTCTCTCTCTGTCCCAAAATTAAATAAACGTTGAAAAAAAAAAAAAAAAAAGTCTGAAGAAAAATAAGCTGGTACGGTAAGGAGGATGAGCTTAACCACTTTAGAAACTGTAAAGCATTAGACAAACGCAATGTGGTGGTGTTACTGATAAATAATTACCTGTGTTTTAATTTGGCTTTGCACATGCAGTATTCTGTGACTTCAGTAGGATTGCTGGGAAGTCAGTTCTAGGGAGAAACTAAAAGGGAAAAAAAGTTACTTGTCTTTCTGCATTTGTCCCAAGTAGCTCAAATTCAGAGCGTTTATTTTAAATCACTCCTTCCTTCTGATGATCTTCTGTATTAATATAGTTGGACACTGAGATATAGAGTTATATTCTGCTTAGAAAAATTCTTCTATTGGCCACACTATACAATGAATGTAACTGATTAATGAATTAACCAGCTGGCAACCATACCTGGGTGTATTTTAGCACATTTTCAACTAAGACGGATGAAAGAGGTATTACAGACCACTTGGGAATCGTTAATAATAATAGCCTACATTTAGAGAAAGGAAGTTTGATGTTAATTTTCAGAGAAAACAGCCAAAATCTTGCAATATTTTCTGGGAGAAGGGGCAGTAGGTAGAACCCAGAACTTGGGTTATTTTGGGCAGCCATCCATGCTTTTAAGACTGATCCTTACAGAAATCACTTGGTTTGCAAAATTGTCAAGGGACTAAATGACTTAATCAACCTTTCTCATTTTTATCTGCAGTCAATCTGAGCTTATTATCAAACCACTCAAGTGATGGCCCCTGATTGAACAGAACATTCCACTGGGAGCAGCGTGAGTAGCCTTCCCTCCTGGGAGGGGGTACTCACAGGCATTGCATTATTCCTTTTTCACCTTCAACCTCTATAGGTAGAAACTTAAAAGCCATTTTGAACATCATCTCATTATCCCTTCAGTCTTGAGCTAGGAGTTGATTACCCTTAATTTACGAGGGGACACTATATTGAGAAGCAATCCCGTTTCTCAAATGTCACATACAAAGTATTCTGTGTGGGGCCGAGAAGAGAATTCAAACCTACGGGTCATAATTCACCTTCTGCTTTGGCATTTACATAGCATAATATTATGACGGAGACTCGCCCCACCTTTGAAAAATAATGAGATATTATTGACAAACAAAAATCCTTTCGTGCACATGTAAAATCCTCTTTCCTAAGTCAAAGGTGGCTGGTTTTTTTTTTTTGAGAGAAAAATAAATTCAGATGTTCAAATATAGAAGTGGTTTCATTTTATGTGTTTACTTTTTTAGTTCGAAAGCTCTTCTGTTTACCAGGAGCCCAAATGAATGCGTACAATCCTCAAAGAGACAAACTAAGGTAACCCTGATTGTTTTGTTGACTTTGCTAAAGGCAATGGCCCAAAGCATTAGTAATTAAAACCCATTTAAAATTAATTTAATTTCAGGAGCTCCACAAACCCATAAAATCAGACACACACAAAACTAACAGCCAAAGATGCCTTTTTGAAACCAATGGTTTTCAAAGTGAAAAGGCAGACACCAGAAGGGAGCAGAGCTCAGGAGAAAGAAAGGGAGTAGGGAGGGAGCCGGAAAGGAGAAAGTGCTCGCATTAGCCTGGGAAGCCACCTTTCGAGCCCCAGCCCCCTGTTTCAAAGACAGGATTCCTTCGCTTTTTTGAGTTTCAAGTCGCTGAGCCATCATTCTGTTTCTTCCCAGAATGGAGCTAAACTGGCCTGAGACATTTGGAAATGCTTCTCTGGGCAAACGTTCTATTTGTATACGTTTCTCAGAACAAATCAGGGCTGCCACGGACTAATCTTAAGTCCACAGAAATTGGGCAAGCACTTTCCGCAGTCGAGTGTGACCCCAGCTTTGCATTCAGGGAAGCGCTAACCCATCGCTCACAACGCGAAGACACAGGCTTTTAGATCACCAAGCGTGGGTGTTTGGGGAAGTGGCGAATATATCTAAATGCGGGTCCAAGTCTTATTTCAAAGGAAAAATGTGGAAACAGACTGGTCCAGATGTGGAAAAGAGCATCACTGACAGTGAGGTGCAAGTGTGGGCAGCCGGAGCGTGAGAGCTAGCGGTGGGGTCTGAGTGGGGGGGAGCAAAGAACCTGAAGATAACGGAATCTTTCTCCACCTACCTCTTCCTCTTGCCAAGTGCACCTTTCCAATCGCCAAATGACCCGGCACCTAAAAAGGCAGACCACTTACAGACCCCTATTCTTGACAAAGACTCTGGAAATGACCCGATTCGACATCTGCTTACATATGGTGAGTTCAGCCAACCGCCCCTGACTGCGACACTCATTACTTCCAGCCAGCTCTCCTGTAGCTGAGATAGTCTTGTTGGCACAGACGGATTCTTAGAAAGTTCTTCCAAATCCTAATTCTGCTCTCTTGAGCAAGAGAGGATACGACATTTTGCTCTGACATCTGCAAGCAATAGGGTAGCAGTGAGCCCTGGAGCTCTCCGCGGAGTCAGACGGGCATAGGTTCATACCCGCACCCAGGGACAGGTGTGTGGATACAGGTAGGTTACTCAGAGAGTCTAAGCTTCAATTTCCTTACCTGTGAAACGGAGTAACAAATATTCCCCACTTCCTAGGTGTTTAGTGAGGATTGTTAAGATAAATCACCTAGAACAATGCCTAGCATATAATAAATGTTTAGATAAATTAATGATTATCGTGGTGTGAAAGGCATAGACTTTGGAGTCAGATGGTCCTGAGTTCAGATCCCAGCACCACTGTTAAGTAGCTCTCCATAGGCTCATGCATTTCCCTGAGCTTCAGTTTTTCCAACTTTGGCATGTCTGCCTCAAAGGGATTTCGTAATGATTTAGTGAAAAAAAACTTTAAGTGTTTAGTATAATGTCTGTCCGGATTTTTTCATCCTCATCGTTACCCAGGGTCTTTTTAATGTCCTTCTTAAAACACAGTGCTAGGAACTAATTCAATATTCCCAAAGTGGTCAGAAACAGGGCAAAGAATAGTGTGCAGAAAGTCTCCTCTGACCTAAACATGATACGTTTATTACTGTAGCAGTCTAATGCTGTATTTGCCTCTTCTCTTTCGGCCCCTCAGAAATAAGAGTATAAGAGGGAAAATACAGGCTCAGGGATCCACTGGATCTATCCCAGTCTTTCAAAGTAAGTCAGTAAAGGGGCACCTGGGTGGCTCAGTCAATGGAGTGTCTGACTTTGGCTCAGGTCATGATCTCACGATTTGTGGGTTTGAGCCCTGTGTCGGGCTCTGTACCGACAGCTCAGAGCCTGGAGCCTGCTTCGGATGAATTCTGTGTCTCCTCTCTCTGCCCCTCCCCCACTCACACTCTGTCTCCCTCCCTCTAAAAAAATAAATAAACATAAAAAAAAAAACCACCAGAATCCTTTTGGGGCACCTGGGTGGTTCAGTCGGTTGAGCGTACAACTTTGGCTCAGGTCATGATCTTGTGGTTCACAGGTGCCCCGCATAGGGCTCTGTGCAGGAGAAAGAAAGGGAGCAGGGAGGGAGCCAGAAAGGAGAAAGTGCTCTCATTAGCCTGGGAAGCATTGCAGAGCCTAGAGCCTGCTTCAGATTCTGTGTCTCCCTCTCTGTCCGCCCCTCTCCCATTCACTCTCTGTCTCTCTCCCTCTCAAAAATAAGTAAACATTAAAAAAATTTTTTTCATAAAAAAAATTTTTGAAAAGAATCCTTCCTAGCTGTCTAGGTCTAAAATTGGAAAATTGCATTGTTCTATCATTAACAATTTCCTGTGGCACAAACTATCCAAGGCTCTATATGTCCCTGGGACAGTCTCTCTTGGATCAGTCATAGGAGGGGCTCTCAGAGTGAGTTCTTTTTCAACTCTCAAACATTCAAGAGGAACTTCTTCATGTCCCCAGACAAAAGTGACCAGCCTCCAGAAAGCTCTTGCAGCACGCACACCGTTGCTTTTCCCACCAGCTCTCTCCCCTGCCCACCTTTGTTTCTTCCCAGTTACAGAAACACACCGTGTTTATGCTCACACCACGTGCTTCCAAGGAGGCCAGGCTCCTACCTTGTCCCAGAGGGTAAATGTGCATTGGCCTTAGCCAACCGTCCTTATTCCAGTGCCTCTGCCAGCACCCGATTCAGGAATGGGCAACACGCTGCAGTTCTAGACAATCAGATATGAGACGTGTAACACGAGGAGAAATCTATTGAGTGGCTTCTGGCAAATGTTTCCCTGCTGTCTAAAAGGCGTATAGGAGGGGGAAGCTTCCCTTTCCTACCCCCTCCCTCCGCTGTGCTGGGAGGTAAAGCCTGCAGCTTCTACAGCCATCTTGTGACCACAGAAAGATAAATCTGAGTGGAAAAGGAAGCACACACAGCACAGCAGAGCAGAAAAATGGAAAACACCCAGGTCCTCCTTGACATCGTTGACTTGCTGAGTTAAGGACCCCCGCGCTGCTGACCCCTAGCCAGCTTGCTATCTGAAATGCATTTAAAAAAAAAAAAAAAAAAAAGGTCCTTGTTTAATGCTGTGCTTCCCAAACTACAATGTGTGCAGACAAGTAACCCATGTCTCTTGTCAAAATGCAGATTCGGATCCAGAAGGGGTGGTCTGGAGCTGAGGATCCCACAAGTCCGAGCTCCCGGGTGGGGGTGATGTTGCTAGTTCTAAGCCCAAACTTTGAGCAGAAGGGCTTGTGTCATCTCAGAGAGATTTCTCTGCTATTTGTAGCTGAAATCATCCCAAATGATACAATCCTCAGTCCAGCATCCTTGCTCATCACCTCTTACCTGTGTTCACGAAACCCAACTGAGGTCCGGAAAATGTTAACAGTAATTCCAGTCGACGTGAACCTGCAATTCGTGTTTCGACTCCGTTCCACACATTTCGATACCCCGCCATCACCAGCACCCTCTCACTCTTTTCTGCCTTTAAGTAAGGCACTCACGGCCCGGGCACCCAGGGTGTGACAAAGGCGCCTGTGAATGCCGGCTGCACGAGCCCCGCACCACCTCGGAGCGCGTGCCAGTGCACCTGGCCCAAAGGTGAGGCAGCTGCACGCACGTCGGTTCCTTCCTTGCCATCTCCGGCTCTAAGGAGAAATGCTTGAGCGCTTTTGCAAATCAAAACCTTTTCATCCTGAATTTGGTGATTCACCCTGAATGGCGTCTTCTTGGAAAGTCTGTAATGCGCTATTGTGTAAGATGGGTAAAATTGGCCTGTCTCTTTGACAACGCTCCTCTTCTCATGGCTCAGGGCTGGGCTGGGGGAGGTGAAAGAGTCACAATAAAAGGCGTCCTTTACACACAGCCGCCCTCCCCTCCCCAGCTGGAGCGGTGTACCTGCGTGGGCCGGGCTGTCTGCACCCCGTGCGGTCGGTATTACTAGCCCCCTTTGTTCATCGCATAGCCTCTGGACGAGAACTAGGTTTCAGCAGGTACGAAGATGGGGCTTGTTTTTAACAAGGCAAATTTACAAAGCTTCCACACTAGAGAAAAAAAAAAAAGTGTGGGGGAGTCAGACATTCAAAGGCCATGCCAAATTTGCTTTTCCCCAAAGCAGGGAGAGACAAAGGAAATCTCAAGCATACCTCCCAGACACAAAGGACATGTGTTTACCCTCCAAATTCAAGCTGAGTGAACTCACCTCATTATCCCAGGAGCTGGTCACTAATTCTACCCAGTTAAAAAAAAAAAAAAAACACCCAAAACAAAACAAAAACACCCAAAACAAAAACCTACAGTCTCAGTCAAACAGTGTCGTATTATCTTTGCATCTGGGTCCGCTAACAATTCTTTCAGTGTGACACAACTCTGCACTACAGACTTTCATGTATATTCTCTTCCTTAATCCTTGCAACAACTCTGTCAAGTAGATACGTGGATTAGTGAGAGAAAGGTCCAGAATCTGAAATGTCCAGAATCTGAATCCAGAACCCAAGAGATTTTTACAAGAGGAACAGGTAAAATTGCTTTGGGAAACTATGTCAAATGGTGCTAGAACAGTTTTAAATTTTTTTTTCAACGTTTTTATTTATTTTTGGGACAGAGAGAAACAGAGCATGAACGGGGGAGGGGCAGAGAGAGAGGGAGACACAGAATAGGAAACAGGCTCCAGGCTCCGAGCCATCAGCCCAGAGCCCGACGCGGGGCTCGAACTCACGGACCGCAAGATCGTGACCTGGCTGAAGTCGGACGCTTAACCTACTGCGCCACCCAGGCGCCCCATCAGTTTTAGAACATTCATACTTTTTTTTCCCCCCACACAGCTGAAGCAGACCTCTCCTTGGCTCCTGCCTCAGTAGTACGGTCGTGGTCTTTGGGGACAGGACAGATGACCACAAATTTCCAGATACCTTGAAGCCCGGGATTTAGAGCCCACAACTACGTGGCTGGGGCAAGACTGTCTGGGTCAGGGCTTGTAAGTAGCCACTGGGAAGCCGAGTCTAGTGTGGCTCCCTTAACCATTGTTCATTTGGACTAATGCTTGCTATTTTTAAATGTAGAAATTTCATGTAAAAAGATGTTTTTGTTTTGTTTTGTTTTGTTTTAATTCTCCGAAGAAGTCAGAAGATCTGTCTACACTGGGTCATGGGACAATAAGTTGACTGCTAAAGAATGAGAGCCCTTTTATTCAAGGAAGGTGCTTTCCAGTCAGCACACTGAAGCTCTCCCTGCTCTATCTTCAATACAGGGTCCAATGTCACTACCAAATACATGTCTCTCTAAGCCAAGCTTTCTCAACCTCGGAACTCTTGGCATTTGGGTTCAGATAATTCTTGGTGAGGCGGGGGGATGCTGTCCTACACAATGTAAGCTGTTTAACAGCATCCCTGGCCTCTACTCACTAGATGCCAGTAGTAAGTACCCTCCACAGCAGTTAGCACAACCAAAAATGTCTCCAGATACAGCTGAAGGTCCCCCGGGGGGGGGGGGGGGGGAATGGCCTCTGAGGGAGAACCACCTAAACTTCTTCATCCACTTAAGATCCTAGCCAAGCCCCCACCCACACGAGAGTCTGGATCTCCTGCTGCCTACAAATAGTCCCCCGTACAACCAACGATGGAAGGTCTACAAATCACACTGATTTCCTTCAACTTCAGGTTTTGTGTTCCCTTTAAAACGAGTGTCCGGGGGCACCTGGGTGGCGCAGTCGGTTAAGCGTCCGGCTTCAGCCAGGTCACGATCTCGCGGTCCGTGAGTTCGAGCCCCGCGTCGGGCTCTGGGCTGATGGCTCGGAGCCTGGAGCCTGTTTCCGATTCTGTGTCTCCTTCTCTCTCTGCCCCTCCCCCGTTCATGCTCTGTCTCTCTCTGTCCCAAAAATAAATAAACGTTGAAAAAAAAAATTAAAACGAGTGTCCGTCTGGATGAGGCAGTACATCAAGTATCCATCATTTGTATCTCGGACTTTCCGGATCCTTTCTTAAGGGCGGCTTTTCAAAGGAAAAGGGGTAAGAGGAACATGAGACCACTGCGTTCAGAAGGCAAAGTGATTTTAAGAAGGGAGGGAACAGAGCAAGGACCCAATGGGCGACATCATCGCCTTGAGCGCCAGCCCAGCAGGCACCCACCTGAAACAGAGCTTTACCAAGATCACCTGTGCTCACGCTGAACCCTGCCGCTTTGAGTAAGGAGAATAGATGTTCACGAGTCCACCGCCTCCCACCTTGCTTAATGATGCACCTCATCACATTCTGATGAAATCCGGACGCAATCAACATTCTTGTTTTAACTAGTTGTTCTGGCAAGGGGTCTTTCTCCAAGCTCAATTTCTCACGTTGGCAACACGGCTAAGAAAAACATACCCATTTGCCAGCTCCCCTCACCGTCCACCCTAATTAGAGCCAATGTTGCTGCTCCCTTCAAAATGGCTGTGGAGGGCAAAGGGACGCTGTAAGGAGGGTGGCCCTCTGCAGGGGTGAGTGCTCCCAGCGTCCTCTTGGCAGGGACGTCAGGATCTGAGGAGAGTCACTGCGAGAACTTTGGGGTGGGACAAAGCCAACTTTACAAGTTGTTTATAACTGAGCAACCACGAGAACCTCATACACCAAAACCTTTGGAGTTGGGGCACCTGGGTGGCTCCGTCGGTTAAGTGTTCGACTTCAGCTCAGGTCGTGATCTCACGGTTCATGGGTTCGAGCCCCACGTCGGGCTCTTGCTGACAGCTCGGAGCCTGGAGCCTGCTTCCGATTCTGTGTCTCCCTCTCTCTCTGGCCCTCCCCCCACTCATGTTCTGTCTCTCTCTCTCTCTCTCCCTCTCTCTCTATCAAAAAATAAATAAACATTAAAAAAACAATCTTTGGAATGTGGCTAAAGTAGTACCCAGAGGAAATGTATAGAATTAAAAGAATATACTAGAGATCAAGAAGGCTGAAAATAAACTCAGAAAGCTATAAGCGACACAAAAATCATTTTTTAAAGTAGAAGGAGTTGGTACAATAAAAGAAGATATTCATAATAAAATATTATTAAATAATAAAATTATTAAAATAATAAAAATGAAATAAAATTTATTTTATTAAAAATAAAAATAAGAATTGGGGTGCCTGGGTGGCTCAGTCAGTTAAGCCACCAACTCTTGATTTCAGGTCAGGTCATGATCTCACAGTTTGAGTTCAAGCCCTGCATCAGGCTCTGCACTGACTTGCAGAGCCTGCTTAGGACTGTCTCTCTTCCTCTCTCTCTCTGCCCCTCCCCTGCTCATGTTCTCTCTAACTCAAATAAACATTAAAAAATAAATAAATTAAAAAAATAATAATAAAATAAACAATTTTTGACAAGTATGACAAAGAAACAGAGATCAAAGTCATACATAAATGGCATTAGGTATGAAAAGGGGCACATAAGTATAGTTGCAGATGAGAGATTTTAAATCCTAAGACACAAGAGACCCTCTCTGCTCTGTATCAAACCCTACCCGACACATTTTGCTTATTTCTGCACAAAACAGACAAACGCTTCTTCCGTAAGACTCTATGCATATCCCTAGTATAGCACCTATTCTGGCATAGATTTTGCATTTGTCTAGCCTCAGCCCTCCTTTATGGAAGGGAATAGATCCTTTTTGATTCAGAACCCTAGCTTTGGGCACGCCTGGCATACAGTTAGTACACAATAAATGTCTGACGAATGAATTCTGGGAAAAGAAACAGGCGGAGGAAATGGCTGAATATATGAAGAGGAAGGTTTGAAGGAAACAGGGGTATCCGATCCTCAAAAGAGACAATTACAGAACATACCACAGCTGCCTTCAACAGTGTCACTGGTCATGGGAAGGAAGGATTGAGTTTTTTCTGCAGAGGAGACCCAGGGAATAGAACTTACATCAGTGGACACGACAGAGACCAAAAAGACCCGAAATGGCAGAAGAGCCAATTGGATTATTTGACTTTATTAAGATGCCTTTCTTTCCCAGAAAGCTTCTATTTAAATTATTTAAAGGTAAGAGATATGTCTTACTTCTTTCAAATTAATCATAAACCTGGGGCACCTGGGTGGCTCAGTCAGTTGAGCGTCCGACTTCGGCTCGGGTCATGATCTCATAGTTCATGGGTTCCAGCCCCGTGTCGGGCTCTGGGCTGACAGCTCTGAGCCTGGAGCCTGCTTCGGATTCTGTGTCTCCCTCTCTCTCTGCCCCTCCCCCACTCATGCTCTGTCTCTCTCTGTCTCAAAAATAAATAAACGTTAAAAAAATTAAAAAAAATCAATCATAAACCTCTCTGCCTTTCTTCCCCCATACCACCCCCACCACACCCCCAAATCACCTGCACACAGCACTCTTTTGGGCCAGCTTAGGGTTATTGCCCTCATATCTCTGTCATATCTCCATCAGATTTCCAGTTTCCGAAATAAACCTCGTCTGGTTGGTATGAAGCCCGATCTAGCAAGGCTAAATATTCCACCAAGCTGCCTGCCAGACGCTGATAGTATCAACATTCTGTCTTCGTTCCGAGTTGCAGTTTAAAACCAATCGGGCTTTTTCCCGAATCTCAGGCCACCTGTTTAAGTCCTCCTTTCCTCCATGCCCAGCGTGAACATATTTCTCCAAAAATTGGAATTAATGAGTTTTTTTTCATCAACCTCGTTAAACGTAGAGATTAGACTGACTTTTCAACCTGATCGCAGCTCACCAGCTATCTGCGAGGGCTTTGTTCTTCAGGCAAACAAACTCTTGATATGCTCCCCTCAAGTTATATTTTCTATGAATACCACTTTCAGACAAGACATGCAATTACTAAACTTGCATCTGATATTTGTAATTACTTGGGTCTATACCTGCGGCGAATTGGTTTCACACTAGAGGAAATGCAAATTGCTTTACATCCAGGTGGAGGAGTATTCTACAGCACAATAAACCTCGCAGCTTAGAGAATTAGCCAAAGGTAGGGAGCCGAAATGTCTTACTTGCTCAAATTAAAGATATTGCTGTGTGTGCGTGTGCCTTTATACATTTATAATGTAAATATATATGAGGACGTAGCACAAGCTCATTATCTAGACCAATCAGAGCTAACCCCCTGCAGCATGGCCCTCAGACTGTTTGCCTGGAATACCGATTTTGCTGGCATATCCGTCTCCTCCCTCCCCCCCCCCGCCCCGTCACCCCTCACAGCACCAAACCTTTGGGGAGTACCTGAAATATGCAACAAATGTGTCTGTCAACCTCTTGGTTTCCTATGGACGGCTCCAGATCACTAGGATCAAAGTTAGTTAATAGGAACCTATTCTCGTAGGCCAACTGAACAAATGGCATACCCAACTCCCGGGTGTGTATGGGCTGAAGAAATGATGGGCTTTCCGGTGCTGCCTTCACCATCGGTCTGTTCCTTGATGCAGAGCCCTCTTCCCCACCCCAGGGGCTTGTGGTGAACATCACGCACAGTCCTTACAGAAATGACAGGCAAGTCCACGGTTTGTCCCAAACTTTGCGCTTGACTCCTGGAGAGTTATTTGAAAAGGCACTGCTTACTCCTCAGTTTTAATGAAGGAGAAGGTAAGACAGGAATTTTTTTTTCTAATTTTTGGGGATGCTCTATTTTTTTCTGTAGGTAGAGTGGTCGTCTTTATCTCATTCCTATTTTAAGTTTTTGATTTGTAGAGTCCCCTGGTTTCCCTTGGAATGTGTGTTTCTTTTTAAAATTTTTTTAACGTTTATTTATTTATTGAGAGAGAGAGAAAGAGAACCAAGGAGGGGCAGAGAGAAAGGGAGAGAGAGAGAATCCATCAAGACGTGGGGCTTGATCTCACAAACTGTGAGATCATGACCTGAGCTGAAATCAAGAGTCAGCTGCTTAATTGACTGAGCCACCCAGGTGCATCCTTCGGCTGTTCACACACACACACACACACACACACACACACTTTTCCAGAGTATCTGCTGTGTTATACCATTGTCTTACTAATGACAACACTTGGGCATAGTGTAAGGTAGGTAGATTTACTAATAGGAAAACGATAAATTGATAAAAAGAAGAGAAAGATGATAGATAGATAGATATATAGATAGATGATAGATAGATACTATGAATCCTCCCCTAGAGTTAAGCCCTCAAAAGCTTATGATTCCCTAAAAATCCGCCTGACAGAGGGAAGAAGACAAAAATGCTTAAAGTGTCTGTACTTTCATCAGAAAGTGACCATAACATGCCTCTGATATTCTTCTTCTCAGAGGCCCAACATCCGAATCTCCTTCCTGGAAATTAGACACCTTCTGCCATACGAACCTTTCCCGGAAGCAGAGTTCATCCGCTCTACAGAAAGGCCTCTTGTCTGCTACCCCCACCAAACTGGCTGCCGTTCGTGGACTCGTGACCTCGTCAGCCAATCAGACCCCACCACCCAAGACACGGGACCCGGGGGCCACCACAAAAGGACGCAGGGAGGGCGGAGAGCACGTGCTCCCCGGTAGGTCCCCGGACGCCACGGCGGGGAAGGCGGTGCCGGCCAGGGCCCGCGCTGCCCGGCAGAGGTAGCCGCCGCGTCCTCCCCACGACGCTTCTCTGGTCCCTGCCCCGCTCCCAACCATACCTCTCCAGCCTCCCTGGCAACTCTGGAAGGCGACCGACATCCTTTTCTTTTCACTTTATGGGATTTCTTTTCCTTTACTGCGAAGATCCGTCCACGCAATGCAGGTGCAGAGTTTAAAAATTAAAGGGAAGTAGAGGATGTTTGAAGAAAACCAACCAGCCCTGCTTGTTCTCTCTGCCTCTCACTGCTCGGCCGTGCTCCCGGGAGGTATCGCTTCCAACCTCCTTGTCTGTTTCCTCTGGAGGGTATCCCCATAATCCTCGTAATTACCCTGACTTCTTCTGCTGCTAGATGAGCAGGGGCTTCCTGCACTCTTTTCTACTTGTCCTCACTAGACCCTCCAAGTAAAGTCATAGAAGAGTTTTATTTAACCCACCACAGAGTGGTCACATGATAAGAGAAAGGCCATGTAGCGCTTTCTGATGTCCTCCTTTCTCTCGTGCCATCAATTTTTGTCACACTTTTTGAGACTTCATGGTTTTCTATGTATCAGTCAGCGATACCGTTTCAAACGCTTGATTTACAGGAATCTCAGGAGGGTTTTTTTTTCTTTTTTTCCCCCAATGCATTATCATATCAGATAGTCTCCTCATGCCCTCTTCCCCCACCACCCCGCCCCGGGGGATCTGATGTTTATCTGGCTGCTCTTCGGCCAGCCGGAAGCTTTCCTCTGATATTTGCAGGTCTTTGGCTGTCTGCTCACAGAGCAAAGCCCTAAAACGGATGGGAAATCCAGTGTGCATGGAAGGGCCCGGACCCTTGTAGGTGTTTCTCTAGTGTGAGTGGGGCAGGCAGTGGGGGGGAAGTCCAGTGTTTATTGGTGAACTCCTAAGTTAATGGAAGTTGGGTTTTTTGTTTTTGTTTTCGTTTGTTTTTGTTTTTCTGCAGCTGTTCAGTGTCTCCAGAGTAGAACCCCACCGATCTCCCTCACTGGGGCATCAATCCAGCTGCTGGCCTTCAGGAAAAGAAGCGAGGCACCCTACCACGGCCAGCTTCGTGAATTGTGGGGCCCAGTGCAAGATGAAAATGTGAGCCCCCTTGTTCCAAAAGCAGGAAAAATGCCATTAAAGTTCCTAAAATATAAAGCTTCCTTCTGCAATCTCTCAATTTGTCATGGCAGTTTTTGGTTGCTATTTAAAGTTGCTCCAAATTTTAAAAAAATTAAAATTTTAAATTATTAGTATTTTTACTGCTCATCTTTATATCATGCAATGCCAGTTTTAAATGCAAATATAAGTGCATTTAGCTCTGAAGCAGAATCACTGAAGTTACACAATTTTTGTTTCCTAGGCTTGTATTTGCATCTGTGTATATATAGATTTCATTCTCAACCAAAACAATGGAAATGCTTCACAAAAAAATAAAAATAAAAATAAAAATTGTTTTCATTTCACATGTTGATATGCTCATATTCTACCAAATTCTCCACCCTGAGGATGACTAAGTTAGGACAGAAAAGACATGCACTCTGGGTCGTCTTATCTGTCTCTTTGCTTCAATGATCTGTTTTCATTGTAGGTGGTTTGACAAATAAAAGGACGTGGTAAGGTTCCTTGGTAGTCCTGTTTCTTACAGTGCAACTGCCCTGTGTCTGCATTGAAAGTTCTGATTTGAGCAGAAAGCATGGTCCCTTGGGGCCAGCAGTGCTCACCCTGTGCTCACTCTCAGTCTTGCTAAACTTCCACGTGTCTGGGTCCACTGAACCTCTGTGCCCATGGACATCACAAACACTGTGCTCAAATGGGACTGCAGGAGACAATGGACGTGCACCTTATGTACATCTCCTCTGCGCACATTCATGCTTCCTCATCCCATCGGGCCTCACTTGAAAAACACAGGCTCGAAGATAAAATGATGAAGACTTCCAGAATGGAAGCACTGTCAAGTCAAGCACAGGACCCTTCTGAGCACTGGGCCCTGTGATACCAGCCCCGTGCCCCATGCGTCATCATTCAGACTCTGACTCAAAACCGTTTTTTCCCAACTCCTGGCCTCCCCCTTGCCTATGATGGTGCCTGGTGTCTCCGAGCCTGCAACCTCTCCTGTTTAGTTTGTTCAGAGAACAAAGCTCTTCTGTGGTCAAGAACTATACCTGGGACATCAAACGGATCCGCGAGGCATGTGGGAAGCTGGTCCCCGTTGACGAAGGTCTCAGTGCCACAAACACCAATAGAAAGTTGGGCAGGTTCCTGTAGCCTGAGTGGGGCAAAGTGGGGTAGGCAGGAGACTGGGCAGAAGGGGATATGAAATACCAGACCAGTTAACGTCCATCTGGGGTTGGAAAAGTAACTGTAAGTGACACATCAGTTTATTTAACTGGAGGTTATTGCTTCCCATAAATGACATTTTGCACTTTAAAAATGTCTTTGTTAAGTCTGGCGCTGTGAACATTTGTGATTTCCCCAAAGTGTTTTTGTTTGGAAAATAATGCATTCTGGAGTTTACAGACCTGGCATTGTATCCTGGTGCTGGCACTCCCCAAATGTAGCTATAGATATATTATTTAACCTCTCAGAGCTTTGCTTTTCTCTTCTGTAAATAATGGAGGTAACAATATCTAGTCTCAGATCACAGATGCAAAGATAAAATAAAGGTTGAAATTATAACACAGCGCCTCACATATTCTTGATGCACAATGAATATTAGTTTTCTGCCTCACTTTTGATAGTATATACAAATCTCTTTCGAAGATATGTCAGTGAATCAAATATTAACTTGGGAATGATAGAGAACCAAGACGGATTTCTTATCCCCCGTGGACAACAAATAATGGTTGATATATAAATACAGTTTTCCTTATCAGACTAATGACTTTGCATTTATGTGTGGGCTTAAATGATAATGGATAACTGGCTTTCATTTGAACATCGCACACATGTAAATTTGATCAGATTTGAGCAAGTAGAAGAGATTTATTTTTGGAGTTTTTTTTATGAGCTTATTTTTGTAAATGCTTATTTATTTTTGAGAGAGACAGAGACAGAATGCGAGTGGGTTAGGGGCAGAGAGAGAGGGACACACAGAATCCCAAGCAGGCTCCAGGCTCTGAGCCGTCAGCACAGAGCCCGACGCAGGGCTCGAACTCGCGAGCTGTGAGATCATGACTTGAGCCGAAGTCAGACGCTCAACTGACTGACCCACCCAGGTGCCCCTATGAGCTTATTTTTAAAGATATTGCTTCTGTTTCTAATTGGGTGTTTCTAATTGTTTTTTTTTTCCTAGCAACCAATAGTTACATATTTTCATACCGTAAGGTGTGCTTCAGGTGGCTTTGATGCTGCTGTTCACAGTTATCCCATGACATCACCAAACAACGGCCATCATGGGGTTATGTTGTGGTCCATTCACGACCCATGTCCACACTCGGTAACTGCAAGCATGTCTTCTGTGCTGGCGTCCTGGGTGCATCACAGATCCCCCCTTCAGCAGTTGTGTTTTTTGCTTTTTTCACATTAATGATTGCCAGGATGTTAAAGTAACTACTCGAGAACCCATGCGTGTCTTTGTGTCCAGCCCAAGATTTAGAATTAAATAGGGTTCTGAAGCCCCATACTTGTCATACTTCCCGTTTGATCAGAAGAATAAAGCCCTATAGGGATGTCATGAAGGTATAACACATACTGAACACAACGTAAAGTGTTAAGGACGGTAACAACGCAAACTTAAGCCAGTACATGATTACATGCCAGCTATTTGATGGAGTAACTGATGTGAGAATGATCACTCCGGGTGGTAGCGTTCGGAGGGGAAGGCCGGGATTCGGCCAGGTAAAGAAGAAGCCATTGCCCAGTCAAGAGACAATTATCTCACAGGAAAAGTCTTAATGATTCACAAAGTTGAAAGTAATCCCGTAATATATATATTCTTTATGACAATGAATTTTGGTTCTATGCTCTGCTTTCGATATTACAACAGTTTCTTAGAGATGATGGCTTCAAGTGCAAAGAGGAAGTCGGATGAAAACACTTGACTCTCGGTGGAAAACATGAGAAAGTTCACTCCGCTCTTGTCTTCCTCCATCTGCTCTGCAGGAAAATAAATGCCCTTGGAACTGCTACGAAGCTTCTTCAAAAGAATTTGGGAAAACTTTCCAGAGGCCCCCAGAGCCTCAGAAGGCAGTAAGGAAATGTATATCATGCCTTGCCTGGGAAACAGGATGTAAGAAAATCTAAAAGATCTCCAGGAAAGAGTCCAACCAGAAAGACCCAGAAAACCATGATGCAAATTAGAATCTCTATGTTTCACTTTTGATGACAAGGACATTTTAGAGTTTGCCCATGATCGCCTGTAAAACATGACCATCTTTCCAGAGATCCTGGCCTTAAAGATAGATGAAGTGACCAGCTATGAGTCTGAGAGTACTGAAAACGTCTCCCCTACCACCTGCACCTGTAGTTCTATCATTAGAAACTCCGATCTTTGGATTTAGATTTGTTTTAATCTGTAAGAACCCACAATAAAACTTTAATGCTCTTTAGAGGGCCATCTAATGTTGGTGTCAGCTAACATTCAAAGAGCTTGCACTCCACGCGTTCTTCAAATGAGAGCATAAATTAAAACGAGTCTCAAAGTTGACTAAGAACCAGATGAACAAAAGGCCCCAAAGGAAACAAAGGAGAACGATCAAGATAACCATGCATTGCCTTCTTGGCTATGTTCCCTAGAGATGGCTGTCCATGGACCGCCTCTTAAAAAAACAAACGAAGGAACAAACAAACACAAAAAAAGACTTGCTTCACTTCTAGCAGATAGACTTACCTGCCAGTCTTTCCTGAAGATATCTTGTTCAACAATGACTCCGTTTGGGTAACAAACTATGCACAAATCCTGTCGTTACCACTCTCTCCACAGCAGGAAAAAACTGGCCACGGAGATCCTGGCCAGGATCTCCACACCTGCCCAAAAGTGTGGAGATCCTCAGATCCCAGAACAGCCGCACAATGCCAACCCGATGAGCCAGCACGTCCCCAGAGTATGGGAAGGGGGACGGGATACGGGATAACTTTCCAGCTCTGTTACTAGCCTTCTTGGCACACTGGTTTTACAGAGAAACATGGCTCTCGTCGTGTGTAAAGAAAAGTACAGGAAGGGGCGCCTGGGTGGCGCAGTCGGTTAAGCGTCCGACTTCAGCCAGGTCACAATCTCGCGGTCCGTGAGTTCGAGCCCCGCGTCGGGCTCTGGGCTGATGGCTCAGAGCCTGGAGCCTGTTTCCGATTCTGTGTCTCCCTCTCTCTCTGCCCCTCGCCCGTTCATGCTCTGTCTCTCTCTGTCCCAAAAATAAATAAACGTTGAAAAAAAAAATTAAAAAAAAAAAAAAGTACAGGAAGTAGTCTTTTTATTTTTTTCTTCGTGGTAAACAAAAACAGCCATGCCTACATCAACGCAAAGCAACTGCACACATTTTTTCCAGTCTGTGGATTTGTGCTTAGAAACCGTCATCTACCAATGGCAGTTGGGTGATTTTTTTTTTTTAATGGACTGGCACAGATGACCTTGTATTTGACTCGCTGGAACTGACAGTATTTTCCTTGGTTGGGGACCAAATGGAGACCTATGCTTGCTCTCTGAGACACAGGAGCTCTGTTCTGAGAAGGAATCAGACACCTACGGGCATGACAGTGTTCTCGGGCAAACCTCAGTCAGATAAGCCCTTTCTTAAATCCTCAATTTTAGCCCAAAATAAACCCTAAGTTTTTAAGTCAGCATGACATGTGTGAGGTACCTCTTCCTTCCAGCATCCCTGTACTTGATGGAGCAAAAGAAAGGAGACTAAGTGTGTAGCCGCCTCGCAGAGGGTATTCCTGAAAATCAGGAGAAGAACGGAAGATGGACGCAGGACGAAGGTTGAGGGAACTGGGATTCTTACATCAGAAAAAGGCAGCCAATGGGGTGAATCAACGTTTGAGTATGTCGGGGATAAATGCCTGCAAGAGGCCATCCGATTTCCTCTGATAAGCAATGAGGACCAGAGCAAATGAGGACCTCTGAATTGCTGTCCCTGTAATACATTATGCGCTGAGCAAAGTGGAGCCAGAAGTTAAATCTCTGTCAACCGATGCGCTAATATATCAGGTACCAGATACCCTAAAGAAGATGAAACAGATCCCCACACGCAGACTTCATAAAAGAAATTTCTTTTTTTTATTTAAGTTTTTAAATGTTTATTATCTTAGAAGGAGAGACAGAGCGTGAGTGGGGGAGGGAGACACAGAATCGGAAGCAGCTCCAGGCTCTGATCCGAGCTGTCAGCACAGAGCCCAACACGGGGCTAGAACCCACGAACTGCAAGATCGTGACCTGAGCTGAAGTCGGACGCTTAACAGACTGAGCCACCCAGGGGCCCCTAACAAAAGAAATTTCTGAGAATTGGTCCTGTAACTCCTGAACCTTCTCGCTTACTTTGAAAATATAAAATGATGGACATAGGAGAGAGAAACAGATTGTGTGGAGAACAGTAATAATTGTGCTTTGAGCACCCGGAAAGGAGTGGAGGGGAAGAGGGAGCTTCCTCTGTCATCTCAGTGCACTTCTTTGGGACCATCTGAAGAGCTGGAAAAGAATTTTCCCCTGTCGGGAGATACGGAGGATTTGCTTCTGCCTCATCCGCGAGAAAGCAGAAACATTCCAAGGAGAATGGATGGAGGGGATATTGGGACTGGTCTTCATTCTCTAGTAAGGGGTATGCAGATTATCCCTGTGGACCTCATGTAAGCTCAAGGGGTTTGCAGACAGAGTCCCAGGAGCAAGATGCCAGAAATGTAACCCATCGGAACCACACCCTGACTTCTATTTTGTTACAAAGATTAGAAAAAGAAGGCCTCTTGGCTCTAAAAATGAAAACAAAATCGAAAGAGCTAAGTAAAACCAAAAAAAAGAAGGAAATAACTTGATTGTTCTTATATTTGTTCAGAGCAAGTCAAGAGAGAAAAAAATCAGGTATAAACTTTAATGCAAGGTGCCATGCTACTGATAGAGAAATTAAGAGTTTTGATGCAACCCCAGCTGTCAGACGGGTAGAAGATATGATCTAGCTCTTGAGAAAAGAGAATGCTCCTGGAACAGATGGGCGCGCCTCTGAGCTTTATAAAGCATTAACTAGCTGTTTAAATAAGTCCTTAGCAGATGTTTTCAATGGAATTTTGGAGGTGAGATGGGAAAAAAAACAAAGTCCGAGGCACAAGGGGACTTGATATCACAAATAAGAGACATTCTTGAATTCAGAGAACAATTTATGGTCAAAAGCTTTTCTTTTTTCTTTTCTTTTTTTTTTTAAGACTAGCCACAGTATTTGTAAAATGGGAGCACATTACCCAAATCTGCCATTAAATTAATGCATATCGCAGTATTAGCCTTTCAAGGAAGAGACGTATTGAAAGCCAAGGACGGTTTACTGTGGAAGCTTCGTGATATGGATAGCTACTCATCTGAGACCAAGAAGGCGAGCAGACATGTGTATCTGCATGGTGATAAGTAAGAGGTCTGTTCTTGTAATGGTACCCCGTATATAATGAATACGTTTATTAGCGATGAGATAAATCGCAGAGGGAGAAAGGAAAAGATGCTCCTAGGTCTGTGTTGAAGGTACTGTGTGAACGTGTCCAAAACATATAAAAAAGAAGAGTATGTTGCACAGCAAATAAAAGGAGCGGTGAGTTTTCTTCCTCCCGAATGGCTCCCACACGTCCATACTTTGGTAGATCAGCAAACAATTCTCAGTGCCACCCAGTGGATGAGGTGATGCACAGGGAGATAAAGAACACCCCGTCCCTACCCTCCAGTGGCTGATCTTCCTTGAAGGCTGCAAGGACGCTGTTCTCACTAGCAGTACCTGCTGTGTTAATAGTACCTTCACCTCCAAGTGCTACTCCTCCCATAGCTTTACCTACCAACTTGTAGGGATGGGGGAGGGGAGATTAAAGGGAGAGAGCCAGGGAGACTCAAGCCCCCACAAGAGAGAGGCTGGAGTGGAAAACACGGCGTGGAGACCTATGGATCTAACTGCTCAACGCCTTCACCCCAACAAACGACTGCGTATCATCATTTAGGGGGGACGGAGAGGATGAATGGAAAGGGAGGAGGAAGACAGCACCCACGTCTGTCAAATCCAGGCATGTGTATTGAGAAATGACGTGAAACAATCCACAGATGAAAAGACACGGAAATGTAAGGCGGAAAGAAAGGACTGACCCATTTAAATAGTCGTTTTTGACCAAATTCACATCATTCAAGGTGCCGTGAAATCTAGCACGGTGGTTTAGGCAGGTTTTTGCCCCTGACTCACCCAGGATGAAAGCCGAGGCTTTGGCAGTCACGAGACTGTAACTTCTTAGGTTTGGTTTCCTCGTTTGCAAAGTGGGAATAAACACAGCACCCACGAAGGGTTGCTGTAAGAATTCAGATAATGCACACAAAACACGTTTATGTTGGTGCATGAGACGTACGAGACCTCAACACACGGTTTCTATCATTACCAAGTCCATCACGGAGCCTGCTTACAACTTTGCCACTTCATCGCGTAGCTCCGTCTGCCCCTCTGACCTCTCAGGATATCTTGCTGGCAAGGCCCTGCACCGTTTATCACGGGCGCATCCAACAAGTCCTTACGGAGCATCCAGTCTCTGGCAGACACTGTGCCGGGGGACCCAGCAGGGGAGTCAGACAGGTCTGCTTCCTGTCCTCACAGAGTTGGGGAGAAGAATTACCCTAGAAATGTGATGTCATTGGCAACATTCTTGGCATCTGAAAATCGCAGAAGAATCCTTCCGAGACTCACGGCGGGCCCCGTAACTCTTACAAAATGGAAAAGAAAACCTCCCCTCCAGGAAAGCCAGAAGGGGAGAAATGAGCCCGGGGATGGTGAGCCTGAGACAGGATGGGCGGCTGACCGTGCACGGGGTCTTCTGGATTAAGGTGATTCTAGGACCAGACAGCTTGCCGTTTCGCCCTCGGTGTCTCTGGCGGCTCCACTCTTCTTCACCTTCAAAGCTCACTGCTGCTGTGCGAGCTCCTGCCTCGTCGTCGGTGAGCTCCTGACGTCTGCACTCGGCTCCTACACTCCTTCCTCCAGCCACCCCTGACGGCCTTGCAAGGCTTTTCCACTCATCGCTTCCCCTGCTGCAAACTCACCAGCGCTTTCCCGTTGCCCACAGGGTAAGAGCCAATGGCTTTCCGTGGCAAACAAAACTGTTTATGAACCAGACTCCTATACATCAGGCCTTGCCATTTTCTCTGCCAAAATGTTTACCCCGTTTTAATTACTTAAAGGTTTCAGTGACATTATCATCTCTCCCCTCTGTTTTTCCACACGTGGGCCCCTCCGCCCAGAGTGCCCTGTCCTCCTCCGTTGGGCTCCCTAGTATTATCATGGCTCCTCAGACCTTGGTTTTAGGGATCTTAATGGTTCGTCACAGTTTCTGTTTCCTGTGTCTGTCTCTCCACTGGCTGGCAAGTTTAATGTCTCGTATTTTGGCGTCCCCACATCTGTAACTTGGCGTAACTCAAGATAGGTGCTCAGTGGAAAAGTATCTCTTTTTTTCGTGCATTTTATCTTATTTGATATTCACAGAAACTGCCTTTTGGAAACTGCGTGAGACTGGTGGAGCCAGTTCGGGATTTTTAGCTTTGCTGTCAAATGACAAAACCGGTATTAAAAAATATTCAGAAGCGGTGGTCCAGGTAAGTAGAAATAACACAAGTTGTTTCTTAAATTCTTGCATTGCCTTCACATTCTCTCTTCCACCTGACCTCTGAGTATAGGGATGTGAAGCAACAGAAATGGATTGGATGATAAAAATAAAGAATACGGCACGAAAGCCAAAGATCTGCGGATGTAAACCAGTAAACGAATTAGATCATCACCCTGTATTTGTTAGTCACCTTTCAAAGAGTCTGCTCCTGAAGGATTTTCTACATTGTTTTCCAGTCTCGACCCAACCAACCAAACAAACAAAAGTCTTTCACGCTTTTGTTCTTTTGCTGTTCGTAATCCTCGATGTTAAGTTTCCAAAATGGCATCCAGCATTCAATTTAGTTCCATCACAGACCTTCAACCCGGGTAGAATGCTGCCTTCAGGACCGACGCCTGGTGATACAAGGAGGACCCAAACAGGGAAACAATATTGCTTTAAGCCACTTCAGCTCTTGAGACAGTGTCACTGGTCACGGGGAGAGAGGCAAATTCACAAGGAGCCTTGTGGGAGTTAATGAACGGCTGGCCACATGGTCCCTGTCGGAAGGTGTTGACTCTTCAGACAACTGGGACTGTTTCCTGGGAGTAAATGAGAAGGGCCTGCATCTCAATCACACGGAAGCATTCAGACCCACAGCTAATGAAAATAGCCAAGAGCCAGGCATATTTTTCCTCTTTTGATGGTGTTTTGTTTTTTTTAATTTTTTTTTTTAATTTTTTTTTCAACGTTTTTTATTTATTTTTGGGACAGAGAGAGACAGAGCATGAACAGGGGAGGGGCAGAGAGAGAGGGAGACACAGAATCGGAAGCAGGCTCCAGGCTCCGAGCCATCAGCCCAGAGCCTGACGCGGGGCTCGAACTCACGGACCGCGAGATCGTGACCTGGCTGAAGTCGGACGCTTAACCGACTGCGCCACCCAGGCGCCCCACTTTTGATGGTGTTTGTAGACACGGAGGAGTATCTAACTGAAGATACGGTTTTCACGTTAAGCTACGCTAGGGAGAAAACATGAAAAGCTATATAGAAACGGCATATTCTTTTTTTAAAATTTTTTTAAAGTTTTTTATTTATTTTTGAGACAGGGAGAGACAGAGCATGAACAGGGGAGGGTCAGAGAGAGGGAGACACAGAATCTGAAACAGGCTCCAGGCTCTGAGCCATCAGCCCAGAGCCCGACGCAGGGCTCAAACTCACGGACCGCGAGATCATGACCTGAGCTGAAGTCGGCCGCTTAACCGACTGAGCCACCCAGGTGCCCCGGAAACGGCATATTCCTAATTAGGAAATATCAAAACACGACAAGGGAAAATTCTGAAACACGGGTACACCAGCCTGGAATGAATGTGGGCGTCCCAAGGACTGCATCATTAATGGCTCGGAAAGAAATGAAGTTGAGATACAAAGATCCG
Organism: Prionailurus bengalensis; assembly: GCF_016509475.1. Taxonomy (NCBI): domain Eukaryota; kingdom Metazoa; phylum Chordata; class Mammalia; order Carnivora; family Felidae; genus Prionailurus; species Prionailurus bengalensis. The sequence continues at coordinate 9,903,452 of NC_057349.1, read as the reverse complement.
CAGATATCACTGAAAGATGGTCACACTGATAGAACCTGCTAAAGGCGTGTTGACATCCCACATCTCCGACATTAACTGCTTTTCCCAACTTGACCATTTTCATTTTTTAAAAATTGTTTTACATGTTTATTTATTTTTGAGAGAGACACACACACACACACACACACACACAGAGTGTGAGCAGGGGAGGGGGAGAGAGAGGGAGACACAGAATCCAAAATAGGCTCCAGGCTCTGAGCTGTCAGCACAGAGCCCAACGCGGGGCTCAACCTCACAAACTGCAAGATCATGACCCGAGCCACAGTCGGACGCTTAACCTACTGAGCCACCCAGGCACTGCTTAATCATTTTCATTTGTTGCTTTACTCAACTGGTGATATTTTCTCATTACATGCTCACTGACATCTTTGACGGGTAAACCCTGTCACTGAATGCTAACCTTTTAGCAGATACAAGCAGCAGAAAAGTTCATTGCCTTTTTGTTGCCATCAGATAAAATTACCTGAACATATAGATCTGCCTGTTGTGTTACTGTTAGGTGTTGCATAAAATAAGGTAAATAAATGCTGTCAATGAAATCTGGGAGGCAGTTTGATCTAAGTGAAGAAGTCAGACGACTGGAGGATTCGCTTCTTGGCAGTTACGTGACCTTGGGCAATTGTTTAACCCCTCCTTGCCTCAGTTTCCTGTTGTAGTGCGGATTATATGACATGATTGTAAGGAACCTGGCATGAAGTTAACTCTTGTATTGATTTCTCCTTCCTTGACTACAAAGAGCACTCAGTTGAGTTTATTCATTCATCTCATTTTTATTTTTCCATTCTCCTTCTTGCAAACCCTGGGTTTGCCTTTGACCTTGCATACATCCTCAACAGCCCTCTAGAACTTCATAGATATATCCAGAAATTTGTCTTGCCTGTTACCCAATAGGAAGCAAGGACTATATGAGTACAAGGTGGGTGGATATTAAACATCTTACTATCGTTTTTTTGTTTTATTTTTGTTGTTGTTTTGTTTTGTTTTGTTTTGTTTTGTTTTGCTACTAGAGTCAAACCCCCCTTGGCAGGGGTCAGTGTAATGGGTTTTTCCATTACAATTTCCTCCATGTTGGGGATCGAGAATTTCCTGGGGGCAGACATCTCCTGCAGAGAGTTTAAACAATGCAGTCAGGAGTAATAGTTGATGTTCCATATTCCAAGTAATAACCAAAATGTGGGTCATTTCTTCCTCTTTCAAACATGATTTTTTTTTATTTGTTGGTTGCGAGACATGCATCAGATTGCATGCATATACGCATTTCTCATTACGTGGGGTTAGGCTTTCATTCAGCCTCCGCTTCTTCCTGCGCGAGAGATGGAAGTAACTATCAAGATGTGGAACAAGGAATTTTTGTTTCTTTTTTTGGTCAGGATAACAATGGCATGTTTTTATCTCCAATAGACTCAACAATGAAATATAATAAATAACAGAATGAGGAAGATTTTTGACAATTTATACATGTGTATTCTAAAATGAAAAGGAAGCAGAGAGAATACTGCACTCAGGAGAGAACATTAAAAATGTCCAGCCCGTCATGGCAGAACGTGATCAGCATGGCTCAGAATACAGAGGTGATGTTGACATTGTTCACAAGATTGAGTTCAGCCAACCTGGAATGTGATGTGCGCGGACCGCCATTTAACCAGAGATTTTTAAAAATCTATCTCAGCAGCATCTCCAGCTTTTAAAACTTACCTAAATTTTAACCCCAGGCATTCAGTCATGGGGCAAATATCTCGAATGTTAATTCTGAGAGACTAGAATTCTAAACTGTTATTGAGTTGAGTCACATACGTGCTTTGTGAGCAGCACGATCAATGCTAAAAAGCAGTAACATTTCTACATATGTGTTTCTTGTCATTCCTCTCTCAGTCCTCTTCATCGGTCTCGTGGTAGCATCAGAGTCACAAACAGCATTCAGACTCACGTATGCTCAGCACTCCTGACTATTTTCACACTGAGAGTGATGCATGCATACCTGTAGGTCAGTGCCCTCTTAGCTCTAACCCATTCGATTTGTCACATATCCCTGAGGACCATTTACAGAACTAGACGTGTTTCACTCACAAACACTTGCAGACCATCTCCGTCTAGTCACTTAGGAATGCTTACTTGCACGTTGCTTGCGAGATGACCATCACAAACATACGTGCTTTTCCCACGTTACACTGTCACATATACACATGTGAAGGAGAAGTTGAATTTTAACACGACCTCCCTCCCTAAGGATCCATGATTTTCAAATTTCAAGTTCAGAGTTAGGATTAGCTCCTTCTCGAATCCCAGTTGCTCATTAGGGAAACAACTTTTCTCCACTGGGCTAAGAAAGACTGGGGACTGCTACAACACTGGATCATTTGAGCCAAACACACTTTAGCTTCAAAGATTTGTGCCCCATAGCATTTCTGCCTCTCAGTTCTCTTTTGCTTTGCATTTACTGACCCAAGTAAAGAATTGAACACTGATAGATAATGATGTCAGCCAGGGTATTATTGGGCCAGGCTTATCAAAGTCAGAGAAATCCATTCATCATGGATCATCAAATGAGGCTGAGCAATTTAAAAACCGGAATTTCTGGGCTCCCGTCCCGCTATGGCAGAGCCACTTATAATTAGGTAAAGTAAATGTTTAACCTCTGAGTCGAGTGACCTAAGAGTAAATGTCCCTGCCACCCAGCTGGTCCTCATCCTCCCAAAAATATCTTCCCAAATTGCTTAAGAATTTTTAAAATTCCTTTCACATGGAGGAACATTATATGACAGTAGGAGAAGCCGTACGTTTACTTAGTATTGCATGGAAGTGTGGATAGCCTTACAGGGGGCACGTGTCCTTTAGCAAAATGCAGACCATTAAAATTTAGCACTAGAAGGATGATCTCCTAGGAGGAAGGTTGGCTGCTTGAGTATTGGTTCTCCCTCACTCCCCCCATCACCAGAGCTTTACCTCTTGGGGTTCTTGCTTGGTTCTGGTTACCACAGCCACCCCCCAGGGATGGCATGCTCTCCCTTTAATACTCTGGGTCATGCGTTGACTAACGCCTCTCGGCATCTCTTAGCAAAGCAGATACCGGCTGGAATACTCAAATACAATGGTGGCAGAAAGAGAGGAAATGGAGAAGACGAGGGAGGGAAGGAAGACAGCGAACTAGCACTATGTGACTCCAGTCTGGAAGCTTTCCATGCGTAGGAGCTATTTAACCCTCACGTCAGTCATCCAAGGAAGATTTCACTATTCACACGTCGTAAGGGGTACAAGACTCAGAGAGATTTAGTAACTTGCCCAATGTCACCCATTGGTAGACGACAGAGCTGGAATCCTAACCCCGATGCGCATGACCTTCCGGAGTCCACCTGGCTCCCATCCAGGGAGGGCCTGCTCCTTTAGAGTACCGAAGGATTCCCCACAACTTTTCTGTTAAGTCTCTGGACTTCCTAACTCCTCATACCAAGTCCATCTCTATAGGGACAGTGCCAGAACCTTCCAAAGGAAACCACATCTCCAATAGACAATCGACTTCATGGGTAAGTCCAAGAGAAACATCCAGCAGCACCTGGATTTGACTCTTTGGTGTCTGGCTATCTAGCCTGAGACACCCCTTTCCAGGTGACTGGTTCTCCCTCAAATCCAGTAGGTCTCTGGACCCACAAAACCATAGAACCTCATAACCATATAATCTCGCATGTATCTTCCACACAAGAGTTACACACAAATACAGTAATGGAGAGTATTTCTTCTATAGACGTTAGTACCACATTCTTTTCTGAGAAAGGCACTAAGTGCAGAAAGGAGGAGGAATGAGGATTTCTATTAAGACCCTGCTCATTTCTGAAGGCTCACCACAGATACTCACTCCTGGGCATTTTTCTGAGGTCTCCATGTAGTCCAAATTTACCCATTTTCTAATCTCATAACGTTTTGTTTCTACCTCTATTATTGCCCTGAGATTATGCTGTCTTGTGGCATAATTAGTCGATGACAGCCCTCCGCCCCAAGAAAAGTGAAAGTGCCTTATTTCATGCAGTTATTGAGAACAGTTATTAGAACTGGTAACAGTAGTAATCGTATTAATAGCAACAACCAGTATTCCTTTGAGCACTTGAGTCTCCCATCCACACAACCCTGGAGATAAAGAATATTAGTCTTTTTTTTTTTTTTTTTGGTAGATGTAGGAACCAATGTTTTAAACAGTTAAACAACTTCCCCAAAGTCTCACACCAATATATGGCTTCAATCCCACATCTGACTAATTCCCAGAGGATACATTTTTTTTTTCCCAGTGACCACTAAATAAGTATTTACTTAAAGAATGAGGATAGTAAAACGTCACCTGTTTCTTAATTTTGGTCTATCAAACAGGCACACAGTTTTATAATAACAAAGTTATTAAGACCCCCTTGTTTTTAAGACCCCATAAGACCCTGCCTAAGTAAGCCCAATTTCAGACTTTTATTTCCAAGAGGCATCAGTGGTTCATAAAAACGTATGCGTATTAAGAATACAAAAACAGAGATAAGAAGATAAGACCCGGTAGGTGTGGTCACAAGGTATAAACTCCTAGTTCTAGAAATAAGTCCTGGGGATGTAACGCACAGCATAGTGACCACAGTTAACAATACTGTCTTGTGTATTTGAGAGTTTCTGGGAGAACAGATCTTAAAAGTTCTCATCACAACACACACTCTTAAAAGTTCTCATCACAACACACAAAAATTGTAGCTATGTGTGGTGATGCATGTTAACTAAACATATCGTGGTGATCATTTCACCATATATACCTATGTCAAAACATGTTATAAAAATGAGTACAGTGTTATGGGTCAGTTACATCTCAGTAAAAAAGACCATGTATCTGAAGATAGGACTTTCTATTTTTATCTCTGCCATGGTCTAGGTGGTCCTTCTACCAAGGATACTCCTACCTCTCGGCAAGCCAGCTGATTCACTACTACTCCAAGATGATCAACCTCTCTGTCAACTTCTATAGATATTCCGTGGATCCTCAAATCCTTTGAGAAGGGATAAAACAAAACAAAGATCTGCATTAGTATGTATTAAGCAATGCGAATTCAGTATTATCATTTTTTAATAGAATTAAAAGTCTGCAAGAGACTGAGTAGTCTTCAGGTTATTTTCTGTGGGGAAGAAATAACTCTTCATTCCTCGATGAATCATATTTCATGGTATTGTGCACAAAATCTGCTTGCCAGAGGTCAGTGCTGTGAATAGCAAATGATTTCTGTGCTCGAATATTTAGATTTATCCCAGCTTTTGGGTACAAAGACGGCCCCTGGTCCACTGAGTCAGAGACAAGTCATGGCAATAATGTTAATCAGACATGAACAGATGAACAATGAGGGATATGAAATTTCCATTATTGATGGTGATGAAATAAGAAAGAAAGAAAGAAAGAAAGAAAGAAAGAAAGAAAAAGAAAGACAAGAAAGTCACATAAACATACGGGCACACACTTAGGAGAGAACAGGAAAAGAAAGGAAAACAGATGTTCTGTTCCCTAGATCGCACAGGGCAATTGGTGACAATGGCCACCAAAATGATGGGCCAACAGCAGTATCAGTCTCAATAGATGTTATAAGACTAATTTTTTTTGCTGGTTTGATTAATCAACTAATCAAACTAGTTTGTTCTAATGATTGTAGATTATTAATTATTACCAGTGTTAGGCTCTTGTGGAGGGAAACCAGGAAATACTAAAAGCTAGTTCTTTTCCTTCAGCTTCCTACAGTCTCCTTTACTGCACATTTGCTGAATGCCTACCATGTGCGAGCCATTGTTCCCATGTCTCTGTCCCACTAGACCAAGGAATCTTTGAGTGTCGGAACAGACGACCATGCAAGAAAACCAATATGATGCTGCATCATCAGCTTTACAAACCAGAAGGATGGCCTTTGGGAAGACTTCCCAGAAGGGATCTTGATTGAGAAGCTCTTCATTAATGAGTAAAAGCTACATGTTTGAGGCAACCTGTGCATGAGACATTATGCCACTTCTAGCAAACAGTAAAAGAATCCACATGGTGGAATAGTGAAGTCTTTAAGGAAATGGAAGTTGAAGCCAGCTGGAAAGGAGGGTGAGGGTGGGCATAAAGGGTCCAAGATGCTGTGATCTGGAACTTGAACAAAATGCATGTGCAGAAAAATATAACCAAAAGCATAAAGGAGTAAATGAACATGAATAACGGTTAGAAGCTAAACCTTCAGAGGACCCATCTTGCAGGCCGAATAACCAGAGAAATGACAAGACCACCATGGCAGACAAAACAACCATTCGTAACTCCCCTTAGCTTGCTTGCCTCCAACCACCAAGACAAAAATCAGGAGACTGGCCTCCCTTCAGAGGTCTGCTCACATGACCGGTGATAATGCTCAGGCCAATGACCTTAAGTCAATGTCTCCTGGGGCTTCTCTAGATACACACACACCAGCAAATTGTGCTAGCTACTTATTCAAAGATTTTTCACCCCTAATTAAAAGAAAGACCAACCAACCAAGCTTCCCCTCACTCTCCTACCACTACCTGTTCTCTGCCTTTGAAAGGGCCTCGCAACCTTGTGAATCTTCAAGAGCCAATTTAAGACCGTGGCAGAAAGGACAGGGCACTGTTTCCTAAACTGAGATCAATCTCATCAAATAAATCATTCCCACTTGAAGTGTCTCTTCCAGTGAGCAGACCATCACTGGCCATCTGATTACAATTTATTTCCTAAGGTAAGTAAACAAAATTTCATTTTCCTACATCATCAGGTTCGACCAAGTTAGAAAACCCAAACAGCTGAAAGGCAGATACACGGTGGCTAGAGTGAAACCCTGATGGGTTTGCCTTCAGATGGCCATACAATATCATCTAATGGCATGAGCACCAGGCAGAAAGGCAGATTCTGGTACATGCTTTGTCTTTAATTAGATGAGGCAGTTAGATTAACCACTAAATAAGGACACCAATTGGAAGTCATGACCTGGAACCGGATTCATTCCCTGGGGTTGAAGACACAACCCAGAGTGTGGGCACAAAGAAACCCATGAATAAGTGTCCAGGAGAAGTTTAGAACAACTACTGTGTTCTTCTCCTGCTTTATTTTATATTATTTTTTAGTTATATGATGTATTTATTTAAATTCAAGTTAATTAACATACAGTGTAGTATTGATTTCAGGAGTAGAACCCAGTGATTCATCACTTACATACAACACCCAGTGCTCATCCCAGCAAGTGCCCATCCCCCTTTTAGTCCACCCCCCCACCCACCTCCCCTCTAGCAACCCCCAGTTTGTTCTCTGTATTTAAGAGTCTCTTATGGAATTTAAGAAACACAACAGATGAACATTGGGGAAGGGAAGGAAAAATAAGATAAAACCGTAAGAGACTGTCCTGCTGTATTTTATGCCCTCCTTTCTAGATGGTGGCCTTCTGCTTCTAGGTCACAGAGCCACCATGACCCATCTCTTTAATAGCCGGGGCCAGTAAGGATTATCAGCAAGGCAGTACCTGGGCACCAAGAGCTAACCAGAAATACTTGCCACGACTGGGTTCCAGTCAGAGTAATGCTAACAGGAAGTGTGACGTTTGAGTTTGTTAAATCTAAAGTAGTGGAACCCTGCCTTCCTAAAGCTGAGATTGGTCTTAAAGGCAGAGGGGCTGTGTGCCTCCTCCTGGGGGACAGGTGGTACGGCTGTGTGGAAAGGATGGCTTCTCACCAGGAAGCAGGCAGGACCCAATAGGCCTGTTTTATTTGGTAAAATGAAGACCTTGGATCTCTCAGTTTACTCTTTCTTGATTGTCCTTCAACTAGTCTAAGATCCAACGCAGAGATTTACCGAAATGTAGAGCTACACAAAATAGGGATTTTTCTGTATTTAAATTTGATGAGGGAACCTTAGAAGTAGCCTTACCACCAACCCCCCCCCCCCACCAAAAAGTAGATTCCAATGTGTATCAGACCCCTGGGGAGACACTGAGTCAGACAGAGTTTAATTAAAGAACAAAAACAATTACTTAATTAGCTCTAGACCAGTTCATTTTATACACCATCAAAAAAGATCCATACGCACGATGTGAATAATAGCGAGTAACAAAGTCATACTATGCCAGTATCACCCCAAATTTGAAAACCCATTTCGTAATGCCCTCCTTGTATTGTTGCAGGCTGTACTGTTTACTTTTTGTGTGATTGCTAATTGTTACACAGTTCTCTGCTGGGGCTTTGAATCCCTTAATGCATCCCTTAGAAATTCTTAGTTTCACAGCTTCTGAAAGGACAACAGAGCTAAAAACAGAAGGGAATACAGTAGCAAACCCCTGCTGGTGTGATCCTATATAGCTTACTCAGAATGGAAATATTGTGTTTATCCATTTGCATATCAACCCCAACCTGTGCAGGAATATCAATTGCTTTCCATAGCTGCTTTCCCTTTTGTTTTTCCGAAAGTGAAGGCAGGCCAGTGGTGCATGCTGATAAGGTGGTATCTTCTCCCCCCAACACCCAGAGGGATTGTACTAATCATCGAACTTCAGTCTGTGTCAGAAACAGGTATTTTTTTGAGTAGAAGATTTGACAGGAGGTGTAAAGTTTTCTATTAATAAAACAAATTGACAAATCAACACAAGATTTTATTTAGAACAAATGTATTTTAATGTTTATTTTGACAAGGCTAGATACAGCACGCTCTCATCCCTGATTCTGATGAATACATGGGTACCAAATGAGATGCCAGAATGTGGAACGCATTAGCTCAGTTATCCTACTTCAAGGGCTTGAATTTTGATAATCAGAATATAATAACTTAAGTGCTTTCTTCAAATGTCAATGTCTGATCCACGAGTATGACATACGCTAGAAAACAGGCATTCTCAACAGCGCACAGGATAAAATCTCAATAAACTGATAGCTTCTACCTGCCGGAGAAAAAAATCCAACAAGAGAGCACAGAGGAAGACGGACTAAAACAAAATAGGTCGAAGTTCTGGCACGACATGACTGTAAGGAGGAACAAAGGGGTCAGTTTAAGGAAGACAGTGATCACAGCTGCTGCCATAAAGGCCGGGACACTGTACCACTGCCATACATATTCAAGGCTGATAACGAGCGTGTAAGAATGTCGGAGCTGTGACCGCAAGAACGGGGGTGCTTTCTACTCGTGAGCAAGAAAGAATCCTTTGACTTCTGGTTGTAGCAATGATTATCAGAATCTGGATCTTGCTTCTGTTGAAAAAGGGTCAGCCTACTTTTCATGGGATTGCTTCATGGCCTGACACTTCCCCATGGCTTTCAGAAGCTAGGACTGCACGTCAAACATGTAGTCATTTATCTAAATAGTTTCAGAACTATCTGGCAAATTCTAGCACCACTAAGGGGCATCTTTATTCGTACACTGGAGAGAAGTGCTAAAGGAATAGAGGATAAGCGTGAGAGAGACATGCGTCACCTCCATCCCACCCCCACCCCATCCTATAAAAACATACTACATATTGAGAGGTCCTCACACATGCTGAGTAAAAGTCTTTTGTTGATGACATTCAAAACCTGATTCTAAAATTCACGGGGAAATACCAAGAACCTAGAATAGCCAAAACAACTTTGCAAAACAACAAAGTCAGAGAAATAACATGCCCTGATTTCAAGACTTTCTCTCCCTCCCTCCCTCTCTCTCTCTCTCTCTCTCTCTCTATATATATATATATATATGGTATCAAGATAGGAAATTAATTCAAAGGAAGGAATAGAAAATCCAGAAATAGCCCACATATATATGGCTAATTGGTTTGGGGATTTTTTGTTTGTTTGTTTGTTTATAAATACGCTAGGGCAATTCAGTGGGGGAAATAAAAAGTTTTTAAATAACTGTGCAAGACAAAAACTGCAAAAAAGTAAAGCTTGACCTTGACTCATCACCATACCCAGAAATTAATTTTTTTTAAGATTTTATTTTCTTAAGCAATCTCTACACCCAACGGGGGGATCAATCTCATGATCCCAAGGTCAAGAGTCTCATGCTCTACCAAATGAGCCAGCCAGGTGTCCCCAGAAATTAATTTTAAAATGGATCATAAGTTCAAATATAAAACCTAAAATTTTCCACCTTCTGGAAGAAAATCTTAGTGACTTTGGATTAGGCAAATATTTTAAAAATTATTTTCAATGTTTATTTATTTTTGAGGCAGAGAGAGCACAAGCAGGAAAGGGTCAGAGAGAGAGAGGGAGACACAGAATCTAAAGAAGGCTCCAGGCTCTGAGCTGTCAGTACGGAGCCCGACACAGGGCTCGAACTCACGAGCTTTGAGATCATGACCTGAGCCGAAGTCGGTAGCTTAACTGACTGAGCCACACAGGTGCCCATAGGCAAATATTTTTTTAACTAGGATCCAAGAAGAAAAAAAATGATTGAATGGACTTCACAAAAATTTTTTTTTAAATACTATAACTTCACTATTGAAAAGGTACTGTTAAGAAAATGAAAAGGCTACAGATTGGGGAAAAAAGGATATGCAAAACTAATATCGGGTGCACATATAAACATATCTGAACTCATATGCAGACCGTGTTACAAATTCTTATAAGTCCAGAAGAAAAGCAAACAATCCAATAAAAAAAAGGAAAAGGATTTTAAAGAAGACATACAGATGACAAAATGAGTGCATGACACATTTTCAACATCGTGAGTCACCAGAAAAAATGGTCGATGGAACCACTAGATGTCACAAGGATGGCTACAATTAAAAAAAAAAAAAATAAACTATAAAAATGGAAGATGCCAAGTGTTGGCAAAAATGCGGAGCAACTAACCCTTTATTCATCGCTTCTGGGAATGCAAAATAGAATTGCACTCGGGAAAAATAAATGGGTGGTCCTTTGTCACGTTAAATAGACACATACAATATGGCCCAGCAAGTCTACTTCTAAGTGCTCATCCAAGAGAAATGGAAACATGGGTCCCCGCAGAGATGTGTACTCAAGTTCAAAGCTGCTTTATTTATGTTAACAGTTGTCCAAAAACTTGAAAGAAGTCAAATACTCATCAGCTGGAGAAGGGATAAACGAATAGTGGTGCAGTCACACAATGAAACGCTCTTCGGCAATGAACAGGAGGGCACATGGACACATCAACACCTTACATGCTCTCAAGAGGCTTCTGTTAAGTGTGAGAAGCAGACGCAAATGATTGTGTGATTCCATTAATATGAAATTCCAGAAAAGCCAGACTAAAGTGATCAGGATTGCCAGAGGTCAGAGAAGCAGGAGAGAGGAGACTGACTACAAAGAAGCACAAGGAGACTTTTAGGGGTACTAGAAATGTTCCGTATCATGATCCTCGTGTGGTTCTAGGACTGTATACGCTCGTCAAAAGCCATTACATAACATACTTAAGTTGAATTTTATTGTATATAAATTATACCACAATAAAGCTGCTCCTACCCCCTGAAAAAAAAAAAATACAGGCTGCAATCAATCCTTTGTGTATCATATTGGATATAGCAGGAGGCTATATAATATACATTGAATGGGTTCTTCTGAAAGAGACGTCGTGGAGATACTGGTCCCAACTGATCTCCAATCCTAGTAAAACTGCTTTAAATTTTGTGCCTGTGGGCCTCTTTGAAACAGTGATCAGGAGTGAATTAAGACACTGGTACTTATATTTATCATAGCAAACAAAATGATCTCCGCAATTTGGTCAAAAGCTTACGGACATATACAAAAAATATGAAGGAAGAGCAAATAAATGTTTGAAACGTGTAGCAAAGCAGACACATCTTCTATCCATGGATCTGTAATGTCTGATGGGCCAAAAAATGTCTGATGGGTATCAGAAAATTAAACGTGAGTATAGCCTGTTGGCTGGCAAGTCTAAAATTCGGGAGTCTCTATTTGCACATAGGTGCTATAGTTAGTTATGACCATACAAAATTGAATAACAGATGAAATGCACAATAATGAAAGGTATCTTAAAAGGACACAAAATGATATGTATATCCTAATGATCTTTTAACATGCACGGGAAATCAAAAGACATACCTAAAAATGTTGACAGTGATTGTCCATGAATGGGTGGTTGATTTTTTTTTAATTCTATCTTATAATTTCAAAATTTTGTATGAGAATGTACTACTTTCATAATATTGTCTTTAGGTATACAGAAAAGAATGCAAATAACACATAAAAATACCTTTTCAGGGAAGAGCTTACCAGCAAATTTATCGTGATAGGTAATTTGTTCTGTGTTACGTATCGTGTTTACCTGTTCACGTTTTTCTTACTATTGAAGAACTTTGCAAAAACATTCTCACATCTTGCAGGAAATGCTGACCTCCAAATAGCTTAGCTTCCACAAGAGTCAGGTCATTTAAGCAGGACCACAATAGCTAGGAATACTATCTGGGCAGGTAATTCAACAACTTAATATCAGTCATGCTCAGGAATGGAACCTCTCTCATCGTAAATGGTTTCTCCAAAGGCTATAGTCAGTCTGACACAGATAGTTTCCTATGACAACAAGCTCATTAGTATATTTTTAATAGGACTTAAAGGTACTAAACCAGAGAAGTCATTTTCTTGAAAGTAATTGCAGAACAAGACATTATCTGTTATCAAAGCATATGAAATGTGTTGAAAAACTTACAAAGAAAACTGATGCTGTGGGAAATTTCAAGTACATTTCATATTGACAACCCAAAATACGAGAAAAATGTTTTGTGCATGTTTTGGGGAATGTTCATGCAAGATAACAGACTTTGAATATAAACGAGTACCTAGAAAACATTTCTGAATTGCTTAAAAGGATATCTGTTCTTTTAAAAATGTATGGATTTGTGAAGGAACTACCAGTAAATACCGGAGGGAATAGAGTTATTGACCAGGTCTACGAAGCTATGCATTGCTCCAAAGACATTCTACTTGTACTCACGAAAGTACAAAAAATGAAAAAAGTAAAAACTTTTTGCAATGGCAAATACACTGTACAGGATCAAACTCAATCACCAAACATTATGCATTATATAACAAATTCATTTGGACCACTACCTGGAACACAAGTAATTGCTTTATCAAAGAGATAACAGGGGCCACTGGGTGGCTCAGTCAGTTAAGCATCCGACTTCAGCTCAGGTCATGATCTCATGACTCATGAGTTTTGAGCCCTGCATCAGGCTCTGTGCTGACAGTTCAGACCCTGGAACCTGCTTTGGATCTGTGGCTCCCTCTCTCTCTGCCCCTCCCCTGCTCATGCTCTGTCTCTGTCTGTCTGTCTCTCTCTTAAAAATAAACATTAAAGGGGCGCCTGGGTGGCTTGGTCGGTTAAGCGTCCGACTTCGGCTCAGGTCATGATCTCACGGTCCGTGAGTTTGAGCCCCACGTCAGGCTCTGTGCTGACCGCTCAGAGCCTGGAGCCTGTTTCAGATTCTGTGTCTCCCTCTCTTTCTGCTCCTCCCCTGTTCATGCTCTGTCTCTCTCTGTCTCAAAAATAAATAACGTTAAAAAAATAAATAAAATAAACATTAAAAAAGAGATAATGAGACTATCCAATATTTGGCAAATTCTTAGCATATACCAATAACTAGTCTAAGAATTACTATTTCATATTAGTTCATAGAATCTTGAGCTTAGAAATAGTATTTTTCAATCTGACTTTTCCTGGAAATGTTAAATTGTATGATTGACCCTCCTGACCACCTGTCCCTAAATCCATACCAAAAATATTTAAATTAAGTGCAGACACTTAAAAAAATGTAGATACTTTTTTTTTTTTAAGTAAATTCTACCCCTGGTGTGGGGCTCGAACTCAGGACCCCAAGATAAAGGGTCACATGCCCTACCAACTGAGCCAGCTAGGTACTTCAATGTAGCTACTTAAAAAAAAAAAAATGTTTATCTTTGAGAGACAGAGGGGCAGAGAGAGAGGGAAACAGAGAATCCCAAGCAGGTTCTGCACGGTCAGCACAGAGCCTGACATGGGGCTTGAACTCAGGAACCGTGAGATCATGGCCTGAGCCAAAACCAAGAGCCAGGCACTTAACCAATTGAGCCACCCAGGCACCTCTGAAGCTTTTTTTTTTTTTTTTTTAATGTAGCTTTAAGGAGCAAATGAACTCTTTCAGACAAATTTGCCATGAATACCAGGGGAAAGGCTCTTCTCACACCGTCCTTGGTACTACTCAAATCCTACCTGACACTTTTCTGACTGATCATTGTTCTACATTATGCAGCACATTTTGTCAAATTATTCATAATTGCCTATTATTTGCATTATTGATTCCATGTATTGTCACGTATCAGTGTTTATCTAGAACATGTCCGTGTGCTTCATTCATTTGAATGCAGTGTTACCTCCGAATCTCAGGCTGGTTTTAATTTACCTCTATTTTCCTGGGGCCCAGGACAATGCTGGGTACACTGTAGGTGGTTCAGTTGCCTTGAGCTGAAGTCCATTAAGCACTAATGCTTAGAAAGAATTTTCCTCACCTCCGGACGCAGTCTAATCACCTTGGGAGAGTCTCAGGGGTGAGGTGATATTAAAGTGCAAGACTGCCTGCACAAGTAATTAGCGGAAGGCAAGCAGGACCCCGCTCATTCTCGGAGGAAGTTCAACAGAGGCGTCTTCAGCAGGGCAAAACCAGTTTCCAAGCACAGTGTTCCGTGACCTTCCTTCCCACCCTGGCTAAAAGCAAATGGAATTAAGAAGTGTCAAACATGCCCACTTCCACATGGCCCCGGGCCCGGCTCTGGCTCATTACTGATTGGATGACTCCAGGCATCTCCCTCGACCTCACCCAGCCTCGTTTTCCCCTTCTGCAATTTTGGAGTAACCTCGGAGGTCTTAATGAGGCAGTAGAAGCAAAGCACTTTCTCTCCTAGCAAGCCCGCAACCGACGACGGCTGTTACTCTCGTCTCTTCGTAGACCGCTGGCAGGGCAAAGCAGAGAGGATGTGTTGTTTAACAGCAGACTGTTCGGCAGATGTTACCAAAGGACGCAGAGGGCCTCTCCCGGACTGGGACTGAACCCAGGCGACAGTGGCCGGGTTCCTTTCACCTGGTGAATCCGTAGGGCACACCTACCGAAGACTTACTATTTGCCAAAAGGGGCGTCCTACCGGAGCCTCTCCCAGAAGCTCCAAGTAGATGTGAGCCCCACAGGTACTGGCCCAGGTTCAGCTCCAGCTGCAGTGACCTTGAGCTTCCCGCCCCCGATGCCAGGCTGGGGGATCCCCTCCATGCTCCTGGTGATGCATTAGCTTCACGCATAGGATGGATGGGGCCCAGGCTTCCGGCCTCCATGGCTGAATAGCGAGGCCGCTCAATCCGTGGGCCTCGGTTTCCTCGTGAGGCACACCTGTCATCATCACGCTTGCCTTCCTCAGAGTAGGATTTGATCATCGGAGAAACCAGGAGACTCCCAAAAATATATTTGGGAAATGTAACCCCTTCTTATTTCCTCAAGACGGCACTTGAGAAATCCTTAAGAGATGCATCTCTCAGCCCCCGTGGGGGTCCTGGGCAAGTCACCAGACTCAGCCTGTCTGGAAAATGGAATAATAAGTCCATCTCACTAGATCAGTGTGAGGAAAATGCAAATAGTACCACGGCCTCCGGCAAAGTACAAGGCCAGCAGAAAGGGGACATTGATTCAATGTTTCTCCTCAGAAAATGGCTCAAGTTTCTGTCTGAGGGATATTGAGAGAACCCAAAACAGATCTATTGCGACACAGAAAAACAGAACCAGCACTGGGGTCATTCTCCCTCACCCTGCCTGGATGAATCTTTGGCTCTTTCTTTCTCTCTGCTCTGACACATTTTTCTTTTAATTTAGTTAGAGTGTTGAACCCAAAGTTTCACAATTTTTTGCCCCCTCTTTTTTCTTTAGGCTCTTCCTTTTCTTTTTTTTTTTTTTTTAATTTTTTAAAATAATTATTTATTTTGAGAGAGAGACAGAGTGTGAACGGGAGAGGCGCAGAGAGAGAGGGAGACACAGAATCTGAAGCAGGCTCCAGGCTCCGAGCTGTCAGCACAGAGCCCAATGTGGGGCTGGAACTCAGGAACCATGAGATCATGACAAGAGGGGAAGTCAGATGCTTAAGGAACTGAGCCACTCAGGCGCCCCTAGGCTGTTCCTTTTCTAACAGATTCTCCACACCCTACAGCACCACCTCCCTTAGGAATTAGGAAGACAAAAAGGGTCCTCCAGGGGACAGAGAGCTCCCGCCCAGCTTGCCTCAGCCCTGCTCACTCCCAGGTCTGCCCTGGATGTCACTAAGTCCCTGGTCCCCTTGGAGATTCGGGATGCAGGGATCACAGGGGGCGCATTCGGCACATGCATTCTTTCAATCTCTGTAAAAATGAAAATACAGCAGGTATTGTTGCTGTCAGTTTCTATGCCAAAACATTCTGCCCATGTTGACCAACGAAGTTAAGTCCATTAGAACTACTGGTGGGCAGCCTTCCTTCCAAGACAAGGAAGACTCAAAAATCCCAGGCTGCTGTAAACAGCAAGAAAATTGTTTTTAAAGGCATTCTCTTCGGCTCTTAAATCTATTTGGCCTTTGACTATGAGCAAATTAACATGGTCTTTGACATCAGCAGAGTGAAGGCAAGGCACTGAGAAGTGAGTGGAAGAAGATTTGAATAGAACCAAATATTCCATATGTTACCAGAAAATGTGGGTCCATCCTGCTCTCTCTTCCCATATCCAACAACCCCCAAACCGTACATGCTTCTCTACAATAACAACCCAATGAAAAAGTCATTCAAAAGATGCTTAGACATATAGCATTATATAGAGTGCAAACAATACAACATTTTATTAAGTTCTAACATATATATAATGTGTACGTGTTATATATCAGATATATGTATATATCAGATACGTGTTATATATCAGATATATATGTGTTATATATATATATACATACATATATACATATATATATCAGATATATAACACATATATATGTGTATATATAACATACATAATATGTAAGGATGCCTTATGAAGAGGCAGCACAGCATAGTTGTTAAGACCTTAGTCTGGGTTTGAATCCTGACTGGGCTCTTCCGTAGCTGGTGACCTTAACCAAAGTCTTTTACTATTTCTGAGGCCACGGTATTTGATCAGGGACATGCAAATACAATAATGTAATTCTTTTGCTGTACCCTTCCATGGGCTGCCTAGCACCAATTCAAAGAACTCATCCTGAAGATTCTGTTCCGCTAGAACAGCCTCTAGTACCAGAATCTATATCAGTGTTTCTGTTGGTGGGGATGCAAACTGGTGCAGCCGCTCTGGAGAACAGGATGGAGCTTCCTCAAAAAGTTAAAAATAGAGCTACCCTACCACCCAGCAATTGCACTGCCAGGCATTTACCCAAAGAATACAAAAACACCGATTTGAAGTGATACATGCACCCTGATGTTTACAGCAGCACTATCAACAATAGCCAAACTATGGAAAGAGCCCAAATGTCCATTGACTGGTGAATGAATAAAGAAGACAGAATACTACTCGGCGATGAAAAAGAATGAGATCTTTCCATTTGCGACGATGTGGATGGAGCCAGAGGGTATCATGCTAAGTGAAATAAGTCAGTCAGAGAAAGACCAATACCATATGATTTCACTCATATATGGAATTTAAAAAACAAAATAGACGAACATAGGGGAAGAAAAAAAGAGAGAGGGAAACAAACCATAAGGGACTCTTAACTATAGAGAACAATCTTAACTATAGAGAACAATCTGAGGTGGGTGGGGGGTGGGCTAGATGGGTGATGGGTATTAAGAAGGGCACTTGTTGGGATGAGCACTGGGTGTTATATGTGAGTGATGAATCACTAAATTCTATACCTGAAACCAATTTGACCATATATGTTAACTAAAATTTAAATAAAAACTTGAAAAAAAAAACCTGTATCAGTGTTTAACCAGAAAAGAACCAGTAAGAGATAGATTACAAATAGATAGATACATAGATAAGTAGGTGATAGATATATAGATAGAGATTTATTACGGAAAATTGGTTTCCATTTGTGAGAGCTGAATACGCAAGCCAGAATTCATAGGCCAGGCCGTCAGGAAGGGTCATGAGCAAAATGAAACTCCAAGGGCCAAGGTGTCCTCCACAGATGGAATTTCTTCCACAGAGGCTCACCTGGAGCCTCCACTTCTAACTCTAGTTCTCTGGATGTTTCTACCACATCTGCGGTTCCTTCCTCCACTGGAGTCATGAACCCCTCAAAGTCATCCGTGAGGGTTGGAATCAACTTCTTCCAAAGTCCTCTACATACTGTAGGATGTACTGTAAGGGAAACCTCAGCCCTGATTTTAAGGCCTTCCAACTGATGTAGTCAGGCCCACCCAGGTTATCCACAGAATCGCCTTGACTTAAGTTCAGGTGATTAGAATGGCTAATTACATATGCAAAATACCTTCACAGCAAGACCTTGACTAGTGTTGGAATCACTCTGCTAGTGTAGACGGGGCTGTTGTCTGCTCAAGTTGACACATGAAAACATTATCACAGATATTTTAATTTTTTTTTTTTTTCAACGTTTATTTATTTTTGGGACAGAGAGAGACAGAGCATGAACAGGGGAGGGGCAGAGAGAGAGAGGGAGACACAGAATCGGAAACAGGCTCCAGGCTCTGAGCCATCAGCCCAGAGCCCGACACGGGGCTCGAACTCACGGACCATGAGATCGTGACCTGGCTGAAGCCGGACGCTTAACCGACTGCGCCACCCAGGCGCCCCTATCACAGATATTTTAAAAACCGAATAGCTAGGTATCCACCTAAAAATAAAAACCAAAAATTGCAAATCCTCTGCATTGAAAACTACAAAATCACTAGGAGAGGTACGTTAAAAGATCTAAAGAGGAGTGCCTGGGTGGCTCAGTGGGTTAAGCATTCGACTTGGGCTCAGGGCATGATCTCACGGTTCATGGGTTCGAGCCCCCTATCGGGCTCTGTGCTGACAGCTCGGAGTCTGGAGCCTGCTTCAGATTCTGTGTCTCCCTCTCTCTCTGCCCCTCCCCTGCCCGTGCTGTCTCTCTCTGTCTCTCAAAAATAAATAAACATCAAAAAAAAAGATGTAGGGGCGCCTGGGTGGCGCAGTCGGTTAAGCGTCCGACTTCAGCCAGGTCACGATCTCGCGGTCCGTGAGTTTGAGCCCCGTGTCAGGCTCTGGGCTGATGGCTCAGAGCCTGGAGCCTGTTTCCAATTCTGTGTCTCCCTCTCTCTCTGCCCCTCCCCCGTTCATGCTCTGTCTCTCTCTGTCCCAAAAATAAATAAACATTGAAAAAAAAAAAAATTAAAAAAAAAAAAAAGATGTAAATAAATAGGTTATAACATGTTCATAAATTGAAAGACTCAATATTATAAAGCTAAAAATACTCCTCAAATTTAATAATAGATAAATACAATTGTAATTAAACCCCTGACAGAGTTTTATATATATTGAAATTGAGAAATGACTTCTAACATTTATCTGAAAGTACAAAAGGCAAAAGTCACCAAAATAATCTTCATCAACAATAACAAAAAGCTGGATAATTTACAGTCCTGATACCAAACTTATTATAATGCTATATTAATTAAGACAATATAAGCTGCCATAGAAACAGAGTATGAGATCAAGAGAGCACTATAGAATCCAGAACCTAAAACATACATATGAGGTCATTTGATTTATGACCAAGGGGGCCACTCACTGCAATGCAGTGGGGGAAATTACAGAAATTTCTACAAACGGTTCTGGGTCAATTGGATAGTCATGGAAAAAAGTAAATCTTTACTCCTGCCTCATACTATATACACACACACAAATCTGTCCCATGGGGACTGTAGATCTAAATGTGAAGGGTAAAACAATGAAGCTTGTAGAAGAAAATATATGAGGATACCTTCATGACCTTGTAGCAAGCAAAAATTTCATAAATAGGACCTAAGCACTAACTATAAATGTTTAAAAGGAATTTCAATTCATCAGAGGAACAGAATGCAGAAACAGACCCACATGATATGTGGTCAAATTATTTTGGCAAATATGCCAGGATAATTCAACGGCAAAAGGAAAATGTTGTTTGCTCGTTTGTTTTAACTTTATTTTTAAGCAAGCTCTACACCCAACCAGGGCTCAAACCCACAACCAATGATCAAGGGTTGCACACTCCAGCGACCGAGCCAGCCAGGTGCCTCAGAAAATGTTTTTAACAAATGTACTTACGTCATCGAATCATCATACAACAACAAAACCAAAACTATGTCAAAGTTAAAACTTGAGTGCTGATAATGGCCCAGTTCTTGATCTGAATGGTAGTCACAGGGTTGTGTGTGTTTGGTGAAGATTTTCCAAGTTGTATACTACCCTTTTCTACATGTATACTATACTTGTATTTAAAAAATACTATATGGGCCCCTGGGTGGCTTGGTTGGCTAAGCGTCTGACTCTTGACTTCCACTCTGGTCATGATCTCATGGTTTGTGGGATTGAGCCCCATGTCCAGCTCTGTGCTGACAGCGTAGAGCCTGCTTGGGATTCTCTTTCTTTTTCTTTCTCTCTCTGCCCCTCCTCCACTTGCATGCATTTCTCTCAAAATAAATAACATTTAAAAAAATACCATGTATGAGTGTATATGGATAGATAGTAGATAGATAGATAGATAGATAGGCAGGCAGACGGATTATTTTTTTTTTCCTTTGAGCCCTAACTCATGTGCCATCATAACGAACTGGCTGGAATCCACACCCTAGTTCACAAAGCTAGAAGTTATCCCCTCTACCTTTAAGTCGAGCAGTATATATTTGCGTGATAGACTGGGCTGCTATGACACCTGTAATACAGACTGAGTGGCTTATAAACAACAATTTCTTTCTTGCAGCTCTGGAAGCTGGAAGGTGCTAGCATTGTCTGGTTGTAGTGAAGGTCCTCTTCCGAGCTGCAGGCTGCTGACTTCTGCTGTGCTCCACATGGTGGAAGGGGGTGAGGAGGACCTCTGGGGCCTCCTTTTATAAGGGCGCTAATCCCATACACGAGCGCTCCACTCTCAGGACCTAACCACCTCCCATGCCCGACTTCCTAACACCACCACCTTGGGTATTGGGTTTCCAACTTATGGATTTGGGGGGGAAACAAACACTCTGTTGCAGTTCAACACTTTCATGGTACATCCTACTTTTTTCCCTGTAGTAACATCGAGTGCAGATTTTATTTCCTCTACTAGACTGTAAACGGTTCCATCAGAGTGTAATAGTGTTTGGCCATAGCAACTGCTCAGAAATTACATGTTGAAGGAGTGAATGGTGCTTTAAGTTAGTCTTAAAACAAGCTTGAAAAATCTCAGTTTTTTTTAAGGCAGTCATCATATCATAGCATTGAAACATTTATGATTGGGGAGCCTGGGTGGCTCAGTCGGTTAAGCGTCCGACTTCAGCTCAGGTCATGATCTCGTGGTCCGTGAGTTCAAGCCCCGCGTCGGGCTCTGTGCTGACAGCTCAGAGCCTGGAGCCTGCTTCAGATTCTGTGTCTCCCTCTCTCTCTGACCCTCCCCCATTCATGCTCTGTCTCTCTCTATCTCAAAAATAAATAAACGTTAAAAAAAAATTTTTTAAAAAGAAACATTTATGATTAAATGAATTGCTGACAATGCACAGTGTGAATTAATTGCAGGCATAAATTCTATTGTAAAAATTATTTATATGTCTCATGTATACATTTCAATAAAGTGATATACTGGAAAAATTTTTTAACAGTTGAATATCTATATCTATCTATATCTATATATCTATATCTATTATCTATAGATAGATACAGCTATATTTATAGACATAGATAGATAGATATAAGTTTATTTATTACTTATTTTGAGAGAAAGAGAGCACAAACAGGGGAGGGGCAGAGAGAGAGAGAGAGAGAGAGAGAATCCCAAGCAGGCTCCACACTGCCACCGCAGAGCCCAATGCGGGGCTCACACTCAGAAACCGGGATATCGTGACCTGAGCCAAAACCAAGAGTTGGACACAACCAACTGAGCAACCCAGGTGCCCTAATATATTTGATTTTTTCATTAAAATGTGTATTTGAACATGAAACAGTAGTCTCTACTGGTAGGTAAGAGAGAGAGGCCTTATGATCTCATGATCAATACATTTACTAGTTGCCTGGACTACTGTAGCATGTGCGCATTCAAGTGTGATTATTTTTTTACCCTCCGCTTTCTTCACTAGACCGGGAGCCCCACAAGGACATGGACCACATCGTATCTGTCTTTCCACGTCCAGTATCGATCCCACATACTTGCTTTGAGTATACACATAACATTCACAAATTATATACAAACTCAGATGTTTGATGGATCAGTAAGTAAAACTAACTGAAGTACTCGAAATCGAGAGATCTTCATTTTAGCCCAGCCCAGCTTTGAACTCTTGCACAGCCAACAAAGTCAGAAGATATTCCTTTTCCTTCCTTCTTCATCCCTACCCTCTCTAGCTACACCAAAAGCAATAACATTAATAGTGCTACATAAATTACAGGTCATCTCTACGTGTAATCCTCCTCTTATCCATTACTTTCTCTTCTTATCACACGAGAGATTACACACTGCAGTGCTACGAAACAAAAATGACATCTCTTTTGGGAAGAGACTCCTATCTTTGGACTCTTCCACGTCCTGGTACGTTGAACATAAATATTCAAGATCAACCAGGGTTCACAGACCCCGCATAAATCCCATGCCCATCATTAACCCTGCCCTTTCGATGATTAATCTCTAAATATCTCAGGGTTGCAAATATACTTTCTCTCAAATGAACTCCACTTGGCTGATTGGGATATTTTCGGGTCCTGTATTGAGAAAGATCCTGAGGTTACCTTCCGTCTCAGCAGGACAGAAGGCTGTAATCAGTCAGTCAGGGAGGACGGACAAGGGGTATGCGTGTTCCATTATCTGCCATCCCTTGTCCGTGGCCTTTAATGATTTAATCCCAACAGGAGACTTGAAATAGTCATTCACTTATCCATTAATTCTTCTACTTATTCAAGATATACTCAGTGAGCACTGACCTCCAGGCCCCTAATAGCCAAGATTAGAGAACTAGCTAAGTGTTCCAGGACATTTACGCACAGGCCCTTTTAAATCAGATCCTCTTTTTGTGGTTGGTACAATCACTTCGACAGTGTCGATGAGCGCTCTTTCAGAGTGCATCCCTTTGTGAGATAAACACTAGCGTCCTTTAAACGTGTTATTTCATTCAAAGGTGTTCTCTTCTCTTTGCAAGGCAGCCACGGGTGCTAAGAACCGCTAGGGAGGAAAATGCTTGGCGTCCCTGCGGCCCTCAGTCAGAAAGGCATGCCACGCAGAGTAAACCCTACGATGTGGGTAGTTTATTTTGAAAACCTGGTACATTTTACCAGCTGAGACTTGGTGACTGCTCCCTGAAGCCAAATGTATTTTCACTTTCTTGTTCTATTTTCCATGCAACTTCCCACTGAAAGAAACAATGAGAAATTTTATTTCCTGGGGTCGTGTCAGGCCTTTAGGAGTGAACGTTGGGATAGATAAGCCTCGTCCCACACCCTTTAGGTCCGATGACATCCCTGCTCTCTTCTAAATTTTGCCAATTTTGACTTGCAAATGTCACATTTCTGTTTTTCTGGGCCCTGTCTTCAGGTTCACTGAATATCATTTTTCTTCAAGTGGAGATTTGTAAAATGTTGCCCAATTATTTCCTAATAAGACATCATCCCCTAAGTGTTTCTTAAGGAATGGTTAACCCTTGAAATGACTGCTCTACCAAACATTTGTAAATGTAATTAATTCATTTTCCTGATTTCCTAGGTGTGATATCACACGTACAAATGATAATAGACAAATCTGCTTCCTGGTGGGGAGCACCATGTGTTAGCACAGCAATCTATTACGCCACACACACATTATTCATTAACATTAATGGACATGTGCATAAAGCCCCACTCATTAATTAGAAAACTAAACCCCCTGGTGTAGAAATAAATCACACACCCAGCTATAGAAAGGCACTTGTTTTTATCTTTAACTTTGTAGTGTGGTACATGTCTAATGCATGCAATTGGACTGTTCTAAACTATCTTTTATTGTAGCAAAGATATGGAGAGGCTGGGAACAAACTCCACGTCCTAACCCGTCCATTCCAAGACTGACACAGTGAAGACCTACATCAGACATACCGTGGGTTCAGTTCTAGACCACCGCGGTAAAGCAAACATTGCAATAAAGTGAGTCAGACTATTTTTTTGTTTGTTTCCCAGTACGTATAGAAGTTATGTTTACGCTATACTGTGGTCAACTAAGTTTGCAACATTATTATGTCTAACGCATCAATGTACATGCCTTCATTAAAAACACTTTATTTCTATGCTAACCATTATCTGAGCTCTTAGCAAGTCTTAATCTTTTTGCTGGTGGGGGATCCTGTCTAGGTGGTGATGGTCATGGCCATTTCTCTCTCTCCTTTTTTTTTTATTTTTAGTTTTGAGAGAGACAGAGACAGTGCAAGGGAGGGAGGGGCAGAGAGAGAGGCAGCGAGGGAATCCCAAGCAGGCTCCACACTGCCAGCGCAGAGCCCAGTGTGGGGCTCGATCCCACAAAGCTGTGAGATCATGACCTGAGCTGAAACCAAGAGTCCGACCCTTTACCGACTAAGCTACCCAGGCGCCCCCATGGCCATTTCTTAAAACAAGACAACGATGAAGTTTGTTGCATCAACCGACTTTTCCTTTCACGAACAATTTCACGTGATGCTGTTTGTTAGCACTTCACCCACAGCAGAACTTCGTTCAGAATTGGAATCCATCCTCTCAAACCCTGCCGCTGCTTGATCAACTACATTCATGGAATATTCTAAAGCCCTTGCTGTCCCATCAGCAGTCTTAACAGCACTTCCATCAGGAGGAGATTCCACCTGAGGCAACTACTTCTGCTCTTCATCCATAAGAAACACTTCCTCATCCATTAAAGTCCGATCATGAAATTGCAGTAATTCGGGCTCACCTGGAGCCTCCACTTCTAACTCTAGTTCTCTGGATGTTTCTACCACATCTGCGGTTCCTTCCTCCACTGGAGTCATGAACCCCTCAAAGTCATCCGTGAGGGTTGAAATCAACTTCTTCCAAAGTCCTCTTCATGTTGACATTTTGACCTCTTCCCGTGAATCATGAAAGTTCTTAATGACATCTAAAAGGGTGAATCCTTTCCAGAAGGTTTTCAGTTTCCTTTGCCCAGATCCATCAGAGGAATCACTGTGAAAAGTTTAGCCTTAAAAAATGGATTTCTTGGGGCGCCTGGGTGGCGCAGTCGGTTAAGCCTCCGACTTCAGCCAGGTCACGATCTCGCGGTCCGTGAGTTCGAGCCCCGCGTCAGGCTCTGGGCTGATGGCTCAGAGCCTGGAGCCTGTTTCCGATTCTGTGTCTCCCTCTCTCTCTGCCCCTCCCCTGTTCATGCTCTGTCTCTCTCTGTCCCAAAAATAAATAAACATTGAAAAAAAAAATTTTTTTTTTTAAATAAAAAAAATGGATTTCTTAACGCATAAGGCTTGGAAGTCAAAATTGCTCCTTGATCCATGGGCTGCAGAAAGGATGCTGTATCAGCGGCATGAAAACAACGTTCATCTCATTGTCCGCCTCCATCAGAGCTCTTGGGTGACCAGGCATATAGTCAATGAGCAGTAATATTTTGAAAGAATTTTTTTTTTCCTGAGCAGTAGGTCTCAACAGTGGGCTTAAAATATTCAGCAAGCCATGTTGTAAACAGATGCGCTGTCATCCGGTGTTGTTGTTCTGTTTACAGAGCACAGGCAGAGTAGATCCAGCATCATTCTTCAGGGTGCTAGGACTTTTGGAACGGTGAATGAGCATTGGCTTCAGCTTCAAGTCAGCAGCTGCATTAGTCCCTAACAAGAGAGTCAGCCTGTCCTTTGAAGTTTTGAAGCCAGGCATTGACTTCTCCACTCTAGCTACAAGTCCTAGATGGCATCTCCTTCCAGTAGAAGGCTGTTTTGTCTACACTGAAAATCTGTTGTTTAGTGTAGCCACCTTCATCAACCACCTTAGCTAGATCTTCTGGAAAACTTGCTGCAGCTTCTACATCAGTACTTGCTGCTTCACCTTGAACTTGGGTGTTATGGAGACGGCTTCTTTCCCTAAACCTCACGAATGAACCCTTGCTAGCTTTCAACTTTCCTTCTGCAGCTTCCTCACCTCCCTGAGATTTCACGGAATTGAAGAGACTCAGGGCCTTGCTCTGGATTAGGCTTTGCTTAGGGGACTATTGGGGCTGGTTTGATCTTCCGTCCAGACCCCTCAGACTCTCTCCTTATCAGCCAGAAGGTTGTTTCCCTGTCTTATCATTTGTGTGTTCACTGGAGCAGCACTTTTCATTTCCTTCAACAACTTTTCTGCTGCACTCACCACTTGGCTAACTTTTTTGGCGTAAGAGACCGAGCTTTTGGCCTGTCTTGGCTTTTGACATGCCTTCCTCACTGAGCTTAACCATTTCTAGCTTTTGATTTAAATTGAGAGATGGGACTATGCCTTTCACTCAAACACTAGAGACCATTATAGGGTTATTAACCAGCCTAGTTCCAATAGTCCTGTGTCTCAAGGAATAGGGGGGCCCAAAGAAGGAAAGAGAGGTGGAGAAACTGCCGGTTGGTGGAACAGTCAAAAGACACACAACACTTATCAGTCAAGTTCACCATCTTATACTGGCACTGGATCACAGATAATCCCCACACATATAATAATAGTGAAAAAGCCTGAAATCCTGTGAGAATTACCAAAATGTGACACAGAGACACAAAGTAAGCAAATGCTTTTGTAAACACAGTGCCAACAAATCTGCTCGACACAGGATTGCCATATGCCCTCCTTGTGTAAAAACAAAACAAAACAAAAACACCCAACAAAACAAAACACACACACACACATACAAACAAACAAAATCCCGCAACATCTGCAAGGCGCAATGCAGCAAATGCCATGAAACCGGCTATGCCCATAGTGTTAGACCTATCCCCCTTCGCCTGGTCGTTAGTGTTCCCTACCAAAAGACACGTGGTTCAAGTGGGCAAATATTCTGCAGGCTGATAGTAATGCACATAGATTGCAGTAGTAGGGAAAACTTTTGGTTGACTTTCAGGGGAGGGAAAAAAAAAAAAAAGGCGGCTCTTGAACTTGAAATCCCACCCTCGTCTGTTTATTTCTGCCGGAAATGGTGAGTAAGCTGCCACCAGTCCCTGCGTTCTGAGTTCCCCAGCTGTAAAATGGGATAATGACAACACCTACCTCACGGGGCTGTTGGGAGGATAAATGGGATAACAGACATGAAGTGCCCATCGAGACCCGCCACAGCAGGACAGAAACCAGAGAAGGAAGAGGAGATGTTCCTTCCGCCAATTAACTTAAGGCATGGAAATCGTGATAATGAGGCCCTACTCTGTGCCAGCCACTCTACGCGAGGCTTTTACCGTATCCCACGCGATCCTCATGATTCCCATAGATAATGCTCATGCTTCCCATTGTGTATGCAAAACAGTGTTACAGTTTATAGCCTTCTGGCCCAGAGAGGTTAGGTAGCTCTCTGTTGGTCACATAGATTCTGGCATCAGGATTCTGTGACTGAGGTCTGTGCTCTTTCTCTGATCAAAAAAAAGCTCAAGAACAAATGCAGGAGAACTTTGGTTCTAGAAAAGTAGCCAAAACCCCATAAATTGCCATGATATCTTTTTTGCAGCTTCTCAGAGAATTCTTATAGATAACAGTTTTCTAAAACTGGGAACCATTTTTAACAATATCACTGAGTATAGCTACATTGGGGGGGAAGAAACCAGAATATTAAGCATTTTCAGAGTGAGGTAACAAATGTCAGGGTAACATTCGGGCCGTGCACGCTTTCTCAGCTCCAACTTGCCTGGCTTCGCCCACGAGGGGAAGAGATATCCGGTCGCATTCTGCTAGAGGTTTGTCAACATTTCCCGGTAAAACAGCAGCATGTCTAGCCTAGTTTTAAAACAGAAATAAAGAAGAGAGTTGGTTTGGAATACAGACTGCAAAAGAATATGCACGCTTCCATTCGCATTTACACAGAGATTTTTAAAATGTTTACTTGTAATATGATTAGTGTTTGAAAAGATTTATCTCGTATAAAAATAGTTTTAAAGTTGTAAAAAATGTTTTAAATAAATAAGAGGCTGTGAGAACCATCTAGCATTTACAACATTGTTAAGTACTGATTGAAGTGTCGCTTCAGTAATGCTTTTAAAATTTCCTGCATAAACTAGTGCCCTTATATGTCTCCATAAACAGTTTCAGTATGTGTTCTTGGCTCTTAACAAAGATGAATGCTTCGAACGAGCGATTGGTATTAGCATTTCTTCAGCAAATGGTAAAAATTCATTATGACCTTCTCGCTTAATCTATCCCTACATAATCTACTTTGCATTTGGACCCAAGAAAATGATGTAAGAATTTCCATAGGGGGAGGGGGGCTGGTGGCATTTTATTTTAAGTCAGAGAGATTTTTCCATATATGAACTGCTACCCTTCCGGAATATAAAAATTAATAGCAAATACATTCTTTAAACTTTACAGTTTTAAAACACATATCATCTATATGCAAATATATAGAGGGCATTAATATTTTTTTCCCTCAAATTCAATTCTCATATTCTTTGATTTGTATTTGTTCCCACTCAGAATACCTAAGATTCTAAAATGTTGGCATTCTGAAACACAGCCATTAGGAGAGTTGTTACATATTTAATTTCATGCTCCACTCAGCATAAAGCAGTTGGGGGACTACGGACCAAAGCAAATTAAGTGGCTTCTTAGATAATTTCCTGCTTAATTGAAAGCAGGTAGCTTTTTAAAAGTAATAATTGGCATTTGTTTCAAATGATTGTAAGGTTATTTCTTTTTTTAATACATGGTTGTAGGATAACTAGTTCGAGCACAGTGGGTCGGGAGGTCCCCCCAGAATATAAGGGACATGGATATGACTTGGTGCTGACAGCAAATAACTGGGACACCCCATGGAGATGCGTGGATCCGGGGACATGGGGCAGAGTGGAAGAAAAAATACACACACACACACACACACATACACATATGAATTTCCTTTCTATCATTCTGCTTAACTCTTAGCACTGGTTTAATGTTAGCAAGTGGTCTATGATGAGGCTGGTGTCCCAGTTCATATCTACAGATGGCTGTTCCTCATTACAGTATGAAACTGGCCATCGGCTGTGATATACTCTCACTTCTGGAGACACAGTGCTAGCAGTGAATGTGAGCGAGCGTGCCAATGTGGAAAACACAAAAGGAACTGGTTTGATGTAAATGCCTACATGTACTATGGAGTCCTGTTTTGTCAGGAGTCAAATTTTCAGACGTTTTCAAATGTATTGGATCTGTTAAAAAGCTGTTAAAATTACAGAAAAGAGTAAATGCTTTCTTGTTGCCTAGATCTGACAGAAAAACAGAGAGAGAACGAAAGAGAGAGACAGAGTCAGTCACAGAGAGCAAAAGGGATTCTTCAGAACCAAACATTTTAAAACACTCAAGGGAAAAATATACACGGAATTTTTATATTCATCAATTGCCATGGTGATTCATGCAACGAAGAGCGAACATCGGTGCCCCAGAGCTACAGGATAAGGGCTGAGAGATGCACTTTGGGTATGTGCTGAAACTTTAAAATGGCCTGCAGTCTCTCCAGGCCCCGATTCTATTGTCTGTGGTACTTTAGATCACCGTGCATAGTCAGGCTGTCCTTAGAACCACTAACTGGGCAGTTAGAGTGCAATGTCAATTTCTTTTTTAAATACTTGCAAACCATCCTGAGTACTGAGTGCTCAGCTTCCCATTTTTGTGGCATTCCCAGGAATGTTTTTGAGTCATTTATAAGTTAAAGGAAGGAAGGAAGCGGAGAAGGAAGGAAGGGAGGGAGTAAGAGAAGGAAGGAGGGAAGGAGGGAGAGAAGAAGTGAGGGAGAAAGAAAGGGAGGGAAAGTTGCCAGCAGAGGAGGCTTGAGTGAGTCATGAGGGACGTCCAGCAGCTACTCTAGTCTTCTGCCTTCCTGGCATAGAGTAAAACTCCACTTCCCAACCGGCGTGAAGTTGAGCAGGGTAATGTGACATCCTTTGGCTTTTAGAAGATGACTCCGTTGATAATAAACTTTCAGAGCCAGTGTAGGAATACCTGCTTCCCCACTTGTTAGCGGCCTAGCAACAGACAACCCTCCAGATGGAAGAGGCTCCATCAGCCTTACTCAGACTTGGAAGAAAACGACTCAGGGCAATGTCTTCAGCCAACCCACGATGGACATGCAGCAGAAGCCAGAGAGAAACCTTTGTTCCTATAGATTTTACTCTAACATATTCTTCATCCTAACTAACACAGGAAGAGTTCCACTTGCAGCAGTGATTACCCTAAAATTTAAAGGAAGAAGCAAAAACACAGACAGTATGAGAGGATATGATGTTCTAGAAAGCATAGGAAATGGAAAATTTTCAAATACCGGCAATAACTGGTCTAGACACTAAGGACAAGACTAACACTTCCATCAGGTATCCCGTAACGTACGCGGATGGTCAGGGGGTATGAGTTTTGAAAGTGCAGAGGTGATTTTACCTCCTCACTGACCTGTTTTGGCCTCCTTCCGACATTACTTCCCTTAGTGCTCAATGTAATTTGTGAGGAGTTCCTAGTTGCTTGTTGCCGAAAATGATGACACCGGAGTTTCTGGCTTTGGTATCTGAATTAATGGGGGTGCTATTTAATGAGACAGAGAACACAAATGAGAGGTAGAATCTGGACATGTTGAAATTGAAAAGCCAGTGACACACCCAAAGGGAGACATCCATGGATAATCAGAGATCCACTGCATGAGTCTAGAGCTTAAGGGAGAGATTTGAGCTCAAGATATAAATTGGAATCTTTCGGCTTTTTCATACCACTTTGAACTGGACAAGATTATCCAGGGTCAGTACCCACGGGAAGAGGAGGGTGGAGCTTCAAATGACACCAATATTTAAGGAATAGGGAAAGAAAAGGAACTCTCAAAAGAAAATGGCAAAGTGAAGTAGGGAGAATTGTTGCTTAATGAAACTTCCAGGCCCTTAACCTCTAAGTGTTCGCCCAGTTCTTTAATTCCTGCTATGGTTTTACTTCCTTCCCTATTCAGTTAGACCACAGTCATTTTTACCTCTTTTTTGCAAGGTCAATTGTCATTCTTATTGACTTACACCACTACCCTGTATACCTTCTGCCCTAGATCAATAAAAAAAAAAAAAAAAAAATCCACATTTCTATTTTTACAATGATATCTTCCCCAGAACTATTTTTTCTGACTATTACTGAGTCTAAGGTTAAAAGGCTTTCAGGGTAAGCCCTCTGATACAAGTACTCAGCCCAAATATTTAGCTTCTGTAATCACTATATACAAGTGCTACACTGAGCGCGGCCATGGGAAGAAAGAGCTAATATTTAAACATATATTATTTGTTGGTCTTGCTCTGTGATATATCTTTTACATGTTTAATCTTGAAAATACCATGAATTAATTTTTATTGACTTTTAAAAAGATAAGAACCTTACCAAAATCCTGACTATAATACAGCTTCTCTGATCCAAAAGTCTAAGCCTGCCACTGGGCTCAGCTGCCTTCCAAAGAATAAGATGTTGTTCTCTTCTTGAAAGTATTTCCAATGCTGGCCAAGAGAAAATCCACTTATGTTAGAATTATTTGAAAATAGCCCCAAACCTAACAGAAATAGGAACCAAGACCCTGCCATAACCTACAATGTCAAACAGATAGAGGTTCTCAACTCTGACTATACTTTTTTAGAATCATCCAGGCTGCTTTTAGAAAACATTGGGTCTTCTGTTTCCAGAAGGATGGACTAGACACACTTTTCTGTATTCCTCCCCCTAAGTAAAACTACAAGCTCTGGACATTATGCAAAAAAACAAACATAAGAAGACTGAAGACAAAGTGGAGAGAAATAGGTAAACAAATTCGGGAACTAGGCATCTGAGGAACAATACACAGTGCATTCCCTGGGCTTTCTTCTTGCCTCCAATATCCCTGATGAGGTGCTGGGGAGGCGGCAATCCGGAAATGCCAGAAAGCACAGACCAAAAAAAGCCTCAACAATAGCCTGCTCTCAGTAGACAAAGGACAAGGGGGTATTGTAGCCAGACAGAAAATGCTTGGACAGTAATGGCTTTACTGCAAATACCACAGAGAAAACTATGGCTCCATCCCTACCTCCATCAGCAAAAAAGTGAGTGGGAGGCTAGACTTCTACCCTTGCCATGTACCCCAACAGACTCACCTGAGTGGTGTCAGAGAAGGAAAGTAGAACACTGAGACTCTCATCCCCACAAGGCAATAAGGGGACCCCCCAATCGTGTCCATTGGACCATGGGAGGAGCCTGGACCTGCCCGCCATTCAGAAGTAAAAAAGTGTTCCTTCCTTCCCCACTGGAGGGTGTCAAGAAGGCTTACTGGAAAGTCAGGACTTTCACCACCACCCAGTAACAAGACCACCCCCACTTCACAATGTCAGCAGGGGCCACGTGGGGAACAGTAATGAAGCCATCATGCCCCACGGAGTCCTGGTGGGGAGCCACTTCCTTGCCGGTGTTAAGAGAGGCATGGACTTCCACTCCTACCAGGCAGCAATAAGGCAGCACCTTTCTCCCTCTCCCCCCACCCTTCCTTTCCTTTCAGATCTGTATTAGAGGCCTTCTAACACAGAAGTTCTAAGTAAGATCCGGAGTCTCAACATAACACCCCTAACATCCAAGTTTCAATAGAAGATCACTCTTCGTAACAAGAGTCAAAAAAATCTTAACTTGAATGAGAGAAGAAAATCGATAGACACCAACACTGCAATGACAAAGATATCAAGGTTATTGCCACAGAGTTTGAAGCAGCCATCATAAAAATGTTTTAATAAGCAACTACGAACATGCTTGAAACAAAAAATTAGGAAGTCTCAGCACAGAAAACAAAGATATAAAAAGGAACCAAAAGGGTATTATAGAATTGGAAAATACAATAACAAGACAAAACAAAACAAAACAAAAAACCAATGGGTCAATGGGGGGATAAAACAACGAATCAATGATCTTGAACATAATAATACAAGTTACGCATTCTGGAAGAGAGAGAAAATAGGTTTTTCAAAAACGAGCTGAGCCTCAGAGACTGGTAGTACAACAACATTAGACATCTAATATTCAAATCCTTGGAGATCAGGAAGGAGAAAGAGGATGGGGTTGAAGACGTATTTAAAAAAATTAATGGCTGAAAAATCCCCAAATGTGGCAAAAGGCAGTAACCAACAGATTCATGAAGGTACGTGAAAACAAGAGGGATAAACAAGCGCGATAACGAAATCCACAAGTCTCCTTGCAGTCAAACGTCTGAAAACTAAAGAAAAAATAATAAATCTCTAAAGTGGCAAGGAAAAAGCAGCATCTTATTTATAGGGGGAAAAACTATCACCAACGTCACAGCAGACTTCTCACCCAAAACCATGGAGGCCAGAAGGAAGTGGTACAATATTTTTCTAGTCTGGAAAAAAGAACTGTCAAGCCCAGAATTCTATATCCACCAAAAATATCTTCCAGGGATGGAGGGTAAATCCAGGCATTCTCAAATGAAGGTAAACTAAGATAATTTGCCACAAAAGACATACCGTAGAAGAACAGCTAAAGAATTTTCTAAACACAAAGGAAATGGTAAGAGAAGGAATCTTGGAATATCATGAAGCAGAGCCACAGAAATAATAAAAATATGGATAAGTGCATTAGGTTTTCTTTTTCCTCTTCAGTTTTTTAATAATGTTTGACTATTGAGACAAAAATGGTAACACTATCTTAGGAGGTTCCAAATGTATACAGGAAATACTTAAGAAATTATATTGTAAGTGAAGGAAAGTAAAGGGGTATAAAAGAAAAAATTTCAACATATCACTTGAGTTGGTAAATTGCTATTATCAGTAGACTGTGTTATGTATATATAATGAAATCCTAGAGCAACCACTAAAAATGCCATACAAAGAGACACTCAAAAACACAATAGACAAATCAAAAGGGCATTTTTTAAGGTTTGAGTATTCTGCAGGAAAGCAAGAAAAAGAAAGAAGATAAATGAAAAAGAGAACAAATGTAAAATAAAAATAAGATTGCAGACTTGTCATGTCAATAATGAAATTTAATGTAAATGGTCTAAATATACCAACTAAGGAAGCAAGACTAACAGAATGGACAAAAAATAAGGAGATGACCCAACAATATGCTGTTTACAAGAAGCTCACTTCAAATACTGATACAGGGGCACCTGGGTGGCTCAGTCAGTTAAGCATCTGACTCTTGATTTTGGCTCAGGTCATAATCTCATGGTTCATGTGTTTAAGCCCCACATCAGCCTCTGCACAATGCAGAGCCTGATTTGGATTCTCTGTCTCTCCCTCTCTCTCTCTACCTCTCCCCTGCTCATGCTCTCCCTTTCAAAATAAGTAAATCAACTTAAAAGAAAAAACCAAATACACTCATAAAGGTAGGATGAAAGTAAAAGGATGGAAAAAGATAGACCATGCACTCATTCATCAAAAAAGAATTTTAAAAAAGGCTACATTAACATTAGAAAACTAGACTTCAAAGCAAGAAAAATTGTAAGGGACAGAGGGGGACAGGACATCACATAATAATAAAAGGGTTGATTTATCAAGAAGACATAGTGATTCTAAATGTTATGCACCAAATAACAGAGCTGCAGTGAACAAAAACTGATATAATACATGGATCAAATCCTGGACTTGGAAACAAGCCTCAAGGGATTTAAAAGAATTAAATCACATAGAGTATGTCCTCTTACAATAATGAGTCAAACTAGGCATCGGCCACAGAAAGATAACAGGAAAATAAACAAGCACTTGGAAACTAAACAGCACGCTTCTAAGTAACCCAAAAGTCAAAGAAGAAGCCTCAATGAAAATTAAAAAAATACAATGAGCTGAATGAAAGTGAAACTTACGGGATGCAGCAAAAACAGCATTGAGAGGAAAATTTATAGTACTGAAAACATATTAGAAAGCAGGAAAATTCTCAAACAAAAATCCAAAATTACATCTCAAGAACCTAGAAAAGAAAGAGTAAAGTAAACCCAAAGTAACAGAGGAAAGAAATAATAATGATATGAGTAGAAATCCATGAAACTAAAAACAGAAAAAGAGAGAAAATCAGTGAAACAAAACATTGTTCTTTGGAAAAAAACAATAAAATTGACAAATATCTGGCAAGACTATCAAAGAAAAGAAAAAGACACAAATTAATAATATTAGGAATGAAACAGAAATATCTGATATCACTACAGATCCTCCAGACATCAAAAGAACAGCAAGAGAATACTACACACATAAATTTGACAACTTAGATAACATAAACCAGTTCCTAAAAAAGCATCACCAATCCCACCCCCATAATATAAAATATGTATTATGAATAGCATTATACCTAGTAAGGAAACTGGATGTGTTATTTTCAAATTCCAGAAAAAGAAATCTCCACGTTCAGATTGTACCAAACATTTTATACCAAATATTTAAAAAAAGAATTAGCACCAATTACTATGCACTTTCTTCCCTACAATAGAAAAGATAGAACACTTTCCAATTAATTTTGGGAAGCCGTTATTATCCTGATACTAAAGCTAGACAAATACAGTCAAGAAAGAAAGAGAAAGAAAGAAAGAGGGAGAGAGAGGGAAGGAGAGGGAGAGAGAGGGAGGGAAGGAGGGTGGTAGAGAGGGAGGGAGGGAGGGAGGGAGGGGGGAAGGAAGGAAGGAAGGAAGGAAGGAAGGAAGGAAGGAAAGAAGGAAGGAAGGGAAGGAAAGGAAGGAAAGGAAGGAAGGAAATAAGGAGCAAGAAAGAAAAGAAAAGAAAAGAAAAGAAAAGAAAAGAAAAGAAAAGAAAAGAGGAAAAAAATTATAGACTAATATCCCTCAGGAATATAAATGCAGCAATCCTTGACAAAATATTAGCAAATGGATTTTACCACTATGTCAGCTCAGAATTATATACTGTGACCTAGTGGTATTTATTCCTGGCATACAAGAATGGTTCAACATTTGTATATCAATCAATATAAACTACCATATTTATAGGCTAAAAAAGAAAAATCACAAATCCTATCAACTGATGCACAAAAAGTTCTTGACAAAATTCAGTATCAATTCATGATGAAAACTCTCAGAAAACCAGGAATAAGGGGAACTTCCCCAAATTGATTTTTAAAACTTAAAAAATAAATAAACCTATAACTATCACCATACTTAATGATGAAAGATTGAAGGCCTTCCCTCTAAGATCAGGAATTAAGGAAGGATGTTCCATTTCACTATTGCTACTCAATATAGTATTGGAAGTTCTAACCCATGAGGCAAGAAAAGGAAATAAAACAAAGAACTAAAACTCCCTACATGACATGATACTCTATGTAAAACAATCCCAAGGAATCCAAAACAAACCAACAAACCAACAAAAAACCTCCCAGAACAAATAAGTGAGTACAGCAAAGTCATAGAATACAAGATCAACATACAAAAATCAAGTCAATCTCTACACAGAAGCAGCGAGCACATACAAACAGAAATTAAAAACACCTAACGTTTGCAATTGCACAATACATAGGTGTAAATCTAATAGACATGTTCAGAGCTTGTATGCTGAAAACTACAAAATGCTAATGAAGGAAATCAAACAGGATCTGAATAAGTGGAGACACATACTGTGTTCATAAAGTGAGAGAGCTCACATAGTAAAGATGTCAATTCTTCCCAAATTGATGTATAGTTTTAATACAATACCTATCAAAATCCAGGCAAGATTTATTGCAGATATACATAAGATTATTCCAAACTTTGTATGGAAAGGGAATAGAACTAGAATAGACACACACACACACACTCACACACACACACACACACACACACACACACACACACACATATACCCACATGGGTATTCTCTCTATATATGCATCTCCATATATATATGCATTTATTTATATAAATAATGCATGTATATACACAAAGGGAATTTATACACAGAGCCACAGTTGTTAAGATAGTGTGGTACTTATGGAGAGATAGACATACTGAATAATAGAACAAAACAGAGAAGCCCAAAATAGACCCCCCATAAAGACTACCAACTGATTTTTTGCAAAGGTGCTCAAAGCAGTACAATGAAGGAATAATAGCCTTTCAATAAATTGGATATTCATAGGCAAAACGTGAACTTCTATCTAAACTTCACACCTTACATGAAAATTAACTTAAAATGGATCATGAACTCACATGTAAAATGTAAAACTGTAACACTTTTAAAAGAAAACATAGGAGAAAGTCTTCAGGATTCAGCATTTGGTGGAAAGTTCTTAGACTGGACACCAAAAGTATGATCCATAAAAAGGAAAAATCAAAAGATCAGATCTCATCAAAATTAAAGACTTTGCTCTCCAAAAGATCTCTTTAAGAGGATGAAAAACTAAGACAAACTACTTGCAAACCACATGTCTGCTGAAGGACTCACATCTAGAAATTATGAAGAACTCTTAAAACAATAGCAACAAAACAAACAATCCGATGAGAACATGGGCAAAAGACATGAAGAGACATTTCATTGAAGAGAATATGTGAATGGCAAGTAATGACACAAAAAGATGTTCAACATCACTAATCACTGGGGAAATGCAAATTAATAACATCACAGTAAAAGATCAGTACACACCTATCAGAATAGTTGAACTACAAAATGCTGACAGGATGGGAGAAACTGATTCTCTCGTGCATTGCTGCTAGGAAAGTAAAATAGTACAGCATTCCTGGAAAATAGTTTGGCAGATTCTTAAAAACTAAACATATACTTACTATATGAGCCAGCAATCACACTCCTGGGCACTTATCCCAGAGAAACGAAAACTTACATCCACACAAAAACCTGCACGTACAAAAATGTTCACGGCAGCATTATTTGTAACAGTCCCCAAGAAGGAAACAACCACACTGTCCTACAATAGATGAATAATTAGTGTGCTACATCCCTATGATGGAATACATCTCAGTTAAAAAGGAATAAACTGTTACTATATGCATCAACTTGTATGGATATCTCAAGGGCATGATGCTGAATGCGGAAGAAAATCTCAGGTCACAAGCTCTAAGAATCAATTTATGTACATTCTCAAAATGACAAAATAATCGAGATGGAGACCAGATTCGTGGTTGCCAGGGGTTAGGGAATGGTGTGAAGAGGAAGGAACCTATAAAGGGATTACAGGAGGAAGAACTTTGTGGTGTTGGAATAGTTCTGTCTTGATTGTGCTACAATCACAATCAACTTACAGAAATCTACAGGTGATGAGATGAGGTAGAATTACAGGAACACTTTACAACAATGTCAATTTCCTGATTTGCATTATAGATACATCCAATGTAAGAAAAAGTATATAAAATGTAACCAGGGGTGGAAATAAAGTGAAAGATATATGAGACCTCTCTATACCACCTCTAGCCAACGGTATTTTTTCAAAGTTCATGGGGTAATTCTCAAGTGTGGCTAGGCAGCTAACGCGATTATTGAAATGACATACCTAAGTAGTATACCTACAAGTCTAGTGGAGGAGAAGGAGAAAACTAAACATGCAATCTATTTTAAGCCTCCTGAGCTTCCCCCCTCCCTCTAATGTGGAAACGTGGCATTTAGGTGAAGCCAAATAATATGGATGGGATAATCCAGCCATCCAGCCATTATGTTATAGACTATTTCATACAAAAAATGCCAAGCCCAATAGATTGTTCTTTGGATTCTAAAGCATTTGGTATCAATGTTATAATTTTAAAACGTTAAGGAGCAATTACAATCACATTTAAATATGCAGCAATTTTAGAAAATTAATGTTTCACCGAGTCCTCATTTTTGATGGGTAACAAAATGAGCTCAAGACTTAAAAAAAAAAAAAAACTTTTAACAAACTGCTGACTATTATCAGCAGTAACCCTGAGAAACATCGGAAAAGGATGCATTCCTATCTTTACCATGAATTCTAATACATCAGTTATTTTTATTAATAATGCTCAACCACTGCCTGGCAGTCTCTCTGTATTGAACTGTTTGGAAAGTGCGTTGAAGACATAGAACCCAAGGATTATTATGAGCCCATAAATGACAACATGACCAACTAGAGGTCTTGGGCGGTGATTAACCATTCCTTAGCGCCATCACCCAAAGATACTCACTGCGCATCTATTCGGCCAGGCAGGAGATTTCAAGGTTTTAGGGATGAGTCCTCCGCCTTCAAAGCGTTTAAAATCTGTTTGAGAACTGGACTAAAGACATAAACTTAAACAAGAAAGCAAAGAAGGATCTGCTGAACTGTGAACTAATAGAAAGTAGAAAGGCCCAAAGTGCTTGTTTTCGCTGGAAGTATTTTTGTAAGAGGTGGGAAGGGAGTTTGTATCTTCGGGGCTCATTCATCCTGTAGATGAGCCCTTCAACAATACAGATTTAGCCTATCCATGGGAGGACTGCCCTTAGTTCTCACTTGTGGATTTAATCCAGAAATGCAGCTGTTTTGAAGCAAGAGGTTTGGCAAAAAAAAAAAAAAAAAAAAAAAAATGAAATGAGGCATAAGGAATCACCTCCACCCAACTCCAGTCCACAGTTATGTCCTCTAACCACCCCCCCCATCCCCCGCCCTTCCTTCAGGGTTTGAAGATTTCTGGATGGGGGTAGGGGGTGAGGAGGGGAGTGGGTCTCTTGCTAAACTATTTGCCTTACTCCAAAAGCACCAATCTCTTCCATCCCTTCTAGCCTCTCCTCCTCCTCATTCTCTCTCCCTGGCTCTCTCCAAATTGGATCCTCACATACTCCCCATTCTAATTTACAGAACTTCAACTTAGCAGATTTTTTTTTTTTTCTGTTCTGGTAAGATTTATCCATTTGGAAGAGTTCAATTCCCAACTTTAAGTTCCTAACTGTCATGAAGTCCGATTTAAAAGCAAAATAAGAACCATCGCGTTTTAACAGGGCACAGTGCAAATTCTTTTAAAGAAAGTTGTTGTGTGATGGTGGGAGGTAATCAGTACCTACTCAGACATTCTTCTCTAAGACAGCAGAGGTTTATCATTTTCGTTATTGTGGCCATGAATTTTTCCTCCTTTGCTTTATGCCTTTTGGCAGGAGACTCCGACTCTGCAGGTGTTAGCGCTGCAAGGGCCGAACCCAACCGCCAGTAGGTCTGCCGAGCCTAGCATGGGATGTTGCCCAGCAAAACACAGAGCCCAGGGAGACCGAGACGGAGGAAGGGCGCCTGCAAAGCGCGCTTCGGAGGAGACTGGGACCTGAGCCCTAGAAAACTAGAGCGAGTGCATTTCCCGGCAGGGGGAAGCCGCAGGAGCCAGAAAAAGAAGAGAGAGGGAGAGAGAGAAAGGAAAAAAAAGAAAGAAACCCACCCCCGCGCTCTTAAGCCCAGCGCGAGCAGCAAGCGCGCGGGCTGGCTGGGCTGCTCCAGCTGGAAGTCATTGTGCCGGCTGGCGTCTGCGTTGTCAGGACGACCGCCCGGCCGGCGCCAGCGGAGGGGGGGAGGCGGGCTCGGTGAATGGGTGACGTCACGCGGCCGGCGCCAGGCAGTCTGGGCGGCGGAGCCAATGAATCAGCTGTCGGGGGGGCGGGGGGGGGGGGGAGGCGGCGCGGCGCGCGGGCGGAGATGCAGGAATGCGCCGCGAGCCGCGCGGCCTGGGCGGGCGGGAGGCGCCTGCGCCCCGCCCCGCCCCTCCCTGGGCGGCCCGCGCGGCCGCGGCTCGCCCTGCCCGCGCTCCCCTCGCCTCGCGCCCGGGCTGCGGCTCCGCGGCCCTGCGGCTCCGCGGCCCTGCGGCTCGGCCCCTGCCCTCCGCCCACGGGCGCGCGCCTTGCGGGGACCCCCCCCAGCGAGCTGGGCCTGGCGCGATCAGGCCGCATCTTCTGTTTTCCGCTCGTTGGGACTGTGCCACTCACTCCTGACAAAGGGAAAACCCACTGAAACTCGCCCTCGCCGAGGAGGCCTTCTTTGGAAGTGTTGATGAGTTAATTCACCGTGGCCTTACTCTGTGCCCTGCCTTGTGCTGCTATCCCAGGAAAGGAATCAGGGGTTCGGAACAGCTCGGAATTGCGCAGGGAAGGAAAGAAATGTAACGAATTCATGATTCAGGCGTGGAGCCCACTGCCTTTCTTGCACTGCTCCGTTGTGCCTTACTACACAGTGCCTTTGAGGGTCTAGGAGGCAAATGCCTGCCTCCAAAGGGCTCCAGTTTCTTCAGTGCTTCTGGGTTTTGTTTTTCCTCTGTCTTGCTGTCCGCTAGACGGTGACCAACAGAAGGCCGAGTACTGAGTCATGGTCATCGCTGCATCCCAATGTTGAGCGCCCTCAGATGCAGGGTAAGGACTCTAAATTGTAATGGATCATCTACAGTGCGAGAGCAAATGATCTTCGAGTAAAGGCTGGAGTAAAATGAATACCCCTGAATATTTAAACATCTATTTTGGGTGTTTACTAATTGGTTTTTGGCAATGTCCAGGATTGAGCATGAATTGTTACTGAAACTGGAAAACTGGAGAGTGTGCCCGAGCATTCCAGAAGATGTTCACTTGCCCTCCATGCTGCAGCCTTTTCTCGCCCTGGGTCCCCCATTTCTTCCTCTGTAAAAGAGGTAAACCCTGTGAGATGTTCTCTTAAGATCTTTAAAGTTCTATGACCCTATCATTGTATTTGCCAACCTTTAAAATTACATTTTGAGTTCACTGTTCCTCTAATTGTATTTGGTAAACACCATGAGTACCCCTGTCACTCAACAAACAGTTCAAGGTGAACTGCTATGTGAATAGTAAGTACTAGAAATTTTAGTTGTAAGTGTTTTTTAAATTAGAAGATAGGGGTGGCCTGGGTGGCTCAGTCGGTTTAAGCGTCTCATTTGGGCTGAGGTCGAGATCTCCAATTCTTGGGTTGGAGCCCTGCATCAGGCTCTGTGCTGACAGCTCAGAGCCTGGAGCCTCCTTCACATTCTGTGTCTCCCTCTCTCTGCTCCTCCCCTGCTCACGCTTTGTCTCTCTCTCTCTCTCTCTCTCTCTCTCTCAAAAATAAACAAGCATTAAAAAAAACCTTTTTAATAAAAAAGTTAGGAGATAGAATCCCCGAACCGAACACTTTCTTCCACAAGTAAGAAATAAACTAGAAAACAAAACAAGATGCTACTACACTGTTACAGACCAGTGCATCTCCAAGTTACACGTGCATTGAGTCGCCCGGCATGTGTTGAGGCCTGGGATTCTGGATGTAGAACTAGCACCCACGTGATGCTGGCCCATGGACCAGACCTTGAGTAAAGAGGGTCTAGACTCACCAAGTGCCAAGGAAATCCTACAGTCAGAATAGGATGGAGGTAAACTGGTGCCATTTCCCAAAAACTTCAAGGTGAACTTGAGCCAGGTGACTGAGGACGTGGCAGGGTGAGGGGAATGAAAATACGTTCAGGAGAACAAAACAGCATAAAAAAAAAAAAAACAACATCATTGGAGGGGAAAAGAGCATGAATTAAGTAAGGCAGTGGAGATGATTCTAGTTAACTTCAGTTAAGAAATATTGGGGGGGGGGGGCGCCTGGGTGGCGCAGTCGGTGAAGCGTCCGACTTCAGCCAGGTCACGATCTCGCGGTCCGGGAGTTCGAGCCCCGCGTCGGGCTCTGGGCTGATGGCTCGGAGCCTGGAGCCTGTTTCCGATTCTGTGTCTCCCTCTCTCTCTCTGCCCCTCCCCCGTTCATGCTCTGTCTCTCTCTGTCCCAAAAATAAATAAAAAACATTGAAAAAAAAATTAAAAAAAAAAATATTTGGGGGAACCACAAAAGATGAGATTGGTTCATGACTACTGGGGTGGGTAGTATGACAAGGAAGCAGGGAACTTAAACTCTCAGAGCTGAAATGAACCTTAGGAGTTATGAGTCCCAACAATTTGGTGTAGACGAGGAAGCTCAGCAACAAGATGATTTCACTCGGGGATGGCAGAATTTGGGGTGGAAGCCAACCTAAGAAATTTAGATCACAGACAGCCAAGTCCTTGACAGAAGGAAAACCATTTGTACTGCTGGCCAAGGTGGAAATGTGAAGGTAGAATGAAAGCAAGAGAGGTGGGCCAGTAGGAAATAATTTAATAGTCCAAGCATGGGTTTTTGGATAAAGTCTGGGCTGGGGAGATGAGGAAATCAAGGCAAAGGTGTGATCTGAAAGGTTTTGTTTGTACATAAAGTATAGGGGCT
Organism: Prionailurus bengalensis; assembly: GCF_016509475.1. Classification (NCBI taxonomy): domain Eukaryota; kingdom Metazoa; phylum Chordata; class Mammalia; order Carnivora; family Felidae; genus Prionailurus; species Prionailurus bengalensis. Next base: position 9,860,025 of record NC_057349.1, on the reverse strand, counting down.
GGAACTAGCCCATTAAGTCATCTTTTCCTGTAAGAGAACTCCCTCCATCCTTCTCCATTCTAATGCAATGTTTTTCAACCCTGACCCCGCGTCAGCATCACACCAGGAGCTTAAAAAAAAGAAGGTAGGGAGTGCCTGGGCTCCACCCCACATAAACTTAATCAGAATCTCTGGACTGGAGCCCTGGCATCCATATTCTTAAACACTCCCCAGATGATTATAACGTGCAGCCCGGTGCCGAGAATCACTAATCACAGATAGAGTCACCCGCTCGTTTCATAGGCTTCTTTTCTGTCCCTGAACGTTTCCCCAGGTGTGAACTATTACCCTGGCACCAGATCATTTTTAGTACTTGGTGTGTCGTGTGGTGGGTTTGGATGGTTTATGGCGGATTGTCCTTTACCACTCAGTAACTGTCGTGACGTAGCTGTGAACATATCCTGATACTTCTCATTGGCCAGAAAAGGAAAAGTGATTTGGCCCATGATTGCGTGGAAACTGACAGAGCCAGTTTATGAACCTATATGGAACCATAGTATGGCAATGTGTTACCTTGCGGCCAGCTTACGTGATTTTACCTTTGCTTTAATAGTCTACATTAACAAGATCTGTAGGATCAGACCTGATGGAAGAGGTTAAGTATTTAAAATCACTACTTGGACTCTTAGAACTTCCGAGTCTTCTCTCAAAAGCGATTTTAGTTTTTGCCGAAAAAAAAATATCATGAAAGCGAGATGTTCTCGTGGCTTTTTCCTTGATGACCAACTTAACTTTTAAACCTTCACTGATTCATTTATTCCTCTAAAATTAATTGAGCACATACTATGTGTCAGGTACTCGTTCAGGCATGAGGATGCCAAGAGAAGGAAAAGCATTTTCTCTGCCCTCAAAGAGGAATAGATAAGCACAGCTATTGTATTTATTCAGTTTGGACACGTAACAGGTACTTGACTTTTTAACATGGTCTTACAGTTCCATTTTGTGGGTACTTTAAATTAATTTTTTTTTAAGAGAGAGAGGCAGACTGCAAGCAGAGGAGGGAGACAGAATCAGAAGCAGGCTCCAGGCTCTGAGCTGTCAGCACAGAGCCTGACGTGGGGCTCGAACCCATGAACCACGAGATCATGACCTGAGCCGAAGTCGGACGCGTAACCAACAGAGCCACCCAGGCACCCATGTTTTGTGAGTACTTTAAAAAATTCTTTCAAAAACCAAATTATAGAGAATATTCTCCCTCTCATTCTTTTCTCATTCTTTTGCCTAGTTTCCCAATCACATCCCCAAAAGTCACTATTATTAATTTTTGAGATATCATTCCAGAGTGTTTTTATGAGTATATAAGCAAATACAAATATATTCTTATTTTTCTCCTTTTTTACACTGTTCTGTATCCTTTTAAAATTTAAAAGTACTGGGGGGGGGTTCTTTCTATATCAACCGTGTTCTTTTTCATTTTGTTTTTCCTCCATAATATTCTATTATATGGAAGTACCATAATTATCTCACTGCTATTGATGATGATCTAGGTTATTTCCAATCTTTCATTACCAAGCTACAAAAATAACACTGTAACTGTGTCATTTTACACATTGTAAGTTTATTTGTAGGATAAATTCCTACAAGTGAAATCACTAAGTCTTTAATGAGTATATGTCAACATTCCTGACTGTTTTCTTTACGATAAAGTCAAAGGCATGAGATTGCCAGGTGTAAAGGCATAAATATTGTTAAGGTTTTTGATACTTACTGACAAATCATCCAGAAAGTTTGTACCAATTGAGCACCCACTTCTCTGAAATCTTGTCTGCATTAGAAACTATCTTTGTCCTTTTTAGCAAATCTTTGTTCATTTGATAGGTAAAGAATGATGTGTGTTTGTATAAACATATATATAAATACTATGCTATACCACTTAACTATATATATATATTATGCATTATATTATATTATATATATATGCATTTCTATAGCTATTAGTTTGAACTTGATTCCATAAGGTTTTTATTCATTGCATGTCCAGTGACTTGTTTGTTCATTTCCTTTGTCCACTTTTGAAGAATTTTTATTTTTGTTCGTTAATTTGCAATAAATAGCTTATATTTCTTAATATAAATAACGGCTTATGTTTATTACCTCCTTACCTTGTTTAGGTGCTGCACTAAGCAGTTTTAATTGTTTTTGCATATTGTAAATATTTTATCTGAGTTTGATATGTGTCTTTAATCCTTATTTAAACAGTATTTCCACTTATACACCTATAGAAGCTTTAAAAAGAATGTGATAAAATCTGTCTTTTATGGTTTTTGTTTGTTTGCTTTTAACACATAAAAAAGCCTATGCCACTCTAAAATCAGAATAGTCATTCACCTTTATCTTTTTCTATTTCCTTAGGATTTTAAATAATTTTTAAAACCCAAATCAGCCATAAATATGAGTACATAAATATGGATACTTACAAATGGTTTATACCTACAATGTAACTATCTTTTCTGCTTTAAGAAAGTTTTTGTATACTTTTTTTTTTTTTTTTTAGAGAGCACAAATGGAGGTGAGGGGGTAGAGGGAGAATCCCAAGCAGGTTCCATCCCCAGAACAGAGCCCAACACACGGCTTGATCCTGTAACCCTAGGATCATGACCTGAGCTGAAATCAACAATCGGATGCTCAACCAACTGAGCCATCCAGGCACCCCTCTATCCTTATTTTTTAAAAACTATACTTAAAAAATACAGATAACTAAAAAAGGTAGCAAGGGGGACTAAGATTATCCACCATCCCAGCAAACTGAGACAATCACTATTAACAACTAGACCAAAACCAATTGGTTTTCTATGCATAAATGTATATACACATACCCATATATATTGTTTTTTTTTCTTTTCTTTCTTTTTTTTTTTACAAAAAAATGGTGTTATATTGTGCCTGCTTTTCCCCCACTGTTAGCCAGATAGGTGAATCTCTTTCTAGGTCAATAACTACATTCTTATTACTAGTAATCCATTGTATGGAGGAGAGCTCCCTAATGAGATCATTTCACCTCCATGAGAAGGGAACCTGGGCAGAAGCATTCGAGGAAAAACCTCATCTCTCTATTTGACGTTCATCTGGCCAGAATTTCCTACAGCAGTTTAAATCTATTGCTTCTCAAAAAAAGAAAAAAAGAAAAAAAAGAAAAGAAAAGAAAATCACAAAACGGGCTAACATAGTGGTCAATCATTAACCTGCCCCAACAAGACAGACAACTAAGAATGAAAAAGCAAAAATCACTTTCTTTGCAAGACATGGTTCAAAATACTCCTCTAGACTTGGGTTCTTCCGTTTGCTTTCTCTCCTCTTTCCCATACCTTATTCTCTTCCCCCTACCAGTCAACATGCACAACTCCTTACAGATATTTTTAACTTAAGGGCCTTATTTATTTCTTAACAAAAATAATGACATGATTTGCTCTCCCAGAGATCTGACCTTAGGTTTGTTCTGGCTGCAAAACTAGTATAGACCATCCCATCAATTATGAATGTATTCATGTGTGTGAAGGCAATAGTAGGCCAGTGATAATGTTACCTTATTCTGGAGACTTACCCTTATAAATAAATAATGAGATGCTCCTGAGAAGCGCCTTTAGCAAAGGCAGGGGAAATGTTACTTCTCAGACTGAACGTTTTAAAGATTAAAAACTGATATATATATAAAAAAAAAACTGATACCATAGTTTTCTCAATAGGATATAAACAATTTATGTGGGGGGGAAAAAAGGAAACGAAATGAACTGGAAATTCTATAATGTTAAATTGGGTGGCCAAAGTTCTCTAGCTGGCAAGTATAAGATCTAAGTGAATAATGGGGCACCTGGGTGGCTCAGTCAGTTGAGGGTCTGACTTCAGCTCAGGTCACGATCTCACAGTTTGTGAGTTCAAGCCCCGCATTGGGCTCACTGCTGTCAGCGGAAAACCCACTTCAGATCCTCTGTCCCCCTCTCCCATACCCCTCCCCTGCTCACGCTCTCCCTCTCAAAAATAAATAAAACATTAAAAAAAATAAAATAAAATCGAAGGGAATAGATCAGAGGGCCTAAAATAGATTCTTGGAGATGCAGGGAAATTTCTCTCTCTACGACCAAATATCTTATGCCGTACATTAATAATAAATAAATCACTACACTTAAAAATTTTAGGTAAAGATATAATTTGTTATACAATGCTACATTCTCACCTATTAAACATAACATTGAAAAGTTGTAGGGGCACCCGGGTGGCTCAGTCAGTTAAGCATCCGACTTCGACTAGGGTCATGATCTTGCAATCTGTGAGTTTGAGCCCCTCGTCAGGTCCTCTGCTGACATCTCAGAGCCTGGAACCTGTTTTGGATTCTGTGTCTCCCTCTCTCTCAGACCCTCCCCTGCTTGTGCTCTGCCTCTATTGCTCTCAAAAATAAATAAAACATAAAAAAATAATAATAAAAAGAAAAATTGTAGTCATTTCAATGAGAGTTATATAACTCAGCAGAATGTATGATAGATTTTTACTATTAAATATCACCTTCTTTTGTTTCAACTAACTCATACTAGGCTTATGTATTAAAGCTAGATATTCAAATCCAGGTACTAATTCAAATAGCTTCACGAAGTATATAATGAGTGCTGACTTCCCGAGAGGAAATGTTCTGTGTTGTATATTCTAGTCCCATTGCTAGCAAAGTAGAAAATGCTTTGTGGTTGCCACTAGAGGGCAAATAGCCTTCTGGACTTCTCTTTGACCAAGGAGCATCTCTCCAGGCAGCCAAAGTTTCAATGTCTCATAAACCTAGTCTTAAATCGGCATTGTCAACTTTTAGTCAACCCTCAGTCTCCGCAAGCTAAGAACTTTTAAAGTCAAGATTTAAATGTTCTCTTTCACCATTTTACCAAATGGCGAGATCTCCTCCCGAGGACATTAACTCCCGACCTTCTTACCCTAACCCTTTCTCCTCTAGCTCGTACACCTCACTGCTCTCCCACCAAGGTGAACTAACACCCCAGCATTCAACAGCATTCTTAGACCTCAGAGAGGCAGAAGACACCCTTTCCAGTCTGACTGATTCCCGCGTACCTTTCCAGCCCTATCTCCTACCTCACCCTCATTGATATCCCCTCTACACTCACAATGATTGGCAGTTCCTTAAACAGACGCTGTTACTCCACACCTCCGTGTCTTTGTTCAGGCTGTTCCTTCTATCGGGGATGCTGGAACTGCCGACCAGATGTTTTCAAAGACTTGGTTCACGTATCGCCTGTGAGAAGCCTCACAGTCTCTGGTGATCCCTTTCTTCCCCTTCTTCCTTTTCCTAAGCAAGAGATTGAGCGTCTCTCCTCTGTGCTACCCCAGCATCTTGCACACATCTCTGTGAACAGTGCTAACTCTACTATTGGGATTATGTCTGGCAGAGTATGAACATTCAATCTATTTGGAAAGGTAAACTCAACTGTTTTGTCTTTTCTTTGCTGCATTAGAAATTGTTAGAGGAGTTCTAGAAGGATAAAAGACAAACGACCCCTCTCCTGTCCAGGCAGCAGATTCCAGAAATTGTGGTTTTTGAATACTCTGGTCTTTCTGCCCTTGAATAAGGAGATACGGGATTTCTGCCTGACAAAAATTTGGACGTCATTGCTAGTTAAAAGGAATGATTAGGGTTTTAGTCATAAAGAAATATTTGGAATCTGGAGAGACTGAGGTAGACTGCAGAAGGTTTTGAGAGGCCAAACATTACTGCCCAGAATCAGGAAAGTGGTCTGAAAGTATTACCACTGCCAGGAGGTACCCAGAGTGGGCTGGGAAAGAGTCCTATGAGGAGCACTGCTGAAGTGCTCGGAAGCCATAATGAGACAGCTCAGCACAGCCCTCACCAGAGACATCTAGTTGAATGGGAGGCCTGCAGCTATTAGACAAATCATCATGGGGTGTGACCCTCAGCCTAAGATTAAGTCTTTTGTCTTGTGTTTTGTTTTGTTTTGTTTTGCTTTTCAAGCACAAACTACTCCTCAAAATTATCAAAGATAATCAAAAACAAGGAGTGTCTGAGACACTGTCACAGGCAAGACAGTCTTGCAGAAACATGGCAACTAAACGTAATGTGGTATTCTGGGTGATTTCCTGGGAGAGAAAGGGGCTATTAGATGAAAACAAAGGAAATCTGAATAAAGTGTAGACTTCTGTTAATAATAATTATCAGAATTGGTTCATCAATTATAATTATATGTACAATTAGTATGATATATAGTTATATATAACATACTATATATATGTATTTATATATATATATATATCATACTAAGGTGGGATGTTAACAACAGAGGAAACTGTGTAGGGTATATGGAATTTCTCTGTATTATGTTATCCAATGTCTCTGTAAATCTAAAAGTGTTCTAAAAACTAAAGTTTATGAAGAAGAAAAAAGGAGGAGGAAAAGGAGGGGTAGAAAGAAGAAGGAGGAGGAGGAGGAGCTGGAGGAGGAGAAGGAGAAGGAAAAAGAGAAGGAGGAGAAAATAGAGAGAAAAAAAAAAAAACTAACCTGTGAGGATGTCCTCATAAACTCTTAAGGACACTGGAAGTACCCAAGGCACCTGCAGCCATGACTCCATGTGTGCAGGACCCATTCGTGCTGATATCCCCAGGGTCTGCTTTCCATATGCATCGGTGCATAGTTGTTGAGTTAAAATTTCTTTCCAATAAGGAAGTAGCAAGGGGTAGTAAAGAGAATGTTCTTCTGCTGATAAATAAAACTATAAAATGTGTTTTGTTTGCTTCAGTTGATAAAAAATTTTGTAGGGCTACCCAGTTCAACAGAGTTTGCCCTGACATTTAGAGAGAAAGTTACAAGGCAAACTATTATCTTAGTGAAGAAAAAAAAAAATCAACCTCCATTCTTCAAGAATGTTACCCTTTTCTGATATTCACCTGGAGGAAAACCATCCTTATAATAATGAGGTGTTAAAACTGAGGCAGAAAATACATAGAGATCAGATATAAAATGTCTAAATAGTTTTAAGTAAAGAGTGAAGGCTCAATTTCTTTTTCATATAAAAGGAAGCAAACATATTAAAATTCTCCTAAGTACATAGAGTGAAGTACATAGAGTGAAAATAGAAAGCGCTCACATAATGTACTTTTGATATAGAAATTGTTCTCTTGTAGGTCTTTTAGTTTAGTGAAGATTTCTTGGCAAACGATACTGATCACAAGTAGCATTTCTCCTATGAGGAGTATTTCAAAATAATTTGGAATATAGACATCGTATTTTTTAAAGTTTGTATATCTCATTATATTTGTCTTTCAATATAGCAATTTGGTAGAAATTTACACTCAAAAGAAGGGGAAGGTGTGGAAGAAAAGAAAGATGGCCAAAAAAATAAAGGTTTCATATAATGAATTCAAAAGTATGTTCTCTGCCAGCATTCTGTGCATTGACTAAAGCAGTTGGGGTCGTGCTGATGACTCAGGACTCTGCTAAACTGTCTTGCTTACCACAAGGGAGGCTATCAACCACACAAATATATAGCTGTAACCCTCTCTCTTTGGCAAGGAAGTGAAAAGACCCAATAGATTCTTAGTTTGAATGGACAATCCACACTGATTCTTTTGATATGTTGTAAGAAAATGAAAAAGGTTATTTTTTTTTGGTACTCTCAGAATAAATGTAAATCAGTGATGTTTCAAAATATACTTGCTTCCAGGTATACATGAAAATATATTCCAGATAATATATTAAACTATATTAATCCCAGATGATGCTAATTAATCACATGAGATGGATTCTCCATTTCTCTCTTAAAATGAACAAGAGGAATTAGTAAAAGGAGAGAATGAAGAAATAAATGTTATTACAGGCAACAGAGTGGAAAGAGCTCTAGGTCGTATAGAGAGGGAAAAAGGGGCACCTGGGTTAAAAAGGAGGCTCAGTTGGTTAAGTGTCTGACTTTGGCTCAAGTCATGATCTCACCGTTTGTGGGTTCGAGCCCCGTATCAGGTTCTGGCTATCAGCTCAGAGCCCATATCAGATCTTCTGTCCCCCTCTCTCTCTGCCCTTCCTCTGCTGGTTCTCTCTCTCTATCTCTCTCTTTCTCAAAATAAATAAGCTTAAAGAAGAGAGAGAGAGGAAAAAAGACTGGGTGGAGACCTTATCTGTGCCAACAACTGTATGAGTGAGCCACTGTGCCTACTCTATGAGTCGACTGTGCTTGGGAATTTTACATACATTTTATAATTTTCTTCACAACTTTAACAAATTAATTATTACCTATATTTTAGAAATGAGGACTGTGACAGAGTTTAGTAACTGGTCCAAGGTCACCCCCCCCACCCCCACCTAGTAGAAGTAGACCCAGTGTCAAACCTAGATCTATTTGATCCCATAGATTATGGAACCTACTATATTATCCCTCCACGTTTCCCTGTCAAAATGATGATTTTAGATTGGAGATGTTGGTAAGTTAATTCATATTTGTAAGAGTTATTGAACGTCGAACTCATTATTGAAGCTAATTGAACTTCATCAATGCCCTTACCTTTTTTGATCTATAATCTTTGCTGTATTTTCTGGTCCATAAAGAAAGATTTCTTTACTTTTGCCAAGTGCTTCATGCTATATCATAAACCAGAGCAATCTGCAGTGTTTGCACTGATACCATAATGCCACCGCTGCACTCAGAATGTTTATAGTAGTACTCAAAATCTGATTTCCTGTATATGTTTCCATTGCTCAGAAACTTTTAATTCTTTAAATTTCTTGTGGTTCAGTATTATTGTTTCCAGTCCTCTGTAGACATTTTTCATCTTGCCTTTTAACTTCTTACAATATGAGTGGTGGTGGTTTTAAAGTCTATGTACGAAAACTCCATTATCTGGATCACCTGTGGGTCTATTTCTCTTGTCTATTTTTCTTCTGGATTTTGGTGGCATCTTGTCACCTTGTTTGCCTGGTTATTATTGCTCACCAGACACTGTATATTGAAATTGTCAAGAGACTCTGAACGATGCTACATTCCTCCAGAGACAACATGCATATGCTTTTCCCAGACAGCTAGGTTAAGAGCGCTAGGAACCTCTACACATCATCTGAAATTGGGCTTCTGTTCACTGTTGTTTCTGGGTATAGCCTTTCTGGGTCCAAACTGACTGCCTAAGGTGTTTACCAAGATCCTCCTCCTTGGCAAACTGTGACCTCCAATTTTTGGTCTCCCACCTCCATGAATCTGTGAAAGCTTTCTCAGTTTGTATCATCTCAGCCACAGACTTCAGAATCACCAGTTACCTTGGGGTGCCTGGGTGGCTCAGTCGGTTAAGCATTCGACTTTGGCTCAGGTCATGATCTCATGGTCTGTGAGTTCGAGCCCCACATCGGGTTCTGTGCTGGCAGCTCAGAGCCTGGAGCCTGTTTTGGATTCTGTGTGTGTCTCTCTCTCTGCCCCTCCCCCATTCTCTCTCTCTCTCTCTCTCTCTCTCTCTCTCTCTCTCTCAAAAATAAATAGACATTAAAAAAGAAAAAGGAAAGAATCCCCAATTACCTTTAGGGAAAAGGAGACCCAGATACCAGGTGCACCTCTATGGACTTTCACACTCTGTTAGATCTTGACCTCACAGTTCTTCATGCCTGGCTGGTTCTGCAATGATGTTAGATTTGTAATTTTTGTATTACTTAGTCTGGCTTCTCTAGCTGCTCTTGGTGGGAAGATAGGTCCAAAACAACCTAGTCTGTTAACCAGACAGTGTCAGTTGTGTTTTTAAATTATTTATTATCAATATAAAAATATAATTTCCAGTAAAAATTAAAGTATTTGGCTTCTCATAAAAATATAAAAGTTATAGTAAACTGACCCAGGTTTCCTGCATGTTAGCAATCTGCTGATCAGAGTAAGGGCTGTCACTTTGAGATGGATCAGGCATGATTCTAGTTCACAAGGCTTTCCGACAGCCTAGTTTATTACACCGGTCACCACTGTTCATTTCTGCTACTTGCCTGGCCCCTAACGACATTTACTTTTGTGACCCCTACCTCCAGGGACTGTTTATAGTTTTGCAACAGGGATCCAAAAAGGCTAAATCAAGTTCCTTTCCCAGAAAATTAGCACCCAGCAGCAACAGATATTTTGCTTACCCCCACTGATAACCCTCAGAACTAAAGAAATTTCTGTCCACAGAATATAGTTGAGGTAAATCACCAACATCATTTTTGTAATGTATTCTGCAACAAGTTTGCATCCATAAACATCTCTTTCTTACTTACTAACTCACAACTTTTGATTCTCTCAATCATGACCACGCAATTCTAATCTATATCAATTGCTTAAAGACGTACAATTTGTCCTTTAATTGAGTCTCATTTTCTTGGTTCCTCAATTGAGCTAATTAAATGTTTGTGCATGGAATTTTGCAAAAATTAATTTGGGTGATAGTGAATGTTCAGTTTGGGAGGAAAGGCCAACTTTCTCGTGCGTTCTGTCCATGACTGGCAGGCATTCACTCTGTCTCTCACCCATCAAATACATTTGAGCAGGCACCCTATGCCAGGCACTGTCCTAAATACTGAAGATGCCACGGTGAATAAGACACAGGTCCTGAACCAGAGAAGCTCATGTAGTAGGAAGACAGACATTAAAAAAAAAAAAAAAAACAAACAATCTTTGCAACACTCCATAATGAATATTATAATTTGAGTTAGGAACAAAGAGCGGTGGGAGGGACTAGGTACGTCTGAAGAGTAGGAAGAAAAAATGAAAGGCTTCACAGAGGAAGTAGCATTTCAATCTGCCCTTAAAATGATGATTTAGGTGTTAGGTAGAGAAGAGCAAGGAGGTCTTTATGGTTTCTTGTGTAAACTGTACTTCCCCAAAGCTCCCTCTGGTTTCCCTGCCTCAAATTCTTTCCTCTAGCTGATCCACTCTCTGTGCTGATCTTTCCAAAGCAAAATCCGATCATTGGTTTCCCATCCTCTCCACAATTAATTCAGACCCTTCAACTGATATCCAAGGCCATTGTCATTTCGAGCCCTCTCCCCTACATCCAGTCACGCTTCCGTGTCATTTGCGTGTGTTTTCCTCTGTCCCATGCATGGCTTCTACGCTTCCTTCCACAGTACTCTAGAAATACCTCTGTTGGCACCTCCCCACTGTGCAGTAAAGCCTGATTATCTGATCTGGGTTCCTTTTTTTTTTTTTTTTTTTTTTGTTTAACGTTTATTTATTATTGAGAGACAGAGAGAGCCAGAGCATGAGCATGGGAGGGGCCGAGAGAGGAGGAGACACGGAATCCGAAGCAGGCTCCAGGCTCCGAGCTGTCAGCACAGAGCCTGACACGGGCCTCGAACTCACAAATTGTGAGATCATGACCTGAGTCGAAGTCAGATGCTTAACTGACTGAGCCACCCAGGTGACCCTGATCTGGGTTCACTTAAAAGACTGAGAGGTCTATATAGCGCAGTTCAGCGCTTAGCACAGAGATGTTCCCAATATCTATAGGGGGTGAATGAATGAATCAAAAGGAACATCGTGATGCTTACTATAGCTAGAGGTGAAGGGAGAATAGATAAATTGGAAGGAAATGAAATACACAAAGTACTACCTATGTAAAAAAGATGATTATATCTCAGAGTACTATATACACATATTCCTTTAGATGATACTGCTACATCTCTGAGATACTATTCTTCAGTTAAATCCAGGAGTGTATCCTAGCAAATAGCTGTTTCAATATTTCGACTTAAAAGAACCCTCATTAAGTTCTGATAATAAAGGAAAATACCAGATGACCTGACAGTAACATCACCAATATAAATGGCTTGAAATAAAACATAATGATAGTTATATCCTTGAAGTCAAGGTTTTTCCCAGGCTTCCATCTGTGCTATTTCTATTTACTCTTCCTGATTCCAAATCTCGGTCACTGTCCATTAGGTCTGAGGTCTTTATAGCTCTAACTCTGGTCCCAATTTTCCTCAAAAGTTGGAGTTTTAGACACAATTTGGTATCTTGGATCAGATCCGGGGAAAGAAAAAAGAACATTACTGAAAAGCCTGGTGAAATCCAAAAGAAGTCTGTAGTTAATAGTAATATAACAAGATTAAGTGATTAATCATCACAGAGGTACCACGGTTTTGTAAGATGTTAGCACCTGGGGAAACTGAGTAGAGGCTGCACAGGAACCTTCTGTTCTATCTTTGCAACTTTCTGTACACCTAAAACTATTCCAAGTAAAAAGTTGATGTTTAAAAAAAAAAAAAAGTTGGAGTGTTATAAGAATTATGTTCAGAGCATACCGACCAACTACAGAGAAATCCAATTCACTCAGAGTTTGACCCATGATATAATCCTGCAACGCGCTATGTCTTAGCTCCCCACCCCTAAAATGCAGCGTGCTGATGGCTTCCTTTACAAACATCCTTCTGTGCTCTTTGCCTTCCAAACTGACCAGATTTTATATTTGTATTTGCTTGTTTGTTTTTAGTTTTTATTTAAATCCTAGTTAGCCAACATACAGTGTGATATTTGTTTCCAGGTATACAGTATGGTGATTCAACACTTCCGTACGATACTTGGCATTCACCACAAGTACCCTCCTTCATACCCATCACCCGCTGTATTTGTATCCTCGGGAAAATTCACATGTCTTGTTTTTTATGCTTCTTGTCTTCACCTAGAACTGATATTCCCAGGATCCCTCATTAAACTAGAAATGTCACTGGGAAGTAAGCCATATTCTTTTAATAATAACACTAAATGAAGGACAGCAAAAAATATAAAACATTTACGGTAGAAATTCTTTGGCAGTGTATTTCTTTTTCTTTTTTTTCTTTTCTTCTTTTTTTGTACCAGTAATTCATGTTTCATGTTGTGGAATTCATGTTGTGAAAATTTCAGAGAGTAAAGACAAAGCATTATTTTGTTTTTATTGTTATAAATGAATACTTAATTTGATAAATAAGGGGAAAAGGAAACATTCAATGTATTGTCATTATGTGGCATTTAAGGTGACTGTGGAAACAGAACGAAATGCTGAATTATGTTATGATAAGCAGATGTTTCTAGGGAACGTCAGGTAAACAATACACAGCTTAACATAGCAGGAAGCGTGTTTTACCAGGTTACTCCCGTGGTTTGCGCCTATACAAATACAATCTGCATAATTGAGAACCAACATTTTAAACATCCAGTGACTTGACAACTCAGATAATTAGCGAAACTGGTTGTATAATCTGCATTGTAGAGAAGCTAAGTTTAATAATAAAGTTAGTGGGGTGGCTGGGTGACTCAATCGGTTAAGTGTCCGACTTCGGCTCAGGTCATGATCTCATGGTCCATGAGTTCGAGCCCCGCCTCGGGCTCTGTGCTGACAGCACAGACCCTGGAGCCTGCTTCAGATTTTGTGTCTCTCTCTCTCTCTCTCTCTCTCTCTCTCTCTCTCTGCCATCCCCCACCCCCCCATCCCCACTTATACTTTCTCTCTCTCTTTCAAAAATAAATTAAACAAAATTTTAAACGTAATAAAATTAGTAAATGATCCATTCTTCCAAAGATCACAAGCCAGTAAAGGGGCCTCTTCTCCCCAAAGCCACCAAGAAGATCACTCTTCCCCAGAATTCGGGAAAATATCATGCTCATATATGTGGTTCTCAAATCCACAGGCTAAAAGGATCAAAGAGAGGAGGGACTAGAGGGATGACCCAAATGGGAAGAATTTTGTTTGACCCCTACAGAGCAAATGGACAAGTGAGGAGACCAGACCCATAACCAGAGTTTTGGGGTGGCTCTCAGAGCTGTTTCCTGCCCACAGTCAGGGAAGTATAAAAATACAGGTGACCTCACAGAACACCTGGCAAACACCTGATGAGGCTAGACAGAGCTGAAAGGAGGGTGACAAATAAAAGGTGTTCTAAATAACAGACCTCACTGTCAACGGGTGCTGGCTGCAGAGGGTGCCCGAGGTGCCCTGGGCCTGCCACAGAGAGCTGTGCCAAACTGAGGAGAGAATGTATCCATTAATCCACAGGCACTCCATTAGAGCTCACTCATTCATCTCGTGTATCCTATTTACAAGGAAATCCAGGGATACATTGAAATGATGAGTAAGAACGAGAGAGAAAGTTTTTTTCTTACTCAGAGATTAAAACAAATATCTTTCTACAATGCCTTCTACCAGTTGGAAAGCAGGCTCTTTGGAGAGCTGCATCAACCCATCAAATCACTGAAAACAGAGAACAAAAGTCTCTTCTTGGAAGAAGTTACTACACGGTACCCTCACAGACTAAATTTAGAAGCAGGTGGTAATTTTTATTTTTATGCAAACGCATATGTTTCCGTGTGAATACATCAAATTAAGAAGGTTTCCTTTTTTCTATGCTTGCTGTCCCAGGGCACAAAGGATAACCTGGACGATGAGGTAGATAAAATAGCTCCCATTTCTAGTGGGTTTTTCCCTTGTGAGATTTCTTCCAGTCTGTACCAAGTTAACAGCATTTGACCTGCCTAAGGCACTCCCTGCTCTTTGAAATTATTTCTTCCTTTGACTCCCTTTTCCAGTGGCCACTCTTCTCACACTGTTTTCTACCCCTTTCTCATCTCCCCAACCTTTGAACACTGATACAAAACATGATCCTTGGACCGGCCTTCTCTAGCTACACTCTCTCCCCAGAAGATGGCGTCCAGCCTTGGCTTACACACCCTTGACGTGAAGACAATCCCTCCCAAATTTACGTCACCAGCACAAACATTTCCCTTGAACTCCACATTTAGATATTCAATTACCTACCCAACGGTGCAATTTGGATGTTTAGCAGTTATTTCAGTTGAAGATGCACAGAACTAAACTGTTCTTACCCCAACCCAGCTTCTCACATGGAGTTCTCCACCAATAAATGTCACCTCCATCCTTCCAGTTGTTAAGATCAAAAACTACAGAAGTTTTTCACTTCTCTTTCTTCTCACAACCCACATTCATTCCACAGGCCAACACCTCAGGCCAAAGTTTCAAAATACTATATCTAATTATTTCTCACCACCTCTGCTGAATCAACCTGGTCAAAGCCTGGATTATAACAGCAGCTTCCTGCCTACCTGTCCTTTTATCCTATAGAATGGTGTCAACACAGAAGCCACAGGCTCTCCACCATGTTTCTCAATATCCCCTTGACCACTACTTAAAAATTAGCTTGAAGGCAGGGGCGCCTGGGTGGCTCAGTCTGTTAAGCGTCTGACTTCGGCTCAGGTCATGATCTCACGGTTCATGGGTTTGAGCCCTGCATCATCCGGCTCTGTGCTGACAGCTCAGAGCCTGGAGCCTGCTTTGGATTCTGTGTCTCCCTCTCTCTCTCTGCCTTTCCCCCAACTCACACTCTGTCTCTCTCTCATTAATAAACATTAAAAAAATTTTTTTTAATTAGCTTGAAGGCTTTGCTATTATTCTTCAGGAAGGTAAGTCACGATGGCTCGCAACCTAACTCTTTTTGGGAACTACACCCCAAATGAACAAATTAATTAACTATCACAAGCATGGAATGCTGGAGTTGCACGGAACCTTAGGGATCAAGCTGTTCTAGCCTCTCATTGCACGGACAGACCGGGAAGTAAAGGCAAAAAGATCAGATGAGCTTGGCCCCGTTGGCGGTACAGCTAGGACTGAGGTTTACTGTGCTGGCCTTGTCACTTCTCCAGAGCCGGCAATCCAGGAATTTTTCAGAATATCTTGCAAATTGTAAATCACAGCCCCCTCCCCAATTAGCTGAGTTTTTTCTTGTTTGCTATATGTACTTAATGTACAGCCATTTGACGAGTTTGGTGATAAGTGTACATCCATGAAACTATCATCACAATCTATGCCATAAACATATTTATCGCTTCCAAAAACTTCCTCCTCCTTTTTTTTTTTTAATTTTTTTTTTTTGTTCAACGTTTATTTATTTTTGGGACAGAGAGAGACAGAGCATGAACGGGGGAGGGGCAGAGAGAGAGGGAGACACAGAATCGGAAACAGGCTCCAGGCTCTGAGCCATCAGCCCAGAGCCCGACGCGGGGCTCGAACTCACGGACCGCGAGATCGTGACCTGGCTGAAGTCGGACGCTTAACCGACTGCGCCACCCAGGCGCCCCAATCCTCCTCCTTCTTTATTATTACTATTTAGTGGTAGTAGCAGTATGTGTGTGCGTGATAAGAACATTTTACGTAACGTTTTTCCTCTTAGTGAATTTTTAACTACACAATGCATTGTTGACCACAGGTACTATGCTTTACTTCTATCTGCAGATCTCTAGAACTCATTCATCTCGCCTAACCGACACTTTGCGCCCTCCGAATCTATCTTCAGTTAACTTATAATTACAGAAGTTACATAGTTCGGCTTTAGGAAAGGATGCCGCGTGTAACTTCGGTTTTAAAATAAATACTAGAGTCAGTAACATGTTTTTCAGGACTTATAGTCTTGTTGAACTTTGAGATCTTTTGGGAAGTGAGCTCGTGTTGTTCTCACCAAACTCTGTGAAGCATTTTCATTGTCCGAAACAGGGCTCCACCCTCCCCTTCGCTGGCTGCAATAAACGGGAATGTCAACGTTGCCACGGTGGTTACTCTGTACTGGGAGTTCTGCAAAGGGAAACTTGGCTGGGTAAATGCTAAATGTTTCACTCCTGAGAGTCTATATTTGGAGAACCAGTTCACCCTGCTCATGTTGGTTTTTTTTTTTATAGTTATTTTTTTAACATTTCACCCCCATGGTTAATGCCTGGCTTAATTCTAAACTTGAATGCACATGAATGCTAGTATTTACATGGTTCGTATTCCAATATCTGAAAATGAATACATAGGATATTGACATGGTTATAGATTCAGATTATCAATGTCTTTGATTCACCTTTTTTTTTCTCTTTTAAAGTTTTCTCTTTTAAAGTTCCTAATCTACATTTACTCTGTTGAGTAAAAACTAGTTTTACTCAGTCCTTCATTTTGAGATACCTCTCAGAACTGTAAGATTTAATGATATATCTATATGTGATGCCATTTCATAGTGCCTAGTGCATAGTCACAGTTCAGTAAATGCTGTCATGTCATCATTGACGTCCATCTCCACTTTGTTCCCTCTCCAGTTTATTTCCGTTCATAGTGTGTCAACTCCTTGAAATTTCTGAACATCTAACTCTCGAAAAATTCTGTCTTGAATCATTTATCTTTACCTACAGGCTTGAGGACATCTCATATGTACGGTGTTTTTTTTTTTAATTTATTATTATACTCACTGTTGATTAGACCAATATTTTTCAAAATGTGGTCCTTGAATCACTGCATTTGAATCACCTGAAGCTGGATAAGGTAGGGATGGTTCTCAGATATCTGTATTTAAAGAAAGTATGCAGGAGATAGTTCTGGACACCAACTTTTAGGAACAGAGTTAGTCTTTTAATCCCTCCCATGTTTCATCGATGCCATCACTTTTGCCAATAATTTTTAAGATAGTGAAAGAGGGATTGATCTTACCTCATCCTTAAAGTAACCCATATTTGCAGAGTATAATTCTCTAGAACTTACTGATAGGAATGAAATACATATTATGATTATAAAGATTTAAATCTCCACAGGAGTAGGGGCACCTGGGTGGTTCAGTTGGTTAAGTATCCAACTCTTGATTTCGGTTCAAGTCACGATCCCATAGTTCAAGAGTTCAAGACCTGCGTCAGGCTATACGCTGATAGTGCAGAGCCTGCTTGAGATTCTCTCTCTCTTTCTCTGCCTCTCTCTCTCTCTCAAAAATAAATAAACATTTAAACAAAACTTTAGCTCCGGTCATGATCTCGCGGTTCGTGAGTTCGAGCCCCACATCGGGCTCACTACTGTCAGCCTGTCAGCACAGAGCCCACTCTAGATCCTCTCTTCCCCTCTCTCTGCCCCTCTACCACTTGTGCTCTCCCAAAAGTAACTAAGAAAGAAAGAAAGAAAGAAAGAAAGAAAGAAAGAAAGAAAGAAAGAGAAACTTGAAATCTCCAGAGGAGATAGAAGGACCTAGTGCAAATTGGTAGGTAATGAATGAATGATAATACAATGGATTCAAGCCTCCTCAGGTTTGAATCCTTTGGTACTTGAGGAGATGAACGAGTGAATGCATGCTTTGCCCTAAACTGTGACCTCCGAGTGACATCGTTCTGGGGAAATTGGCTATTTATTTCCCTGCTTTAATTAGAAGATGAGTCCAATGATGTGCTGTGGTATATGAGGTGAGTTGTTGCATATCGTTTCCAACTATAGACTCTACTAAAAAAAATCGATAAAAATGGGGAAGATAACCAGGATTTATCTGTGCAATAGGACTGTGGAGTAATGAGACTAGTTTTCTTGGATGACTTATGGAAATCAGAACTGATAATATAGACTCATACTTTGTGTTTCAAAAATATATCCACTACATGAATATAAAAGTCTTCCAAGTTACAGATGAGACTCTGGGACTAGATGGTAATGTACAAGGCAAGCACCAAACAAATAGGATGCTTTGAAATAAGTGCTGTATCTCTTGCAAGATGAGATATTTCTGTTATTGGCATACGCCAGATACCTTCATCATCAAGGTACCTGTTTATCTCTTTGCTGCCTGTACTGAAGTGAGTGGTATTAGGTAGGCATTGAAGTGAAGACCAGTGAAGCATTTTACTAAAACTATAATTGCAAAGCTAACTGGAGATTTCAAATGAAGAAGGAACAGCATGCACAATGATAGAAGAATGCCAGGGAATCACAGACATTTACATTTGGAAGGGACCTAGATAGATACTTTCCACTGCAACCTTCCACCCAGATCATTATATTCTGCTTTAAATATGTGAATACAGGGAAAATTCTATGTGTTTATCTAGTAAATATTTGTATCATATGCTAGCGACTCTGATTACAATAGCTCATTGGTTCAAAATACCACCTGTAATATTTTTTTGCCTCCTTGTATTTACTTTCCTAAATGTCAGACCTGGATTCTTGCCCCGCCTCTCAGATTTTAGTTTCTCCGTGATCTTCGAAAAGTTTGCTCTTAGAAATTTATTTGCTCTGTTAGTGCTCAGATACCTCCCAGTCACTAATCCAAATTCTTCTGCTGGCTGTAAAATAGCCTTTAGTTAGCATGTTACAATCATTAGTAGAAATAGAAAAATTAAATGTCCGAGAGGAAAAGCCATATTGTTTTAGAGGTGTGATTTTATTCATGCTAAGGGACTGAGAACTAACAGGGAGACCTTCAGCCAATTTCCCTCCTCTGCCATATTGGATCCCACTAGCAAGCTGATTTAGAAATGGTCTCTTGTGGGGCGCCTGGGTGGCTTGGTCAGTTAAGCGTCCGACTTCGGCTCAGGTCATGATCTCACGGTCCGTGAGTTCGAGCCCCGAGTTGGGCTCTGTGCTGACAGCTCAGAGCCTGGAGCCTGTTTCAGATTCTGTGTCTCCCTCTTTCTCTGCCCCTCCCCTGTTCATGCTCTGTCTTTCTCTGTCTCAAAAATAAATAAACGTTAAAAAAGAAAATTAAAAAAAAAAAAAGAAATGGTCTCTTGTACATGCTCCATGGGCCTACCCACCTCTAAAATATGAAAAGGTACTGACGAGAACTGAAGAGATACAGCTGTGGCCAACACTTCTTCACATTTTTTGAAACAATTTAAGTTTGATCAGGACGTAAAACAGATAACACTGTTTTTTGTTTTGTTTTTTTTTTTTAGGTTACCCAAGTCATAAGGAAGGAAGAGATCCCTTGTTACACCTGCTGTAAAGACCTTAGTGCCGCCATTTTAGTAGAGTGATAACCACTCTTCCTCAGTTCCGCAGGACAGATGTAAAGATGCATCTGGAGCCTGATGGCTCAGCAAATATACTAAGGCGGGATGAAAAAAGAGTGCTGCACAATTGCTGTTTTGTGTCCTCTCAGAAATTAAATAATGGAATTCTGACCACCCGGGTTATAAAACTGCTGTCTCATCAAGTTAAAACCTTAATCATATTACGTTGAGAAAATAATCATTTTTGTACTAAAGACGCTTCTATTCCAAGACAAAATTTGCCAAAATAAACAATTACATTGGTGGCATTGTTATAATAGCCATTTCTAAACTCATATTGTTGAATGGGACCCTTACACCTACTTGAGTTACATAGTTCTGTGCTTGGTTGTTCAATAAAATGAATGAATGCCTGAATCTCCAAAAAGAAACCTGATAAAAATGTTTTTTTTTCTCTATTTACTTATTCCTTGTTTACATTTTAACCAATGGGACAAGCAGTTTATCTTCTGCTACCAGGTTACAGTAGGATGCTCACTGCAGACTTCAAAAGAAGACTGGTTTGACCTGGAGGAATAGAAGGCTTTGGGTCAACGTGGGTGAATAGAATGATTAGGCGGTGTGCAGAGGGGACATCAACTTCATCGTCACTCTTTGTAGCTGTGTTTAAGTTCGGGGGGTAGGAGGTGATAGAGCAAGAAAATAAAGAGTTGAAAGGAAGGGATGAGAGGATCAGCCTAGAACGGAACCCTGAGTAGAGAGAGAACCAGCGGTAATAGAAGTACTGACATGATTTGACTCATGGTGCTCATAATTCCAGTGCTCACCCCTGCAGACCACATGCTCTGCTTTCTACCCACCTCCCTCCCTGGAGAAATACCCAGCAAAGGCATAATTCAAAGTTTTAGCTGCTTTCCTAAAGCTTTTTGCTAAGTAAACTAGAACCTTCCTGGGATGTCAGCTGACCCAGTGATCTCTGTGGTCTCTGAAAAGCGGATCCACCATTACTTGGCTCCAACCCTACCTCTTCCCATTTCGACAAGCCAGGCCCTCCTGAGTATGTGCAAAATCTGCCGGTCACTCTAGAGCAGCTCTTCATTAGGATGTCACCCCAGGAGACTGTGCCAGCCCACCTGAGGGGCCACTTGAGCACTTCTATATGAATAAATCTCTCTACCGACTCATAAAAAGTAGCCAAAGGAGGAACTGGCCCTGCCTTAAGACGCTTTTGGCAGCTGAAGATCCAATCCAACATAGCCTGAAGAGAACTGCACCGTAGCATGCCGACAGATGCAATCCGCCATGTACTGTGGAGTTGAAATAAGGGTGTCAGATGTGATGAGAAATCACAGACCAAAGTTGGAAACAATAAACGTATTTATAATAGTTTGTCAAAGAAGTTGTGGCATAGCCACATAATAGAATACTATGCAACCACAAAAATGATGACCAAGACAAGTAACTATGGGTAGGAAACTACACCCGTGCCATATAAAGTGAAATTTAGATTTCCATGAAGTGCATATTGCACGTTAAAAATCTTGGCTCAAGAAATAATATCCGTATTCGTGGGGAAATATGCACAATGAAATATCAATGGTGGTTATTTCTAGGCATGGGTTATTTTCGTCTTTATGGTTTTCTGCAGTTTCTGAATTATACCGCGATCTTTATATCCTTGATTATAAAATGGGAAACCAGTAAAGTTGCTTTGAAATAATTATAGTGGGGGAATTCATGACAGATGGCCTCGTGGATGCGGAAGCCATATTGTACCAAGTCCTATGATGCTTTTTGAAAGAATTGGCGGCTGTAGATCGGAAGAAAAGAAAACGAAAAATGGTGTCAATGGGAAGACTAGGATGAGATGAGAAAAGAAAGTCGAGTGGAATGTAAAGCAGGGAAAGTTGAGTGTTTGAACAGTAGCAGAAAGAACTGCAAAGGAAGACCCTCGCTTTTCACCCTTCCGAGCTTCTGCACCTGCTGTTGCCTCCACCTGGAAAGCCTTCACCCCTGATGAAGTCATCTTTCAGGATCCAGCTCAAGTAACTCTTCCTCTTCCAAGTTTCCTTTGCCTCAGGCTCTGGTTTTGGCCTCCAGTGTGGCCCATAAACAGGCCTGAACTATCACACAGAATGCGGTGTATTTCATTAATTAATTTTTAATTTGCTTAAGCCATTATGTCAACAGCAAGCTCCATGAGGGCAAGAGACTTATGTATCTTAAACACGGTCTCGTCATAGAACAAATGTACGATACGTGCTTTGTAGTCTTGACCCAAGTCGACTTGAATCGAAACAGTTTTGGTGAAAGATTAGTTGACAAAGAGCCTCAAAAATAAGGCTGAAGAGTTAGGTTTATTTAATGCATAATATAGAAATGTGAAGCATGCATCTCTTTGGGATATTAGGATGCTTTTCCTAGAAGCTGGATGAAACGAAAGCATTCCTGTTCTTCCAACCGTGTTCACCAGAGATCAAGAGCTGGCCGCTCTGGGAAGACTGTTGATGGACAATGTGAGTAGCCGCCAAACTTTCCCATTTAATAATCTGCTAAAGAGTGAACTCATTTTATGTAGTACAAGTTGCAGATCCCTGATAAAGACAGAACAGTGGGTTGATGACCAATGTTAAAGCCTTTTCAACAAGCCACTTGGATATCATACAACTTCACAACTCCAATCTTCTTCCCCAAAGCCTCAAAGATGATATATGTAGCATTATTACGATGTCACAGTCACTGTCTTAATTTTCCTGATAATATAAGTCTTACCCATTTTTAGAACAGAAGGCAAACAAGGATGATCATACATTGATGGTGACCTAATGAACAAGATGTTTTTAAAATGGTAAATATGGTTCCCTCGGACCAACTAGTATTATGTAATTTTTTTTAACGTTTATTTATTTTTGAAAGAGACAGAGCATGAGCAGAGGAGGGACAGAGAGAGACAGAAAGAGACAGAATCCAAAGCAGGCTCCAGGCTCTGACCTGTCAGCCCAGAGCCCCATGCGGGGCTTGAACCCACAGACTGCGAGATCATGATCTGAGCGGAAGTCAGACGCTCAATCGACTGAGCCACCCAGGTGCCCCTATTATGTAATGTTTTATCAAGTTTTTAGATTATTCTGTCAAAGAGACTTTTATGAAAAAGTATTTCATTAAGGCTTTTAGTCTTTAAAGATTATAAATATCACTTAGTTCTATTCAAGGGAAAATAGTTCTAACTATAATCCCTCCCAAAGGGATGGTTTTGTTTGAACTGGACTATTTTCACATAGGGCTTACCAAAGTTGATAAACTTCAGAGTTAACTCAGTCCCTTGTTCCTTTAATGGTGCATCTTTAATTCCTCTAGTGTTTTGTGGCACATATTTTGCTAACAGAAAAATGTACTAGTTCAATTATTTCATATGCAAGTGAGTTTTCATACTGTTTTGTCTACATTCCGGGGCCATTTTTCAATGCAGGTATATAGTTCATGGACATCGTGAGCCATCCAACGACAATGACAACTGTGTGAGATCTGCAAAAAATGTCTCAAAAATTCCTCTTCGGGGAAAAAAATGCAACTGTTTCTTGAACATTGTGTCCATTCTTAGGAACGGTGACCTAGATATCAACATCCTAAGCAAAGGCAGATTTACTGTGACGGGCTCATGTCCAGCATTCAGATCGAAGACGTGAAGCAAAGAACCGTTTAGTGAGTGTTTTTAAGTAATTGAAATACAGTTAAGTGTGCTTTTTCTATACCAGGGGATTGTTTTGCATTCACTGGCAGAGAAAGGGAAATGTAGCTGAAAGACGTCATCAGTATACATCTGGCACCAGTTTGTGCTGTGAGTAGAACACATCTCAGTAGTGACTTCCCTTGTGGTAGTACCTGCTCAAAGGATGTAGCAGACAGATACAATCAGTATTTATTGGGATGAATTTTAACTGATAAATACATACATACATACATACATACCATTCTTGTCTTGAATTTCTCTCCTAAAGATTGAACTAAAGCAAGAACTTGTTTTCTTTGGCATCTTTATAACCATTTTACCTATTCAAGCCCGTTCAATAATGGCACAGACGTCAATGGGCCCTGAGTATCTATGATACACAAGTCTACCGCCCCCTATGGTTTACTTCCTGCCTTTCTCCTGGGGCTTTCAATGCAGCTAATCCTGTCTCCATTCCCTAGAAAGGCCTCCTCTCGCCAGATGAGGAAGTTGAGGCTAATAGACCGAGCCATAGGATTTTAGAGGCAAAAATAGGGTGCCAACTGAGATTTATTTTTATTCCCTGCTCTGGAAGTGAATGCATTTAATCCTGTTAGATTTGTCTATTTTCTTGAGACAGAAAGGGTGAAGAGGAGAAAACGGTAAGCCATCCTGAATATGGAAGGAGGAAGCTTCTTCTCTTCCCCATCCAGCGTGTGTTTGCCCGAAGGCAGCTGCCACTGTGGAGCAACCAAGTCAGCAGAGGCTGGAGCTGGGGCGGAGCACAGAGATGAGAGTCCAGAACCTAGCTTTCATTTTTGCACAAGGCAAGTCTTTCAAATCATCAGGTGGAGAGCTCCTCCTCGGAGCCTCAAATCCATGCCACATGAGAACAATACAAATCAGGGAGGAGTGGATATGGTTTTAGCAGAGTCCATTTCCAGCAAGAGACTGAATATGTTAATGGATAACCATGACAGCTGAAATATCAAATCGCACATGCCTCATGCCTGCTCTGGAGGGTATCTCACCAGCATTCGGTTAAGGCTGTGACCCCTGACAGCACTACGAGCCAGAAGTTAAGGGAGAGAGAGAGAGAGACAAAGAAAGAGAGAGAGAGACTACCAAATGTCTATTTATAGAAGTTAGAGAATGAAAGCTGGTGGATTCATGGAAGAAGCTCTTCTAAGATCCAAGGGCTAATTTTAAAAATTAATACTTTTTAAAAGCTTTATGGAGATATAACTGTCATAAATGTAAAACCACATACGATACACTGAGAGATAGAGATATATAGATCACACAATTTGATACGTTTGACATCAGCGTTACCACCATCTGGATAATAAACATACCCATTGTTCTTGTGTCCCTGCATGGCCCTTGGATATATTATGGATATATTATTTTATTTCTCTTGGATAGACGCCAAACGGAATTATAGTATGTTACGTGGTATGCGTATGTTTTTGTTTTCAGAAACTGCCAAACTGTTTTCCAAAGTGGCTTTTCTCACTTTACATTCCCACCAGCAGTGCTGAGAATTCCAGGTGCTCTGGGTTCTCACCAACATTTAGTATGGTTAGTTTTTTTTTTACCGTTAGCTGTTCTGACAGGTGTGTAGTGATATCTCATAGTAGCTTTGAAGCATCCTCCAAATGACTGGTGATACTGAGCCTCTTTTCCTGTGCTCATTTGTCACATGTAGAACTTATTTAGTGGACTGTCTGGTCAAGTCTTTTGCCCACGTTTTAATTGGGTTTTTTCCTTCTTTACTATTGAGTTTTGAGAGACCTTTATATGTTCTCGGTATATGCTCTTTATATATTTTGGAAACAAGCCCCCTGCCATTTTTTTTTTTTTTTTGAAGAAACTCACAAACTGATTTGAACAAGCATATGGAAATGCAACATATACCCAGAAAAGCCAAACAGCTTTGAAATGAAGAACAACGAAGCTGGAGGATCAGTCAATGGACGCTACATGACTTCACGCTACCTGATTTCAAGACTTATTATAAAGCTATAGGAACCGAGCAAGTGTGGTGTAAAAGCAGACAAACAGACCCAAAAAACAAAATTCAGAGGCCAGAAATAGAACCATACACGTACACAACCAATCGCTGACAAAGGTACAAAGCCGACCCAATGGAAAAAGGATTGTCTTTTCAACAAAGGGTGCTGGGTCTACCGGACATGCGTATGCAACAATATTAACTTCAATCCACATCTCGAACTACATACGCAAATAACCAGAAAATGGATCACAGACCTAAACATAAAACCTAAAACCGGCACTTGGCTACGTAATTTGTGGGCCCAGTGCAAAATGAAAACACACGGGCCCCCCTGTTCAAAATTGCTGAGAATTTCAAGATGGTAACATCAAGGCATGAAACCAAGGGACCCTGGGACCCTTGGGACCCTGGGACCCTGTGTGGCTGCATAAGTTGTGTTCCATGAAACCAACTGGGCCTAAGAATTATAAAACATCTAGACAGAAACACAAGACAGAACCTTCCTTACCTTGGGTTATGCCGAGATTTCTTCAATTCAAAACCAAAAGAACAAATTGATAAAATGAACATCATCAAAATTAAAAACCTGTGCTCTCAAAAGATTGTTAAGCAAATGAAAAGACAAGCCACCGACTGGGAAATAATATTTACCAAAAATAATAATAAAGTTTAACACTAATTAAGTGCCAGATCCTGTTCTAAGAATTACACACAAGTTTATAGAGAGAGATACATGAACACTTCATAAAGTAGATATGGTTTTTATCCTCATTTCATACATGAGAGACACAAGAGTTTAAAAATCCAGCTTAATGATATAAAACTAAACCAAGGAGCCAAAATTGGAGCCCAGGCATTCTGACTTTTCAGCCCACGCTCTTTGTATCTCCTAGGGTAAAAACAAATGATACCTGTTTCTTCCCAAAATCAGCTACTTCTTATTTCAACAGACTACCTTTCAAAATTCCTGACGTAGGCATTTTTTTTGGCCACATCTGCTAGGCTATGTTCAATACATAATGTCCCCTTCTTATAACAAGCCTTTTCCAAGGCTGGGCGAATCGAAAGGTTATCAGTGTTTCCGGGACCGGTATTAGCTGTCCAAGGGTAGCAGAAGTAAGTCTGTAACAGTCAGTGCCACATAAAGCAGCCTTGAGCCTGAACTGCCACACCGCCCAGTTTACTCTTTTGGAGCAAGGGACGGTCCTGCAGCAGAGGACGTACGGGTTCCTCGTGCCCGGAAAAAAATGTAGGTGCCTCCTTCAGTGACCATTTCCATCCTCAGAGGCAGCAAGGCATGGGAACGCTCGTGTTTATCTGTGTGTCTGAGCCCACCCACTGCTTCACCGCAAGCCATAGGGAAAGAAGTATCAAGTCCTAAAAAGGCATTTGGACTGAATAGCACAATATGCTCGGATACCCTGGCTTCGTGTAAACACAGGGCGATTGTGAATTCTAAGAGCCTGGGGGTTGCAGTTCAGCAAGGGTCTGATTAGCATCTAGAAAGCATCCCAAGAAAGGGCTGCAGAACTCTTTGTCTGAAGGAAGGGTGTGCACATGACTCTGGTCACCAGGGCTCCCCAGCAATTTTCCTCGGACTATTTCATTCCGGGATCCCTCAGAGGAACATTTTGGGAGCCTGTAGCACTTCCGTGGCAAAGGGCTCTTGGCTGGCCCGTCTTATTTTCGCAAGGGCAAGGGAAGCATTTTGATGTAAGAGTCGTGGGAAACAGAGTTTCCTTCTCCACACGGTAGAAATAATGCAGCTTGCAAAGTTCTCCCCAAATCCCGTAATTGCTGAGTAAACCCTGGTTTGAACTACCAGTGACGGGAGTCTTTTATGACTTCAGCTTTGACGTCATGCCAGTGATGGTGTCTAAGAATCAAAAACATACATTGCTTCGCTCCTAGGACGGTCAGGTTTTGTAGGCCAAAAAACACAGGATTGGATTCTTTTTTTTTTTTTTCATTGGCAAATGCTTTCCCAGCCTTTAATTGTTTAATATCTTCCAACCTTCAAAAACGAGGAACATGGGGTGCCTGGGTGGCGCAGTCGGTTAAGCGTCCGACTTCAGCCAGGTCACGATCTCGCGGTCCGTGAGTTCGAGCCCCGCGTCGGGCTCTGGGCTGATGGCTCGGAACCTGGAGCCTGTTTCAGATTCTGTGTCTCCCTCTCTCTCTCTGCCCCTCCCCCGTTCATGCTCTGTCTCTCTCTGTCCCAAAAATAAATAAACGTTGAAAAAAAAATTTAAAAAAAAAACGAGGAACATAATAACTGCTTATGCCTATTCTGCTGGCAGGATTCGGGGGATCCCATTTTTCCTGGGTGTTCTTGATCATGTGGCCAGGGTACATTCCTTTGAACTTAGCCTCCAAGGTAACCCCGGCTATTCTGACATGAAGCCAGTAACACACAGCTACTCCAACAAAACCTGAAACTCTGGCACTTGTTTGGCACTTGTCACACCCAGGGTATGGCTCCCTGAGATTTAGCAAAGTCCGGAGAGATGGATATGCTTGTTTCTTCGCGTCACAGATTAAAAACTTAAGCTTTAATCAACTTATGATCTGTAAAGTTTTGAAATGAGGGTGCTCTGGGTATATTAACATAGTTTACCTTTGCCAGAAAAAAAAAATCTGAGGTTTTAAATTTTCGAGCAGCTGGTAAATTCTAACAAACGGAGGATCCGGGGTGGCTCAGTCGGTTGAGCATCCGACTTCGGCTCAGGTCGTGGTCTCACAGTTTGTGAGTTCGAACCCCCGCAATAGGCTCTGTGCTGACAGCTCGGAGCCTGGAGCCTGCTTCGGATTCTGTCTCCCTCTCTCTCTGCCCCTCCCCTGATAGTGCTGTATCTCTCCCTCTCTCTCTCTCTCTCTCTCTCTCTCTCTCTCTCTCTCTTCCTCCTTCTCTCTCTCTCTTAAATAAACATTAAAAAATTAAAAAAAAACTCTAACAAAGAAAAAAATATCAGTGGAACAAAAGCATTCATACATAATATCCCCTTACTATTATCATCTGTGCTGATATCACAAACTCCCACATAGTAGCTAACGCCCACTGTGCTTCTTTGCCCACCTTCCTGTCTAAAATGACAATATTCTCTGTGTTTATTTACTTTAAGAATATGTAAAACTATGCCTGTATTTAGAAGAAAGTCTTCTTTGGGGTTTTACAGTTCTTCTCTTGGCAAGTCTGTCTGTGGACCATCTAGGTAGGTATGCACATAAGTGAATGAGAATGTCCCTCGTTTTGACATAATTCTTAGAGGCAGTCATGTATAAGGATCATGGGAGAGGAGGGCTGTTGCATCTTCCTGTGAAACCAGCATTAAATACTTACTCCTCATTTCATCAGGAAAAAGGAATGTGCTCTGGGGAAATAGTCATGCAATAGTTATAAAATACCCACGCGGCTAAACAAAATACCTACCTGCCTGATGCAGGTATTACAGTGCTGGGAGGGAGGGAAAGCTTCCTTGCAGAGGGTGGACAGGAAGAGGTAAGGTCCATAGCTCTTTCTCCTGACGATCTGTAAAAATGAAGGCACCAATCTATATCATGCACGCAAACGAAAATTCTTGAGCTGACCCATCTTCTAGCGTGTCTAAAGGCGGGCGGGGGGGGGGGGGTGTGCAAGCTGAAGACACTCAAAATTTATAACCCCATCGACCAGAGACTCTTTGAGCTCATGTCTTAACCGAAGGGCTCAATTTTGCCTTGATGCACACACACCAGGTCCTATCAAAGTTCATTGTGCAATTCTATTTAAACCTTTAAAGGACAGCTTTTCTATCAGACATCACAGAAACGTCCTTAATTAACAGACTTTTCTGCAGGGTGTGGTCCAAGCAGGATTCCAGGGACTAGAAAGTGTGAATTTTAACGCTTTGCTGCAAAAGGAGGACACTTTGGACATTCTTAGCATCTTATTTAAAGCGGGGTACTTAGACTAACACGTGGGGCTGTGTGTTAATGGCCTACATTAAGTTCCAGGTATGAATTTTACATAAAACGGATTAATATTATATGTCATGGTGGAATTTTAAATACTCCGTGCCCATGCATTTTTAATATTTACGTGCCCTAATTTAATGCTCTCAGGCATTTGGATTTCTTGAGCCCACTTGTGCATCTAGACGGGTAAAAGAAAAACCTTCGGACGCTTTTTGTTTTCTTTGCATGTCCCTTCACCAAAAATCTGCGTTCGGCACTCTTTCCCTTTGTGTGTGTGCGCGCGTGTGTGTGTGTGTGTGTGTGTGTGTGGTTTTCCTTTTTCTTGCTAAGCTTTAACCTTTTAAAAAAGGAAAACGGAAAGGCTGCACATTCCACTCCATTCCATCATGATGGTTTCGGCGATTGTCAAAAGGCGAATAGTGAGCCTGAGAGGGAAAATACAGAGGAGAACGATCGTGCCTTCTCGAACGGCGTCCTTCTCAAGGCACTGGAATCCCCGGGCTGGAGTGCTGGGTGGCGGAGGGTCCCCGGTCGCCGCGCTGCTGCGAGGGGTGGCAGGAGATCCGCTGGCAGGGCCCGGCGCCCCCTCCCCAGCAGCCCAGGCCGGGGGAGAGTGAATTCCAGCCGCACATTCCCGCAGTTCTTCCCGGGAACTTCTCCCTCTCTTTTCCCCTCCCTAGGGCGCACACCAGCCTGGCCCGACTCCCACTCAGCTCTCTTTTCTCAGAACCCCGACCCACGGCGTTGACGGAATGGAGTGCCCTTCCCATTGGCCCGAGCGTCGTTCCCTGAGGTGGCACCGTCCGCCCGATTGGTTGGCCACTCCCGACCCCCCGCCCACCCGTCCGCCCGGGTTGCCCGGCTCCCCGCCCTCCCCCACCCTCCCCCCACCGTCCCCTACCCTCCCTCCAGCGCCGCCCGGAGCCTCCGCCCTCGCCGCCTCGCTCCGCGCACCCGCCCGCGCGCCCAGCCCCGCTCCGCTCGGCTCGCGCGGCGACCCCGCCAGCGCGCTGGCCCCGCCCCCGGGGCGCGCGGCTCTATAAATGCAGCTGCGCGGCCGGCGGGGCGAGAGCGTAGAGGAGGCGCGCTAGTGAGTCGGTGGGGCGGTGGGGACGCCTCCGGGCAGGGGAGCGCGGCGGCGGCGGCGGCGGCGGCCGGGCTGTAGTCGGAGCTCCGAAGGGGGCGACTGGGGAAGCCGGTGGGCTGCTTTCTCTCCGGTGCTCTCGATTTTTCTTGCCTTTTGGTCCCGGCCGAGTGTGTCGCCCACTGAGCGGAGATTCCCGGAGCGACCCTCCCGTCAATTCTTGGGCGCGGGATCGCCGGGAGCCTCGCGGTGCCCCGAGCGCGGACCGAGCGCGCCGGGCGCGAAGGCAAGGGGAGCGGAGCCGGCCGCGGGCGGGGGCCCGGAGCTTGCCTGCGTCCCTCGCTCGCCCCAGCGGGTGGGCTCGCGCAGGGCGCAGGGCGCGCGCGATGAAGGCGGTGAGCCCCGTGCGCCCCTCGGGCCGCAAGGCGCCGTCGGGCTGCGGCGGAGGGGAGCTGGCCCTGCGCTGCCTGGCCGAGCACGGCCACAGCCTGGGTGGCTCGGCGGCCGCGGCGGCCGCGGCCGCGGCAGCGCGCTGCAAGGCGGCGGAGGCGGCGGCCGACGAGCCGGCGCTGTGCCTGCAGTGCGATATGAACGACTGCTACAGCCGCCTGCGGAGGCTGGTGCCCACCATCCCGCCCAACAAGAAAGTCAGCAAAGTGGAGATCCTGCAGCACGTTATCGACTACATCCTGGACCTGCAGCTGGCGCTGGAGACGCACCCGGCTCTGCTGAGGCAGCCGCCGCCGCCCGCGCCACCGCACCACCCAGCCGGGACCTGTCCGGCCGCGCCGCCGCGGACCCCGCTCACGGCGCTCAACACGGACCCGGTGAGAGGCCGGCGGCCGCGGGAGGGCGGTGGCGGGGTGGCCGGCGGCGGGCGCTCCCCTTCCTCGGGGCAGGGGCGGCGGGGAATGACAGCAACACCCCCCCCCCCCCCGCACCCACTCTTTCTCCGGGCGCCCGGGGCCGCCGGCCGCGGGCTCCGCGCGGCGAGCGCGGGTCCGGGTGGACGCGCGCGGGGCGGGACTGGGGCTGTGCGCCTCTCGGGCTGTCAAGTCCAGCCTGCGCCCGGGGTGGGGTGGGGTGGGGTGGGGGAGCCCCCCGCGGCTGCTGGCTGGGGTGGGGGTGGGGGTGGGTGCCAGCCTGGCTTCCGAGAACGAGTCCGGGACCGCGCCGAGGGCGACGTTTGCGCCGGCTAACCTTTCCCTTGGTGTTCCGTTGCTGTTCCAGGCCGGCGCGGTGAACAAGCAGGGCGACAGCATTCTGTGCCGCTGAGCCGCGCTGTCCAGGTGAGCGCGCGTGTCCCTCCTCCGGGGGCCGGTCCCCAGAGACGCCCGTCCCCGGGGGCTGCGGGTGCCAGGCACCGCAGTGTTCTTCGCCCCTAACATTTGTGAGGGCGAACTCCCAGTGAGGCGGACACCCCCTCTCCGTGCAAGCGTACTTCGCTTTAGTAATTGGGGTTCACTCTAAATGGAGACGGATCAGCTCCTGTCCCCCCCCCCCCGTCCCCGCCACCCCCGTGCCTCACCGGTGACCGGAGGGCAACTGCCCTCCTTCCCGCCGAGGGAGGGCACCCTCGTGAGCATGGAGACTGTCCGATGTGCACCCACCCCCGCGCTGTCTGACACCCACAAAGTGGGATGCGGGCCGGACCTGCGAGCGGATCCCCGATCCGGGATTCCTGGGGCGGGGCGGGGCGGGGAGATGATGGGGGCAGCAGCTGCCTGCCGGTCGCCTGGCCGGCCGCGGGCTGCGGCTGTTGTCTGACCCGGTGGTTTGTTTTGGGTTGTTGATCAAGCGTGTCTTGAGTTTGGTCGGTGGCGCCCGTTAGTCTGCAGCGGGAAGGTTCACACACCCCCTTATTCATTCCTCTTCCACAGGTGTGCGGCCGCCTGCGCCCGAGCCAGGAGCACTAGAGAGGGAGGGGGAAAGAGCAGAAGTTAGAGAAAAAGCCAGCCGAGGAAAGGAAAGGAAAGGAAAGAAAAAAAAAAAATCAGCAAATCCTAGAAACGTTACATTTGTCATTCCAAGAGCGGGGGGAAGAAAGATAAAACTTTCATCGTTTTTTTTTCTTGGTTTTTTTTTTTTTTTTTTTGCACGTTCATAAACATTCTACATATGTACTCTCTTTTGTCTCTTCATTTATAACCGCTGTGAAATGTACATTTCTGTGTTTTGGAGGTGCAGTTAAACTTCTAAGCTTAAGTGTGACAGAACTGATAAATTAGAAGATCAAGAGAAAATCAACTTTAGAAGCCTACTTTGTGACCAAGGAGCTCAATTTTTGTTTTGAAGCTTTACTAATATAACAGAGCATTGTAGATATTTTTTTTTGACATCTATTGTTTAAAATAGATGATTATAATGGGGGGGCAGGGAACTTTCTTTTCCCTGCAAGAATGTTACATATTGTATAGATATCTGAGTGACATTTCATACCATGTATATATAGAGATGTTCTATAAGTGTGAGAAAGTATATGCTTTAATAGACTACTGTAATTATAAGATATTTTTAATTAAATATTTTTTGTAAATATTATGTGTGTGTTTTTTTAAATCTATGGGATTATTTCTTTTGGAAAATTATTTTTCAGCTCCATTGCAGAGCTCCTGATATCTTGAATGTCTTTACTGTTTGGCCTAGCATTTAATTTGTTTCTGTTTGATCCAGTGTCGTGTGGACTTGGAAGTAATAGTTAGTGGTCCAGCATGACTGCATGAGATGTTTAATCACAAAATAAACTTGTTCTGAGTCCATTCAAATGTGTTTTCTTTAACCTAGATTGAAACCGTTGTATTTGAAACATACCTGTTGGAAATCTACTTTATCGGTTTTTTAAGTACAGGGTTCGATAGTGTAATATGTAAAGAGTTAAGTGTTTGCTTTTCAACCGAGGTCAAAATGGATTCTGAATGGTTTTGCATAGGGAATGGGGAAATGCTTGGATCCTTAAGGAGTTTATGAAATCTACTGTTTTATGAAAGTGAAGAAAAATGCTTATCATTCTTCATTTTACACTAAAGCTTAATGTCACTGCGTTTCATGTCTGTACAGATTATTTAAGTCCTAGAAATGAAAAATGTTCTCTGCTTGCTACCAAAGGACAGACTCTTGGAAATGAACATTTTCTGCTCTCCTTCCTCCAAAGAATATTAATAGGCAACAGTGGGAGAAAAAAAACAAGGCATAATGGCAAATCCTTCAAGCAGGGATAAAAGTCGATCTTCAAACATTAACTTAAGTAGACCAAAAAATTCTGATGACCGCATCTAGATTATTTTTTTATAAAAATGATTTTCACT
Organism: Prionailurus bengalensis; assembly: GCF_016509475.1. NCBI lineage: Eukaryota > Metazoa > Chordata > Mammalia > Carnivora > Felidae > Prionailurus > Prionailurus bengalensis. The sequence goes on along the minus strand of NC_057349.1, from coordinate 9,826,193 downwards.
ATAGCTATGTTAGTTAACTGCTAAACTACTGTCCAACCTCTTGTGATGTGTAACTTTTACATGTGAATATTAAAGTAGGTTTATCTGTCTTGTGCTGTGATTTCTGGTCTCGTTTCTGCAAAACCCTTTACTTATTTTTTAAGACTTTCTTTTCTCTTTAACAAAGTGTTTTCTGGGTTGTGTAGGGCTATCAGGGTTTGTGAACATTGTGCATTTAGCGTGATCAGTACTTTGCACACCAGTGAGATGGAATTTTTAGAGTGAGAGAGAATTAAGTAGGATTTAATTGGGTGCTTTGTAAATAGTTAGTCAACGGTGTGTGTAATGTGGTCTGTTTGCTTTTTTAAAAAGAAAGGATTTGTTTCAGATTATACAAGAATAAAAGTATTACAGACCCAAGGGACTTTTTCTGGGGTCAAAGTCAAATATTTATATGAATATGAAATATCATGGTCCCTAGTAGTCAGTTGAAGAGGCAACCGTCAGCATAAATGAACAAAGTTAATGCCAGTACATTCAGATACATTGAAAGGCTTAAAAATCTGTCCTGTCCACAGCACGTTACCCCCCAGCTTTGACATTTCACTGCTCTTCGGTATTTTTAGAATTTGATGTATTTGGTGTTGAGCCTTATAAAGTCAAAGGACTGCTTGTTTAGATGAGGTTTATTTTTATTTTTGATATTATTCATTCTTGTCGCACACCAAGAGGAAAACAAAAACACTGCTGGAATTCCAAATCTGAAGAATTCGAAGGATTGTGTTCTTTGTTATTAAATAAAGGGGACAATCCGTCCTTTTTCCTTAGCCATTTAATTCCAGGAGGAAGCAAGTCGCATGAGCACTGCTGGTTGGAGTTAAGCATCTGCCGGGCCTGACTGCTGAACCCTACTTAAGCCGTTAGGCACAGTTTAAATTTATAGCGGGCGATTACTAACCTTAAATGGTTAAGTATTTTTGTGTTTGAGGATAGGTGTTGCTTCTTAGTTTATGTTTGGGGCATGAAAAAACCACTGAAAGGGAAGAAAAGCGTTAGGCACGTTACATTTTACACACTTGGCATTTTCACCTTGGCCACTTGCATAGTTTGGCTATCTCTAACGACACTGTCATTTTGTTTTAATTACATGGACATGTATAAGATATTACATGCTATTGTATTGGCTGTGACCTAACCAACCAACCAGACAACAAAAACATTTTGAGTCATTTGTCTAGTCCTAAGTATTCAGATATTTGGCTTTACAAATGAAAATATCCTGCCTTCTTAGTTCATCTACTTTTCATTGTACAGGGACTAGCAAAGCGTAAGAAGCATTTAAAATTTTGAAAAGAATGAAAAAGTATCCCACAGTGGGATGTCATTTCTGATCCGGCCATAAAGTCCTGAACATCTCTGATACCTCAAAAAGGAAGGGGGGGGGGAACCCTTTTCACTCTAAGGACTTCTATACTTCGAAACTGTATAAATCTTACGTTTATTGTCAAGCTTTAACTGAATTTTCAGAACTTTAAAAAATTTTGACCCCCTTCCCATAATCTATTGTATTAAATGCCTCCTATAAAAATAAATCTTCTCTGAGTAAAGGGGTCTGAAGTTTGTGGTTTTTAATTGACTTCTATGGAGTTATGCAATTTTTCATTATCAAGAATGGGTCTCTTGATGGATCACCTCAATTATTCACAGTGTTTCTTACCCTGTGATGAAAAATGTGGCTTAAAAATGGTGATATGAACGGAAAGAAAATCTAGTTTGAATGCTAGGGGAAAGCTTGTCTGTTCTTTGGCGTCTGCTAGAATAAGAAGCAATAATCCTAAACAAGACAGCAGTAGGATGTCCAGGGAAACTAGACCTACCCCCCCCCCCCCCCCCCCCCCGCCACACACACACACATACACAGAAGGTAAATAATGTAGACAGAAAGAAATTATTCACAGTAGTACAGAGCCAAGTAAAACTCGTTCCCTTTCTAGCTGGTGCACTTTAATTACATATATGTTAATCAGCACAGATAGCCCGGGGGTCTCAACAGGGCCAACCACCAAACCCTCCAGTATCCTAAGGAAGGAAAACCTCCCCTTTCCTGCTTTGCGAATCCAGGAAATTAATTTACACACCTCAGAGTTCATCTTAACAAGGCTGCCCTCAGTAGGTCTCCTTCAGACCCAGATGATTTCTTTCAATTACAACCCATGATGTTTTGCTACAATATTAATTATATTAATTAGAACCGTTGCCCAAAAGGTTTTAGGATTGTAATTGTACCCAGTTCTACCTTGAGCATTGATCCAATCAGTACTTTAAAAGATAAAGAAAACTCTGACAAACGGGAATTGGTTCAAGGGAGACAACGTTCCGTCATATCTACTTCGTTGAAAATGCTCTCAAATTTTCAACGAATTTTTTAAGCGTGCTTTGTGTTCAAGTGCCTCCTTTACATTGATTCCTATCCTGGCCGGCTCTAAAAACTTTTGCCTCGGTGCTGAAACTCAGGTCTGAGCCATTTTGCCTGAGGTTTTCTACACTCACGTGAGCCACTTAACTCACCAGTGGCCTGCTGGAGGTAGTTCCATCATTCATAAGTGTCCACAGTAAATTCGCACACGGGATATGAAAAAGGGGCCGTAAAAATTGACGTTAATTTGAAAAGCCCCTCTGAGTCCATAAAAGTAAACACACCGTTTCTGCAGGAAGAACAAAAGGTGTTCCCCGTATTCTAGTAGCAAAGATGCAGTTGAAGAGGAACTGAATTTAAAATGTTTAAAGAGATTGCAAGACCAACTTCCGTTTTTGTTTTATTATTTATTTTGAAGGGGGGAGGGGCAGAGAGAGAGAGAGAGAGAGAGGGAGAGAGAGAATCCCTACTCCTGCTTCTTGCTGTCAGCGCGGAGCTGGATGAGGGACTTGAACCCACCATCCCCGACATCACAGCCTGAGCCAGAACCAAGAGTGGGACGCTTAACTGACCGAGCCACCCAGGCGCCCCTGCAAGCCCAATTTTCTATGCCAATAAGAATTTTTTCCAATAAGAAATCTCACAGTTTAGAAAAGAATTTTCTAAGAGATTCATTACACAAGCATTGGCAAAATATGCAAATTCCTAGTGAAACAAGATGTGGTTATTTCCTCAAGTTACGCTTTCTCAATTCTTTGTGATATAAGGTGCATTTTAGCACTTTTGATGTGCATATTGAGTTCACAGGTTGAAATTCTATCTTTTATTACAAAGTTTAATTTCCAATGGAAGAATTGCAATCTACATACAATTCCTCATGCAAATTCGTATATTTTAGCATGCTTCTTAAATTTTATTTAAATATTTTCTTAAATGTTTTAAATATTACCTTAAATATTTTAAGCATTTTCTAAAACATTTGCTATTTCCTTCACAAACTTAGGCAGTCCATTGAGAGACTGTAGTTGTGTGTAGGTCTGTGTGTGTGTTCACCTGAAAATAGTTAATGAACACACGGAAAAATAATTTTCAAAAAGGAGTCGCCTTTAAAAAAAAAAAATAAGTAAGCCGTATCAACCTTCTTCCATTTTCTCTCTTCTTTAATTCCTAAGATTGAAGATTTCCATAAAAATGCACTCCCCGTTTTCCTGGACAGATATAAGTCAATCATGTTATGTTTAAGCATAAAGCGGGACAGAAAATAAAGAGCAAGGAAATCAATTGTGTTTATCATGTGCTACAATTGGGCTGAAATTCATATGTAATCTGAAGAAAAAAAGAGGGACATACCTCTATATGTCAAACCCACAGAGCCCAGGGAACAGATCTAAACTTGTAGACCTGAATTTGACACCTTACGTCAGCAAGAATTCTTGGAAACACTTTTCATGCATATTGACCGTGAGTCGGTGGCCACAGTTAGAACAAGGTAGGCTCCTTGAAGTAGAAGACCGTGTGTGATTCCTCTATGTGTGTCTTCGGGTGCCTAACCAGAGCTTTGTAAAACATGTGGGTTTTTTATTATTTTTTTTTATTACGTTTCTTTATTTTTGAGAGGCAGGGAGAGACCGAGCATGAGCAGGGAAGGGGCAGAGAGACAGAGGGAGACACAGAATCCGAAGCAGGCTCCAGGCTCCGAGCCGTCAGCACGAAGCCCGACGCGGGGCTCGAACTCACGAACCACATGATCATGACGACTGAGCTGAAGTCGGACGCTCAACCGACTGAGCCACCCAGATGCCCCTGTAAAATATGTGTTGACCTGAGTGAAGAATGGTCCCCTGGGAGAGTCCCTAGGTCATGCTCTCAGTTATTTCTTCTTGGCCTTTTATCTACACTGAATCACAGCCGTGTCGGACCATCCTATCTAGCCGCCTCGCGGTCCTATCTCTGAAGCACAGTGGATTTTAAACAAGATTTTATGGTCTCCCCCTAAATCCTTATTGTCTGAGACTCCTCATTGTCTCAGTCAGCTTGGACTGCTGTAACAAAGTACCCTAAACCCGGTGGCTTAAACAATGGACATTTATTTCTCATGGCTCTGGAGGCTAGGAAGTCCAGATCAAGGTGCCCAGAAGTCACCGCGGTTGCTGGCTGAGCATAGCAATCCACGTGCTTCCTTCCGATCTCCGCGGTCACACGTGACACGTGGCTGCCTCCGTAGAGCGTCATCATCAAATGCAAAAAGAACCCGGAGCTAAGCAAGGCTCTCTCCTTGCCCCCATGCCCTGGACATAAAGGTTCTTTGAATGTCATTGCCGACCCGTCCTTTTTCTCCTCCATTTCTGGCTGCCCTCAAGCACACATTCAGCCACAACTAGGGTCTTGTCCTGTACATCCTACACAGCAAAGCATGCTTATCTCCCTAGTCTGGACAGTGTAAGGTTGATTTCCTGAGAGTTAAGAAGGGCATGGGCTCAGGAAGGATACACATGGAACATGGAATATGGGCCCGAGGGAGGGTCACCTGCTCATCCAGCCACGCAGGCTAACTTCCCCACCTGCGGGTAAGGGTTAACCCATCCACATCCCAAACGACATGCTCTTTCATGCTTCCCTTCCTTTGCATATGTTGGTACCCTTGTCTGCATCCCTTGACCCCTACTCTCAGTGTGGGCTGGCTGTTAAACCCCTCACCATCTTTCATCTCTCACTACTTCTGCAAAAACTATATGACGCCTCTCTTCCTCACCCCCAAAACATCCACACACACACCCGTGCTATCGTGTAATTATGTTCACATGTCTGTGTTCCCTGTAGATCCCTGATAGCCCGGGAGTTCCAGACCACAAAGTACCAGAAGAACATTCCTATAACTCTCTGTGCCAGCAAATCTAGCAAATTCTTTGCAACTCAAAATTGCGGTTGAGGGGTGTTCATTATTATCTTTTGAAAGCCTTTGGCTGCCTTAAACATGAAAAATAGACAAGCTGTGTGTTCCTGAGGATGAGGAAGTGTGGTCAGCCTCGGGCAGAGAGTTGGAAGGAAAGATTGAGAAGGAGAGGAGAGAGGCAGAGCAGATCTTGTATGCCGAAGAAAATAATAGGACTGACCTAAGCTGGGGTGAGTTAGGACACACCCCTCGAGACGAAAACGTGGGGCAAGGAAGGAGGACCCCACAGGCATAGGTGGGGAGGGGTATGGGGTGGGAGCAGCAGGCAGGGTGCACTCAGGAAGACTGTAGCATCAGTCTCCGCAGGCGTGCCCTTGGCCTCTGTTCTCATCAATCGGTGAAAGAGGCATGGGATACATCAATCGCAGCAAATGCAGTGAATCCTCACGAGTCAGTTTGGAAAGGACCAGGCTGGCCACCTGAATGGGAAAACCTTGTAGGCATGAAAGTTTCCTTTCCGCTCCTATGATACGGGGCCCCGGAAGTAGACTCATATGACTAGCAACCTGGAATATGTCTGGTGACATACCTCTCATCGTCCAGTGAAGAAGACAGAAACCTAAAAGGTGGAGGGGTAGAGTCCGATCTAGAACCTGGTTTCTCCATCTCTAATCCAGCACCACAGCCTCATATGGATGGGTTATTTTCCAGTTTCCTCTTACTTACGTGGTTTCTCTTGGTCGATATATATTCTAGTCTACAATTTGCCTCATGCTCAGTCCTAAGAAGCTGGGGTCCAAATCTTAAGCAAATAATCATTAGAGGTAGGTCTGGTCTGTCTGCCTTTAAAAAAAATTTTTAATGTTTATTAATGAGCATGAGTGGGGGAGGGGTGGAGAAGGAGAGAGACAGAGAATCCGAAGCAGGCTCCAGGCTCCGAGCTGTCAGCACAGAGCCCGACTCTGGCCTGATCTCACAAACCGCCAGATCATGACCTGAGCCGAAGTTGGACGCTCAACCGACTGAGCCACCCAGACGCCCCTGTCCGCCTTCTAAAATAAAAAAAACAGAGGTAACGTACTTTTATAACAAGCATCAAGTATTTCAAAGTCCTTTGACAAAAAAGCACAGGCAATTCAATGGACAAAGGACAGTCTTTTCAATAGATGATTCTGGAACAACTGGATGTCCAAATGCAAAAACTGAACTTCAACAGCCACCTTAGACCTTTCAAAGAGATTAATTCAGAATGGATCTTAGACCTAAATGTAGGTACGAAAGGGTTAAACTTCTAGAGGGAGATGTAGGAGAAAATCTTTGTGACTTTGGGTCTAGTGATGAATTTTTAGATACAGCTCCAAACGCATGAAAGAATTTAACCCTATGTTATCACCTGCAGTTCTAGCTACCACATCTTTGTGGCCAGAACCCCCTCCAGTCTACAGGGCCAGCGTGGTGTGGCGAAAGGTCAGACTGACGGGCTCAGAGCTCCACAACCTCCTATATTCCCTCAGGTAAGCAACTTTTCCAAGTTCCAATGGCCTCATCTGTAAAATGGCTGTATATTAATAATTACCTAGCGCAGAGGGGGCTTGAAAGATACAAAGAAAGTAACATAGATGAAAATATTTTAGAACAATGGTTATTACTTAGGTATATATAAAAATTATCTTGAGAGATGTTTCACTTTTCAATTCCTGACTTCACCCATCCCTCCCTCTTACCACTGAGACTCTGACTGATCCAGTGTGGGGTAGGACCCACGAACCTGCCTTGTAGCTTCTCCCTGATGAATCTGAGGCAAGTCTCCGGGGAACCTCACTTTGAGAAATCATTCTGTAAAATATAAGATGTTACAGAGCCTTAGGCCGTTATGACACACAGGGTTTATTTCTCCTACTTTTGGACATCACTTTTCCAATTTTGCAGGCGCTCCGATCAAGTGAGGCGGAGAGGTTGATATAACATCAACAGAAGGTCATGGCAAAAATATCCAGTGGGAGAAAGGAAGTCAGTACCGGTAGGGGATGCCTCTGAAGGGGAGCTGCTTTGAAAATGAGACCGTGGCGTGGTCCCTGAGACAAGTCTGCCATCAAGATGCTGAGTCCTCCCTACTCTTATTTGAATCTTTCTTTGAGTCAAAACATTCGTGACAACCCTTGCTTTACCTAGTGTGTTAAATCTTAAATTTTCTGAAGAAAAGCATACAAGCAGGAGGACATTTTCTCACCCTTCCACAGGTCATGCCAAATCATTACATTCTCTCATTATATCAATGTGGTGAGCTAAAGACTGTTCGGAAAAGAGCACCTGGGTGGCTCAGTCGACTGAGCACCTGACTGATCAGGTCATGATCTCACGGTTCATGAGTTCGAGCCCTGCACTGGGCTCTGTGCTGACAGTTCAGAGCCTGGAGCCTGCTATGGATTCTGTGTCTCCCTCTCTCTCTGTCCCTCCCCCACTTGTGCTCTGTCTCTCTCTCTCTCTGTCTCTCCCTCTCTCAAAAATAAATAAACATTAAAAAAACTAAAAACAAAAAGAATGTTCGGAGAAGCCATGCCTGTTCAGGCAGCAATGAGTAATCATATTTTAATATTATTTAATTAATATATTTGCATTAATGTAATAATTATTTTAATGGGTGAACAAATTTAGAGAAAGAATAGTTCATTTCCCCCAGGATATTATATCACCCTAAGGGACGACCGATAACACGATGTAGGAAACTGGTCTTTCTCCAACTGCTGTGCTTACCTCAGAGCTGTCCTCATTGATAGCTATCAAATGTTAAAATACTGTACGTGTGTAAAATCGGAGCAGAGTACAATGGTACCTTAGTTTCATCTAACATATTTCTCCTTAGTGGAATTGTATATGATTTTTATGGATTCGAAAGCAGTGGAGAGAATAACCTTAATTCTTCAAAAGTTGAATGAGAGCTTTATAAAAGGAAACATCAGTAAGTCTGTGGAATTGCGTTCTGAGCTCTGCTGCTTACTGTGTGCTCTCAGGAAAGGTACTTTACCCCTCTGAGCCTTATCTAAACTTTCTTTTATAGGAGGAGGTCTCAACATTTGGCAATAGGAGTCTTTATGCGAGTCATGTGTGCAAAGCTCCTACTGTAGAGGGAGGCATGTGAGCCATTCAGTATAATTTAGCTCCTTTCCTCACACCCTTCCTGCCATACTCATCCTGTAAGACCTAAATATGTGCGTGCTCTCTAACCGCAATGAAAATGGGGTTAACAAAAAATGGAGAAGCAAGGAGCATCTGTGCAACCGGGTTCTCAATGTGGATGGCAAAGAATTCGGTAAATGGGCCAACATTTCCAGGAGACCCTGATTTTCAACTTTCTGTATGCAGAAACTATTTTCTGGGTCATTTCTTTCTCTCCAGAATAAGCCAGAGGTACTCTGTGCACAGAAGACACAGAGTGGTGTAAACAGTGATGGGAAAAAGAAGGGTTTGAGGAAAGATTGGAGTCTGAGGAACAAGAAGGAACCTCAGTGGCAAGAAGGCAGAGGACAACAGAGGATTACGGGAAATTAAGACGTGGGTCTCAACCGCTGTTGACTTCGCTGTTAACATGGTCAAGCAGAATGCTTGTTGGCCTTTTGATCTCTGTTCTGAGACATAGCTAAGCGCTGCCAGACCAAGACAGATACTGAGGGTGTGGTCAGGGGAGGAACCCTATGCACCAGTTCCCAGAGTCAGTGCTAAATTATCTGGGACCCTAATAACATTCTCCTGGCTAAGAAACAATTTTGAAACCAGAGGTATAACACTGGAGTGACACACAGTAGACCAGGTGGTATGCAAGAGACAGACTGAGGTTGAAAAGAGCTTCGAATTTGTACATTTCTGCATGGTTTAGCAAAGTATGCCTTTGATGATATATGCTTAACATAGTTTCTGGTAGCTACACTTTGCCATAAACAGAGCCGAGATCAATTCAACGGGGTACAGAGAACAAGGGTTGGGAGTTGGCCGTGTCGATCGCAATACTTTGCTGAATCATAAAGGAAGAATTTTGACGAAAAATCAAATGCCTTCATTTAACTGCCAAGGAAACCGAGGCTCGGAAACGAATGTAAAAATGGGCCTCTTGTAAGAAGATGTAAGATAAGGACAGAGTTGCTAGCAAAGCTTAGGCGTTTGAAATCGTAGTGTCCTTTACTTGAGTAAGTTCGATAGAGAATACAGTGATTTATATATCCAGCTCCCATTTATCCTGATGCATGCAATTTGCATTTCTTTTTTTCTTTCTTGCAGTTCATTTTCCTCTTTAAAAATTTCTGTAAACCCAACCTTTTGGGTTTTTTTTTGTTGTTGTTGTTGTTGTTTGTTTTTTGGGTTTTTTTGCATTTGTAATTTGAGTACTGAGATCATTCTCAGGAGGGCTATGTTCCTAAGAGAACAAAACTTTTTTTTTTTTTTAACTCTAGAGATGACTACTCTGGAAAAGAGAAAGGAACCTTTTCATCCAGAGTTATTTCAAAGTGAAAGATCTCATGATCATCCTAGATGATTCCACAAGCGAACTCCAAGGATACCTACCAGAGCCTGGTAAGTCCCGAGTGGTCCTACAGGACATTGGGGAGCTTGTCGATTTGTTTACCAATTTGCAGATCTAACTTCGTGGCATGTGAAACACCAGTAAAAAATAATCTCCTGCTTCATTGTTTCAGAGAATACAAAGAAATGCACAATCACCGTGGACCTGTTCACTCTTGCCACGTCTGGTTTTTATTATTATACATAGAAAGAGAATCTTCTGTTCACCAGCATCTATAAGGGGGCTGGTTTCCTCAGCTCCATAGTAATTGTTTAATATTAAATCAGCGCAAAGTTTTAGGGCATGTTTCTTGGAAACCCTTCGGCATCAGGTGTGGATATCCAGGCAAGATAGCAGCTGTTAATTTTTAGGTTTAGAAAAAAAAAAAAAAGATCATGTGCATTTTCTCAAGTCTTAATGGAAACTCTTCACAGTCTAAATAGTCTAACTTGTTGATGGAGTAAAAAAACATCTTCAGTTCTTTCTAGAAACCGCAAACATGCTAAAAATAGAGTTCAACTTTTAAGAGGCAAATTCTAGATTTCTTATGTAGTTTGAGGCTTAGTAGATTGAAATGATTTTAAAATGCTTTAGAAAAAAATCAGGGGTGAAAATAATTACTTCAAACCAGGTCAAATAAGAATAACTGTGACAGGGGAGCCAGGGTGACTCAGTCAGTTAAAGGTTCTACTTCAGCTCAGGTCATGATCTCAGTTCATGAGTTTGAGCCCCGCGTTGGTCTCTGTGCTGACAGCTCACAGCCTGGACCCTGCTTCGGATTCTGTGTCTCCCTCTTTCTCTCTCTGCCCCTCCCCTGCTTGTGCTCTCTCTCTCCTCTGAAAAGTAAAATAAACATGAAAAAAACATTTTTTTTTAATAAGAAAGACTATGATAGGTCTCCTAAGCCTTGCAATGTTGTTTCAGGATATGTGTTAAAAATAAGATTTCCTTTTTGTTCACTGTTACTCCCTGCCATAGGCACAGAAGAACTTCTCTGTGAAGCTGTGTTTGGGGGTCGACACCCGATCACCACTCTTTTTAGGAAAAGGGATCATAAAGTGGTCCACTGCGTGATCCGAAGAATGAAATCCTAATACTTGAACTCTGCAGGATTGGCTTGAAGACTGAGAACTTCAGCTGTCTTCCCCTCCAGCAAATCTCTCCTCTCCTCCACCCCATGTGACCCTAGCCTCCCCGAAATCCCAATCTCCAGGGAGCTGGGGCCTGTTCTTCCTATCACGAACTTTCAGTCTTCTGGAAGCACTAGAACTATCAAAGAGAATCGCCTTCTCCCACGTCCTGCGTGTCTCACACTCTGTGGAATGGACTGCATAGGAGGGGATTGAACACCCTTCGTGGGGTGGGTCCTGCTCATTTCAGAGAATCAGCAAAGGCACTTCCAGGCCGGCACAAAGCGTACAGGCGGTCTCTCCACCTCGCACTTGTGTGGCCATTTCTCTTGTCCTGGGGTCCTGATGTCCTGGCATTGCCATCACAGCATCACATTGCGTCCCTGAATAATGCTGTGGTGGCCAACGGGCCGCCACTTGCCCTCAATGACACCGAAGCTTGTGAGCTTCCATTAATGATTTGCTTTTACGTTAAACACACGGTTCTAGAAACACAAATTTCTGGCATGGCTAACCCTTGCATGACGAGAGTTTGGATAAGCCAGCAAATTTTCCTGCTGACGTTCCTCAAGTTCCATGCCTTCCTCGTGCTATGGGCTGTGTCAGTGATCTGCTGCCCTCTTTTGAATTTTAGGACGCACTGCACCCATAAATAGGGCCTGTTGCCTGAAGGAGCCTTCGCTCCCTGTCCTGGGGCAGGTGGAACCTTCTGGCTCATTTTACTGATGCCCAGCAAAGGCTAGTCCAGCGCCGTCAGAACACTCTTTTCAGCTTCTCCACCCCCACGAATATGATGTCTTCTGCTGGCATTCTGGGGGCGAAAGCAAGACCCATCTCCTACAGCCACAAACCAGTCGATGAACGATTAGACATGCTGTTGTGCTTTTGTTTTCGTTTTAATTTTCCTACCTGAATCAAATTTATCACCCAAGACCACTGCCCCTTCTGGGCTGATCTATTCATTCCCTGAAATTGCACGCATGAGATTCTCGTGACAAAGAATCTAGAAGAAGACTCGATGTCTGAATCCACTCCGTGCACCTGCCCGGCTAAACACATCTGTTCTTTGAGGACAACAGCCAGCGGTGGAGGACCTCACAGAGCTGGCTGGGTCACACTGAGATCAGAGGGCCTTGTAGGAAGTTAGACCTGCTGGGCTGGGTACAGCTTACTGGCGCCAGGGTCCCCCTGCCCCCCCCGCTCCCCTCTACCAGCTACGCTCTGCTGTGACTGCATCACCCCCAAACCATCTGCATGGTGCTTCCTTCCCCTGCCCTCCCTAACAGCATCTCCGTCCCCACGTCCTCTGGCCATTACCCCCACTTCCTGTGCCAAACTCATAGATGAAGGAACAGGTGAGGATACGCTCGTGAACAATAAAACCAAAGAATCTATTGTCATCTTTCTTCCAAAATCACAGGCGTTCTTTGGAGAACAAGAAGGCGGCCGCAATGGAGGGTCAGAAAAACCAGGAGGCGACGTCTAAGATTAGGTTCTATGAGGAAGCTGATCTCTGTCCATTGTTCTATGGCAATCTCTCTGCATGTCTGTCTGCCTCTCTCAAGCTGCTTTGAGTTCCGCCCTACCCCCAGAGCCTTCGCAGACTAGATGCTGGAACACCGCTCCCCCTGGGCCCCCTCCGGGCCACAGCAGTCCCTTGCTGAGCATGGAGACTTGGAGATGTGGTCGCCCCGCAGCTCCTAGTGGGAAAAAGAATGGGCAGCACTGTCTTCCTCCGGGAAGAATACCGAAAGTGCCTAAAGGTCCAATTAGGCCATTAGGAGATGAAAATGCATCCAAAATACAGGGGCTCTCCCAAACCACTGGGCAAACGGCCCTCTGCTCCACAGCCAGACTCCTGGGTGTGCGGCCTGTCCTTCTGGAAGCGGCCTGCACTTCGGGCAATGCTCTGCCGTCACTGTCTTGACATCCCTCACAATTGTTTGAGTAAGGGGCCCACGTTGCCTTTCTGCGCTGTGCCCCCCGAGTTGCGGATCTGCTCCTGCGTCGCATTCAGGGACAGCCCAGTCCTGAGACATCTTATTTCCCCCCGGAAATGGTGGGTTGATACAGGTTTATGTTTGGGGGGGCGGGGCAGGGGGCGTGGAATGCCGCGTGGTAGCCTTGGACCTGATTCGGACTCCTGGCTAGAACGCCTGCTTACCGTAAGGGTAATGCAGCGTGGCTGGCTGACAGTTACATTTCCAGGGACCGCGGGCTCGGTCAGTTACGGAGAGAGAAAGTGTCCATGGAGAACCGTGTAAAGGGCCTGGAAGGAATCATCACGGCCAGGAAAAAGACACTGAGAAATTCTGCATGGGGGAGATAGTTCAGTAAAAAGAGAGGTTCACCAGCAAGTCCCAGGGGTGATCCTGTTGTGTCTAGAAGGAAGAGACAAGAAAAACTGTTTCTTCCAGTCTTTTTTTTTTTTTTTCCAGCTGAAGCCACGAGGCCCAAGGCACATACATACTCAGCCGATATTTTTTTCTGTGTCCTACTGTTTGTTCTGAATTCTTCCTGAGTCGCTGCACAGAAGCACTACATCAACACAATTTATTTGATTACGATGCCGCGTCATATCATATATCTCCTGTTCACGTTCGGGTGACACGGCACTGTGCTTGTGTAGGAGCCTTTTGGGTGCCCATTATCACAATCACTGCCGAATAGCATTTACCAAGTGCCCACTATCATACTAGACGCTACAACAGAAGGGGGGGAGGGCACATATAACAGTTTAATAATAGAATAGGAAAAAAAAAAGATACTCTTTCTATTGAATCCAACTTGCAGACAAACAAAACAAAACGAAGAACTACTTGATATTTCCTCTCCATGCCTGCTGTATGGTGGCAAGAAAGACCTCCAAAGCACATAAAGCTCTTATCTTTGTTCATTCCCCCAAGAATAATAGATCAGTCAGAGCTCTGATGCTGTTTTAATAATGCACAATTTACAATTCATTGGTTACCAAGCACTCACAGTGTAATTAACTTTACAGACCTGTTCAGCAAATCCACATGGTTGTGTACAATATGGGGGGAGGGGGCAGGCAGGGGAGGGCAAAGAGAGAAAGTCATCTTCCTTCCTTTCTTTATATCAAAATTGCTGAGTCCTCCGCCAGCTGGGAAGATTGGCAGGCAACTGCTGTGACCGTAGGAAGGCCTGAGTTCGATGTACAATCTCCCCACCAAAAAGTTTTGAACTGGCAAAAACTGTAAATCCTTATGGGTACCATGTTCAGTCCCCCGGGAGCATCTCACGAAGGAAGCATGGTGACTAAGCCACAGAGCTGTGTCAAGAATCACTCTTTTAGGGGGAAAAAAAAAAGCTATCTGCCTCTCCGTCTTCTATACTCTTGCGAACAAAATTTAAGCTGCATATAATCACTCCCTCCCTCTCGAAAGTGTGTAGCAAGATCAGGGGTACCAAGGAAGCAGGGGCTGGGGGAGAGGAGAGACACAGATTCCCTGCCTGCTTTCACAACCCTCCAGAGGGCCATCGTTTACTTGAAGGGGCCTCTGGAAATTCACAGAGAATTCTCACAACCAAATAAAATTTACTTGCCGTGTGTCAAAGTATATATCAATGACCTACTTTGTTTTTAAAAGCTCTGTTCTACACCTTTTGGATTTCCCCAACGTACACGTGATGTTTTAGCTTAGAATCCAATTGTCCAAAAAGGAGAATCTGCTTGATGGTTTATTTCTGTCCTTAAAAACAGAACATAAAAAAAAAAGAAGGGGCAAATGGGCTCCACATCCCCCTCTTTATTCCCAAAGCCTGTTTTCCTCTTGGTTGTGGCTTCTAAGTCCTCAGAATAGGACTCACACACACGTAGGCTGGAGATGTTACATCACCTCCAAGTCGTAACCACTTGGGTGATCACGTCTCATGTAGTATGGAGGCCAAGAACTTGGCCTTCGCAGGCAGACAGACTTGGGTTCAGATCCTGGCTTTGTCACGTGCTCGCTGTTCAGTTTGGAAGAGTCATTGACCCTCCTGAGGACTTAGTTTTCCCATCAATAAAAATAAAATGGAAAGCATTGACCTCACAGACTTATTGAAGGACTGAAGGAGATAATTTGTAGAAAGCGGTCAGCATAATGCCTTGTTTTGGGTGGGTATATATAGCAAATGGTCATTATTATTTTGTTGATGTTACTCGGTCGTGGTTAGTCATTTTGTTATGTTTAGCTTTCGCTCTTTTTAGCAGCCCAGATAACAACCAGAGGAGACGCCGATTAGCGTTGCCTCATTCTGAGCGAGGGTGTTGATACAATGGCCATGCTTTATAGTCTACCGCTGGGTCAAATGAGAAAAGTGAGGGTCTATGATCACTTGGAGGGTAGAATTGCCTAAAATCATCCTACTTTGAGTAGCCTGAACTCCCTTTCACTGGAATTCGAAATGGGTTGGTCAACAAAGGTGGGAGATTGTTTCCAGAGAATCAACGATCAAATGGGTGCCTCTCCAAAAGCACAGTAAGTGCCTTCCAGACACGAGATGGAATACAAAGTAAGTTTGGCAACGGAAGGAGAAGGTACTCGGCATAACCAGGGCGTTAGGTCAAGGGACACCCTCCCTTCTAGTAGGCATCCAAGTTAGGGAGGTGGGTGGGTGCATTTATAAAAAGAATGGAAGTCCCTGAGAGTAAGAGGGGGGCATGCATGCAACATAATCGCGCATGTATGTTAAGGGTTTAATATTCCCTGGATACTCTTCTAAATGCTTCATGTGTATTAATTCATTTAATTCTGCATAGTTACGATTATGATCACCGTTTTATAGCTAAGGAACGTGAGGCACAGAAAGGATGAGTCAAGGTGATGTGAACTTCTTTCATGTAAACCCAAGAGTTGGCTCTACAACTACTTGAGCTACTGCTCAAGACCATCTGGATGGGTATTCTAGTTGGGACTGGGGATGAAATTAACAATGGCTTAAAATATTGTGAGACTGTAAATTATAGCAGCCTATAGTTGGAAGCCTGGGAGAGCTGGCGAAATAGCCACAAGCCAGGAGGCTTCTGGGAGGGGACACTCTGAGGAACTAGAGAACAAACAGCCCCCAAGAAGATGCCCAGAGCACTGCTATGGCACTCCAGATCTGTCACTCTGGTGACCCATTCAGGGTGTTGAGAAGGGGGGTGCGGTTTCTCAAGACCCCATTTAGTAGTAGCCCTTCTCGCTGGGAACCACAAACTGCTCTGTGTCCTTCTGTTTTCGTTGGATGCTTGTGGTTAGGGCAACAGAGATCCATTCAGAATACAAGAAAAGGGGACAGAGCGTTGTGGTAAGGATACTCACAGACTGGAACTGGACCACAAGCTGCAAAACTCTAGAAATTAACACAGCTCCAGGGATCAGCTACTCTCTGTCTCAAAGGCGGCATTATCTCTTTTCTTTCCACGGCTCCTCATTTCTCAGCGTATCTCCACCGTTTTCTTTTCTATCATCAGCCGCCTTTGTTTCATCAATGTTTCCAACCCCCTTAAACACGACCCCCCCATGGCCTCCCCTGATCCTGATTTACCCTGAGCAGCCCCCTTCCCACCATCTGAATATATTTGTTACAATATCTTAGTTCATATTTCCAAGAGAGAAATCTGATGGACTCTGCTTCTCTTTTTCTGAACAGAGTTCTAGGTACGGTCCAGTCCCAGGGCCTCCTGTCCTGTCGTAGGATACCTACTCCTATCCCGACCAGCTGTGGGATGGGTAGGGTCACATGGCATAAAATATGGACGTGGCGGCTGCTCCTTCTTCAGTGGCCCTGGGCAAGGCAGCCTCAGTCCTTAGAAACTCTGCCCAAGGCAGGTGTTTCACACCAGGGTGGTGCAGCTCCAGTCTAAGTGTGGATCTGGCCCCAGGACCATGCTCTCGGAGGAACAGCACAGGAGTCTGGATGGAGGCTCTGACCCAGCAGGAAGCTGTCCAGCAACTTGCTCTATAATTTTAGTGTGTATTTCCAAGTTTTTCTGTTTTACCTACTCCTCAACATCTGCTGACCCTCACCAGAGATCCTCAACACACACACACACACACACACACACACACACACACACGTGCACACAGTGGGATTTAACATCTCCTGTTCTTGATCAGACCCTGACCTCAGCCTGGCTTTGGATCTGTTCATACTCTTCTTCCTACGGAGCTTTGGTACCTGCTCTGTGTCCTTCCTGGCATCTGACCTCAGCCAAACGTTCTTCGCCTAGTTACTCTCTCCTCAGGGCTAGTACTTTGAAGGAGTTCCCATCTTCTGAACTGCACAATCTATGACAAATGAACAAATAGGTCTTGCTGTGAGGCCACATTGGGTAACAGTGTGAGTTACAAATAATACAGAGCTGATACCCATCGCCTGTCTGTTGTCAGTTTACTCAACAGCATTTGTCAGTTTGATTTCGGCCAACTTTGCCCAGAGGTGCTAGTCCTTCCCAGTGGCCACTTGTCACTCACACACATCAATTTCTTAAGGTTTGTTTTGGTTTGTGGCCAAAAAAAAAAAAAAAAAAAAACCTACCAGGCTAAGCTTAATTTGGTTCATTGGATCCTTAAGATTTTCATTCCCATCCCACTCGATCTTTTTGTGGAATTTTTCTTTCCTTTGACCATATTTTCATGTCCAATCTCTTTCTCCTGTTGGTTTTTCCAGATCGCCTGATAATTGTTTATCTCATGGCGAGTCTCTAATCTACCCATCTGGCCCAGTAGGATATAGTTTATTCTAGCCTTTAGGAAAAAAAAATGCTTTCCATACTTCACGGTCACATCTGATTTTTTTTCCCCCAAGGCAACTTTCAGGGGCATCCTAAGTGTCCCTGGAAATATAAGACCCTGATTTACACTGGGGAGTAGACAAATTCAGTGCCGTGGAGGGAAGATGGAGTCTTTTCACAGAAACCAAGCATCGCACACAGCTCTAGAAGTGAGCACATTAGGACCCCGGTGTGATTTGTAGAGTATTAGGATGACCCATCGCTCCTCAAGAGACCCTTTTGCACATCTTCTAATTCAGTGGTTCTCTATCTCCCGGAGAGGTTCAAAATTATGGATGCCAGACTCCCACCCAGGCCAATTAAGTTAGAACCTCTGGGGTCGGGGTCCAGACATGAGTACATGTTTTTAATTCTCTAGGTCGGTCTAATGTGCAGCCATAGTTGAGAACCCTTCCCTAGTTCAGTGGTTTATAAACTTGGCTGTACTTTGGAATCACTAGGGAACCTTAAACAATACTGATGCCTGGGTCCCACCCTCAGAGATTTTGATTTAATTAGTCTGGGCTTTGGCCTACCCATTGTGATTTTAAAAGCTCCCCGGGTGATTATAATATGCAGCCAAGATTGAGAACCAGTACCTTCATGGATGCCTGAAATTTCAACATTAGGCTCTCTGCTTCTCACCTGAGTTTCTAACTGACACAAAAATATACATGCCCTTGGGTGAAAGATGATGCTTTTCTCAATTATGTATACCTAAGTGTGAATGTGTTCCAGAAGTAAAGTTGCTGAATTGAATACAGGACACCGGTTATGTTTGAATTTCAGATAAACAACAAATAATTTTTAGTGTAAGTATATCCCGTGTAATATTTAGACACACTTACTATACTAAAACATTATTCGCTGCTTATCCAGAAGTCAAACTGAACGGGGCAGCCTATATTTTGATTTATTAAATCTGGTTCAGCCTATCCAGAAGGCTTTCTGAGAGCAGGCTGCGGGAGGGGGGCACGGAAAAAGCACAGAGACCCTGGCAGGAGGCAAGGAAGACTGTCGAAAGACCACCAAACAAAGCGGGGCTATGCCAAACAGGAAATAAATTATTTGACTTCTCAAACTCATTCAGGTACCTGCTGCCACGTCCTTGTAACAATCAAGAGACTCTCCCCTCCCTTAGCAGCTTGGACAGCAGGCAGAAGGGGCTGAGGACACATTAGCCTTCTAGACCTGCCTGCAATGACCCACGGCAGCCAAGAGCCATGATCTAGGATCCCCTTCCTGCAGGGTCAAGAGCAAGGTACAGGTACGATAAATGGCGAACTTATTCCCTAATGTCCTGAGTTGTGTTGGTTTTTTTTTTTTTCATTTAAAATTCACTACATTTAGAATTACAAATTTACAAAAAAATCTAAAGATAGAATTTAATTAAGAACTTAATTAAATTTCGTATAAAATTTAATTATAACCAAAGGTTTCAAAATAGCTGGCTTTGACTTATGATAATTGTAACCTGCTTCCAGGAAGTTAGACAGACAAAAATGCCTTCGAAATTAGGTAAAGAAGGTAGATATGTAAATAAATACGATAAAGGCTCCCTAAACTAAAATCCCAGTAAGCCTATTATAAAGTCTTGTATTCCTGGGTATGCTAATCCCATCCTCCAAATAAATTCACCTTTTTTTCAAGGACATTTTCTTTTGCACTTTTCTTGTGAACTCTCCCTTCTACATCTATGGATACCCAGGGGATTTTCTTCTCACTGGTTTCCAAGTTATCCAAACAGAAGATACTTACATCTAGTAACGTGACAGGTCGGCACACCTAGGAGAAATGGATCTATATCCCCCAAGCCCCTCCTTAGATTCCCCAGTTGAACATATTTCCATGTATTAGGTTACCAGGGTCTAGAAAAACAAGTTTATTTATTTATGAACATCTTTTTCTTTCCCAGTTAAGATGATATTTGGATTGTTAAATCTGAGCATGAAGTCAATACCCCAGAAGAAAATGGGAGACATTGTTCTGACCCAAACAATCTCCACAGAATACTAGAGTACATAGAAAGTTCTTGCTAGTCCCCCAACCCACCTTCCTCTCCTCCCCGCCAATGTTTATGTACCTCAGTTTTCTTTTACCATTACCTCATTGTCGCACTGACAATCCCATGGACCGACACTTCCCAGGTATCTTTGAGGTCATTCATCCCTGGGTCTGACAGCTGCCTGAGACACACAGGGCCCTGGGCCCCTCCTTAGCTCTTCTCTTTTAAATGGAAAGGATACTGCTTTCCGAAGATTATCCGGAAAAGAAAGGCAAATACTCTTTGCTTTCCAGCAAAGCTAAAGAGAGTGGCACTGGGTTCTGTGACAAGGCGATGCAAATTAAGTGTTTAAAAAAATAAAAGGCATTCTTCCTTACTTAACCCTCCCATTGACCTTGACCCATCCCCGGATACAGCTAAGTAGACAGGACAACTCCTTTGCAATGAGAATACCGGGAAACGTTGCTGTTCAACTTATCGGATACTTACCAAATCAATTTCTTGCAGGATCTCTTCCCGGCTAGCCTTCTGCGTAAAATGTAAACCACTGGAACTCCGAGGAGCTGAGCTCCAGGGAGGGCACCAGGGAGGGCGCATTTGGTCAAGGAAGGGGCAGCCAGTCATTTTAAGACCTGTTGGAGGAGCTTATCAGGTTCCCGATTTCTCCAGTGTAAAATGCCTGGCGGGCTCAATGATGGAGATAAACGCAGCTGTAATGTACCATGATCCAGAACTTATTCACAGATCACAGCTGCGTAATTTCAGGTAACATGCTTCCCTTGTTTGGATTTGTTTAACATTGTTAAATATATAGTCAGACCATCTGCACAGTATTTTTTTTAAATTGGAAATTACAACCATAACTTCCTTTTTATATATCAATAAACTAAACAGCAAAATTTCAAAGGGATCCTTCTGTACCGAGCACTGAAGCAGAATGCCTGTCCCACGCCACACCACTGCCTAATTGCACACTAATTGGACAAACGTGATTAAATATTTCAAGATCTTTACTAATTGCCTCTATTTTAGCTTTAAAATTTGCTTGCCACCAACAAATTTAATGACACTGGTGTCTAGTCATCACCAAAAAGCCCAAGAGTTGCTCTTTAAAATGTACCTAGTCAGAGTATTTACTGATTGTGCATTGTTTCCAATGTAGCTTAATTAGAAATCCAATCAGTTCCCTAAGTCTAATTATACTTGATTTGTAGATTCAGACTATGATACATAATGAAGCCAAGCAGCTAACAGTAAACGTGCCTGAAATGTAACAATAAGAGAAATATTTTTTAATGTACGTCTTGTCACTTTGGAAAAGCAAGTGAAACACACGATCTTTCATGATGGGGATTTTGGAGGTTTGAGCCTTTCCAAGTTTCCACGAGCTGGGTTCCAATTCGATGGGTAAAGCCTGCTTGGGAAGATGACGGTCAGAAAACATTTCTGTGTCTCCATATTATAGATCAGAAAGAAAAGAGAAACAATTACTTCCTTCACGTTGTGAGAAACTTTTGTGGCATTATTGCACAGCAGTAGCCTTGATGAAGCTGGTATAGTTAAAATGGACACATTCGTGGAGTTATTTAAAAAAATTGGCTTCCTAGCAGTTTGATTTAACTATTTGAGACAATTCTTATCCAGTGCCTAAAAACCGGCGTTTCTATAAGGTTATAGTCAAATATGTGAGGATATAATTTTGTATATGCACAGAATTTTATTAGAGGGAAATATTTCTAAACATATAATGGCATATATGCAGTAATTTGCAACCGATTCTTGGTCTGTGAAAACAGGCTAGGTGGAGTAGAAAAAACACTTTTTAAAAATTATTTAAAAAAATAATAATAACGCAGGGGGCACCTGGGTGGCTCAGTCGGTTAAGCATCCGACTTCAGCTCAGGTCATGATCTCGCAGTCTGTGGGTTTGAGCCCTGCGTCGGGCTCTGTGCTGACAGCTCGGAGCCTGGAGCCTGCTTCGGATTCTGTGTCTCTCTCTCTCTCTCTCTGCCCCTCCCCCTCTCGTTCTGTCTCAGTCTCTCTCTCTCTCTCTCTCTCTCAAAAATAAATAAACATTAAAAAATTAAAAAAGAATAATGCAGACTAAGATGACAATTACTACTGCTTCAAGCACCCGACCAGTTTCAGGCAGTAGCATGTAGACGGAACCCACCACTCTGTGCCCAGATTCCCAACATTTCTGTGTTGGCATCACGACGCTGGAGTAATGTTGGCTCAAAACGAACCTCAAGATTTATGATCGTTCCACTTCCATTTTGAACACAGTGGGAAAAATCAAAAGGTGAATCAGAGTGGAGACCAGAGGGTAGAAAAGAAACGGGAGTTTTAGGCATAAAGGCACTGCGGGATTATTCAAAACATCCAGAAACTCTAAATTAATTACTGTTGACCATTCAACAATAGGCTATTACTTTAGCTGTCTTTCCTTGAATGTAAAAACTTATCTTTTTGTAACAACTTAGCCTGAAAGAAACATGGAAATATTCGTGACTGAAAGACTACAGAAGTGCAAAATGTGGGCAGTTTTCAATTTTGCATTATTTACATTTATTCTGCTGTTGCTTTTAAAAAGCTATGCAGTAGGGGTGCTTGTGTGGGTGGCTCCGTCGGTTGGGGGTCTGCCTTTGGCTCAGGTCAGGATCTCACCGCTGGTGAGTTCGAGCCCCGCGTTGGACTCTGTGCTGACAGCTCGGAGCCTGGAACCTGCTTCGGATTCTGTGTCACCCTCTCTCTCTCTGCCCCTCCCCTGCTCGCACTCTCTCTTTCTCAAATATAAATAAACATTAAAAATTAAATAAAAAGCTGTGTGGTAGAATTGCTCCATTGTGAATATGATATACATACATTTTAAAGACTCTGTGAGAGGGGCGCCTGGGTGGCTCAGTCATTTGAGCGGCCGACTTCAGCTCAGGTCATGATCTCGCGGTCCGTGAGTTCGAGCCCCGCGTCGGGCTCTGGGCTGACAGCTCAGAGCCTGGAGCCCGTTTCAGATTCTGTGTCTCCCTCTCTCTGACCCTCCCCCGTTCATGCTCTGTCTCTCTCTGTCTCAAAAATAAATAAACATTAAAAAAAATTTTTTTAAATAAAAAATAAAAAAAAAATAAAGACTCTGTGAGAAATATCTTATGTTTGTTCTTTCTCCCTTTCTCAAGATCATCTCATCGCGTGTACTGAGCCTGGAGGGTTTTCATTTGCCTTCGGTACGACACAGTTCTGAACCAACGCACCCTCTAGCCAAGACCCTAAGTTTTACTCTTCTGTGTGTAGCTCTTATAACTCCCTGTACAAAGGAGTCAGCCTATATTGATTAATTTCTCAACATTGAAACAAAACGGCTACTCATGGGGCTGGTTTTCTCCAAGCAGAGTTCATCATGAGGAGCTTTGGGTTAACAGAAAGCCCTCATCAGCCCTGTTTGGATTATAGACACCCTGGAAAGCCTCTTCTTTTCCTCTCCGAGGAAGGATGGCTTTTCGAATACTGCCATTCAGATTTTTGAACACAGTGAGATGGGGAAGCTGGGAGGAGACACAGATCCTTTGATTTCTGTGGGCAGGTCACTTCTCACCTTCATTGACTGACCGTGTGGGAGAAGGCAGAGAAGACTGAAATGCCCCCCCCCCCCCGAACTCAGACCCCAGAGCAGCTCTCCAAAAGCAAAAGCAAATGTCTGATAACATAGCTTCTAACAGAAATAAATAAATAAAGTAAAATAACATAGTTTTCGGCACAATATGTGTATACATATATATGCAAATACATATATTTGATACATTTTGCAAAAAATAAATAATTCCATCAAGGAAAATACCCGTCATCACCAATGTCTGGGAAATCAGGAAGGAAAGGAATCGCCCCGTGCAGCCTTCTCGCTTTTAAATCCCGGAGAATTTTTAAAGGAGGGCTCTGTTCCTTTATTTTCCTCGAAGCTGAGTTTTTATCTTTTCCTCTTCTTATTAATAAGGCCTGGCCCCTCGTTAACATGCAGCCAGAGCCTAATGAGCCTTGCAGACTCCTGTAATTTCTTCACTGTTGAAAATGCCTGACACTAATCTATGCCATTTATACTAATAAGAGGTGGATCAGCTGATATTTGGTGCAATGAAAATATGCTAAATATACTTTATTGAATTGCACGTACTTAGTCCTCCCCAGTTCGCTGTATTATGGCAACAGATGCCTGATCATTACCTCTGTGCTCTATGTGGAACAAAACCTTTGGTTTGAATAAATGAGGGAAGAAGGAGTCAGACATTTGATATGTTAGCTTCCTTTTTTTTTTTTTTTAATGCTGCCAATATTGACGTGCAAACTTCCACGTCGGAAAAGCCATTTTTTCCATGATTTTCAAAACACTAACACAGGGCTTTCCACAGAAACGGCAGTGAATTAAAGACCTGACCTAAAATATGACATCCGATATTAAGAGGACGTTCATGAAGGCTAAATTTGGTTGGATTTTGCGGACAGCTTATTAATTATATCCGTAAGGACTCCCAGAGAGCTCTTGGTGATTCATAATTTTCTAATGACTACCGAAGACACTTTTACCAATCGGAACATACATTGACCACCGTGTTATTATTCTATTAGGCAAAAGCAAATGTTTTCATTTTTGCCTTGCCGGCCTCATTTTTTGATGACTCTGCTGCGCTCGCCTCTCTTCCTTGCCGAGAGACACATGACTGAGGAGACAGACTGCAGGTGTTAGCAAATGTTTCCAACACTTGTGTCAATACCTGTTTTTGGCTCAGACATCACAAGCCAGAGGGTGCTTTTCAAACCTTATTTAAAACTACATATTCATTCAAGACGATCAGCTGTCACTCATCCTCTGAGAGGAATATGAATATGGTAGAATCTCGAGGGGCCCGAGCCACGCACGCACGCACGCACACACGCACACACACACTCACACCCGCGGACCCCGACGCCCGGGAGGCTGGGCGCCACGCTGAATGGGTTCAGCCGGGGAAGATCAGCCTGTGGAGGGAAGTGGGTTACAGCACTGGAGTTTCTCATTTGCATGGCTCACCTTTGAGCAGAGTTTTCGGAGGAGGGTAGCCTGGCGATTTGGAAGGCAGAGGTGAGGTGGGAACGTCAAATACCGTTCAGAACCTCGTTTCCCCGTCCCACCTGGTTATTCTTCTCCCGGCGAGCCTCAGTTGGACAGTACGCCCAAACCGCTCAGTGATGAGGAGAGTTGGCTGTAACACGTGGTGTTGCTTAAACATGCTTCGTGCACATTTGACCATCTTTCATGGGTTAGCAAGCACTCTTGACGGCCGCCCGACCACTATTTTCTTGGAGCGTGTTTTGTGTTTGTTTGGGTGGTATACCTGGCAGTTATCCACCGGCATATTTTTTCAGGTTTCGAAACGTCCACCGATTTACCCCCTAAGAGAGTTACGGGCCCCTCCTATCTCTACCCCCTTCCCCTGGACGATTGCCGTATCTGTGCCTTCTAGAATCTCTCGCCTCTTAACCTTTGCCAGCCCAGGTGCAGTAACTCCCCAAAGATTAACAGTCTGGTTGTAGGTGCGATTGAAATTAGCTTGGCTCGCCTTCAGAACCCAGCGCCCTGGCCTACTAAATCACCTCCTATAATCTTGTGCACTTAGGCAAAGCAAACAAAACAATCTGCCAGGAAATACTAATGGGCCAGTGTCAACACAGACATTGTTTGTATTAACTGTCCCATTATTATTACCTTGCTCCTTAAATCCAATCAGACTTCAGTTCCTGCTCGGCAGGGGTTGGATGTTAATTAGGAAGGACGTGTGTTTGTGTGTACCTACGTGCACACACGCGTGCCCCTTCACACAGCCACACGCACACCCCCGCCCCGTGCTTGCAGGCATGTGCCCGCGCAGACACAGGTCCCATCGCTAATTAATTTAACTTGCAAGGGCTGCCCATGCTTCCGGTTTGTTGTTCCAGCTCACGAAAGCATACATCCTGCGTGCATGTCTTCAGCCCCGCATCCTGACATTTTCCAACAGATGTTAGCTAATGCGGCTGTAGAAGGTTCACAGTGGATGCCGCGAGTCCAATAAATCTTCCTCTTAAACGCAGGCACTCCACCGTCCCAGTATCTTCCACCTATAATACATTTTAATTACTTGGCCATTCAAACGATAGTAAATTAGATCTGCACGGCGCATCGCCGCCGATTTCTCAATTTACCTCGACTCTGCCACAGACCACGTAAACCCTGCAAGTGCACTTTTATTCGAACTTGCAGGAGACGCTGCGGTGCAATACCTTTAGAATTATTAAGTGGCCAAGATTACTGGCACGAAGGTTCCACTTTGCTTCCCCATTAGCCATTTAGGTGACAGCTGCTGTATTACACATAAAGATGAACCGTTCCTTGAGGGATGATAGTGGTTCCGCCGTGACACCGCTGGCAGAGAGCGTTATCAGACCATGGCTGCTCTTGGAGCCATCCCAGCCTCCTAGGTTCCTATCAGTACCCTCATTATCTGCATCACAGAGTGCCGAGAACGAACGCTGCCAGGCCTCACAGCTTCGCAGCTCATTCGAGGAGCGGAAATTAAAGGTCCCAGGAGAGTAAACAGGCACACTGTACCAGCACTGGCTCTGTACACGAATAACACGTCGACCGCGGCAGCACGGACTTCTATCTCATTAATTTCATAGGCTCCCGGAATGGGGACTGGAAGGTGGGGAGGGAGGCTTGGCAAGGAGATCACTGAGCGGCGCTGGCCTCGTGTGTCTTGCGAGCCCATCGCAGAAGGAAGACTTAACTGGGGTGCCGCCGCTCTTCAGATACCTGTCAGGGCTTTCCGAGAGCAGCGAAAGAGAGATGAACGGCGGGAGGCAGAAGAGGAGAGAGAGAGAGAGAGAGAGGGAGGGAGAGAGAGAGCGATCGCCGAACAGGGGCACAATGAGCTGATCATAAACATGACCTATGTATATATTATGCAGCATTCCTACAAGAGGAGATAGGAGCCTTAAAGTCTATAGATAAAGATACAGATGCTCTTTGCACACAGCGAAAGAATCCCTAATTGCGCGTGTGTGTGTGTGTGTGTGTGTGTAAAGCCTATTTAACAGAAGTCCTTGCCCTGTGGAAAATTGTTTTTTTCCGGCACGATCCCCCCAGCCCCACGCACACAAAATTCGTCTATGGTTTTGCTGCGAAAATATCAGCTCCTGTGTGATCAGAGTGACAGTGAGCAAAACAAAGCTGAGGAAGAGGGGATTAGCCAGATAAGCCAGACCAAAGAAACCGTCTCTTCAGAAAAACAAAATGCCTGAAGTCTCCAGGTAATAGAAGCAATAGTGTTTTTCACCTTGAATAATCTGATTAATGGCCTCAATTCCCAGCTGGGTAGACTGCCCGTTTGGATCCCTGCAAGCCCCACGAGATGCAAGAAAGTCAACTCCGAGATTATCAAGGCAGATTTTTGTACACTGGATTTTTCCTTTTAATAACCGTTCTCCATCACTGTCATTTGTTTAAAGGCCTCGGGAGAAAGAAACAAAGGTGGAGAAACCGGCTCTCTGCACTTTTTGACACGGCTGACAATGGCTCTTGTTGGCCTCAGTTTCCATACTGGTCAAAAGCAGCTCTAAGGAGACACGGGGACTTTGGTGGTCACGGGGAAGTACCCATCTGGTACAAACCTCTGGTCGCTGTGGTCTCTGTCTTCTTGCTCCAGCCTGGCAGGATCCCGGGGTGGTGGAAAGACAGCCCGTTCTCGGCATCAGATGGAAACGTTTGCGTCTCAGCACGATATTGACTGACTTGCTGTGCGTCTCTGGGCAAACCACTGTACCTCTCTGAGTCTCAGTTCTTAGTAAAAGGAGGAATAGCACCTAGCTCTCAGGACGCTTGTGACATTGAAGACAACTTAAAGAGAAAGCACCGGTATAGTGTCCCAGGGCTCAGTGTTGTTTGAATCGAAACAGACTCTGGATTACGGGTCTACACTCCCCTGTGTTCTAAAATGGATTTGTGAGAGAATACCTGGGTGCAGGAGCGAATGGGGGAGGGGCGGGGCTTTTGCAAAGGGAGCACCTGAAAAAGGCGGCGACTTGAATAGAGAGGCCTCCCTCCCTCGGTCACACATCAGCTTCCCAGCGAGCTGTCACGAAGGCTCACGCATCGCACTGGGGATCCGAGGGGCGCTGACGACCTCCTTGCTAAGAACAAGAAAATTCACCGGTGCGTATCGTTGTACAGAGTCACAGACTTCCTGAAGCCCACCATGGACCCCAAGGCAAGGACACTCGTTCCCGAGAACCGAGGACAAAGCACTCCAGCCCTTCCCTTCACACGCACGTGCACGCGTGCGCGCCC
This sequence comes from Prionailurus bengalensis, assembly GCF_016509475.1. Lineage (NCBI taxonomy): Eukaryota > Metazoa > Chordata > Mammalia > Carnivora > Felidae > Prionailurus > Prionailurus bengalensis. Next base: position 9,798,102 of record NC_057349.1, on the reverse strand, counting down.
ACGCGCATGCGCACGGGATAACCCAAGAATCATCTGTAAGGACACAGGTGAGCTAGACGGCAGAGTTTTTTTGAGAATCACAAGCCATCAGTGTTCTTTCTCTCTCCCGTTTTGTTCCACACCGTGTTCCTCTTCTACCTTGAAGGGAAGGGTACACTTGAACGCCGCGTTCCTGAAGGCTCGAGGCCAGTCCTGTTCCCGACCCAATGGAATGAGAGGAAGCGTAGGCCAGGAGCTGATGGAATTCAGTATTAATCAGCCCCAGTGATGGCTAGTGAGCAGGGGCAGAAACAGGAAGGACTTTTACCTCTGGCCAGAGTGTCCTGACCCCGGGCAGGGAGCTGCGGTCTCGGCCAGCTGGGCACTGGCCCCATCCGGTCCTGGTCACTGGGATCTGGTTTGTTCTGCTCAGTCTGTACAGGGATAAGTTGCCTAGGACTTCGGTTATTTTAGGAGGGGTCCCTGTCAGGTCCTTTTCCCCATAGCGGGGCTAGAGCTCAGGGGCCCCAGCTCAGATTGAAGAACTGAGGTTGGGGTTTCTGCCCACGTCCGGTGGCCAGCCTCCTCTGCACATCTCACCTGGACTCCTCCCTCTCCAGCCGCTACCACCTGCCCAGGTGACCCGTCCCACCTGGTGGCCGGAGGGCAGCCCAGAGTCCCTGGGTACTGGCCGTTCTTGGTCTGGCAGGCTCTGCATGTAATAGACATTGAATAATTATCTCTTGAATAAATAATGTGACAATAGTAAAGAAAAGAGATAGGGAACAAGAAGAAGAAAGGCATAAAGGGTGGACAGAGGTCACTAGGAGATAGGGTGGTAGGTGTTACCATAGTTATTACCTGCCAAGAATTCGAATAAATTGAAAATTCTTCCCCAGATCTCCAGATGTCATGCCACTTTTTCATAGTCCACTTCAAAGACAGGTCTCCTGGATACTGATGGGAGTAAAGGAAGACAAGATGATAACTGGCAAGAGAAAACCCACGGAGGGATGCGGTGGCCATGGCTCCATTTTGATGTCCCGTCCTGTCCCCCAGGCAGGAGAGAGTCCGCTGTTTGTGAGAACGTCACGATCTCAGTAGCAAAGGATAAGCATTTCCCTAAACCTGTGTCGTCCCCCAATCCGGGTCTGCTTGTTCACTGCAAAATCTGAGTGTTTTCCTCCTCGATTTACCAGATTACAGTTTGTCCTCCGTGGAGATGCGGAGAATGCTTTTCAGGAAACTCCAAAGCAAAGACCTGCTTTAGCAGGACATATCTCTAGTCCTTTCCACACACAGCTCGTCCACACCCACAAGGCAGCCAGGAGCCCTCCCTTCTGGGAGGAAAATAACAAGAGGTCTTGTGTGATTACTTTCCCGTTAGCATGGGAAAGCTGCCAACACCTCACTCCTCTTCAAAAAAAAGATGTTTATTTTTGAGAGATAGAGAGAGCACTACGAGTGGGGGGTGGGCAGAGAGAGAGGGGGACAGAGGATCTGAACCTGGCTCTGCGCTGATAGCAACCGGCCCAAAGCGGGGCTTGAACTCACGAACCTCGAGATGGTGACCTGAGCTGAACTCAGATGCTTAACCCACTGAGCCAGCCAGGCTCCCCAATTGCCTCACGCCCCTTTATTGACCAGTTCTACCTAGAAAAACATGAGTACGTGCAATCAACTAAGATTATACGATTAAAACTACCGAGGCAAGAAACAGCCTAGCTGAGCAGGATATCTTGTCAGAAACTGCCTCCACGTTATCCGCAGAACAAATAGACAAACACCCACAGTGACAACAGTCTGACCCTCTAACCCAGTGGTCTCAAGGGGGCATTTGGCGATATCTGGAGACATCTCCGCTTGTCCCAGGTTGGAGGGTACTTCAGGCGTCTAGTGGGTAGAAGCCAGGGATGCTGCTGAATATCTTGCAGTGCACAAGACAGCCTCTCCCCACACACAAGGAATTATCCAGCCCGAGATGTCATTAGTGCTGAGGTGGGGAAAGCCTCCTCTGGGTGAGCTCCACTCACTAGCTGGTTAAGTTTCCACTCACTTCCTGCCCCTGTTCTCTTCCTCCCTCCCTGGCTCCTACTGTCGTGAACCACATCACTTCTCCATTCTTCCATCCAGGCTTCAGCCAGACTCCGTGCGTACATGCACATTTGGTCCCTGCACAAAAGCTTTTTCCTTTGGCTATACCACAGTGGCTAAAAGGTCTGCTTAAGTCACGCTTGGAGGTCAACACAAAAACAACAACTTAAGATATGTGCTCTCTGCACAGGAAAGCATAGTCACCCACCCCCAGGGATTCCTGAGGAAGGTTGGTTTCCAACGTTCAGAAAAGCCCTGGGGAATGGGATACCTGGCTGATAATTTGGGATGAATGGCCAGAGATCTTGGAAGGTTGCGTGTGGAATGGCTTTTGAAAGCAAAATAACTTTCCATGGGGCATGGTCCTTGGCGGTGGGAGGTGGCAAGAGAGATCTTCAAACTAAGAGGGGAGAGAAAGGCCCGATCAGGGGGGGACTGAGGAAGGCCCTTGTCAAAGAAGAGAAAACAAACTAGGGTGACATTCAACTGTTTGCAATTTTGTCTACGGGGTATCGGCCCAAGCACCTAAGACCTCTTGCGTCAGAAGCGACTCACCATCCTCCAGCGTGATCCTCCCCAAGACCCGCACCAACGCATCCCTCTCTTCTGTGTCCCAATCTCACCTCCTCCAGGAAGCTTTCTTTGACTTAGTCTATTTTTCAATGCATGTCTTTGACATGTCATCATTCAGTTGGTTTTCTGTTCATTTCCACTTACATTTTACATGAAATTTGTGTGTATATTCAGTCTGTCTTACTAAAAGGTTTTTTTCAAAGACTAAACCTCTTTGTGTTGATCTCTTTCCCTACAGGTAAAATATTCTTCTATAAAAATTGTCATTTGGGGTTAGTTATATCATACAAAAAAACCTTAATATCCTCTCTGCTAGTGATTGCTTAAGATAGGTATTATGAAAAAGAAGGAAAGCGCTGTTTATTAAGTGCCTACTACATGCCAGGCTCTATGCTAAACACTTTATATACCTTATCTCATTTAAGCCACTTAATCCGATAAAGTAGATAGCGGTATTCAAGTTTTTAAAGATGTAGAAATTGAGGTCAGGGAAAGAGCATAAATTGTGTAAGAGCGTATGTTAGTAAGTGATAGATTGGGCTGATTTCGAATCTTGGTAAATACCCCACAGTTAAAAGCTTTGCATCAAATACCTCTGGCTTCCAGTAATGTCCACCTGGTGGATCCATCACTTACTAACCCAACTAAATACTTCTAGAATCCATTTATGTATTTCAAATATCCTTTTTATTTTGGAATAATTTTAGATGACAGGATAGTTGTAAAGACGGCATAGAAGAGCCTGTATGACCATCACTCGTCTTGGCTTAATTTTAACATCTTATTATGACCAAAGTACATTTGTCAAGACTAAGAAATTAACATTGCTGCAGACCTATTATCTGAACTCCAGATTTTACTTGGATTTCCCCAGTTTTCCTACCAATGCCCCTCTTCTATTCCAGGATAACATTTGAGATACCATATTGCATTTAATTGTCAGGTCACCTTAGTGTCCTCTGACCCGTGAGTCTCTCAGACTTGCCAGTTTTCCATGACGTTGACAGTCTTGAAGAACACTGGTCAAATACCTTGTAGGATGACCCTCAATTTGGGTTTCTCTGATGTTTTCCTCACGTGGGACTAGAGTTGTGAGGTTCTGGAAAAAATACCAAAGGGCAAGGTGCCCACCTCATCATGTCATATTAAAGGCACATGATGTCATCGTGGCTTATCACTGGTGTTGTTGACCTTGACCACTTAGTTAAGGTTGGGTCTGCCGGTTTTCTCCACTGTGGAGTTTTTGTTGGTCATCCTTCACGTTTTAATCTTTGGAAGTGACTCACTAAGTCCATGCACACTTCAGAGGAAGAGAACTCATAAACTCCCCTTTCAACGGGAGAGAGCATCAAGATTTGTCTCTTCCTTCCTACTTCTATAACTAGACCATCATTTATTATTATCGTTGTAGAATCACGGGTATTTATTTTATTCTTTGGGCTATCCTCCAATATGATCATTGTTTACTTTGTGCTATTTATATGTTCAGCCTGCACACTTTTTCAGAAACTAAGATCTAGGATTTTCTCTTAGATATAAATTATTTCATCTGTCTTAAATTTGTATTTTCGCAGCTTCAATGGCTGCTGCAGTGCTAAGATTCTGAGATTTGCCACCCAACTGCGTGCCATCTCCAGGGGCGCCATACTGCAGCGGCCGGGGAGTGCTGGTCATAATGCAAATGATGCATGGTACCACTGGAGTTGTGCCACGTGGAAACACAGGTTAGCTTTCTTCTCCGTGATGTTCATACAATGTAACCGAAATCTCCCCTTGACACCTTCATTTTAAAAGTGTCAGATTAAAAACAGCATGAATTTCCTTTTATTCTAGCACAACATCATGAGATGCATGGTACATTCAGATGGACGTGAGATTTCCAACCTGAAATTTCCGATTGCAGCCTCTCTTCACCACATAGATCAACATGAGTCTTGCCACTAGGACCTGACCCATGGATGACTTCTCCCAGAACGTTGCATAAACAAAGTCGCAGCTAGCTGATATTTACCCGTGGGTAATTGAAGCAGCAACAGCAGCAGCAACTGGTAATTGGGGTGGGGGGGGGGGGGTGGGAGGAAGGGGGGAGGAGGGGTCAAATATACAGATGTAGCCCATGCCATGGACTCATACTTTGAAATATGCAGTGTCCCCAAAGGGGAGTTAATCTCTTTTCGTATTTGAATTACTCTTCTCTGACACGTCTCCAGCTTTTCTGTATCTTTCTTGAACCGACTAGAGCCACACACGGGGGAACTTGCTGGTTTTCAGGACTTCCTGCTTTCTCATCAACTGCGTGCCCGCAAAGTCATTAGGCCTCTGCTCTGGTATTTTGAGGGAACAGCCTGCAATTACCCCCAGATCCTTCTCTACGCCAAGGCCCACGTCGGCTGCCATCACCCCCCCACGGGCTTGTCAAGACCTCTCTCCCAGCTTAGTTCAGGGGCCCAATGGGTCTCAGAACACCCTGCCCTGTCATCGTACATATCATAATCTATCACTATTATCAGTCGGTTATTGACTTTCCCCAAGGGTTGTGAGTTCTTGGGACGGGAACCCCAGTACTTTCTACAATAATTGACATATACTATGCATTTGTACATATTAAACGAATGAATGAAGAGTCAATGGCTCATACTCCATCAAAATTCACCCACAGTAAAATTCATCTGCTACATTTTCCCACCAGCTCTTAAAAATAGGTCTTCAAGTTTCCCGACATTTCACTAGGCATAAGAGCTCAAGATCATGTGCATATGTAGTGACTTCCTTGTCCATTTTGTCTTCCAGGCAATTTAAAACTATGTTAAATAATTACAAAGCAAATAAAGCTCTGGGGATTCTGTATCTAATAATTCATACAGAGACATGTCGATTTGACCGAATCTTTTGCTCTGAATAACAAGTATTAGTAAGCCATTCAATAGCAAAATAATGCTTATTTTGAAAGATGTCTGGGACGCCTGGGTGGCTCAGTCAGTTAAGCGTCCAACTTTGGCTCAGGTCATGATCTCACAGTTCATGGGTTCGAGCCCCGCATCGGGCTCTGTGCTGACCGAGCAGAGCCTGCTTGGGATCCTCTGTGCCCCATGCTTTCTCCCTGTCTGCCCCTCCCCTTCTCATTCTCTCTTTTCTCTCTCTCTCCCTCTCAAAAATAAATAAACACTTACAAATTAAAAAAGAAGATGTCTGTTCACTTCTAATAGGTCAGCACTCCCAAAAGAGTTACTGATTGGCTTCTTTTTACCCTCTCCCCATCTCCCTCCTAACACATTGTACAGCATGACCTAGATGTTTGGGAGATGATGAGTAGGCAATTCTATTTAAGATAAAAAAGAAAGCCTCTGGTTTAAAAGTAAAGTGTATGTGTGTGGGCATGATTAAAAAAAATAAGTTTTATGTCTGGAGCAGTTTTAGATCCCCAGCAAACTTGAGTAGAAAGTACATAGATTTCCCACATGTCCTCTGCCCCCCTCCCCCCACCAGACCTCCCTCGTTATCAACATCCCCCATCAGAGTGGTAATTCTGTCATGATAGATGATCCTACGTTGACACATCATTATCACCCAAACTCCACATTCTACACTAGGGTTCACTCCTAAGGTTGTACGTTCATGGATTTGGACAACTATATAATGATAAGTATCCACCCTTGTGGTATCTATCCACAAGATTAGAAATTATCTTCTAATAATTTCACTGCCTTAAAATCCCCTGTGATGGGGCATCTGGGTGTCTCAGTCGGTTGAGCGTCTGACTGGCTCAGGTCATGACCTCATGGTTCATGAGTTCGAGCCCTGCATCGGGTTCTGTGCTGATAGCTCAGAGCCTGGAGCCTGCTTCAGATTCTGTGTCTCCCTCTCTCTGCTCTGCCCCCATTCATGCTTTGTCTCTCTCTCTCTCTCAAAAATAAATAAACATTAAAAAAAAAATCCCGTGTTCCATCTGTTCATCCCTCCCTGCCCCCTAACTCTTGGCAACAACTGATCCTTTTATGACCTCTCGGGCTTTTTTGGCCTTTTCCAGAATGTCATATTGTTAGAATCACGTGGTATATAGCCTTCTCGGGTCGGCTTCTTTCATTTAAATAATATGCATTTCAGTTTCCACCATGTCTTTTCATGGCTTGATAGGTCATTTCTTTGGAGTGCTGAATAATGTTCCATTGTCTAGTTTTACCACAAAAGTAAACTCTTGAATAAAGCATAACATACCTACAGTGAAACACACAAATAATTAGCGCACAGCTTGATGGGTTTTCCCATGAACACAAACACACAATGAACACACACGTCCAGAAACAACCTGTTTCAGCACAGAAGACCACTGATGTCCCCCCAGACGTTCCCCACTATCCTGACTTCCAGTATCATATATTAGTTCTGCCTGTTTAAGCCAGTTTGGTTCGATTTGGGAAATGTTTCTTTCAATCAGTAACCTAGAAGGCAACTAGCACTTTTCCTTCTAGAATCTGGCATATGTCTAGATTAAAGAGAAAATCTGAAAGATAACAAATGGAATCGTGTTTCTTTGTTTTCTCAAAGGACACCCACGGTGCCCTCCTAGAAGCGAAGAATGGACTCGAAGTGCCTGCTTCCTCTCGAGACTATATGGCGGAGCTTGTACGACACTCAAATGAGCTGTTGACAAGTGGCAGGTTCAAGCATATAATTTATTTGACATTGTCTAGGCCAGAGAGCAGTTGCCTCTTTGAATCTAACATGTTGAAGTAAAACACTTTCAGACGGAATGTGGATTGGATAGCTACTCAATGCATTCATTCGCTCTCAGGATTTAAAGCGTGTTTAGCATGTGTAGGAGGCAGCCTGAGCAGACCTACCTGAGGGCATTGCAAATCTCTCAGACCCATTACCCCTACAGTACCAGCCAAAGTTCCTAAGGCAAAAAGTGGAAAGGTTTTAAGAGTGGACTAGAAGATGTTGAAACACACACACATAAATGTTTACACACGCACACACACACACGCACACACACACGCACACACACACACATATATACACGGAACATATAAAAAGATAAAAATAACCCATAAGCTTTCCGACGCAATGGGAAAAAAAGCAAGATACTTCTCTGTGTTTATTACCATAGTGAGTTACTATCCTATAACAGAAGAAAACCCATAGAACTGTAGCTATCATAAATGTTAGAACTGTAGCAGCTCAAATTGACCATCTAGAAAATCCCACCCACCTCCATCCTTGGACATTACTGCTATGGAAGAATGGACTGAATTTTAAGCCTAGTCACATGATATTTTGAAAACTATAGAGTAACTCATCTTGAAGGATCAGTGGATGTTTTCTGCATAAAATTCAGGTTCAGTATTTGACTTTTGGGAGAACTCGTGGCTCCTGTCAGCAGAAAGGGGCAGAGGGACATCGGAGAGTCCATCTGAAAGGCGTAGAGCCTCCACCTTATCCTCCCAGGAAAGAGTGAGCACTACGCCCTCACATCTTCGTAGGAAGCACAAAAGGCAGGAACCAAAATGACCAGGAAGACCAAAATGACATACCCTATAACATAACACGAACCCCTGAGATGGAAAAAAAAATTAACCTTAATAATTGTACCTAGGGGGTGCCTGGGTGGCTCCCTCAGGTGAGTGCCCGACTCTTGATATCAGCTCAGGTCAGATCATCATCTCACAGTTCATGAGTTCAAGCCCCACATTGGGCTCTGCATTGACAGTGGGGATCCTGGTTGGGATTCTCTCTCTCTCCTTCTCTCTATGCCCCTCCCCTGCTTGTGACCTCTCTCTCTCTCTCTCTCTCTCTCTCATATAGCTATGAAAATGGGTTCTTATTATGTACTATGTGCCAAATATTTTACTAAGCACTTACCAAACATTCTTTAATTTCATCCCCACAACAATTCTACGAGTTAAATATTATTGTTATGATCTTTTTTTTACAAGTAGAGAATCTGGGGATTTGAAAAGGGAAATAATTTGCCCCCGTTCACACACCTTGCAAGTTGCAGAGCCTTCTTCTTTGTCTCCTTCGACACTCAGCAACATGGTCCTGAGTCACAGGCCAACAGATACGTTACTGTGACACCAGAAATGCTGAATGATTGAGAGACGTGCTCGAAACAAAGAAAACTCTCATAGTAGAGCTGAAGGAAGGATAATGGGCTCTTTACTGGTAAACTGATGCTTTGTCTTAACCACCTGATACTAATGAAAAGTAACTCATAATTTAATATAGGCTAAAAGCCAAAATTTTAATTGATTAGTTTCCCTGGACAAGCCTAGAATTGCCTATAAATATCCCCACTGCATTCATGAGGGCTAGCCCTGTCTAAAAAAGGTAATATGCATGATGGCTGAAGGGGGCAACCTTGCTGTCCCCATGGAGAGTACCTTCTCTCCATTGACCTTGGTTACTACACTTCCCCTCCCACTGACACGCAGGGTTCTTACACTCTTCCCCTTCTGTCCCATTAACCTATGGTCTCCATGTAATAAAATCATTGCAGAAAATATAAGTAATGGTTATTATCCCAAGTACAACCAACCAGATGCTATTCAATGCAAACTGATGAACTCAAAATTACTTTGAACTTGGCTAACCTTGGCGTTTGTATAATTTAAAAAGTCCAACAAAACATTTTGTGTTGCATAATTTTGTTCTGTGTGCTTTAAAAACCTATTGATTCATGTGCCCAGCACTCATATCTTAGTTTCTAAATACCAATCTCCAATAAAGGGAACCAAGGCTCCTTTGTGAAATGGCTGATTCTAGAGTTAGGTCAAGGAAAATACAAGGTGAGCTTGGAGCATGGTCTAGTGCCAGAAAATAAGAAAATGCTCAAAAAAAAACAAAACAAAACAAAAGAAAACAACAACACCCAAGTCAAAGCAAAACACAATGGTAGAAGCATGTAAAGGAAGATAGGAGCCAACCTGAAAAATATCTCAAGGTCAAAGCAAGAAAAAATTGAGCAAAAAAAAAAAATTAGTAGCATTTTATTGAATTACATACAATCTAAAGTATAAAACATACATGACAGCATATTGATACAAATGGATAAATGAGTAAGTAAATAAATAAATAAGGGAAAAGTGATAAATCTTCCCTAGAGAAATTGCCAAATAATTGCCAAATAACATATGTACATACATCTCCTCCAGGAGGCAGGAGGACTTAGGACTTGCTTTCAAAGAGTAGAGTTTGGAAAGGAGAAAATGGAAACTTTACAGTGGAAAAAACTGACAAATGCTCTTTTAACTAATTAACCATTTTTAACTCCATCAGTGATGGATCATGTTGATATCATATACTTCCTGATATACTGTGATGACAAGGGCACCTCTCCCTGTGGCATTCTTTCTAAAACTCATAAACCAGATCTGATCATGAGAAAAACATCAAACCCAAATCGATGCGCATTCTACCACACGCGACCAGTCAAGATCAGGAAAACAAGCACAGTTGAATAGATTGTCACAGACCAGAGGAGACATGATGTATAAATGTGATGTGACATCCCAGATGGGATCTTGGAAGAGAAAAAGGGCTTCAGTGGAAAAACTCATGAGATCCTAATAAAATTGGGAGTTTAGTGAATAGCAATATAACAACTTTGTTTTGACAAATATACTATGATTATATAAAATGATAACATTGAGAGAAGTTGAAAATAGATGATATTGATAACTTAGTGAAAAATCAGATGGACAATATAATAACATCGATAAGAATAATATAGATGAGAAATGTGATCATGCCAGGATGGTTTAAAATGAGGACTAGTTCCAGGTATTAAAAATGTTTCCCAGAAGCAAAATCTGTTCTTTTTCTGAATGCGCAAGGAAGTCCTTGTCACCTGAGGCACGAATGAAGATTTAAAAGGAATACTTAACAAAGCTGTTACAATCGTTAATCAATTGAGGGCAACTTACTCTCGAATTTTTTTTGGGTAGGTGAAGAGATGAGCAGTATCTGTAAAAACATTGTCTCCTATGGATGCTCATGGGCAAAGAAAATTTATCATTCACCTTTCTGGGTCACAGTGAAAAAACTTCAAGTGTTTCTGGATAAAGCCTTCAACCTGGGGATTGTACGCATGACTGAAAATGGCTTTGCAAACTAGCATCTTTTACCTATCCTTACAAAGCCAGCTCACTTTAGTATTCCAGGTGTAAGTCAAAGTGAACACAGTAGTTCTAACCTGGAGCTGTAGAGTATATACCCGAGGGGGGTGAGTTGGATTCTCTCCATAGGCTGAACCACCTGGTTATGTACTCATCTGTCATATTTGCTGAAAATGTGCTCAACTTTGTTTAGAAACCCTTGAGAGACCCGATGAAAGATCTTCATAAGTATTTTCCCAATCCAATGGCAGAGAAGATGAGATAAGTAACACTTTTCCAGCACTTCATAGACATTACCAAATAATTTGCTACCTTCCATAGAAGAATAGATGACTGGAGATGACTTTGAATAGCTTCTTGAAACAGAAGTCACCTGGAAAATTTTATCTAGTGGGGTAAACATTCATCATTTTTGGCTGCCAGCACCCTTCTCATGTTTTGTTAATATTCTACATAGGTGGAAGCTATGTAGAATTCATATTCCCCTAATGCCTTATACCTAGTATTAATGATTATCCTGCCTTCAGCCAATTGGAACACTGATGACAGACTTGGGTCCAGAACCAACCATCACGAAGGAGCGGCTGCGCAGGGATATCGATTTGGGGGCAAGGAATATTTTTTTTCTTCTGGAGTAACAGTGCCCAGTGCTAAGAGTTGTGTTTGCTCAGAAGCCAGTGGGCATGTTTCACGAGAGCTGCTTCAGCGTGGTTGGCATCACTCATGGCTGTATAGCCTCAAAATCTGGCTTTTTGGTCCAAATGAGTCTTCTGGGACTTACTCAAGATCCTTCAATAAATTCCTTGTCTGCTTCAAGTAGCTTCAGTGAATTCTATTGTTTGCAGCTAAGAACCCCCATCTACACAAATTGTAGCGATTAAAAAATTTTTCCCTCTTCTCCAGTTATGTACCCACAACCTTTGCAGGATTGGGTCGGTTCAACATCTTCCTTGCTCCAGCCTTTTTAATCCAAACATGAATGGAGCTGCTAGATTTATCCAGACATCTTGGGCTGCTTGAGAGAGGCAAGTAAACAATTTTAACTATCCATCCATCCATCTGTCTGTTCTTCTCTCTTCCTAATTCTCTCCTAGATCTTCAACTGTTGGCTGAACAGTGAAATAGTCAATCAGTTTGGTCTCCATGGACCCAAGCAACTATGGAGACAAATCTTCTTTGCTACTAAATTGACATTAACATTTATAGATAGATACTGAAATGGATAGATACAGATGTAGATGTACGTTACATATGGATAGCAGATGTATAGAAATGAGGGAATTAGCTGCTTTTAGCACTGCAGTGAGTGATACATTGCTAACACCAAAGGTGTGATACTGTAACCACTACCCAGGCTTTCATTCTGCCTTTGTCTGACATAAGCTCCTACAGGAAATCCAAGTGACTGAGTGATCTGCCATTTATTCCTTCCCATTAATTGAAACAGTCATACTAAATATCTATATACATTTAAAAACTTCAAAGCCAGATGTTCTTAGCCTATTTATTTACTTTCTGCGAGCTTAAAATAGTTAACTAAGATCCCAGGTGTTTACAAAGTACCAAAGAGAAGAGTTCCACTAAGGGGAGAAGCTGAATCAGCACGCGACTGCCACCTGATAACCATATGTAGCTGGGGGTCTTCCGCCATGCATTCAGTTAATCTTCACTTTTAGGATAAATATTTGGGGCTTGGGTCTTATCCCAATTGGGGACAAAATCACTGATCTCTGATCTGCTCATCTGACTCCTGTTTTTTAACTTCACAATGTTCAGGGTAGCAACGTGCTCTCAGTCTTGGCGATGCTCAGACCTTAGCATGCAGTTGTCAGACCTGTGGCACAACTCCCCTTGTCGATGTGCCGTCTTGCGATTGGGCTATATCTCTGTCATATTTGATGATCCGTGCCAATTTTCCCCTTCTTCATTGGAATGATTGAGTTGACTCAATTTCTTTGCAGACACAAGTATGTATTCAAAATCAACTGGATTCACAATCGATAGATACAATGTAGATAACAAAGAAAATTATAAGGTTCTAGGTGAAATTAGCCCACATTTTAGCCATAGGCAATGCAAATAACCTCCATAATATCTCTTTATAAATCTCTTAGAAATACAAAAAAGATAGTTGCCTAATTTGAATTCAGATATACCATATATAGAGTAAATATCAACTCATTGTTTATAATTATTTGAATTTTTTCCACCAACTCTAATTTCTCTTAGAAATTTTTAAGTTAAAAAATTACCATTCTTTTAAAAGATTGTGCATCTTTTTTTTTAAAGCAAATGACACTGTAAAGTATAATAAAAAAAAATCAACAAAAGACCTCAAATCCAACCACTCAGAAAGAGCTGACTAACATTTTGTGCCCTTCCTACCAGACATCTCTCTTGCATGTAACACACAAAGGAGTGACCGATTAACGGAATTCATTTCCTAACAATTGGAGCATACTGTACTTGTTATTCATTTGTTTTATTTTTCTACTTCAGGTTATTCCTTAATTGCTCTCAACACCATTTTGTAGTTTTCAGCACACAGGTATTTTCCATCAATTTCAATTTCAACTTCAATTTCGGATTGTTCATTGCTAGGATATAGACACACAATTGATTCTTGCATACGGACTTTTGCATATTATATATTGATCGTGTTTTCCTTCAACCTTGTTAAATTGGGTCTTCTATGAATAAGATAGTTTTATTTTTCCTTCCCAATAAGGATGATTTAATTCCTTTTCTTGCCTGTTGCCTTGAGTAAAATAGAAAAAACAAATCTATTCTACAGTGTTGAATAGAGGTGGTAAAGCAGGGATCCTCGTGCTGGTCCTAACGTTGGTGGGAAAGCATTCAGTCTTTTACATTAAGTATACTGTTATCTGTAAGTTTTCTGTAGATGTCCTTTATCAGGTTGAGAAAGTTACTTTCTATTTCTAGTTTTGCCAAGAGTCCTTATCAGAAATGGATGCTGGATGTGGTCAAATGCTTTTTCTGTGTCTATTGAGAAGACACTATGGTCTTTCTTTTCCAGTTTGGTAAGATGGTGAATTACATTGACTTTTGAATGTTAATCTATTCTCGCATTCCTGGGATAAACCCCACTTGATCATAATGCTTTTCATATATTGTTGGATTCAATTTGCTAAAACGTTTAGAAGCTTTTCATCTATGTTTATGAATGATAATGGTCTTGGCTGCTTGGTCGGTTTTTCTCACATCTCGCTCTGATTTGGGTAACAGTAATGCTGGCTTCATAGAATGAGTTGAGAAGTAGTCACTTCTCCTAAATTTTCTGGAATACTTTGTTAGGATTTGGTGTTATTTCTTCCTCAAAATGTTTGGTAAATTCACCAGTGAAGTCATAAGGACCTGGAATTTTCTTTGGAACATGGTTTTTAATTACAGATTCAATTTATTTAATAGATACAGGGCTAGTCAACTTACCTATGTGCCCTTGAATGAACTCTGGTAGTTTGTTTCTTTCAAGGGATCTGTCCATTTTATCTAAGTTGTCAAACTTATTGGCATAAGGTAGCTCATAATATTCACTTATTATTCTTTTAATATCTGTAGATTCTATATTGATGTCAACTCTCTCATTCCTATTATTGATAATTTGTGACATCACTCTTTTTTCTCCCAATAAATCTGGCTAGAGATTTCTCAATTTTCTTTAATTCACTTAAAGAACTAGCTTTTGGGTTAAATTTTTTTTTTTCTTGTTTTCTATTTCTTTATTTCTGCTGTGATTTGTATTGTTTTCTTTCTTCTACTTTGGGTTTCATGGGCCATGGGCTCATCTCTCTCTCTCTCTCTCTCTTTTTTTTTTTAAGGTAGAAGTTGAGGTCATTTGTTTTGAGACCTTTCTTCTTTCTCCAATGCAGACATTTGTTGCTATAAATACATGTCTGCTTAAATGATGCTTTAGTGGCATCTCACAAATTTTGATATGTTCTATATTTGTTGCATTCAGTTCAAAATGCTTTCTACTTCCCCTCTTGATTTTTCCCTTGACTCATTAGATTATTTAGAGTCCTATTACTTAATTGTAAATATTAAATATTTCAATTAAAGTTAAATATTTGGGGCATTTTCTAGAAGTCTTTCTGTTTAATGATTTCTAATTTAATTCCATTGCAATTAGAAAATATACCTAGTATGACTTGAATTCTTTTCAATTTGAGATCTGTTTTATGGCCCAGAATACATTCTATTTTGGTAAATGTTCCCTGTGTGCTTTAAAGACAATGTTTATTCTGTGGCTGTTGAAGGGAGTTTTCTATAAATGTCAATTAGATCAAGGTGGATGATAGCGTTATTCAAAGAGTCAATATCCTCACTGATTTTCTAATTATGTTTTATCAAATCTCGACAGACAGACACTGAAATTTCTGAATGTTTTGAAACAAATTCATCCAAAGACGCTTGGAGGCAAACCTGAGCAACCGAATGAAAGAAGAGGGCCACATAATTATATGTTTAAAGAAAGAATGGGGGGGGGGTATCAGTTAACAGCAAGAAATAAATCACCAGCATTAGTGATTTGGGGGGCGCGGGAGGCGATCGCTGCTGAGCCCCCAGAAGAACACTGGTTAGGGGGCCAAGTACTCCACTCCTGCACCGAGATGGACCCTTCTATCAGGGCAGGTGAGGAGTTTCCTCGAGAAACAAGTTGGGAATGCACACGAGACTAACCCCCTTGAAACAGGAAGCACCCGTCCAGTAACGGCACTCTTTAGGGACACCCCCTCCCCCCCCCCCAGTCCCCAGCCCCCAGCCCCCAGCCACAATCACAAGCAGCAATGCTGTAATGTCATTAACCCTGTTCCTCTCGCGCTGTGAAAGGTCACTTCGTTCGTGAATCGTGCATCGGCACACGCCGGCAGATAAGGAGCCGTTCACAAAGCGCGCGTGTTGGCCGCCCCACCAACTCCGGCTAACCCCGTTAGCACATTTTCTCGCGCTCTGTCGTGAAGTCATTGGCAGTGTGGCTGCTGGAAAACTGCATGGCTCAGATGTTTCTAAACCCTTTTAATCCATGACAAAGGCCTCCCTTTATTGTTGTTTTGTTTTCCTTTGCCGCCCTACAGCATGGCAGCCAGTGTGCGCCCCTGATAAGCAGCGAGCCGTGCAGATGCGGTTCGGGTGCCTTGTGCACAGCGCCCCGCGACCTGCCAAGGCCCGAGTGCGGGCGGCAGCACGGCTTCCCCTCCCCCCGCCCCCGGAACCCGAGCCGATGGCACCTTGCGCGACGGTTAGCAGGGCCACGTGTGCTCGGAAGCACACAGACTTCATTTCTCTGTGTCACAAACGGCATCTCCCATCGCCCCCTTTGGGGGGGATGCCCTGGAGCTGGTGTAAATAAATCACTGCATCCTAAGCGACATCTTATCTAAGCGAGATAGCAGGAGGCTTCCGACTTGGAGCAAATAGGGAAAGGAACTGGTGCTATGAGAGTGGATTTTTTCTGAGAAGTTGTTTTCTCTTTCCCTTCCTGGGTTTGTAGGGCCGGGACGAAGAGAGGGCTTCACGGTCTCAGGACACAATGCTGATATTTGCTACTGGTAACAAAAGAGGCCCCTGTGTGTCCCGGGGAGTGTGACAAAGGACGCGAGAGCAGACTCTCTCAATGGTGGTGGCCTGAATAGACCGCGTTGGGAAAGAACTGCGAGAAAGAATTAACAGTCAGTTGACTGTGTGGCCTGAATGACTATCCTGACTGCCAAGTTTAGACCAAGAACCAAGCCAGGGTGCAGGTGGGGGAGATTCTAAGGGAGAGCCCCAAGCTGCTGGTAGCTGAATGACAGGCCAGGTAGAGAGTCTTGTTCGAGATAAGCTGGAAAATTGCTGGGACACAAGAGTCAACGTAAAAGGCAATTCAGAATCCAATGGAGAAGACCAGTTTCCAGGAGAATATTAAGAATCAAAGAGATTTGGGGGCCCGGGTGGCTCTGTCGGTTAGGCATCAGACCGCAGCTCAGGTCATGATCTCATGATTCATGGGTTCCAGGCCCGCATGGGGCTCTCTGCTGTCAGCACAGAGCCTGCTTTGGATGCTTGTCCCTCCTCTCTCTGCCCCTCTTTCTCAAAAATAAAATAAATATTAAAGAAAGATTTTTTTAAAAGAGTCAAGGAGATTAAGACGTGGAGGCCTATTTCTTGGGGGAACTTATTTCTTAGGTTAACAGCTAAATCCGGATTAGAGGATCAGAATGAGCGGGATCCATGGGAGGTGGGGGGGTCACGTGTTGCGAACCCTCCAGCCGTGGCACGCATAAACAGCTTTGATGACAAGTCCCTGCCAACCTTGGTTCCTAAAGGAACTGAGGAGACCGTGAAAGCTCTTCAAGTTCTGTGTGAACTGCACATCAACATCTGCTGGCTCACCTTCTGAGCCAGGGGTAACACCACTATGTGCTGTCCAGGACACTCAGCCGGCAGAACCGGTTGTTCAGAGGTTCTAACTAGAAAATCCGCCTCTCCTTCCTCCAGCCGTGGAACCACACCTCTGCCATCTTTTAAGATCTAACTCAGGCCACAATCTTGGTTTTCCCTGACTGTGCAAGTCAACATCTAGTACCCAAGGTCAGCATCCACCTTCCTTCCTCCTTCCCTCCCTCCCTCTCTCCCTCCCTCCCTCCCTTCCGCCCCTCCCTCCCTTCCTTCTCTTTCTTACAGTAAATATTCAATGACCTCCCGAGATACCGGGGGCACTCATTCTTTAAGGAGCTGGGTTTACAGGCGTGCATACCACATGCAAGGTTGCGGTTCTTACCGGCTTTACATTCTAGAAAGGTGGAGATGAACAATATACAACTAAATCAAGAAGAAGACGGTCAGATGTGTGATAACTGATGTGCGGACAATGAGTATGATGAAAGAGTGCTCCTGGTACTTTAAATGACTGGTAGGAAAGCCTTCTTTGAGGAGATATCATTGAACTTAGGATCTAAATGACAGAAAAAGGAATCCAGGCTCCAAGCTTCCTTAGAGGGAAAAGCATTCCAACGAGGGGAAATTACCGATGCAAAGATGCTAAGATTAAGACAAATAGAGAAGGTGCGGTCTTCTTTTTCCCTTATTGCTCCTATGTCGTAGAACATGTTACATGTAATATAATATATAAGGGATATACAATAAGCTTTATATAATCCTATGAGGAATATCTGCCTTGATTACACGGGTATAATTTTATTCCCCCTGGCAGATTCTCTCCAGGGCTCCTAAGAAATTTACCTAACCTATAAAGTCTCCATCTATTTTTGAGGATACTGACTGCGAAGCAGATCCAAACCTTTCATATTTAGGAGGAAACTGGCAATTTGGGGGTGGGGGGGGGTTATAGTAACGGAATTTATTCCACAGCTGCTTTCCGGACTGAATGATGCTTAAACCCAAGGGAGAAATTAATACACAGTTCATCAAGATTTACACTTAAGCACACACCTAACTCTTGACTTTTTCTCATTAACTTTTATGACACAAGTTCTTTTAACTGCCCCCTTTCACGGAATGACCCCACGCTCCACATCATCCATTAACAGCTTCCCCTGGCTCAACTGAGCACATCATAAAATTATTTTCAGTATGAGTGAGAGCCCACCTTTACATTTTATGACTTGTACGCTAAAGAAACAAGAAAAATACGCAATTTATAAAATGATAATATGCAGTAATATGGAGCTTTTAAGTTAATGGGACATACAGGGAATGGGGTCATTACCAAAAAAAAAAAAAAAAAAAAAGTCGGAAACGAGCTGCTGCTGACTGGGGCTGCGTCCGCTGTGCAAAGAACAGAGCAAAACCTTCTAAAACAAGGGAGGCGCCTACGTTGTCACGTTGTTCCCAGAACTCCAGTTGTTTCTGAGTTAAAAAAACAAAACCAAAAACTAACCACCGCTTCCATCGGTGAACAGAGGGGTGCGAACCTGCTCTGTCTGGGGCTTTCCAGCTCGAGAAGTCCAGAGAAATGCAACCAGGAGAACTGGATTCAGTAAAGCTGAGTCACCCCAGCCGCCGCCCTGGGATGGATGGTGTGTGTGTGTAGGGGGAGGGAGGTGGAGGGGGGGACCCGGGGCCTCCGAAACAGGTGTGAGCTCTGGGGTGGGTCACAGAGAGCCGATCAGCCGTTCCGCAGTCTCGTTCGGGTTTAGGGAAGCGATGATGAATTTGCAAGTGCGCGGGCACAAAAGCTTCTCACCCACAGCTGGTATGTCTCCTGGTCTTTGCAAACTCAAGGGCAACGCTGGTTGTCGCAGAGCCTTGTGCCTTTCATCTACTGAGACTAGCTGAGAGTAGCTAAGATATCAAAGGGTGATGAGGAATGTTGGGCTTGTGACCAGCATTTGAGGACAAACACGAGCTACTGATTCCATGGCGCAGAGTAATTTCTCCTAAGAAAGACTAAGGTTCAGGAGCGAAAATGCCTGAGTTCAAATCCCGCCTCGGTCACTGACTGGTAACTTCAGCGAAGTTATTGAAAGGTGGCATTTCTCAGTTTCCTCATCTGTACAGTGGGGACATTAGCAGTGCCTAGCAGTCAGAGCTGCTGTGGGGACAATTGAGGTGACCAATTAAAATGCTTGGAGCCGTGCCCAGCTCACAGCGAGTGCTCAGTGACTCTTTGCGAGTGCCCTTCAGGAAACCGTTGCTGCGTAAAACACTAAGGCCCTGACAAAGCCCCGGTTCCCACAAGCCGGTTTATCCGGTCAGCGAGAAAAATCACCCACACGCACACAAGCGCACACTCGATTAGAATCCTAGGGCGCTAACCTGCTCTCTGAGAAGAAATGGATTTGGAATCAGAGCAGGACCTAGTTGTCCAAGGAAAAACGCTTTGGGGAGAAGCCACAGTGCTCATGGGTCTTGAATGGGTTCAAGTGGATCAAAAAGCTCCAGGCAACACCTTGTGGCTGCGCCGTCCCTCACCAGGTAAAGCAGATCTGCTCTTCTGTGTTCACATGAGCTTCTCCAACGGCAGGTGGACTCCAGCCTCCTCCGTGTGGCCCTTAACGCAGCATCGTGGACGTGCCACCCTCAAGACTGCTCATCATCTGTGGAAGGCTCCAGATAAGAAGTGAGCACTGAGTCACACAACGTCAGAGCTACGCTTACGGCATCACCTGGGGAGTGTGAGGTACCCAAAGCCAGGGCCCCAGGCCGGGAGGCGGGTCAGACTCTCGGCGGATGGGGCCCGGGCACTTGTGAGTTATGAAGACTCCCCAGTGGAGTCTGATGCCCCGTGATGGTTGCCAAGCACTGAGCTGACTGCTGCTCTTATTTGCGAAGTAGGGACACCCAGGCCAATAAAGTGATGTCAAGGCCACGGGGGTTCACGAGCGGGAGAGCCAGGATCACTCCAAGGCATTTTTAACCCAAACAAAGTGCCAGTGTTCTCAGATGTGGAGAGGGAATTGCAGAAGGAAAGGGCATCTCAGAATCACATGGAATTCTTTTTCTTGAAGAGCCTGGTTCCATCTCCCGCCCCTCGCACGGCCTCGAGATCTGATGTGCTTCTGGCATACCCCCTGCTGCTCAGCGCAGGTCCCCAAACACCTGCACCATCTGAGATCTGCTGGTCCCTATCCCATCCGGAAGCTGCAGCCCGGAATCTTTACCGTTGAAGAGCTCCTCGGCTAATTCTTCCATGAATCTAGCTTTGAAAAACACTCCTTAGATGCTCCACTGGTCAGCCGTTGAAACAGTAGCACGTCATCCAGGATTAATCAAACCTGGGTTAAGAGCAGGCAATGGTGAGGTGTCTTGAAAGGAGGTGCCCAAATGGAAATCTAGGAGCCCTGGGGCAAAAGTCTGGGGCAAGACTCTCAGATCAGCCTCCCAGGATTTGGTATGACTTCTTGCCATTCCTTTTTATCCCAGAGAATTTCGTTGAACTTGAGAGTCCTTGCTTACCCCTTATTTGCTCTGTCTATGCCACCTTGGTGTTTGTTTATCTTCGATGTATGGACACTGGGCAAGGGGGGGCCAGGCACGCTCATTTTTGAGCAGAGCCCCCACTGACGCACTGATGTGCGTTTCATAGCACATCGGGGTTCATAGAGGGAGAACAGACGCTCGCTAAGACCCTAAAGCACCGATGTGCCCTCCCTTGGTTGCTTAATAGCAATCAGTTTTCCTTGTTCCGGGGTGTCGACTGTTTGGGTGATGGTATATCTGGCTGAGGGTGCTGCTAAACTTGGGGGCACTTGGTGAGCGATGCCGTCACCTGAAGGGGTTTGGCATATACACGCTGTGAATCGGGCTTACGACTTTTGAATGCCCGTTTCCACAATGCAGGTGGACTCATGGTTAAGGTTTCCCGGGATGCTTCACGCCAGACTGTGGCAAAATTTATCTCCCCAGCAGCCTGACTAGTAGGGTGAAATCTATTTCACCACGGTGGCATCTTTCTAGAACAAACGAACGGACTGGTGCAGCCACAGCTCGCTGCCCTCCTCAACGGACCTTCTGTCTGCTCCTGGGGTCTGCGGGAGACAGCGGTCTGGATGGGGCTTCTCCCCAGGAGTCAGATCCCTGCTGCTCCGGACAGCAGACTTACGTTCCAAGTACGCTGCAATATAAAAAATCGGGCTTTTGCTGAAAGCCTTCCTTTGTCTGTTTCCTAGCCTCGCTTGCCATCCGAAAGATTCCACAGAGTTGATGTTTCCGTTCCTTTAATTCAGTGTTTGGGATGATCCAGCCCCAGCCCAGCTGTCTCCCCAGCAAAGGGGTGTGTGTAAATGTTGCCCAGTGTTCTCGGCCTCTCTTCTTTCTTTGGGTCGGAAGCAAGGCTGTCACGCTGTATGTTGTTATTTAAGGGAGATGCTGAGATGTTTCCTTTCTGTGGTGGAAAAGATCTTTTCAAGGGAGCCTCTTTATTCCTCTGACATTTCCACTCTTGAAAAGCTGACCCAGTTCCCGCAGAATAACAAAAGAAGCACACAGAGAAAACAGATTCCCCTGGGGGACTGATAAACCCAGGTGAACTCTGGCCAACTGAGTTTCCCTCAGAGAATTGGGCAGACTGCCAGAGAGCTGAGGAACATAGTCACATCTCAAAGATATATGGACAAATTAGGATCTGCTCAGCTTTGAGCTGTCTTTGATTCCTTTGATAGGAGTCCATGTGAGGATACAGTCAATCCTATATCCAGTCTATGTGTGTGAGCGCCCACTAATGTCTGGCCATCTGGTCTACCATTTGTTTTTCTTCAGGCCTGCGAGGGCCTCCTTGGGCCCAAGGGATCAGCCTTAGGCCAGGTTCCCAAGTCACTGTGAATGAATCACAGCAGCTTCCAGGGGGGGCCCAGGGCTTGAGCCGGCTCACATTCACTGTAGGTATTGGCCTTTGTAGAAATTAGCATGATTTGGAGTTGTAGCATCTGGGAAGAGGGAGGCGATAAATGCACAGGGCACCAGGTTCTGTCCAACTTATACAGCTTTAGATGTTAATATTACTTGTCTAATCATTGCTCAGAAAATTCTGAACAGAGGATGGTTCCTCTGTTTAACTCTATTTTTCACTCTTCTCTGATAGTCTCTCTTTACCAACAGTTCAGCCTTTCCCTCCTGATACCAGAACAAAAGAGAGGCTCATCGTCTAATTTCACTGTCCTCTGTTCTCTGTTTCGGGTAGGTCTGAATTATAAAGCCGTGACTTGCTTTTGTGACTGGCCTGTAGTTAGCTTTCCTAAACCACGAGTCGTTTGTTTGGCCTTGTTATGTACAGAGCAAAGAGGAATTTCATAGAGTATGTGTTCTTTTCATCAGAGTTTGTGAACAAGGAAGACCAGTAGAGGTAGCCTCTTGACTTATGCAATTTGTTTCTCTTTGATAATATCCCCTATCCTTTACATTTCCGATCTAACTTGTCGCTTTTTTGCGCATATTTTTCGTTTACTCATTCAACAGTTTCCATAAGTATCTGTAAGTATTGCCCTAAGGAACAGAAAAACAAAGAGGCTCCTGGCCCCCTGAGAGGTGATGGTCAAGTGGAAGAAACCAACATAAGATTATCGCAGTATCATCAGGAACAGAGCCAAGCACTGGAAGAGAGGCAGACAGAAAGTGCCTCAGGGGCAGAGGAAATAAGGATCCCTTATTCTACCAAGGAAGGACAGGAAAAATTCCACCAATGAGGCTGCATTTGTTCTGGGCCCTTAAAATGAGTAGGAGCGTGGGGACACTGCTCAGTGTCGGTTGAATGGCCAACTCTTGGTCTCTGCTCAGGTCACGATCTCACGGCGCATGAGTTTGAGCCCCCCGTCAGACTTCCAAGAGCCTGCTTGGGATTCTCTCTCTCTCCCTCTCTCGCCGCCCCTCCCCTGCTCTCGCACTCTCTCTGTCTCTCTCTCTTCAAATAAAAAAATAAAGTTAAAAGGAGAAAGAATAAATAGGATCTTGGTAAGTGGATAGTGCCGAGGGCAACTTGAAGAAGAAAGGTCAGCTCACGGGAAGTCCCATAGTCACGATAGTGTGTGGGCTTCTGTAGAAGCTACTAGTGATTGAGTGAGGTATGAGCCTGTAAATGTGTCCATGGGAGATGCGTTCTAGAAAGGTAATTCTAATGACAGTGTGGGAAATGGGCCTGGCTGATGCTCTGACTCTCGTATTTATTGCACAAGTGTGTGCCAGGAGCTGCTCTGTGCCAGGTGCTGTTCCGGGTGACAGTGGTACAGCCCTGAGCAAAACAGTGGGTTAACTTGTCCCATCAACGCCTTCCTAGTCCCTAGGTGAGGGTGAGAGTGAAATCGGGATTTTCCTCTGTTTGAACTTGAATTAATTTTTTAAATTTATGCAGAATTCATGTCTAGCAGAAAATAATAATGAGTTCAGTGGCATCAAAGCCATCAAATGTCCCCGATGAGGGAATCTTGCTATTAATAATGGAAAAAACGGGTTCTACATACGCATGCACACACACACATGCACGCACGCACATGCACGCACATGCGCAGTTCTTTGCACGCACATATTTGGCAGATTTGTGAGTGGGAGAGGCAGGTGAACAGCAATGGCCGCACGGTCGTGACCCACCGTCACGTCACTCCTAAGCAGCCCCCAGACCCTCTGACCTACATGTGTGTGTGCCTCCCCACACCAGCGCCGCCCAAATGTCACGAAAAACCATCCCCAGGCCCAAGCCAGCTCCGCAGCAGCTGGGAATAGTCATGCCGCCTCTGTCCCTGTCTCCTTGCCGGTGTATTTATCACTCAGTTTTCTCAGGTGCCTAAGGCATATCCAGCTCTAAGGAGGTGAAAAACAATTGAAAAACAATTCCGCTCTCACGTGTGTCACCTCATGAAGCCTCCCGAGTGTCCTGAAAGGTAGGCATCGCCATTCCTAAATTTCGTTCTCGTCAAATGAGGCTCCGAGAAGTTAGATTGCCTGACCGACGCCATGGAGTTTATCAGTAACCCCCCTTGGCCTAAAAGGGGTGTGGGTCAGGAGTTGTTGGGGTTCCTCCTCAGATCTGGGTCCTGGCTCTGGGCTAGAAATATAACAGTGGGCCACCTCGGAGGGGTTTCACACTCCTGAGCAGCCTACGGACTCTCTGATCTCCATGTGCGTGCCTCAGTTTCTACATATGCAAAAAAGGGATATTGATTTCACGGGTTTGTCGGGATTCAATGAGACAGTGTTATAATGCGATTTACCCTCTCCTGGCACGCAGCCGGGACTCAGTACGCAACAGCTATCCTAACCAACGGTTAAGTTGGGAGTCCGGGGCTCTCTCTCTGATGCGTTACCTCCACAGGAGAACTTGGTGAGTTTTCTTTCCCATTTTTTCCGCTCTACCCTCAATGCCAAAGAGATGCCACCGGTTCAAGGCCAGAGTCTAATGGACCATGAAAGAACAGTTTTCAGGTATGAGCTGCCAGCTGGGATGCTTGTTGCTCATAATCCGACCCTCTCTTTCTGCAGCTCGGTCCCTCAGGGCCCTCGACCACGGAGAGAGCAGCTATTCTGGGACTACTCAGAGCACAGGGGGGTGTTTTCTCTTCATCGGGTGGCGCAGGCGATAATCCAATCGCAAACAACACATGAAGCTGACTGATGGAGCCAGCCGAGTATGCCCGGAGAGGCCAGCATTCACCACGTGATGACTAAGGGCCTGGGATGGGCATCCGTGATGCAGAGAATCCACAGCCCCTTCCACAAGGGGCTCAGGGTCAAGTCAGGAAGACTGACAAGTGCATAGGCTCCAGCCAGGGCGCAGAGCACTGGGAGAACACAGGGAAGGGGCTTCCAGAACAGACCGGGGTCTGGGAAAGGTACAGGAAAGAAGGAAAGAATGGTCCTCCTGGCCACTGCTCCTCTCTGGCATCTGATGATTGAGCTCTATGTGTATGACAGAGTGCCCATTTCCCCAAAATGTCCTCGATCATTTCTCTTGACCTATTTGTAGAATTTCCTGCCACTCAAGCACCTAAGCAGAGTTCGCATAGAAAATAAGGGCTGTTGGTAATTTCCTACAAGGTTCCAAAACATGGTCCCCAACAGGATTAGGAGACTTTCGTCTACGGCCATACCACCCTGAACGCGCCCGATCGCGTCTGATCTCGGAAGCTAAGCAGGGTCGGGCCTGGTTAGTACTTGGATGGGAGGATTAGGAGACTTTCTCTGTTCATCCTGGTGGAGGAATCGGAGGTGGAATCGGATGGATAGGCACAGAGGGGGAGGCCGTGCCGGGACCTGCCAACATCGCCAAAAACACGAATCTGGTTCACCTGGCTGCAGGGGCGGCTGAGGGAAGAGGGCCTGTTCCGGCACAGCCAGGGAAATGTGAGCTTCACGGTGAGAATTAAGAACATTTGCATCAAATTGCAAAATAAAAAAAAAAAAAAAAAACAAAAAAAGATTAGAAAGAGTTTCCTTATAAAGCTTTGGTCCTATCTAAAGACATTTCGCCACGTGTGTGAGTATATGTGATTTTCTTTTGAGGGCTGGGAAGCCCTGTGACGCGTGATAACACAAGGCGCCCATCCCCCGGGGTAGGACACGGCTGCCAGGTTTTCCCCCTTTGCAAATACAGTGAACGTCGTGGAGACCTTTCCTTATGCCCACTCCCGTGCCCGATGTCGTGCGGGGCACTGCTGGGCTGCGGAAGGCAAGCTGTGCCTTCCCGGACACTCGTGTGCCGAGGCCGACGCAGAGATCCCGACCTACAACTAGAAAAACTTTGAGCAAGCGTATAAATCAATGATGAAAAAGAATAACACTCCGGACCAGCATGGGGTAAATGCCGCATATAAATCTTTGCATTACTGCAAACCTCAAAGGTACTGCAAGTGTCCTCAGGTGCTTTGGAACCAGTCCAAAATGCATAGTTTAGTTAAATGCGCCTGTCCAGATGTCGAGATAAAATTAAGGCCTCGCTTAGACTCCATACCAGAGAAGCCCATACACATCTCTGCAGGACTAAGTCACTTCCTGAAGTATTTAGCGGAGTGTGAAGGGTCTGGGAGAGAATTTCAGAGAGGCTGCAAATGGCTGAAGAGTTAGAGACGAGGGGACACAAGGAAACCATCCTACTTATAGGAGGGAGGGAGCTAACTGAAAATGAAATCTCAACTCCTCAAGGGTGGATTTCAACTAAACCTCCCCAGCCCCCCCCCCCCCCAAGCCAGAGGGGAGCAAGATGGCCTCCAAGTGCGGGGAATAAGAATTTGAAGTGAGCTGGTTGGCAGAACAGAGCACGAATCCAATGTTGTACTTAATCTGTAGGTACGTTGGACTGGGTCCTCATTCCCCTGGTACTTTTCTCCAGAAATTTGGGGCAATTTGGCCAATCTTTGCTCCATGTGGCCCTCCCCCCCCACCTGGCCAACAGGCAGACGAAGTTTTGGAAGATACTGGATCTCTCCCCGCATAGTAAAGTTTTTCGGAGCTGCAAGTGACAAAGACTAACGTTAGCCAAAGAGGAACGTGCTTGAGGTTAGGGCAGTACCTCGCTGAATGCAAAAGGAAGCCGAACCAAACAAATGAAATGAAAACAAGTTTGGGGAAGGGCAAAACTATGAAGCTCGTCTGTGAGACCCTGGCACTAAGAAGCTTCGAGTATGCCATTCTGAGACTTGTCTCCCTTGCACCTGGGAGAAAGGATCTGGTGGGTCTAGTGCAGACCTGCATCTCACGTGAGGCCAAAGCAGGGACAGGGACACAGGAAGGGCGTGCTGGCTGGGCATCCGCTCCTAGATTTCAGGAGCAGTGCCAGAGAAGAGGGGTATCCGGGTGAGCGTCCCCAGAGATCAGCACTCTTCTCCCCTCTTTGTTACAGCAGCATATGGCCAGGAGTTGTTTCCAAACTCCACAGGTGGGAGGGGTAGGGGGTGCAGAGAGAGAGAGGGGGGAAAGTTTAAAACATTGTTAAATATGGATCGTATTACCAAAAAAAAAAAAAAGAAAAGAAAAAACTGTGAAGTTACGAACCGGTCACGCTTGAAAAGAGGATATGTTCTCCTCTGTTAAAAAATGGCTAAGTTGGGCTCCATCCAAAGGACAGGAAGACCTTTTGGTACTAAGATCGTGTGATTCCTGCGGTAAAATGTCCGCTCTATCGTCGATCAGCATTTCTCAAACCGTGTCCATTAGATGTCAATCGATGTTCTATGAAGAACAGAATTCCACCTTTAATCACGTTTGAGAACTACTATGGTAAAGTTTGTGTCTGCGATTGTCACTTAGGCTTGTGTGTTTTGTTCTGTGGGAGAATTTCTCCTAACATTAATATAGACCATAACTTTCCCAAAGGGGGATGGGATCATGAATGCAAGGTTTCCCAAATTCATTTGACACCGTTGAGAAGCCATTTGGATTTTTTTTTTTTTTTTTTTTTTTTTTTTTTTTTTTTTTTTTTAGCAATACCTAGTGACATGCTTAGGGACACTTGTGTTCCACACAGCACACTTTGGGAAACACTACTGTAGACCATATCTTTATATACCTTGGTAGTCTTCTTGTCTACTTTATGCAAAGAATGATCAGCACATAAAGCGACCTACTTTCTTTTTTTTTTTTTTAAGTTTATTTTCTTATTTATTTTGAGAGCTGGGGAGGGCAGAGAGAGAGGGAGAGAGAATCCCAAGCAGGCTCTACGCTCAGCACGGAGCCCAACTTGGGACTTGATCCCATGAACTGTGAGATCATGATGTGAGCCACACCAGTGCCCCATAATGCTGCCTCGTTTCTTGATAATGTCTAACTTGATTGTAGATTTATTTTACATAGCTTTTTTCCTGTTAATTTGTATAAAATAAAATTCACTCTTTGTGGAGTACAGTTCTATGGGTTTGGATAAGTGCATGGAGGTGTGCCTTCATCCCCATGGTCATGGTATAGAACAGTGCCATTGCCCCCCGCCCCCAATTCCCCGCCTCTTTATAATCAAGTCATCGCTCCCCAGTCCCAATCCCTGGCAACTACTGACCCGTTTTCCATCCCTATAGTTTTGCTTTCCCAGAATGTCATTTAAATGGACTCATGCATTTTGTAGCCTTTGGGTCTGGCTTCCTTCACTTCGGCAAAATGGCGTTTGACATTCATCCATGTGATTGTGTGAATTAATGGTTTGCCCCTTTCAATTGCTGAGCTGTGTTCTCTTGTAGGTATGGATCACAATGCATCGATTCATTCATCCAATGAAGAAGATGATACAACTTCCTTGTCAAAATGATAAATCAAATAGAACATTTGTTCATAGTTAACAAATGAAGTGAAATTATGTCTCAAGTGGATATTATTGTCTCAGTAGAAGAAAATATCTGACAAATTGGGACAGGATTGTATTTTTCTTTTGATGGAGGGTAAGAGGCCAGGAGGAGAGACTAAGTGTGTCCATATCATTATTAAACATAAAAAAAAAAAAAATCCCCAGCAAATTCCCTTGCAAGAGACTTCCCGCAGAAGCGATCCCTGCCTGATAGAGAAACTTTTGTCAGTAGGAACCTCCCAGAGGCATTGGAGGGTTTATTGGTTATTTGGTCCAGTACCATGATCTCATTTGCAGACCCGATAAAACAGCTCTCTTAGAAGCAGGACATAATGGGCAGAGATAAAGTTCTTTACATAAGAAAAACAAAAGCAACAGAATATTACTTATGAAGATCGGAATAATGAATTACATTCACTTATCTACTTGTTATCTCATTCCATTCTGAATGTTATCCAGTCTCCGGTGATTCTCATAGAAATCCGTTAGGATTGGATTTATAGACCAGGTGTGTCTCTTGCTGAAGGATGAGACAGTCCACCCTCAGATGACTCAATTCAAGACCACTCGTCGATTCAAACTCTCCATTCTGCTGTGGCCTCTAAACCCACTGTGGTCAAGGGAGTCTGATTCTCTTCCTGCAGAAAATGGTGCCTTTTCCCCATGGTTTTAAGAAGAGAACTGAGTCCACGATGCTGTCCCCCCAAAGAAGAACTGGTTTGAGTTCTGGTGAAAAGTTACACAGATACCTTTGTTTCTGCTGATGTTTCCCTTTGTTTTGCTTTTTTTGTTGTTGTTAATGTACTTTCTGGAGGCCAAGTTTACTTTTCTAAATATCTGTGACAGTTTCTCCCGACACTTCTTGGACCCCCTTCTAATTCCATTTAGAAGGTGTAAGATTCTTGAAACTTCACAAAGATATCCTATTCAAAGAGAAATACGGTCTTATTTTCCTGGCCTGATATTCAGTACTGAGAGTGTTTGTTGTTCATTCAATGAAGATCGAATATGTTCCTAGGACAGACAATTGTCTCTGCCTTCATATACTGTATGGATACATAACTGACATATTTGAAGACAATTCAGTAGGGCTTAATGTGTTTAAGCCTTCACTGATCTATGAGAGAATCATCAAGTTGTCTACTTCTGGCAAATTTCCCAAATAATGACCAAAAGAAATTGTTAGAATTTTAAAATAAAAAAGACTGCAGGGGCGCCTGGGTGGCGCAGTCGGTTAAGCGTCCGACTTCAGCCAGGTCACGATCTCGCGGTCCGGGAGTTCGAGCCCCGCGTCAGGCTCTGGGCTGATGGCTCGGAGCCTGGAGCCTGTTTCCGATTCTGTGTCTCCCTCTCTCTCTGCCCCTCCCCCGTTCATGCTCTGTCTCTGTCTGTCCCAAAAATAAATAAACGTTGGAAAAAAAATTTAAAAAAAAAAAAAAAAAAAAAGACTGCAGACTTTGGCTTCCTTCAGAACTACACTTTCTTGGTACAGATTCTCCATGTAAGGAAACTTTAGGGATTCATAAAATTAAAGAGGAATTAGGACATACTAGTAAAGAAGAACGCTATTCATTTGAAATGATCGCATAATATATGTACCCAGGATGACCTTTGCATTCCGTTGAAAAGAATTTCCTTAGAGGTAGCTAAGAACTCAGAGGGAAAAGTGAAAAAAAAAAAAAAACAAACAAGAGTTTTAGGAAATTTAGATAATAGGTTACACGTCATGTTTTTTTAAGATGTCTCCAATTCCATTTATTTTAAAAGGGGACAGTGAGGATTCTGGTAGGTTATTGGTAAGTGGAAGCAGTGTGGGTCAAGGCTCTGATGGGTTTCCAGGTGGGTATTAAACTGCCTTCACCTCTAGCCTAGAGAAGGGTCCAATCCCCCTACAACTACATGCAAAAATGCCAATGTCAGCCAACTCCTGATAAGGAGATGATTTATCAGAAGTACCTAGTGAGAGGGGATACAGAGAATGGTGAGTGGTCACAGAACCTGAGAGCCTCCACCACCCCATAACCACCACCCCATAACCACCCCACACCACGGCCTATGGCAAACCACATGAAATGAAATCATGTCTCAGGTGCTTTGCTCTGAATCACGATCCTCATTTACTGGGAGTATCCCCCCTGAGAGGCTGACCTGCTAGATGTAGGAGTCAGTCTGTGGCTTTCCCTCAGTGTGAAACTCTCTAAATAGATCTACTTCCAGATCAGATCACTTTCTGTGCAAAGAGTCCAGCGATGACGTTAGAGATTATTGATATCATAAGATCACAAGGTCTATGAAGAGGGAAAGGATCAACGGAATGAGCTTCGCAGGACCTAGGTCACTCTATGATGGTTTCCCACTGACTTTAGGAAGCAGTCCAAACTACTTAATGTGTTCCCAAAGTCCTTGATGATCCCTGTTTACCTCCCTTCATACACTCTGGCTACATTGGCCTTCTGTCAACAATTCAAATGCCTAACGTTCTGCCTTGCGGTGGGACCTTCCTATAGGCTGTCCCCAGCACACGCAAGGTTTTTTCCTCCAGACCCGTGTGCCTTCACCTGATCATCTCGAACTCCTCTACCACCTTCCAATGTCAGCTGAACTCAAGTCTCAGGGAAGCCAGACCCCAGACTAGGTTAGGCTCTTGACGTAGTACGTTGGATTGGCTGCCTAAAACCCATCTCAAACCCCACCAAGGGGCCTTTCCCATATACAGATATTAGAAAACTAAACAAACAAACATACATTTCCTAAACTTTTCTTGCAGTGAGATCTGGATATGGCCTGTGCTCTGCAGAGTAAACCCATCTACTGCTATAGTATTTCCTGGAAGTCCCATCCTAGCTGGTTCACTAGTCCTTCTGGAAGTTCCTGTAAACCCATTACCCTCTAACAAATCCCTTTCTTTTTAAGTTAGCTAGAACAGATTCAGTTTCTTGCAATTATCTGATGAATGCAGACTTCCTACTCTACACCTTTATTGTTCACGTACTTTTCCTTCATAGCATACCTCACAGCTGCAAATAAATCATTGTTTAGTTTTTAGCATATATGTATCATCGCCACTGGATGACAAGCTCCTGAAGGACGGGGTTGGGTTGTATCTTCAGCACCTAACATCACGCCCTTCCTGTAATAAGTGCTCAGTAGGTATTGGTGAATGAATGAGTGAATGAAAAAATGAATGACTGAGTATTTCTTCAACCCAGTTCTATCTCCCTTATTAGCAATTTTACCTTGAGTAACTTAGTTCACCTACCGGAGTCACAGTGTTCTGAAGAGACAGTGCCCTAACTCACCTGACATTGTATAGATCAAATAGGAAAATATATTTCGAAATATTTTACGAACATTTTATTCAAATGTTAAAGGTTATTATTCTGGGCTACTAAGAAACAACAAGTAAAGAAGAAAACGTGGTCAATAATTTTTCGGAGTCCAGCTGTAATAGAGCTTTTATTTTCTTAACATCAGAGGTCTATGCAAGTCCACACATATGGGAAGAATTTGCAAATCCCAGAGTCATCTTATGAGCTCCCGGATGTCCAGAACTCATAATAGAAACAGGTGAGAGCAGTATTAAATTATAGCACGAATATGGCACTGCTCTTTATCGTAACCCAAGGTCAAATAAACATCGATTGGGACACATGGAGATTCTTCTTTTGGACGATTCCGAAAAGGATTTTGGGATATAAGTGGTTATACGAGACATAATAAGAACTCGAAACATATAAGTAAAATTATATCACAACTTTGGAACCCAGGCTCTATCATTCAGATGGTACCTAACCTTGAATTAAGTGCCACATAGATGCTCCCATTCATTTTGTTTGCCTGTCGTGTGCACATTGAATTATGTGGGGCAAAGTGTTGGTGGTCACCAACCTGTGTTCCTGGGGGTGTCCCTAAGGATGGAGCTGGACTTACTGATCTTTTGCTCATAGGTTTTCAGGATCTGCTTTGACTCTGATCCTCTGTTGACCTGCTTGGACGGCTGGGTGAGGGAACTGAGGGCTGAGAAGAAATGATGGCCGAGCGTCTTCCGTTGCAGGAGGGAAGGAAAAAAATAGTAGCAAAGGAAAATTGAATAGGCTTGTAAGGTAATTAGCAATTTTCAAATGCAGCGATGGGCAAAGGAAACAAAACGTAGAACATGTATTAAAAGTCAAGCGGATGGTTTAGAAAATACAGCTGTAGGATCACACAGATTTTGACCATCCAAACCAAATTCAATTATCATGTCTGTGCTGCTTTTCTGTTTCCGCCACTGAAAGGCTATTATTAGGTGCTCTCTCTCTTTTTTACATCTCCAAGTAATGCCTTCATAAAACATTCCAAAAAGTAAACATTAGCTTTAGGCCATTTGATTACTGGTTTCCCAGAACGCTATGTTCTGTCCTGTTTCTCTCCATATTCCTTTAATATTAAAAATAGGAAATGACTGAAGGCAGTTGAATGGCTCTGCCTTGGAGGCTGTCCCCCCAGCCAGCCTCTCAAGCATTGTTGGGTCCTCGTCCCTCTAAAGCCCATTTCATCCTTATTACATAGACAGCCCGATGCCAAGCAGGAAAAAACAAAAACCAAAAAAAAAAAAAAAAAAAAAAGTAACCGAACATTTCTTTCCTCTCGACCAGTTACCAATTTTTTTTCAAAGTGCCTATGCTTTGTTTAACGCACCTTTGCCGCTGTGGCTCCTTTTAGGTGAGGGTCGTTTTATTTTTCGTGCTAGATTATCATCTGAATTGAGAACTGGCTCTGAAAGTGTCAGGTGAGGTGAACAGAACCTGGGATCAGAAGGAGGCACACACAGGCACCCAGGAAGTGATCTGGGCTGCACCCAGGAAGTGATCTGGGCTGCACCCAGGAAGTGATCTGGGCCGATGGAACTGTGGGTTATGTCTACCACGGGTGGCGCTCTTACTCAGAGGCTACTTCCTCCAAGCTCTGAGCTGACCCCGGGGTGGCGGTTGGGGAATGATGAGTGACACGCACGCCCTCACGTAGGAACCACTCCTGGGAGTGTCAGAGGACTCAAAGAGAATCCACAAAGAAGCCAGATCCGTGTGTTTCTTTGCAGGTGGAGATGAATGGAGGTGAACATGGGCATCTATGCAGGAATTTCTCCTGTATTCCTCAAAAGCAACATGGAGCGAAGTCTGTCCCAGTTGGTTTGTCTTCCCTCAATACGCATCCTCTAAAGCAAAACGAAAAGAGAAAATTGTGCAGAAAAGCGACGGCCGCTACCGTGAAGCCAAGAAAGAACTCAATCCTGAAGCCAAATTCATTTTAACATAAGCTTAAGTAACATCTCGGAAAGCCTTAAATCAGACGTCGCTTCACATCCTTTTCAGGGCTGCGGTAACATTCAAAAATACATTTGTGCACAGCTGTGATTGTTGGACGCAAATTATTTTGTCTTCTCCCCCTGAAATTTAACATTATTTTGTACATTTCCATGCCTGTGTCCCCACCATTTGCGAAGCTGGTCTTTGTTATATAGACTCCGAACCCATTCTCTCGTCTACTTAATCATTCAACAAATATTTATGAGTGCCTCCACATAGGAGAGACCCAAATATATCATCACACAGAAGGTGCGGAAGGATAATACACCACGGTGACTTTTCAACCATCTTGAAACCAACCCCTTCCCTTTTCATTCATTTTGCAGAGTCAGACTTCTGCCTCACTAAACTGAGACATTTCTCCTGAGGAAAAAGTGAGCGTGAAGTCCAAGATCTCATTTCGCTTCTCTGGGTTCTAGTTCCTTCTGTGTAAAGTGAAGAAGTGGTGAATTTGATATCTAAGCTCCCTTCCTTCACTGGAATTCTGGGCTCTAGGCTTCAGGAAATAGTAGCAACGTAACATACACCATTTTGCCGGACGTCTTACGGTTGCCCTGATGAGTCATGACGCTTCTCGCTAATCCTCTAACTCACCGGTGACGAACAATTAAGAAGGTAAAATGTGTGTCTTAGAGCCCCGCCCCCCAAGACTGCTTAGCCTCAGACTGTGCAACCTCAGCAGCCGAGGCCAGGAATTTGCGAACCAGGAACACACGGACAGACGTACACAGCACACTTTTCTTTTCCGTTTCTTTCGCTCTGTTCAAGGGAAGACCAAGGAGTGCTTTGGGAAAACTTTTTAAAAAAATCCCTTGTGTGATTCGAAGAGAGAAATGAACATGTTCCCTCTTTAATACATATGATTTTATTTTTATTCCAGCCACCTATGAATCCAAAAGTAGTTGTTGTTGTTGTTTTAATGTTCTTGGCACTGGTGTTTCCCCCTCTGAGCCCATCGCTGTTCTGATTTCCCACTGAGATCTACAAGTGATCAAGAGATCAATAATTCCAAATGGTGTTTTCACAGGAGCCCTTCCTTCCACAGTACGTAAAATGTTCTTTCGTGAAGACAGATGGACCCAGTCTGCAGGACCCTGCTTACTCGAGAGAAACCGTCTTTGAAAACTTTTGACAACCAGCGGGATAGCACGTCTGTTTCTATTTAAATGAGCTCATTATAGTTAATATTTTTGTGACTTCCAACCAGTTGTTCACTCATTTCTCAAGTGTGATACGTTTTAGTCAAAAATGAAACACTTTATGGCATAAATATTGTCAAAACCCCATTTTAACTACATCCTTTTTGGAACAAATTTTCTAGAGCAAGGTACTTTTTTAAAAAGGTACAGTGCTCGTGATGTTTCTTTGTTTGCTGAAATAGATGTAAGTGGAATGATTAACAGACCCCAGTTACCTTAAGAATCACACGTTGCCCCTTTTTACTTTTGTAGGTCTGTTTCTTTGGTGGCGTTTCTGGTCTGGCCTTTTAAACTGACTGATTTAAAAGATATATGAAGTCTACGGTCTATCTGCCATTTCATTGACCGAAATTATCTAGTAAACGGCATTTCTGAGCTGACCAGCAAAATGATAGCTGATACTTGTAACAATGATAGACGGAGCACAGGGAGCTCTAAGCCGCAAAAAGTCAGACACCATCCAAAATGGCTGCTCCAGAACAGGAAACGTCAGAAAATGACACTCTTTGAAGAGAAGAAAACTCTCCCCTCCTATTGTAGGACTTTAGAGTGTGATTCTGGGGCGTTTGAATACTGGCATTTAGGGGGCCTCCTTTAGGTATCATTAGGAAGTGGTATTTTAGTCGGTGTACCTATTTGAGAGAATAGCCCTGTAGGGTGACACGTGATGGGGTATTGCCATGGCAAACAGACCTGGAAGGCACCAGAAGGGGCTCCTGGGTGGCTCAGTCAGTTGACGACTGACTTCGGCTCAGGTCATGATCTCACGGTTCATGGGTTCGAGCCCCGCGTCGGGCTCTGTGCTGACAACTCAGAGCCGGGAGCCTGCTTCGGATTCTGTGTCTCCCTCTCTCTCTGCCCCTCTCCCACTTGTTCTCTCTCTTTCTCTCCTCAAAAATAAACATTAAAATTTTTTTTTAAAAAAGTGGAATCCAGAAAAGACAGAGGTCTAGAATAAGAAATTCTTACTGCTTCTTTTCCAGTGTAAGGATAAAGTTCACCGGAGCACCAGAAACGCGGTGGTGTGTGACAGGTGCATGCGGATAATTCTGTAGATCACCACAGCTCCAAGAAGTACCCTCGAGATCCCTCAATTCCCTATGTTCAAAAACCAGCCACAGCATCTTAATTTGGTTTGCTCATAAAAGGGAATAAGTTGATTGAGCCCAGCAAATATATCCATTCAACTTAGTGGTAAATGCTGACTCAGAAGTTAGTAAGTTGACCTTTGGGTACAAATTCGCTTCGTACAACTTGGATGACCACTGGGTGAGGTGCAGACTTGTAGTCTCAGTTTCCACTACGTGGTGAGGATCCATGTAAATGGACGTTGACTCCCTGATACTGTCACAGTGATGGAATCAAAGCATTGCGTGCTTCTGATGTCATTGCCCAAGAAAAGTGAAATAATGTTAAATGGAAATGGCGTTGTATTTTAATTCCTTAAAAAGCATGATTAAAATATTGATAATACTCACCCCTGATCGCTAAGTACTTCCTAAGTGCTGTGCCCTCTTTTAATTTTTTTAATGTGTACCATTTGTTTAAGTCCTTACCACGTCCCTAAGAATATCCCCGTTTTCCATATGAAACGATGAAAGCACAGAGGGGTTAAATAAATTGGCCAGGGTCACACGGCTAGTAAAAGGCGTAGTCAAGATTTGCACCCTGGCAATTTAGGTCTGCAGTCCATCCTGTTCATTACTAGGCAAAATCCCTGTTCAACAAATAATGTCTTGAGTAGCATGTACCGTTCTCCGACCAAGCCAGAAAATTTTTTTATTAAATTAAACAACACTCCCCTGTTCACAGTAGCATTCCCTAGCATTTCTCCAGCCTGCTTTGACCTGGGTCGTTAGGCATACATTCTCTTTCGTGACACCAGTGTGTCTGAGGTCAGGATTTTCACATGTGGCACAAGGACTCTTTCCCAGGTCAACCCCTTGACTTTCAACCGCGAGTTTACTCTGAGTAACCTAACGTTCTGCAACACAGAGATCACCGCCAGGCCAGAGAAAGTGGGGGAAGAGTGGAGCCAGGCTGCAATTCCTGTTTGTTTTGCAGTGTGGATACCGAGACTACGCGACTGGCAACTTCTGCCTCTTACATCATTTGTCTCCTCTGCCAATTATCGGCCCTGGGAGTGTTAACCAAAAACTTTTCTCCCTCGCTGTTCTTGAGGCAAACACACAATTAAAACACAGGTGTGTTTATCTCATTGGAATCTTTGCCACAAAAATTCTAAGATGTCACCCCGGGAGAGTAACGTAACCTCCCTGGGTCGCCAAACGAGAGGCGTGGGGAGCTCTAAAGGGAGACGGTCGTCTCAGAGCGCGCGCCCTTGAGGATGCACTGTGCCCGGCTCCGGAGGGGCACCTGCACAGCAATGTGTCAAACAGGTGCTCTGACCACAGGCATCGCCTAAGGGGACGGCCTTTCTGACGGGGGAGACCGAAGCAGCCAGGCCACGCCCGAACAGTGGAGACCTCAATTTGTTTCTAATTGGCATCGCTCGAGGGTCCGGGCAGTAATAACCCCAGGATGGTGTGGCAGGGATGGGGAGCAGGAGAACAGTTAGCCCGGAGGGATGGGACGTCTTCCACAGTGCAGTCTTTATGCAATCACTTACTCATTCCTATAAACACCTTTTTTTTTTTTTAATTTTTTTTTCAACGTTTATTTATTTTTGGGACAGAGAGAGACAGAGCATGAACGGGGGAGGGGCAGAGAGAGAGAGGGAGACACAGAATCGGAAACAGGCTCCAGGCTCTGAGCCATCAGCCCAGAGCCCGACGCGGGGCTCGAACTCACGGACCGCAAGATCGTGACCTGGCTGAAGTCGGACGCTTAACCGACTGCGCCACCCAGGCGCCCCTATAAACACCTTTTTAGTGAAAGCCATCTATGTCCAAGCACCGAGCAAGACAAGAGCTACCCCCCACCCCCACCCCACCCGCTCTCAATGAATGCAGAGCCTAGCTCAGGAATCCAGGTCAGCAGAAATCAAATTGCAAACAGCAGGCCCCCCTGGGAGAAATGCGAAGAGAGTAATAGCTCCACGGGCAAGGTGAGTGGTACCGGGTGGGGAGGGAGGAGGAGCTCAGAGCACGTCCAGTCCGCGAGCTATGTTTGTGGGAGCGCCTCTAAGGGCACGAAGACCACTGGTGAGGTTGAGAGTCTGCGAGGTCAGAGAGGTCGGGTGAGTTGAGAATGGCTAGCCTGTCGCCAAACCGCAGAGGCCGTGTGCTCTCTGCCCAAACTCGATTTCCTGCTGCAGGGCGCCAAGGCTCCACAGACCTCAAGCCCAGGTTAAAGCCGGTCCCACACTCGCAGGTATACAGAGGCAGGGGGCGGCGGGACGGGGCTTGGCAGGCCGTGCTGAGAGTGCATTTGAAATTCATGGCATGGTGTGTATTTTTGGTATCAGATGAACTTTTCTTTAAATACTCACCTCCTACTGATGTTAAGATAAGCTTGGATACTCAGCACACCAAGTCATGGCAAAGGAAGGTGGTCCAGCTGAAGGCTGCATGATAAGAAAAATTGACAAGCAGGTGAAAATGCTTCAGGGGCGCCTGGGGGGCTCAGTCGGTTAAGCGTCCGACTTTGGTTCAGGTCATGATCTCGCGGTTCATGGGTTCAAGCCCCGCGTCGGGCTCTGTGCCGACAGCTCAGAGCCTGAAGCCTGCTTTGGATTCTGTGTCTCCCCCTCTCTCTGCCCCTCCCCCTGCTCACATTCTGTCTCTCTCTGTCTCTCAAAAATGAATAAACGTTAAAAAAAATGTAAATGCTTCACATTCAGCTAATAATGAGTGAACAGAAAATTAAAGTCCAGTGATGCTAAACACAAATTCGTTTTCATATATGACAGGTAGACAGACAGAGATATACCTATATGTAATATGATGTATAGAGAGAAATACCGATACAGATATGGATATAGGCTTGCTTCTATTCTGAGCCTGACAACTCGGACGGACTATGGAAAGTTCTGTAACCTCTCAGTAAATTAATATTTTGCTCCTATTATAGATGAAGCAGTTTGTTTTTTAATAATGTGAAACTTGCCCATCAAAGGCTCGCCATGCAAAACAGATGCCATGCGTTGAGCAGCGTGATGCTTGGCACATAGTAAATGCTCAATAAACGCAAGGCATTTTTCTAATTACTCAGTCCCATCAGCTGGTAACAACGAACTTGGAGAGAGCTCGCCACCCAGGATCCCTGATGCCAAAACTTGCAGTTAATTGGAAAACGTGAAACCCGGCCGGCAAACAGGTAGAGGATGTTGCTTAGTTAGCCCCGGGTTCTTTTTGCGTCTAGGCACAGCTCGAAGCAGGAGGCCACATGCCAGCTGGGACTGCGGCGATCTGAAGGAAGCATGTGGCCTGCTGTGCTCATCCGGCCTTGGCATTGACTTCCAGGACCGACAATACATCCCCAGGTAAATGGTATTAAACTGAGCGCTTGAATTATCCTGTCACAAGAGACTGGGTGTGGGATTATCTCATATCCTATCACCAGTGCTGCTTGAATTTCCACCCTCACCTTGGCTGAACCGTAGGGACAGCTACTTGGTGCCTGTGAGGCGAAGGCCGGCTGGGGATCCTGGTAGTGGCACCTAAGAATCTCAGCCCGGTGTTCCAGCGGGGAGGGCTACAAAAAAACACCTCGACCCGGGCTTCAGGTTGTTTCACGTCAGAATTATTTTTCCCCGAGGTTGGCTGCAATTACCCCTTCATCCTGGCTGTATTTCCCCCGTGAAAGAACGTTGACGGGCTCCCTCACAGTCACTCAGGTTACCTATCAATCCTCCTAAGATGGAATGTCATGCCTGGTCCTTGTTGTTCCTTGCAAAGCGCAACCCCGCTGCCCTCCGGAGCAGGCTCTTTATTCCCTCCATTGTGCTAATCAGAAACACTTAGCCGCTCTCCTGCTCCGACGCTGAATTAATAAATTACAAATGCCTGTTATCAAAGATTGGGAGGTTTTGACAAGTGATGTAGTTGATCGCAAATGCAAGGTGGTGTCAGGGAGAACCTGTGTTTTCAGGGTGTAGACGGCGGATCAGCCCTGAATTGGAAAAATAAACAGGCGAGTTTGATGAGCTGAAATTCATGGCAGAACCTCTTCATATTTCCCGAGGTTTCTAATCAAAGGCGCGTCTTAACTGGCCCCGGAGGGAAACGGAGGATGAAAGGCGCTGACTTGATGCCCACTTTACCTTGCCTTATCCCAACATTTTTTTCCCCCCTCCTTCCTTTTGCCTGTTTCTAAAAACAGCCTGGCAGGTAAGAATTAGCGATAGGATGTTATTTAGTCAAAAACAAAAACCCACCGCATAATGTACCATACCTTTAAAAATTTTAACATCTATTAAATTAAAATCAAGGAAATTGACACAGA
The DNA here is from genome assembly GCF_016509475.1 of Prionailurus bengalensis. NCBI lineage: Eukaryota > Metazoa > Chordata > Mammalia > Carnivora > Felidae > Prionailurus > Prionailurus bengalensis. The sequence continues at coordinate 9,757,670 of NC_057349.1, read as the reverse complement.
TAGGATAAAAGAAGATACAGCACCTCTAGCTTATGCCAACTAAAAATAAGAATTATTAATGAGGCTCGGCTTTCTTCTGCTGTGCACATTAATTATTTATGATAATAATACTCTGCACTGCCATATTAAAGAATTTTCTTCACCCAGCTTCCCAGAAAACTCTCTCTTCTTGGGGGAAAAAAAAAGGAACCTCAACATGTTAAGCCCACAAAAGAATACATTCCTCTCGGTGTATTTATTATACTGGAAGATGAATATAGTCTTGGGTTATTAAACTGGAATGACAAACACATCTTATTAGAACTTACATGGTGATTTTTATTCTCACTAGTTTCATATAAACTTAATGATGCAGACTGCATTTTTATGCTCATCTATTTTAAAATGGTGCCTGGAGCAAAAAAATCTTCCATTAATGCCAGTTTGGTATTTCAAATACAATTTGATGTAATTTACTTCAAATATATGTGAACAGAGAAGGATAATGCCAAGTGCATTTTCTAGATTCAAATGTGGGTTAGCTCATGGCAATGATTTATTAAACCTAAGTTTTTTGCAAAAAAAAAATTCTTTTAGTTATAACATTTTTTAAAAAAAATGAACCTCTACTAGGTTTTATGGGGGGGGGGATGGGAGAAAGGAAATGATGGATTTTATGATAAAAGACTAGCTTTAACCTTATTCTAGGTTTTAATACTTATCAACTATAAATGAATAATAACGCATTTCCCTCCAGTGATACGCTGAAGCTATCTAAACCCATTGTTTTTCTTAAACTCTTATACTGTAGAATTATATTCATGGGTATGTCAACATAGAATCATCCAGTTTAGAGAGGTTTGGTGTTTGAAGCTTGGCAAACTGATATCACATAAACTCTTAGATTTCCAATCTTTCTATTGTCTCTCAACGATTTTTAGAAAGTTCTTCTTTCTAAGAACATGTAAACAGAACTTCAAAAAATAAGTTTAAATATGATCGCCCAAACCGTCGTTTCTGGACCCAAGTCAAGCCCGATTTTCACGTGCGAATCTCAAAAGGGGAATTCATGGCACCTTCTCCGTTTTCTTATGCTCGGTGGATTTCTAGTCTGATCTCTGCTGCTCCAGGTGGACGCTGGGCCAGTGTCCACATGAGGGCATGGCTGGTGCACCTGCCGGGTGTGCTCACAAAGGCATCTTGTGAGATGTGATTGTTACTGTGCAGGCTTCATCCCTATAGTAACACTCTAGTAAGATTACAGAGCCTTTGTTGCCTCGAAGGATCTCATCCTCTGTGGTGGTACTCCAAAAACAATGGGCCGTGGTTTCTTCTTCACCCTGCTTCCTGTTCGAACTCAGTGTCTTCAAGGTCAGCCCGTCATTGGTCTCTGAGCTCTGAAGTGTCCCCTCTGCTGAAAGGGGGGGGGGGTCCCAAGATTCGAGTTTTGCTTCTTATTTTTCAGCCTTGTGGTACATTCCCGTGACACAGCGAAATTGAGTCTTTTTCACGTGGGCTGTGTGGGCCTTTTCTCACAGCTTGGGTTTGGGGACAGGCACAACGAAAAGGACCAGAGGGGACACGTGTCAGACCACGGTGCGCACAGGGTGTGGACCGCTGCCCTCGCTCTTCCCTTCTTGGTTTCTGCAGAGAAGTGGCCTCTCTGTGACATGGCAGAGATTGCTAGGGGAAGACGGGAAATAGCCCTGCTTCTCCCCAGGGTGCTGGGTGAATGACTGGAGGCGACAGACCTGTGGGAGATGAAGGAAACCTAGAAAATCCTGTGCCTGTGCCCTCGGTGGCCTCCCTCTCAGCACCTCTGAAACACGGCAGCCTAAGGACTGCGCTGGCAGTCCACTGGCAAGGACTGCGCTGAGAGTGGGTAGAACCTTCCAGAAGGTAAGAGTCTGGGAGGGAGAAAGATAAGGATTTAAGAAGACTGTCCCTGGCTCGGCAGTGCCTGGGTTTAACGCAGTCAGTACCGCGGCACGTCTAGCTGCAGTTTCTCGGTTTCCCAGGCTGGAGTGGGCGGAGGGGGCGGAGAGCAGAAAACATGGACAGTAAGACACAGGAGAAGAGCTGGCTTTTAGTTTCATCATCGTGCCGCCAACCAAGGAATGTTCCTCCTTTGTCACCACTAATCAAGTCAGTTGGTAAGAAAAATAAACAAGCCTATATTTCGGGAAGATTTCTGCATTTCCAGGAGGGCTGGCTCTGTGTGGCTATGCCAACGCCCACTTCCTTCAGACGCATCACAGGCTCTGTTTTCCCCTTTGTCCTCGGATAGGAAAAAAGGAATAATTCTTCTAAGTTCTGCAAAAATCTTAAGAATTATTTAATGGCCTAAAAAAGTTTTCAGTTTATTTACCTTGAGAGAGGGAGAGAAACAGAGAGAGTGAGTGAGCAGGGGAGGGGCAGAGAGAGAGGGAGAGAGAGTGAATCCCGAGCAGCTTCTGCTCTGTCCGCACACAGCCCGATGCAGGGCTTGAACTCACGCACCGTGAGATCATGACCTGAGCCAAAACCAAGAGTCTGATGTTTAGCTGACTGGAGTCGCTCAGGGGCTCCTTTAATGACTTTTTTAAAAGCTACGTTACCTGCACTTTTGAACTAGAAACTAGAATTGGCTAGCGACACTTCTCTGCCAGATATCTGGGTCTCCGTCTGAGCCCAGTAAGCAGCGCCCTTTGTAAGGAAATGTCAAGAACATTCCCATGTTTCTGCTCGCCTTCTCTTCTCGTTAGCTGAACAATAAAGAAATCAAGGCTCAGCAAAGTCAAGGAAGTAACTTTAAAAGTGTAGGGAATATGGGGCACTTGCGTGGCTCAGTTGGTTAAGCGTCTGGCTTTGACTCAGGCCACGATCTCGCAGTTTGTGGGTTCGAGCCCCACATCGAACTCTGCGCTGACAGCTTGGAGCCTGGGTCCTGCTTTGGATTCTGTTTCTCCCTCTCTCTCTGCCCCTCCCCTGCTCGTGCTCTGTCTCTCTGTTTCTCTCTCAATAAATAAACATTTTTTTAAAAAATTTTTAATGTTTAAGAAATACTCCATACTCCAACCCAGGACACACACGCAGAAACCCACAACTGAAATGAATTTCACAAAGCACTTAGCCTTTGTAAAGATGGGACAATGCTGATATTTCCTCTTTTATTCTATTCCCATTGCAGAGCTAAACTGATTGGACCACCCACTACTGGGTCCCACACTTGGTTGGAAGACCGGCCCCCAATCCCGTGATGCTTGAAGGTTTTCCAGGGTCCCAGTCCTGTCTTCAACTTCTCGTAATTGGGGAAGAAAACGTCATTGACTGACTGGCAAAGATACCTTTGAGAGAATAAAATCTTTTTCCATCTCGACTTTGTATGGGGAAGGAAAAAACATAGCATGTAAAGAGACCAAAAAAAAAGTCAGCTCACAGTTTTGGATCAGGAGCGAGCAGGAATTGGGGGAAGGAAAAAAATAGAAAAGGGGGCTAACACAGCAGAAGGCTGGAGCCTGACAAAGCAGGTGTTTAAAGGACCTTGAAGAACAGAAATGCTCAATGTCCATTTTACGTGTTTGCCTTCCTCCAATGTAACCCTTTCCATGTCGCTGAAAAGTAGAGTCTGATGCATTCAAACGGCCTTTGTGCTGGGCTGGAAAATTCAGGACCTCAGCAGGTAACTGAAATTCCAACTGTCCCACATATACCTTCTGCTGAGCCTAGAGTGCAGGGAGCAGAAACCTACTGAGGGGTCAACCTCCAGCCTTTCTAGAAAGTGACCACTGGCAGCACACAGAGCTAATTGTGTTCGGGAGGAGAGGGACCCTTCTGTTATGATGTGGCCTCAACAAGCAACTCGGGCATACGTTTATTTAAATCATGAAGGGTTCACATCCTTCATTTCTTTTCACAGTTACCATATGTCATAAAGACATAAAGCCCCTGTCTTTAGCCCAATTGAAATATTCTTTATTTGAACAAATACCCCTTTTTTAAAATTTTAGTATAAAACAAGTTATTTTTAGTTTCTGCCGGCTTTATTGAGATATTATTGACATATAACATTGTGTAGGCTTAAGGTATACAGGGTGATGATTTGATACACGTATATACTGTGATATTACCACAATAAGGTTAGTTAACACATCCATCACCTCTCATAGTTACCACTGTGTGTGTGTGTGTGTGTGTGTGTGTGTGTCTGTGATGAGACTTGTCAAGATCTCTCTTAGCACAACATTCAAGAATACAATACGGTATTGTTAACTATAGTCACCCTCCTGCACATTAGATTCCCAGAACTTATTCATCAAGTGGAGGTTTGCACATTTCATCGCCTTTACCCATTTTCCCCATTCCTCTTACCTCTTCCTGTCCCTGGAAACCACTAATCTATTCTCTGCTTTTCTGTTTCCGTGAGTTTGGTCTTTTAGGATTCCACGTATCAGTAGCATCATACAGTATTTATCATTCTCTGTCTGACTTAATATCTTAGCATAATTCCCTCAAGTTTAATCCACATTATTGCCAATGACAAGGTTTCCTTCCTTTTTTTTTTTTAAGGAAAACAATACACCATTGTGTCCATTTACCTTTATCCATTCATCTGTCAATGGACAGTTAGATCAGTTCCATGTTATTGTAGATATCTCTTCAAGATAGTGATTTCATTTCCTTCCTATGGATACCCAGAAGCGAGACTGCAGAATCACATGGTAGTTTATTTTTAATTTTTTGAGGAACCTCCATACTGTTTTCCACAGTGACTAAACCAATTTCAAGTCCCAGCAACAGTGCACAAGATTTCATTTTCTCCGCATCCTCACCAACACTTGTGATCACTTGTCTTTTCCATAATAGCCATTCTAACAGATGTGAGATGATATCTCATTACAGTTTGTTTTGCTTTTTCTTAATGATTAGTGACGTCAAGCTACCTTTTCACGTACCTGTTGCTGCTCATGTGCGTATATACCTTCTTTGGGGAAAAATGTCTGTTCAATTCTTTGCCCATTTTTAATCAGATTATTTGTTTTTTGATGTTGCGTTGTATAATATCCTTATGTATTTTGAATATTAAGCCCTTATCAGATATATGATTTGTAAACATTTCCTCCCATTCTGTAGTTTGACTTTTCATTTTGTTGACGATTTATTTTGCTGTGCAGAAAAGCCTTTTAGTTGGATGTAGTTTCACTTGATTATTTTTGCTTTTGTTGCCGTTTTTTTTCCTTCAACAACTAAGTATGTTTTAGCTATTGGCCACCATTCTAGGGGCAGTGGTAACAAGGCCTTGTTTCCACTCTTAATGACCATTGCATCCTGGCAGAAACATCCAAACTACTAACAAGTGATAATTGCCATAACCATTGCACTGTAGGCATTCAAAGAAGAATAGGTTATTTCTCACTGTTGAAATCAGGGAATGTTTTGTAAAGGACCAGAGACCTTATGGACCAGGACTTATGAACTTCAAAGACCAGGAGGTAGGAGAGACCCAGCATTTGCAAAGGAATTAGAGCAAGAACATGGGATCCATGTAATTAGATGTAAAATTGTTTTTTCAACTTTGCTACACTGATGCCTTGCCAAAAGTAGGTGCTCAACAAATTATTTTGGAATGAATTAATGAACAAAAGTTGGGATCCTGACCTGGAAGCATCATTTGGGGCTCAGACTTCATCTTGTAGGTTTCTGATACAACAGGGTCAGGGCCTTGTTTGAAGAGATAAATTACACAGCCTTGGGAAGGGGAGATGGGGGAATTCGAAGATTCAAGGCTAACATAACAATCCACTAGATTTTTAAGGGAAAAAGCAATGAGAATAGAGGGGTAAAAGACGGCTTCAAAATACACTTTGGAGGTGGAATCATGAGAAATTGTAAATATCTAGCTATAAGGAGCAAGTAAAGAAAGAAGTCTTAGATTTTGAGTTTAGGTGACTATTAAAAAGGGAATTGCCGTAAGAGACATTAATCTGATCATTTAGATATTGCGTATATGGGATATGGTTGCACCAAAGCAGCATAGAACGGTAAAGCCCTTCCTTCAGTACTGCTTCTCCCTGTATGTACTTCCCTTCCTGTGTTACTTCTGATTAGCTATCTGCGGGGAAGATAACTGTGAACTGTTCTCCCAGCAGCAGGTGATAGATTTACATTGATGCACCAAATCTTAGACTTGGGAATTCCTATGTAGTTCTCTTTTGAAAGGAGCTACCATCAGGGGTGCAGTTTGAGCCCACCAACAAGCAGTTAATTGGTCCACATACAGAAAGAATTCTAAACCCTGGCTTCTTGGCCCCTGAATAAAGGAGCCACAGTCTGGCGTTAAGATTCCAGAACAAATGGAAGAAAAAATGACACAGTTACTGAAATAGAACTGAATCAGATATAAGTTTATTAACTAAATATTTCACCTATTTTGATGGATTGTTCTTTCACTAAAGATCTGGTCTCCCCAGTCCGGTTTCTCATCAGAATTATCTGGAGAGAGGGGCGCCTGGGTGGCTCAGTCGGTTAAGCGGCCGTCTTCGGCTCAGGTCGCGATCTCGAGGTCCGTGAGTTCGAGCCCCGCGTCGGGCTCTGTGCTGACTGCTCAGAGCCTGGAGCCTGTTTCAGATTCTGTGTCTCCCTCTCTCTCTGACCCTCCCCCATTCATTCTCTGTCTCTCTCTGTCTCAAAAATAAATAAACGTTAAAAAAAAACTTTTTTTAAAAGAATTATCTGGAGAGATTTTTTTTAGAAATGCAGATTCTCTGGCACCCTCTCAGGAATTGTGCTTCAGTAGGTCTGTGGTAGAACCCAGGAATCTGGGAAGAGAGTCACAAGTTCTTCAATAGTCCTTGATTCAACATGGTAATACAACTTAATTTTGCTTTCCTGACTTGGCAGTTCTTTATCACAAATACTCTTTCTTTTTAAAGTTTATTTATTTATTTTTGAGCATGTGTGAGCAGGGGAGGAGCAGAGAGAGAGGGGGAAAGGGAGAATCCCAGGCAGGCTCCATGCTGTCACTGCAGAGCCCGACACGGGGCTCGTACTCATGAACCGTGAGATCACTACCTGCGCTGAAACCAAGAGTCAGAAACACTTAACCTGCTGAGCCAGGCACCCGTTTCAAATACACTTTTATTTTATCTACTTCTTTTTTTTTTTTTTACACACCATCTAAATATGCCATGCATGGAACAGAGTAAAACCTAGCATTCTAAATGAACTTGGTTAGATAATTGAATTTTTGAACATAGTTATAGTTATTGTTAACCACCCTGTGGGCTCATTGAGACGACTGAAAATTGAAGTTTCCGTTGGTGTTTTCCTAAGGACTTTCCCATCCAGGGATTGCATAATTAGTTATAGTTGTCTTTAATTCAAATAACAAATTGGAGATTTACCCTGGCAAAACTGTGTTCTGTTCGATTTACTCATGGTGTTTGTAAATGGTAGAGGTTTTGTTGATTCCCTGTAACCCACTGAATGTGAGCTCTCTAGGTTTTTCATTATCTGCAGACTTGATAAGAATACCTTCTTTGTCCTCATGCAAGTTTTTAATAAAAGACGTAGAACAGAACACGCTAGAGAACATCCAACAGGCGTGTCACTAGAAATCTCGATCTGTGGCCACATGAGACTGGTAGCCAGCATCCTTTGGAGGCTGACCTTCTACTGGATAATCCACCTTGGAGCTAGTAGATAGCTTGCCCTTGGAGAACCCTGGCTTCAACTTGCTGTGTAATTGGGTTTGCAAAGAATCATGTTAATGTTTAAATCTAGAATCTGATCTGAGATTTTATTCACGAAGGGCATGCTCTTTCCCAGATTGGTGCTAGCCGTCCTTGGTCCAACCATATTTTCAGGGACAGTCTGTCCAGCTTTTTGGAGAGTTAACGAGTAAAGATACAGATCGTGACCATGCAACAGTGTTTTTTTCCTTTTGTGAAACCACCATACATATCCATGAATCAGACCCCAAACCTTGATCCATCAGGTGAACTGGAATTCATCCATATAAAGACCCAAGTGAACGCTGTATCTTGCTCCACTGCTAAGCTCAGCCAATGAAAAGACACTAAGAAAGTATGTCAGGCTTATTCATTTTCTCTCACCACAATAAATTCTAGCCATTCCATTCATTTCTGTTTATTATTGCTAACTATTTCTGTTGCACAAACACACAATATTCACAAAATTTTCTTATCCCCAGTAAAACGACAATAATGTATGTAAGGAAATTAAGATATGCAAAGGCTATTGCTTTGCTCAATGACAAGAAAGATTTTTTAAAGCCTGTGATTTGGACCAGGTACTGGTTCGCTAGCCAAAGTCAACACACAGTCTGTTTTTGTAAGACCTAAGAGCTAAGAATGGTTTTCAATGAATTGTTATAGAAGTCCTTACATGATAACTCTGCTTTTTCTCTTTGCCTGTAGAGCCTAAATATTTACTAGTTGGCCTGTTGCAGAGAAAGTTTGCTATCCCTGATTTAGAGTAGCCAAACTAATCATACAGCTATTGCAAATCCATTGAGGTTTCTTTGATAATTTACATTTTACTTTAAAAAAAAAAAAAGTATTGAGTTAGTACTTCTCATCTCCTTGCCGCTGAGAAATATGCTGAAAGCGACCCAATATATTCAGGGCTTGTTTCGCGTGTAAAAAGAGACGCAAAACCATAGGGCACCAGGAACCCAAGGTCTCTGCCTCCTGGTTCTATGAACAGCCCCGTTGGGTATCCATTGATGTGAATTAGTCAACACCGCAAACGAGAGAGCCCACCATAAAACAGCATCCTTTCTCCATGGTTCCAGAAAGTCTCCAAAGAGGCTAATCAGCTATATCAGAATGAAGATAACACAAATCACCGACGTGAATAAGCACAATAAAAGGAGGATCAGAGTTTTCCTTGTCCCCCTTGATAATTCAAAGTATCTTTCCAAGGTTCTTAACCCTAATAAGTATGAAGTGAAGAAAAACACAGGAGTCATAAAACAGGAGAGTATATACATAAAATTAGAAGATATTCTCCCCATCTCATATTCCCTGCAAATATTTGCTCCCCTGTAGTGATGTCGAAACACAGGTGGCAGGTAGGACCCTTGGCTAAAGGTATGGGTGAAAACCACCCACGTCTCCTTCCACGTTACTGTCGCCGAGTTAGTGGAAGACTAGTCGCTGGCAGACCCACCGATTGGGGACTCATCTTTCGGTGAAGTATATATGCTGATGAAAAGCTGCTTGCGTCGCAGAGAGACTGCTAATTGTTTGATTATACAGGTCTTCACATTAATGAAGCACTATTGCATGGGTTTGGAGCATGGCGTGCAACCAAATTACCACCCCAGCGCTCACGCTGTGAAATCTGATTATTCATTAGCCAGTCAGTGAGTGGTGCCGACGTCGTTGCTTTTTTCAAACCGTCAAATGGGAATGACTGCTGTTCCCCCCGCCCCCCCACCCCCCGCCCCACTTGAAGAAGATGAGGATATGAATTTGTTGCATATTGGGGAAGGGGAGCGACAGAGCGAGATGGGGGTTCCGCGAGAGTTGTTTCAGACATTTAATGCGATGTGTGTTATGAAAAACCGGGAGCCAGGCGGATTGGCATGTCCCACAAAACTGGATTCTGGCTCACGTGGCCGCGCTTCCCAAGCGCACTGGATCCTGGGCCTCCTTGAAACAAGCATTCAATCACCAAATATGGTTGCTTGAATTATCAGGAATTTTGCCCTCTCAGGACCGCCTGATGAGAATCCCTATAAGGCAAGTGTCCAAAGTGTCAAAAAGGATAGGAGGTCTTTGGTGTTTGTGTGTATGTGTGTGCAAGTGTGTGTGTGTGTGTGTGTGTGTCTGTGCACGTCATGTTTGTTTGTTCTTTTGTTTGCTTATTTTAATAACTTCTATTCCCACAAAGAAAAACAGAGTAATCAGAAGAGGACATAATTACTAGATTCATCTATCAAAGTTGTCTTAGGTTTTTTTTGTAAGTGAACAAAATATTTCCTTCATTTAAAGTGCAAAAAAAACCCATTTTTTTTTTATTATGCCATTTCTGTCTATTGCTAAGACAGATAGAAACTTAGTGTGATAGGTTTAAAGAATTACTTCATATATTCCAATGCCAATGTCAAAAGTCAGGGGAAGAATTCAGCTATGACTCCTCTATTTATAACTCTAGCTGCATTGGGTTTCCAAAACAAATGATGGAAATCCCTGCCTCAGTACCAAGGAAAGATACCAACACTGGCAAATGGGATTATCTCTAATGAGATTACACACAATGTGATTAAGATGTGATTTGACACTCCCTGGGAGGGACAGGGAGGTTCCTAAGGAAGCAAAAACCGAAGTGGGTGAAGTATAAGAAAGAGAGCCTTTCCTAAGAAAAGGCACTCTTTTCTCAGAGCCCAAAAAAAGAGGCAGAAGGGACCAACCTTGCTTTCTCTAACCAGTCCATGACAAAATCCAAGCTTGTGAGCAACATTAAAAGGGTCTCCGAAGGGAATAAAAAAGGACACAAAATCTATTTCAGACAATTAAAAAAATTTTTTTAATGTTAGTTGATTTATTTTGAGAGAGAAAGGGAGAGAACAGGGGAGGGGCAGAGAGAGACAACAAAGAGAGAGAACCCCAAGCAGGTTCTGTGTTAGCAGTGCAGAGTTAACGCAGGGGCTCAAACCCATGAACCGTGAGATCGTGACCTGAGTGGAAATCAATCATGAGTTGGACGCTCAACCAACTGAGCCACCCAAGCGCCCCTCACACAATTTTTAATAACAAGACATTTGAGTCTTCTCTTCTGGATTGAAGAAGTATCCCTGCGGTAGCTTTTTGCCGTAATACACCTCCAAGGTGAACGCTGTCCTGAAGCAATCTTCTCAAAGGAGTTCCCCGTATCAAACCATGGTCTTTTATTGTTAAAGGAAACATAGAGATGCCAAAGCCAGGGTGTTCATTTATGGATGAATAAACTGGGGTTCAAGAGGCTCTGGGACTTGCCTGGCTTCACACAGTTATTTAGTGGCATTGACAGCTGGGGCCGGAACATACATGCTCCGGATGAGGCTGGAGAAGGAATAAATAGAATGGAGCCCAAAGAGTGAAACGCAGGTCAAACCCACAAAAGGAAAGATAATGATGGGAAGAGAATAGCAAAGGGAATATTACCTGTTTTGAAAAGTTCTTTTGAAAATAAAAACAAAACAATAGACCCACCCCTGAGTTCCAGCAAACCCTCCGAGGCCACCATAGAACATTGTCTTTCTCTGTGACTGTCTTCAACATTCCATCATCACCACATCCGTGGCCATGAGTCTGTTCTACAGAAAGGGACTCAAACCCCACAGGCACGAGCAGATGAACAGGGGGAATTGGCGGAGGGGGATTTCCAAGTATCACTTGACTTTCTATTCTGATCTTGCTATACAACCTTTAGAAACTCTTTTATGTAAAGGTATAAGATAGGTATAATAATCCTTACTTGTCTCACCAGAGTCTCGTGAAGTGTCACTAATTAATGTTTATAAAGCACCCGGAGACTTTCAAATGAAAAGTTCCACATACAATAATTATGAGTATTAGCATTATTATTAACATACCGGCATCATTATCATTCATGCTCTAGAGGTTTTTGCTAAGAAAGACACTCCCAGTATTTCTTGTGCGTGTGCACTCTCTCTCCCTCTTTCTCTCTCGTCTTCTTCTAGAACTGGTCTTCACCAGGAAGATTTTTAGGCATGCCAGTACATGAGTCAAGAAACCATCCAATAAGACACATTGTTACAATTTCATGTGTTTTTTTCCCCAATTAAATTATTTCCAAGAAATCCCCAAATCAACCACATTACACGTAAGCCTAACAGAGTGGTTTTAAAACTGGTTTTCATCACAATTCCTTTTGATTATCTAATAAAAGCTATAATACTGCTTAGTGGACAATCACATCTGTACATTTTGCAATCAATTTCAAGGTGTTTGTGGACCTCGGGATGTAGGAAATAACTCTTTATCGCCAAGCACTGGCCCAACTACTTGAGAAACATCAGTGAATAAAGTGGACAAAAACCAATACCGTGCTGGATCTTACATGCATAAGAGAAAGCAGATAATAAAAAATAAACATGGTAAATCATGGAGGTTTGTTATGTTAGAAAGGGAAATGCTCATGCACTGAAGAAAAAGAAGGACAGACCAAGAGGAATAAAGAGCACTTGTTAGGGATTCCATTTACAGCATGCGATAGAGTAGTTCAGATCGGTGTCATTGAGAAGGTCAGTTTCTTTTTTTTTTTTTTTTTCAACGTTTATTTATTTTTGGGACAGAGAGAGACAGAGCATGAACGGGGGAGGGGCAGAGAGAGAGGGAGACACAGAATTGGAAACAGGCTCCAGGCTCTGAGCCATCAGCCCAGAGCCCGACGCGGGGCTCAAACTCACGGACCGCGAGATCGTGACCTGGCTGAAGTCGGACGCTTAACCGACTGCGCCACCCAGGCGCCCCGAGAAGGTCAGTTTCGAGCAATGATTTAGGAAGTGAACAAACTGGCTAAGTGTGTGTCTGGCACAGAGGTATTCCAGGGGGAGGAAAGGGCCAGTATGAAAACCTTAAATTGGGCTGGTACGTTGGAGTGAGTGAGCAGGGAGAGACAGTAGGAGATGATGTCGTTATTGCAATAATCGTGGTTTCAACCAGGAAGGTAGCAATAGGGACCGAGTAGTCAGATGGTCGGATTCTGGTTGGACCTACAAACAAGAGTCAACAGAATTTTCTGACAGTTTGGAGGCAGAACATGAGAGAAGGGTTAGTGGGCGGATCACAGCTGGTTCTGTAAAATGGAGTAAGTTTGGGGGATAAGCCTATTCAAAGACCCCTGCACCACCTCTACCCTCCAACATTAAGAACATGACACCCAGGGGCACCTGGGTGTCTCAGTCGGTTAGGTGTCCGACTTCAGCTCAGGTCACCACCTCACGGTTCAGGAGTTGGAGCCCTGCATCAGGATCTCTGCCGTTGGTACAGATCCTGCTTCAGATCCTCTGTCCCCTCTTCCTCTTCTCCTCCCCCACTCATGCTCCCTCTGTGTGTCTCTCTCTCTCACACACACAAAATAAATAAATAAACTTAAAAAAAATTAAAATGTTAAGAACATGACCCAAAGAGCATTTCCCTCCCGAGAGCAGGGGCTTTTCTGTTCACGGCAGAATCCTTAGAGCTTCAAACATTGCCAGGCTCAATGAGCCTTTATTGAATGAAGAAAAAGAATCCCACAGTGGAGAGTATTCCCTTCACAGAAATGCCCAATCTTTCTTCCAGTACCACCTCCTTGACGTTCCTAGGATTTATATAGAGTGAATTTGGAGGGTTTTAGCCACACGGCTACCTTCACTCCGCTTCATCCCTGCCACGCCTACTCGATCGTTTTTTGATACTCGTGTAACAGGAACCTCAGCAGTACACAGCCAAATAGCAACAGGGATGGCAAGAAAGGTCGTGCCTTCCTGCGCATCATCAACATCTCAAGTAACTTTATTGCTAATGTCATTAGCATCAGTTAGTACCCCTTTCTTCCTCTCTCTAAAGGCAGCCACTTCCGGTCCCAGTGTAGAGGACACGTGAGGTAGCAAAGAAAGCTGGCTAGGTGAGGGTGGTCCTGTGCTATTATTATATAGAGCACCGAGAATTCAGAAGCCCCCAGACATGCAAATATTCTGCTCTGTTTTTACAAAGGACTGTCTAGTAGAATATGTTTCACTCAAACACACGAGGAACTACATCAGAGTCAATTCCCATTGAAGCTAAAAGCATCAAGGAGAATTGAACAAGGCAGAAGACAGAACAAAGCTTTGTTACGATCAAGTCTTGCCCACAGATAACATTACAATTCACTTGCTAGTCATGCCTTGAAGTTGAGTTAACCTCAAGCAATTGATCTACCAACCCCAATGGAGGCAGATGAGATGTCCTCTGTGGAGGTGATAGAACTATTTTGCTCAGCCCTGGGCTGATAGTGCAGAGTTTGCTTAAGATTCTCTGTCTCCCTCTCTCTGCCCACCCCCCCCCCTTCAAAACAAACAAACAAATAAACAAACTTTAAAGAGCAAATGAACATAAGGGGGAAAAAGAGAGAGGAAAACCATAACTACAGAGAACAAACCGAGGGTTACTAGAGGGGAGGTAGGCGGGGGGATGGGGGAAATAGGTGACGGGCATTAAGAAGGACACTTGCCGAGAGGAGCACCGGCTGATGTTTGTAAGTGATGAATCACTTAAATTGTACACCTGAAGCTAATATCACACCGTATGTTAACTAATTGGAATTTAAATAAAAACTTAATTAAAACAAAAGAAATCTGGGACGCCCGGGTGATTCAGTCAGTTAAGTGTCCAACTCTTGATTTCGGCTCAGGTCACAATCTCATGGTCCGCGAGAAGGAGCCCTGAGTTGGACTCAGCGCTGAGAGCACGGAGCCTGCTTGGGATTTTCTCTCTCTCTCTCTCTCTCTCTCTGCCCCCCCCCTCAAAGTAAATAAATAAGTAAATTTCTTTTAAAAAAGAAATCTGAAAAGAATTTCCCCTTTTGGGAAGACAACCGTGACTGTACTAAGTAGATCTTTCATAAAAAAGCAAAGTGGCTAAACACACACTTTCAAAACGTGGGAGATACCTTTTGCTTTATTCCATTTCAGCTTATGGAAGTTTTCATAGAAACACTCTACTCTCAGAAAGTGGGGGAAACTTTCACCTAATGAAATGTACTTTCTCCTTTTGATGTCTGTATAATTGCTAGAAGCATGAGGCTCTAACTGTGGTTGTAGTGTTGGAGGGCGGGATAATCACACACAAGTTGGAAACCAGTGCCCTCTATTTCCTCTACAAAAGAAAAGCATCATAATCCATTCACTTAAGGTAACCTTGCAGGTGTAAGACTGCAGGAGTCAATGAATAATCTCACTCTGAAATAGTACTGTCTTTGCTTATTTGAAGATTTATAGCCATGGAGCACCTTCCTTCCCTCCATGAAAATAACTTAATTCTAGGAAAATAGATCCGTACATTTTGATAAAGGAATATAATAAAATAGAAAACAGTTTAAGTGATGCTTGCAAAGAGTTAGTAATAACGCAGGAACTGCTTTTTCTATGCAGTTAACTGAAGAAATCAGAACAAGATTATATATATATATATGACATTATCCCCATTATATGTGTTTTCTACTTTGTACCACAGAAAAACATTGGTTGGCTCTGACAGGTGGAATCATAGGATAGTGGGATTTTGTTTTGTTTTGTTTTCTTCTTTGAGATTTTCTCTATTTTCCATGAAAAAAAAACCCCTCTTTATATTCAAGGAAAATAAATAAGCTTTGTTTTTAAAAAAAAGATTTATGACCCTGGCATTTTGCAAGTACCTGAAAATTTATGCATTTAGCGAACATGGCCACCAGACTCTGCTTAGAATATAAATGAGCCCTGATAGGATAGAATGTTTCTCCTGCTTCTTTCAAATTCCCGTAGTCACTTAACAACTATTTTTGCCCTTGATTCTGGTGCTAGAAAAATCTAATCACCAGAATATGAAGTCAGAGCTGAGACGTGGGATCTTTTGCAAAATCCACGGACCACATGATTCTCAGCAACCAATTTGTATCACAACATGGTATAAGGCACATGTTAGACAATAACTAAATAAACAAACAGTAAGTCAAACCAGATTTAATTGACTGACTTATGACCAAAAAGCATCTGGCTTCGGCTTTCTGCTTATGCCATTTATCAGGCCAGAAGCTCCAGGGCCCTTGTCTAGGCCAAGTGGTACTTAATGGCTCTACGGGCTCCTAGCTGATGATGCAGCCTTGAAAAACAAGAGTCAGAATACCTAGACCACAGATGGCAAATATATAGTTTACAAACTCCCTACTACTATTTCCCTAGCCAGTATTACTGATGAATCAAGGCTTGCACCCTTTATTCTTGGACATGACCTCAGAGGCTTGGAAGCAATATTAGTGGTCACAAGCAACCAATGGAGACTGTGGGAAGAACCCAATTCCCCATCTCTTTCTTGGGTGGAGTCTTCAGGTAATTATGCAGCCGTATCTTTTGAGGAACAAAGGAAAGGAATTTGCTGAATGGGTGAACGGATGTGAATCTTGTAGGAAAAAGTTTTGACGACTCTGAAGTGCAGGCATCAAAGTCTTGACTGAGGATGGAGGGAAGATCCATTTCAAGGTGGCTTATTGACATAATTGTCAAGTTAGTGCTGGCTGATAGCAGGGTACCTCAATTTCTTGCCAGATGGATCTCTCCATAGGGTTGCTTATGTGCCCTTACAACATGGCTCCTGGCTCCTCCCTAAGCCTGGGATCCAAGAGAGAACAAGGTGGAAGTCACAATGATTTTTCCACTAGTCTTTCCTGAAGATCCTTTTGGTTATACAGGCCTGGCCTATTCAAAATAGAAAAGAATTACATGAGAATATGCCTACAGGAAACAGGGAACATTGGGAGTCATCTTGGAAGATGGCTACTCTAATAAGTCCCTGTAGTAGATTTAAAGAAGCCAATTCTTGCTCTCAAGGAGCTTATAGTTGAAGAGGCCCCATATATGCAAAAATCCACAACAGTTTAAGGAAAAAAACAAAACTATGAAGACTGCTAGGACTCGCCAATATGTATATTCCCTACTTCTTGCTGGATATGTTGCTACACCTCATTTCCTATCCTCTTGGGTTTGGGGGTGGTGATATAACCAGCCCTTGACAATGGAATATAAGAGGAGGTGATACGTGTCACCTCTAGACTATGGCATTCAAGATCCATTTTGCCATCTCCATGTTTTCTCCCCCTTTTTTGGTGATATTCGGACACAGAAGTGTGCTTTAAGATAAGGCTCCAGATTCGTTATTTTGTGTATGAATATCCCGCTTCCCAACATTATTTAGCAAAGAAACGATTCTTTTCCCATTGAATATTCTTGGCTCCCTTGTCAAATATTAGTTGACCATGTACCCATGGGTTTATTTCTGGACTTTCAGAAAAGGAGTGGTGAGAACATGTGCCCTTGTCCTGTTACTGATCATAGAGGAAAAGCTTTGAACTTTTCACCATTGAGTGTGTTGTGAGCTGTGGGCTTGTCATATATGACCTTTATTATGTTCCTTCTGTACCCAATTTGTTGAACATTTTTATCATGAAAGAATGTTGAATTTTGTCAAATGCTTTTTTGGCATCAATTGAGATGATCATATGATTTTTATCTTTTATTCTATTAGTGTGGTACATAGCATTTATTGGTTTGCCTATGTTGAGCCATCCTTGCATTCCTGGGATGAATTCCACTTGATCTTGGTGTGTGATCCTTTTACTGTGCTGTTCAATTTGGTTTGCTGCCATTTTGTTGGGAATTTTCACGTCTATATTTATCAGTAATATTGACCTATAGTTTTCTTTTCTTATGGTGTTGTTAGCTCACTTTAGTTTCAGGGTAATTACGGCTTTGTAAAATGAGATTGGGAGTATCCCTTTGCTTTAATTTTTTGGAAAAATTTGGAAAGTATTAGCATGAATTCTTTAAATTTTTTGTAGAATTCACCAGTGAAACCATTAAATCTTGAAATTTTCTTTGTTGGGAGATGTTTTTATTACTGACTTACCCTCCTTACTCCTTATTGGTCTGTTCATATTTTCTGTTTATTCATGATTCAGTCCTGGTAGATAGTATGTTTCTAGGAATTTAATCATTTCTTCTGGGCTGTTCAATTTGTTAGCATATAATTTTCATAGGAGTCTCTCATGATCCTTTAGATTTCTGTGTTACCATTTGTAATGTCTCCTCATTTATTTATAATTCAATTTATTTGACTTATATCTCTTTTTTTTTTCTTAAAAAAAGTCCAGGTAAAGGTCTGTCAATTTTGCTTATCTTTTCAAAGAACCAATTATTGGTTTTGTTTCTTTGCTATTGTTTTCCTATTATCCATTTAAATTATTTTTCCTCTGATCTTTATTATTTCATTTTTCTGATGACTTTGGGCTTAGTTTGTAATTTTTCTATATCCTTGAGGTATCATATTAGGTTGTTTATTTGAGATCTTTCTTTTTTCTTGATGTATACATTTATAGGTATAAACTTCCTTCCTAGAACTGCTTTTGCTGTATCCTATGTATTTTGGTAAGTTCTGCTTCCATTTTCTTTTCTCTCAAGGTATTTTTGTAATTTTGATTTTCATTTCTTCTTTGATTCATTGGTTGCTTAGGAGTGTGTTAACTGCCATGCATTTGTGAAATTTCTAGCTTTCTTCATATTGTTATTGGTTTTATACCATTGTGGTTGGAAAAGATACTTGATATAATTTCTATCTTCTTGACTTTGTTGTGACTTGTTTTGTGGCCCAACATATGATCTATCATAGAAAGTTCCATGTGTGCTTAAGAAGAATGTGTATTCAGCTGCTGTTGGATGTGGGTTAAGTCAGCTGTTGATTCTCTCTATTGAATTATTCCGTTCTAGGATTTTTGTTTGGATTTTTTATGGATTCTATTTCTTTTTTTTTTAAGTTTATTTATTTTGAGAGAAAGTGAGAGAGAGCACAGAGCCTGGTGTGAGGCTCAATCCCATGAACCATGAGATCATGACCTGAGTCAAAATCAACATTCAGACACTTAACTGACTGAGCCAGTCAGATACCCCTCTATTTCTTTTTGAATTCATTTTGTACATGCATTGTTTTCCTAATTTAGTCTAGTGACCTATCTGCATGTTTTATAGTTCACTAAACTTCATTAAAAAGATTATTTTGAACTATTTGTCAGATAATTCACAGATATCCATTTCTTTATGGTCAATTACAAGTTTTATTATCATGTTTATCTGATTCTTCATGATCTTTGTATCTTTCCATTGGTATCTGTGCATTTGAGTAAGCTACCTCTTCCAGACTTTACAGATTCATTCCAACAGGGAAAGATCTTCACCATTCGGCTCAGTTTGGGGTACTAGACAGATCGGCTGGTAGTATCCATGGGGTTTGCTATCAGTGTCTCTAGTGTGGCTATGCTATTGCCTATTCTCTGATGTGGTGGGGGGTGTGGAAGGATGCTACTGACTGTGCTCTGTGGTCAGATGGAGCCACTAGTTGGGCTTTGCAACCACTCTTGGTTGGGTAACACCTCAGGTTGTGCTCCGCAACCGATGGTGCTTCTGGCTGGACTCCATGTTCAGGCAGGGATGAAGACAGGGCTTTGCAATTGAATGGGACCTCAGGCTGTTCTCTGCAACCAAGTGGAGCCACAGCCTGTGCCCCAAAACTGGGCACGATCACACGTTATGCTTCATAATCAGGTAGACCATGGCTGTATTTGGTGTTGGATGATGTCGCTGGCCAGGCTCTCTGGTTGGGCAAGGCCTCCAGCTCTACCCTGCATTTAACTGGGGCTTGAGACTGTGCTCCATGGTTAGACAGAGTCATTGGTTGGCCTCCACTGCTGGGCAGGGTTGCAGGCTGGGCTCCATGAATTGATGGTATCCTAGATTGGGCTTCAAGGCAGCCCAGAGTTACTGTTCAGACTCCCTGATTAAGCAGGGATAGAGACTATGCTCTGCAGTTTGGCATGGCTGCTGGCTTGAATCCCCGGCCGAGCAGGTTGCAGGATAAGCTCCACAGTTGCTGGGTTCTCTGGGATGGGACTGAACACTACGTTCAGCCGTTGTGCGAGGCTTTGAACTTGTTCCTTTGCCTGAATGGGGTCTAGAATAAGTTCCATGGCTGTCATGGCCCATTGGCTTGAAACTTAAGTCAGGTAGAACTGCGAGCTGAGCTCCCTGGCCAGACAGGACCACACTGGCTTAGTTCTGCAAATGGGCAGAGTGGCTGGCTAAGATTTCTACGCTGGCACTCCTGGAAACGGGCACTTGGTGCACAAAGATTTGAGTTCTGGTTGCCATAAACCCCACTCCCCTCTCTGGTGATCCCCAGTGATCCATCCCACAGTGATCTCTGTGAGAAGAGACCTGAATGGGCCTCTTGAAGAGAATCTTTCGACACTGAGGAAGCTGGATGCCCACCTTGGGTTTTCTTTTCCCCAGTGGAGAAACCATAGTCTCAGGAGACTTCTCTCAGTGTGGCATCTATGCTGGTCTAGAGGAGGGGTGATGCCTCCAGAGTGACGCTGACCCTCTTACCCTTCTAATGTGGTCCTCCTTGGTCTATGTGGACCAGGGGGTGCCTCAACTTCATTCTCGGATTCTGGGATTTTCACAATGGGGTCTTGCTTATGGATAGTTGCTAACTGGACTTTTTTGTGACAATGACTAAAGTCAAGAATGACCTGTATCACCATCTTAATGACATAGACATTTTACTGTTTTCTATGACCTTGACAGTTTTGAAGAGTGCTGGTTGGGAATTTTATAGAATGTCTCTCAATTTGGATTTTCTTATGTTTTCTTGTGATTAAACTGGGGTTATGGGTTTTCAGGATGGATAACACGTAAGGGAAATGCCCTTCTTGTCACATCATATCAGAGGGTCCATGATATCAACATAACTCATCCCTGGTGATGTTAACCTTGATCACTTCAATAAAGTGGTGTTTGTCAGGTTTCTCCACTGTAAAGTTTGTTTTTCTCTTTCCACTTCTCTTTTTTCCTTGGAAGCAAGTCACAAAGTCCAGATCATACTCAAAAGGAATGGAATTATGCTCTCCCTTCTGGATAAAGGAGTATCTATATATATTATTTAAAATTTTTCCGTAGGAATGTTTGCCTACTTTCACACTTTCACACTTGTTTGTTTGTTCAATAATTTATTTATATCAGTGTGGGGTCGTAGATACTTATTTTATTCTTTGAGTTGTGTGATTTTATGCCATTTCTAACATAAAGTTTATAGACATCTGCTTGGGGTTTTGCACTAACCTGAATGCATCTTAGACTCTTTCTTGGTTGTAAACTCTTCCAGGAAAAGGAATCTGCCCTACTCTACTCATCATTTATATTGGATCAAATGTCACCTTCCAGACGCCTTTGTTGACTATTCCATCTAAATGAGTGCTTCCCTCACTGCTGCAGTCATCTTTTTATTATTCTGCTGAATTTTCTTTATAATACTTGCTGCTACGTGGCGATCATTTTTATTTGCTTTCTTTCTTGTTTATCATCTGTCTTTTCCCACTGGGGTAGCAGCTCCCTGAGATCAGGAGTCTTGTTTCTTGTTCACCTCTGTATCCCCAGTGTGTCAAACAGTGTCTGGCACATAGATGAAACACAGTAAATGTGTATTGAATAAATCAATAAATCTTCATATTTCCCACTATGCCTAATTACTGGCCTTAGAGCGATCGATAAATATTTCCTAAATAAATGCAATTTCTAATTCCCCTGCGACATGCTAAATATGGCTGAAATACATTTTTATTTATACGATTCTGATTTATGACAATAATTTTTCAGGACATTAATATTACAAATCAAAATGACAAACATGGAGTACGTCTTCCTTGTTCGGGTAGCTGACTTAACTTCCTAATTGTGTTGTCTTTCTATTACCGCCGGAAAACATCAGTGTCCTCTGAGCCCCCATCAGCTGGTTGTGTGACGGAGAAGAAGAGTGAAAACAGAGGGGATTGTTTCAGGTGTTGAGGGGATCTAGCTCAGGTTTAAGCAACAAAGCGGGCTGCAGAGATGTGCCTGGGTGGTCATATAATAAAAAGACTAGTGTAAGATGAATCAAGAAAGAAAAAAAAGATAGTTGGCCATAGTAGCCAAGTACCTAAATTTGAGTTCAGTATGGGAGAGCCATTTTGAGCCTGATGGGGCATTTACCCAACTGGGGAAGAAAGCAGTGGAACTCTCTAGGACCAGAGAGGTGGTGGAAGCCTGAAAAAATTTGGACTTTTTTTTTTTTTACCAGGCTGTTTGGTAAAAATTATCAATGGCTGACATTTAAGAGAAATGAAATCTGATGAGGCAGAGTAAATGCAGTGTGAATGATTTGCTTTTCCCCATAACTGAGTGGATAGACATGATTATTTACCTAATAAAGAATTCTTTGATGTTCCCAAAACAATCCTATTAGTTTAATAAGTGGTTGAAAAATTATGATTTATATGAGCTTGGTTAATAAATATACTGTGCAGTCTCTGTCCATTTATCATTGATTTCCATATGTTTGTAGAGGCAGCTGAGTTCTTTCTTTTCCTCTGAATGCTGCATTTGCAGAAAAATTAGGATTGAATTTGAAACATGAAATAATCATTATAAACCTCCTAGGTAAATACTACTGACTCATTATTCATATGCTGAAGAATCAGGGCCATCATCCAAGAATGAGAACTTTTCCTACTTTTTCTGTCTCATGGAGAAGAGAAAACTGACCCAGGGCATAGCCTCACCCTAAAGTCAGTGCCAGGGTTGCAAAGATTGCAGAAAAAAAATCATCACTTCATGATCATTTCTGGCCAAAGTACTTATAAAGGCATCAGGGATGAGCTCCCTAAAAGACAAAGAGCAAAAATCTCTTATCTGATCTCAGATACAAAAAGCAGTTCTAGAGTCATGCTATGGGTTGTGCTATTGACTGAATTGCACCCCCGTAAAATTCATATGCTATGACCCTAACCTCTAATGTGATAATATTTGGAGAAGGACTTTTGAGAGGTAATTGTATCTATGAAGCCATGAGAATGGGAGCCTTATGATTTAGAGGTTTAGTGTCCTTATAAAAGGAGATACTGGAGAGCTTGCTCACTCTCTTGCTTTCTCTGCCATGTGGGATGGCCACATGGAGAAGGTGGCCAACTATAAGCCAACAAGAGAATTCGTGTCAGAAACTGAATCCCACTGGCCCTTGATCTTGGACTTTCAGCCTCAAGAACTGTGAGATAATACATTTCTGTTGTTTTAACCACTTATTCTGCAATATTTTTTATGGTGGCTCAAGCTAACACAGGCTGCCACAGTGTTATTAATATATCTTGTAAGCTTGCTGTCTCTGATATGACAGGTTTCTAAAATAAAGAATCACTGTTGACCAAGAGCTTTTACAGTAAGGTAGTAAGGTAGTGAGCCCCTTTCAGTAGCAGTATGGAAGCAGGTCCGGAATAACCACCTGTGAGAAATACTTTAAAAGAATGTGTAGAGCAGATGGAGGGTTGACTTGTGGACATGTGGATGCTAGTAACTACTGAGGATGTGCAATGAAAATAATTAAATTAAAGTAATACATAAATTAGGTGAGAGCATCTGGACATTAGTGGGAAGGTGAGGGAAGAGGACGTGAACTGTAGCTGGGAGGCAATGCTGAAAAGGCACAAAAACAAAGCTGACTGGAATGACAGATTAGTATCTCAAGAGTTTTTCAAGAGTGGGAGGTGTGACAGAGCCATCACTGCTCCAGCCACAGCCCCCTAGGCCTTGTTACATCTGTGCCTGCCCACCCAACTTCCAACTTGCAGCAGCTGCTTCTCTGTCCTTGAGTGAACACAGTGACTCCCGTCTAGTGAATACAATGTGGCAGAAGTGACGGTGCCTGACGTCTGCAACTAGGTCATGAAAAGTCTTATGGCTTCCTTCTTGCTCTCCCTCTTTCTTGGATTAGTTACTCTGGGGGAAAGTGGCTGCCGTGTCATGAGGGTACTCGAGCCAGCTGTGAAGAGGCTCATGAGGTGAGGAACTGAAGCCTCCTGCTGAGAGTCTTGTGAGTGAGCCATCTTGGAAGTAGAACGTCCAGCCCCAGTCAAGCCTTCGGATAATTGCGAACTTTGGCAATATCCTGATGGAAACTCTTGAGCCAGAACCAGCCAGTTAAGCTTCTCCCAAATTCCTGATCCACAGAAACTGAAATAACACATGTGTAATGTTTTAAGCTAGTAGGTTTGGGGATAAATTTGTTACACAACAGGAGATCGCTAGAACAGTGATACTGAGCTAACATACAGAGAATGAACAATAAGGCAGAGGCCCAGGAAATGAGGGACAAGACCAAATGTGGCTCACATTTTTTAAGCAAAAATTAGGATCATGGTATACATTACTTTGAAAATGACTTTTTTTAAGTTTATTTATTTATTTTGAGAGAGACAGAGAGAGAGAGAGAGAGAGAGAGAGAGAGAAAGAGAGAGACTCTTTTTTTAAGGTAGTCTCCATGCCTACCCAAATCGGAGCTTGAACTCATGACCCTGAGATCAAGACCTGATGTGAGATTAAAAGTCAGCCACTTAACTGACTGAGCCACCAGGCACCCATAAATTACTCTTTTCTTTTTAAACAGAAGCATTATTTATTAATCATAATTCCTGGATTGTGACATACACCCATCCTTTATTTACCCACAGACCTCTCTTATTTTAGTTTTCTTTTTAGGAATATAATGTATACCCATGAACACAATTTCCAACCCAAGAATGAGAATAAAACTAATTTACATTTACCTATGGGCCCAGTGAGAATTTTTCACTTAAAAATACGTTCTGTTGTTTCCGCATCTTACTAAACACATTTCTATATGAAATTTCTTATGTTTACACAGAATTCCCTCATGGATGTGTCAGAACCTTTTAAATCAGTTCCTTATTGTTGGATACTTAAAATGCTTGCAGATTTTGTTATTAAAAATAAGAGAGTGGTGAATATCCTCAGGCATAAATTTGTATGCCACCGTGATTAATTCCTTAGGATAAGTTCTCAAGCTTGCATGTCTCTGAGAAGCTCTGAGAAGTCCTGCCACAAATATGCCTGACCTACGGGGCCATCTTCCCCACAGGACACCCTTGGACCACAATCCTGGGTCCCAGGCACTCACTTGCCTCCAAAAGACCATCAGAACCAAATTCAAAATGCTCCTGTCCCTCTGTACCTCAGTCAGCAAGTTACAGACCTCACCGGTGTTTATCTTATCACTCATCCCCAAACTGTGCAGTAAATCCCTGAATCTGTTCCATATCGGTCCCTCATCAAATGAAATTAAAAAAATTTCAAAATCAGCCTCCCACTGTGCCTTTTGGAAATTTCTCTCCATTGATGTCTCAGAAATTTAACCTCCTCTCTGAACCATTACCCCGCCTGTCTCCTTTCCTTAACTGAACGTTGATTTTCTCTTGGGGATACTGCTCTCCTCTAGCCCTCTTAGGTGGAAGCTTTTTTCTTCAACTTATTCCTTTGCGACCATTACGCCTCCTCCATCTTGAATAACAATCATTCTGCGATGTATGGAAATTTTTTCCCTCCTCACAAGAACCATCTGGCAATTTATTGGTCATTCCTCTCTCTCAATAAAACATAAGATGGATCTTCTTCACCACAACTTCTGACATCACTTGAACGTAGCCTGGAGCTCTATGTGAATAATCTGTCCAATACCCTGACCTCTCAGATCCTGGGTCTTCTCATCTCCGATGTCCTTTTTCTCTATGCTGCACTTGGCTACACCTCTGGCCTCATTATCAACAGAAACCACACCACTTACAAGACTGTGAATTCAGGGGCACCTGGGTGGCTTAGTTGGTTGAGCATCTGACTCTTGGTTTCAGTCACATCTTGTTCTTGTAGTTTGTGAGTTCACGTCCTGCATTGGGCTCCATGCTGACAGTACAGAGCCTGCCTGGGATTCTCTCTCTTTCCCTCTCTCTCTGCCCCTTCCCCACTCATGCTCTCTCTCTCTCTCTCTCTCTCTCTCTCTCTCTCTCTCTCTCAAAATAAATAAACATAAAAAGAAAAAAAAAAGATTGTGAATTCAAGTGATAGGAACCAGAAATGGAAGCGACAGGGTTTTGGTTGTGTCGACCCAGAAAATGGGCACCGCTGAGAAACAAGATAGAGCAAAGCGAGCTTGATTGACTTATGTTATAAGGGACCCAAAGCTCTTCCCTGCAGAACTGAGATCTGGAAGATGACGGTGACGTGGAGAGAAAAACACTGGATCTGCTGTCTGGAGTTCTATCTGGTGCTGCAACAAAGGTGAGAAGGGAGACACTGGGAATGTGAGGAGCAAGGGGAATTTATACTTCGCTGTGACAAGGAAGGTAATTCTTCTCTGCCCCTTTTCAAGGCATTTCAGTAAAAATTTTTAAGATGCTTTTGATGCTTCCTTCCAGGTTGGAATGATGTTTCTTTGAATACCACTAGGCAGCCCAGTATCCCTCAGGGTATGCAAACACTCCCCTGTTTGCCCCCCCCTTCCCACTCACTTTCCATACAAAGAAAATTCTGACCTCATTGAGATCTTTGAACCCCTCAACCCTCTCCTGCATTTTCTGTATTCATCAGCCTCTTCCTCTTTTCTTTGAATTTCTTCTCAAGTTCATATTCGATGGTCCAACAATATAATTACCCTAGACCTTTATGACTTTCTTGGATGGACTCCACTGAAGACTTTCTCTGTCCATATGATGTAGACAAATGATACTGGAGAGATGCCCGTAATGTAGAAGATTTTGTCACCATGGCTGTATGAACACCACCTTTAAATGGCACTCAGTACTGCCAGTAACTACATTCATTTGCTGGGCTTGACTTCACTCTCTCAGGGAGGACCATTTCATACCTTCGCACTTGCTTATCCCCAGGCTCTGTCTCTATTTCACTGAAGTACTGACTCGCTGACTCCCTGAGGCCCTCACTCATCTTCCCATCTTCGAATCTGCATGACTGTCTCCATTAACACCCCAAAGGGTCCCTCAAAGTGCCCCTCCTCTCCAACCCTTTCTTTCTGTGGCCTTGTCTCTCTTCTGTATCTCCAGCTCTTCCTCAGCCTCCAAACCTGCTCCAAGCTATGCAAATGGCACTCTCTGGAGTCGGGCATTGTATGCAGCAGGAGAGTCAATATCTTCCCATCACCAACTGAAAATAAGACAACTACAGTAATAAATCTTTGTGGAATCCAGAGTTCCCTTCAGATTCTATCATCTTGCTCTGCTTCATGGTCAGACATGTCAAAAACTTTCTACTCAATTCCATCCACTCTTCATTTTTATTTTAATATTTTGGATATACGAAAACATATGGAGAATGATACCCACCACCTTACTAAAGAAATAAGGTATTATACACATATTTTAAAACCCAGGGCATATCCTTCCTAAATATCAACTCCTTTCCTTCCTCTAGGAAGTAACCGCTATTCCAAAGATGGTGTTTACCACTTTCAAGGATTTCTTTATTATTTTATCCATGTGTGGTGTTGTTGAAATGTACATAGACTTTATTTAAATAGTGTTATACTGGATGTAGTCTTTGTTTTGTCTTTTTGACTCAATACGGTGTTTGTAAAATTCACCTAAGTCTTTGAGAATGGACTAGTTTATTCATTTTGACTCTTGTATACTTATCCATTTTCCTAACGATAGACATCGGTAATCATTCGCTGCCACAAGGAATGTCGTATGAACATTCTTGTGTGTGACTCCATGAGAACATTTATAACTTTTGGGAGATAGCTACATAGAAGCAAAACTGCTGGGTGTGTGCATCTTACGTTTCACCAAGTGGTGCTAGGTTCCTCAGAGGAACCTCAGAGAATGCAAGTTACCAATGATCCACATCCTCTCAGGGCACTACAGTGCTTGAAACTTTTTTCATTCTGATAGATGTAAAATGCATGTCATCTTGGCTTTAGTCTTAAGCTAGGTTTTCTTGAATATTGAGAAGACTGGGTATCTTCTCAGATCTTCATGAACAACTTGGCCAATTCTGCCTATTGAAATGTTTGCCTCTTTTTCTATCGGGTTGCTTGTATTTTCATTACTGATTTTAGACATTTTTTTATATATTCTAATATTTATCCTGGGATTGTTATACGTATTACCTAAGTCTCTGTCAAGTCTATTATATTTTCAACTTTTTATGGTGTCTTTTGGTGCACGGAAGCATTCATTGCGATATAATTGTATCTATCCTTTTCATTATTGTTCACCCTGCTTGTGTTTGGTTTAACAAATTCTTCCTTTCCTTGATACTACATACATAGTCTCTCACTTTGCCTCCTAATTATATTATTGTATCATTTCCTTTTCACATTTAAGTATTCCATACAGATCAGTGTCTTTCAACTTTGGGGAAAAAATCTTTCATTTTTGTTACAGACAATAGTATGGATTCTTATTATTTTGCATGGGTAACAAATTGTTCCGGAACCATTTATTTATTCATCTATCCTTTCTCCACTGAAAATTAATCCTGTTCAGTGTCATGTCTCCATATACATGTGGTGTCTACTTCTCGTCTTTAATTTTTTTCCATCGATCTTTTTACTCATTATTTGGTCAATATTAGGCTGTCTCAATTAGTACAGGTTGCGATATCCTACAAATTACGATTACTAGAAAAGAAACAGAAATTTCTTACGATTCAACCTCATACTAGCTCCCGATATCAAGTTCTTAAGCTTATGCTCCCTTGTTCTTTTACAAAATTGTTTTTCTTAGTCCTGGCTCCTTATTTTCAATACACATTTTAGAATGACATTTTGAGTTTCATAAAAACAAAACTGAAACCTCTTAGGATTTTGATTAGCATTGCCTTGAATTCATAAATTAATTTTGAGTTTACAATATTGAGTTTTAACTTTTCATGAACACATGTCCCTTTTAACGTATTAGGGTCTTTTAAAATGTCTTTTGTCAATTTTTATAAATTTCTCCATAAATTTATTGTGCATTTTTTTAGATTTATCTTTCAGAATGATAGCTAGCTAGTTAGACCTCTTTCTAATAGTTAGTTGCTGTTGTACATTGATTTTGTGTTGAGTCGATACGAATATTATATAATAACAATCTTGCTGAACTCTTTCATTGATTCTGGTATTTTATCTTGGATTTTCTACCTAGAAAATCATACCCTTCATCAATAATGTCAATTTTGTTTCTTCCTTATCCTTTCTTAAATAATTTTTCTCCTTTTCTTAACTAACTACACAGGCTAGGATCTCCAATATCAGCATCCAGAAATCATTCCTGACCTGAAGGAAATGTCTTATTACAATTAAGTGTAATATGTGAAAAAATTCTTTCTCAGCGGGACGCCTGGGTGGCTCAGTTGGTTAAGCATGGGACTTTGTCTCAGGTCATAATCTCGCAGGTTCGTGAGTTTGAGCCCCATGCAGGTCTGGGCTTTTGTGCTGACAGCTCGGAGCCTGGAGCCTGCTTCAGATTCTGTGTCTCCCTCTCTCTCTCTCTCTCTCTCTCTCTCTGCCCTTCTCTTGCTCAGACTGTCTCCCCCTCTCTCAAAAATAAATAACATTAAAATTTTTTTTAAATTTTTAGAGCAGCAGTTGCCCCCCAAAAAAAGTTGCAAATACAAGAGCCTGCAGGACTAGTAAGTCATATAAGATGCAAAGGAGAGGGTAGGTCCATGGGAAACCAGAAAGAGTGCCTTGTCTCTCAGGGCTGCAACTGATCAGTTTCAGAGGCATTTTGCTTTCTACCAACAGAGACTCAAGGCTGATCTAATTCTTAAAGAGAAGTCAGAGGTCAAGTTGTTCTCTGAAATCTCTCAATTTTTAAATATTGGTAACTAATTTTTAAAAAGCTGATCGAAAACTCATAACTACAGGTCATATTTGGCTGTATTTTAGAACGGGGATCTCTGACCCTGTTGTAATGCATCACGGCACAAGGCCTCGGGCAAGGTCATGGTGCCTGGGACCAGTGGGAATTTAGAATAGCAATATGCTGAAGGAAAGTTATATCTATACCTAAACTTAGATATAGATACACATGCAGATGTATCTATATATACACACACACACAGATACACATATATACACAGACACATATGTATGTATGTATGTATGTATAGATATATATGCTGTATATTATTAAGGTTTTAGACACTCGGTACAAAACACTCCTTTTTCAATAGAGTTTGGATGAACTTAAAAAATAAGACATAGGAGCTGACAAAAAAAAATGAAAATATCAACTTTTTAAGTGATAAACAATGTGGTCATAGATGTGTAGCTAGGTATGCTTTTGGTATTCCCAGAGTTAGACTGATTTACCTCGGAATCCCTGTCCCGGTGGACAACGACAAGCTGTACCTGCAGGTACAAAGCCGACCCCAAGAAGCTTATCCCAGAGAGCAGCCTCCATAAATAGGTCGATGAGAAAGGTAGAAGCCATCAGATGTGTCTTAAACACGCCCAGTTTCTTCTCCTAAACTCACCGCTCAGAAGTGAAATGACTCAGTGAGTGGGGAAAAAACCAGATCTGTTCCCATTTTCACACAGGGTCAAATGCCCCCCCAGCATAGATCTGAGAGGAAAAGAAGCATTTCAGCTTGGGATGGGTTGGGGAAAGCTTCAAAGCACAAGTAGAACCTGAGCTCTTTTTTTTTTTTTTTTTTAATTTTTTTTTTTCCAACGTTTATTTATTTTTGGGACAGAGAGAGACAGAGCATGAGCGGGGGAGGGGCAGAGAGAGAGGGAGACACAGAATCGGAAACAGGCTCCAGGCTCTGAGACATCAGCCCAGAGCCCGACGCGGGGCTCGAACTCACGGACCGCGAGATCGTGACCTGGCTGAAGTCGGACGCTTAACCGACTGCGCCACCCAGGCGCCCCAAACCTGAGCTCTTTTAAAGGAATGTGATTTTTTTTCCCTTAAATGTGTTACAGTGTACATGACATGAAATTCACCATCTTCGCCATTTTTCAGTGTTTTCAGTTCAGTGTCATCGAGTACTGTTGCATTATTGTGAACCACCACCGCCACCCATCTCCGGAACTCTTTTCATCCTGCAACACTGAAACTCCACACCTGTTAAACAGTAAGTCTCCACCCTCCCCTTCCTCCAACCCCTGGATCCACCATTCCACTTTCTGTCTCCGTGAAGTTGACCACTCTAGTTATCTCATATAAGTGGAATGATCCAGTATGTGTCCTTTTGTGACTCGCTTATTTCACTTAGCACGATGTCCTCAAGGTTCATTCATGTTATCACATGTGTCTGAATTTCCTTCCTTTTTTAAGGGTGAATAATGTTCCATTGTGTGTTTATGCCACATTTTGTGTATCCATTTATCTGTCAAAGGACACTTGAGTTGCTTCCACCTTTTGGCTGTTGTAAATAATGCTGCTATAAATATGGGTGTACACGTGTCTCTTCAAGATTCTGTTTTCAATTCCTTTGGATACATACCCAGAAGTAGAATTACTGGATCATATGGTAGTTTTATTTTTCAATTTTCCAGGACTCACCAGACTGTTTTCCATAGTGGCTGCACCATTCTACATTCTTACCCACAGTGTCACAGGGTTCCAATTTCTCCAATTCCTCTCTAACACCTGCTACTGTTTGTTTGTTTGTTTGTTTGTTTTATAGTAGCTGTCCTAATGGGTGTGAGGTAGGGAATGGATAGATTCTTTTTAAGAAGGCCCCATGCCCAGCATGCAGCCCAATGTGGGGCTTGAACTCGTGACCCCAAGATCAAGACCTGAGCTGAGATGAAGAGTTGGACTCTTAACTGATTGAGTCACCCAGGTGCCCTGGGAATGGATAGATTCTTAACATAAATATATAAGGCATTCTAGAGAGGGGAAAGAATGTGTGTAAAGATACCGAATCAGTGAGCTCAAGAAATATGAAGGGGATAGTTTAGTTGGGGACGGGGAGATCTTTGTAGAAAACACTGGAAAGATTGTGAAGGGTCTTGGATGCCAAGCTAAGGAGTTCCAAATTTATCCTATAGCTGACAAGAGCTCCTACATTTTTATGGCAAAATGACAAAATGAGAATAATATCAAAGAAAAAATGGAGAAAAAACACCATTTCAAAATCTTTCAAAATCTGCAGTAGTTCAGACATTTTCAGGGAAGGGGAAGTATCAGTGGGGATGTGAAAAAAAAGAAGGAAAAATTGAAACAATACTTTGGAGAAAGAATTGCCAGGGTTATTGTCTGGTTAATTGTGAGAAATAAGAGAGAGGGAGATAAAGAAATGCTAACAACAACAACAAACACAACACACACACACACACACACAAAACTCTTTTCCCACGCATATTTTTTTTCTGCTTCATGGCAATTATTCTTCCTAAATTCTTTAAGAAAGAAAAAATATTTCTTATTGCTATGCCCTTATGATTTTACTTATTCATTATAGTTAAATTTTATGTACCTGTCTCTTACAAAAGAACTTCTTAAAGTACTTAGAATTACAAGTACCTGTACCTTGTTAAGGTGCCAGGAAAAAGTATGGCAGATACCAAGAGAGAACCATCAAGGATCCCGGTTATATATGGAGCCTCCATAATGGTCTTCCACCCACGAACCTCGGGACCCATTTCAGGTGAGAGAATGAACCTTGTGTGTTAAAGACACTAGTGCTAGTGGGGTTTTGTTATACTGGACCAAATCTAACGCTAACTTGTATGGCTTGATTATTCTTTACTAGTAGAAAAATAGAAGCCTTTTTAAAAATGTTACTTATTTTTGAGAGCAAAAGAGAGTACGAGTTGCGGAGGAGCAGAGAGAGAGGGAGAGAGAGAATCCCCTGTCTCTTGGACAGCAAGTTCCGCGCTGCCAGCACAGAACCCAATGTGGGGCGGGGCTCAAACTCACAAACCATGAGATCATGACCTGAGCTGAAAACAAGAGTCAGACGCTTCATCAACTGAGACACTCAGGTGCCCCAAGAAGACACAGAATCTGAAGTAGGCTCCATCTCTGAGCTGTCCGCACAGAGCCCAACGTGGGGCTTGAACCCATGAACCAGGAGATTACGGCCTGAGCCAAAGTCAGATGCTTAAGTGACTGAGGCACCCAGGCGCCCCTTCCCCTACCCTCCAAAGTCTTTTTGATGAATCTCATAGAGACCTCTCGGGTGTTGTTTATCTTTTGATATAGAAAATTCAGGGAGGCAGCAAGTCTCTAACCCTAGAGTTTAGCCAATTGACCGATTTCTTTCTTCAGTCCTTTGGCAATAGCCTTGAATTTAGATTTAATACATGTGGGTAGTGTATGAAAATGATGTTTTCTGAGGACGGGGAGGCCACTTTTCTAAACATTCTGCCAGCAGCTCTCAAGGAATCTACAGAGTTGAACACTTGGTACTTCCCACACTCCTCCCATAACCTTCAAATTCCCTTCTTGAAACTTTTAAGTTTATAACTGTTAATGTGTTTTGCTAAACCTGAAAAGGATAAATCAGAAGTGCTTTCAATTAACAAATCAATAACTACACCCCAGAGGTTGTCTTTCTTCTTCCTTCCACTCTAGAACACAGATTCCTTGAAATCGACATGCCCCTAATATTGAAAATGACCGGAAGCATTAATGTGACCACAGACACAATGGCCTTAGCAATTACGCCACAAGTGTGAATTGTACAGGAAAGGTGATTCTGTAGTGGGAACCACCTACATTTACTCGACCAAAGCAGAGATGCATGACTGTTAAAAAAGCACTCCAAGCAAACAAATAAACACCAAGGCAAACAGCATAACCAATTTCTAAAGGCATGAATGTAACCATCCATAAAAATAAAAACTTCCATCATTTTAACTTATTACGTTAAGTGGTCTAAGGATTGTTATAATAAACTAGGCACTCTGATCATCTGAAGCTAGGCAATGGATGGTTTTACGTCATAAAAAGAGATAATATACTGAGACTTCGCACAGAAAATGCTCTGTTGAGGATATGAAGGTCGATGCTCTCTTTCCCTCATCGCCCCTCCACCCCCGCTTCCTGCTGGCTGAATCCAGTAGCTTCCAGCTAAACTGCCCATCCTGAAGTTTTCAGATCCATTAAATGAGGCATCATGACTCAACTTGGCAAGGCTTTTTTTTTCCCCTTGCTTCTTTTCCACCTCAAACTGTTTTGATTCATTTGTGAGAAATTTACTTTTGCCAATTGAAAAACCCTTTTGTGACTGCCAGTCACTAATCTCCCCTCTGACACATTCATTCAACCAGACTAAATCCAATATTGACATTTGTATCCAGGGGAAAGGAGGTTAAGCACCGGGAGGAAAGCAGCTCCTTCCCCTGCCAAATACTGCGTGGCATCTAAATGAGCTACGATGGATGGTTCCACTCATGGGGGAACCCCAGAGAACTGGGGGGGGGGGTGGGAGGGAGGGCTTTGATCACATCCAGGGGTCGTCATTTCCCACCTAGGCAGCCAAATGGAAGCTGTTTGATGCTATCTATAGGTGTCCGTAGTAGCCTACTTTAAATTCTCCCCAGGTCTCAGACATCATTTTCTAGTAACATCATCTCAAGGGAGTCTCTTGAATGCTTTTCCTAGGCTTTGCTTTCTCAGACATGAAAAAAAAAATGCCTACTGTGGTCCCTTGAATGTACCACCCACCTGCAGAACTAACATTCCTTTTCTTTTTTTTTTTCAACGTTTATTTATTTTTGGGACAGAGAGAGACAGAGCATGAACGGGGGAGGGGCAGAGAGAGAGGGAGACACAGAATCGGAAACAGGCTCCAGGCTCTGAGCCATCAGCCCAGAGCCTGACGCGGGGCTCGAACTCCCGGACTGCGAGATCGTGACCTGGCTGAAGTCGGACGCTTAACCGACTGCGCCACCCAGGCGCCCCGTAACATTCCTTTTCTTAGACTCTTGCTTTAGGGTAATTTGGAAGCAATAAGGGCTTTTCCTACTCAAGCTATGTTGATGATTTCTTTAGTTACTTCGTTTGTCTGTCCTCACCCCTGCCCACGGAATATGGCTATGTCTTCCTTACCCTGCGATACATAGCGACAGCCGCTTATCGACTATGGGCACTGCTAGAAAAACCAACACTTTCCTTTTAGAAAAAGTGAAAATAGAGGTTGGATTGCAGTGTAGGAGAATAAACACTCGCAATGTCAATCGAATGCAAAAGCGTGCATTTGAAATAACTGAAGAAACTGAATGAGAACCGAGGCAGGAAAAAAGTCAAAGTCCCAACTGGCAAACAAGGGACATGACCCAGGATTACTTTCAACCGACTTTTTACTCTTTTCTATCAGCCACCCTGCTTTGTTACTGAGGCATCACACCCCTTTCTTGGGGTTCCTTACCAAATCAAACAAAAAGGAAAATATTAAACACAAAAGATGAAACCTTTACAGACTTCTAATGTTTCCTGAGCCTCAGTGTTTTTTTCTTCTTAATCAAGAATATTCTCCGGTAAATAATATCAGACTGCAATAACATGAAACAGCTTAGCCCCCTGCCTTCTTATTAATGTATTGCTACATTCCGTTGCTTTAGGAATGTGCTGATTTTGTCCAAATCGCTGATGGGACGCAAGGTTGTCCAGAGAATTCTAACACAATACCCTTTTGTGTCTTTCTGCAGTTCTTTACATATTCTTGTTATTTTTTTAATGGTTCTTTATTTTTGAGAGAGAACACACAAGCAGGGGAGGAGCAGAGAGAGGGGGACAGAGGATCTGTAGCAGGCTCTGTGCTGTCAGCACAGAGCCTGACGTGGGGCTCCAACTCTCGAACAGTGAGATCATGACCTGGGCTGAAGTCAGACACTTACCCGACTGAGCCACCCAGGTGTGCCATATTCCTATTATTTTTAAAAGGTGATTCTTTCCACTGTGGGAACACAGAGCATAGTCACGCATGTTTGAAAATGTATTTACACGACAATTTAAAATTTCATCTCCAATCACTTTTAAAAGGAGAGTCATTGGTAGTGACATAACCTTTTCTCCTCCCATCAGTTCATGATATAAGCCTATTCTGAACCCCTCCCCTTGCAAGCTGATCTCACTACCTACCCATAGCCAGGCCGGTTTCCCTTGTCCCCTCATCCTCAAGCCAGTCGTGCCAACTCCCTACAGCTCCCAGCGGGCTAGGTTCCCCTTTCCTGCCCACCTTTTAGTCTCTCTGACTGTCAAGCTCCATTAGGTAAGTTATTATTATGTAAATGGTATTAGCACGCTGTAGCAATTCGTCACCATGGCCACAAACACCACAGATCTGTCAGAAAAAATGGTGACATCTAGAAAATTCATAGTGTTTGAGTCCAAAAGAACCTGAGACTTCGACGTTTTGGCCGACGTCAGATTTCCCTGGGAGCGTCACATCCATTGGGTGCACAGAATAGAGGTGAGGACCCTTGGGGACTCGTACAATTGGGAGGGGTGCTGCGTATCCGCTAAGCCAATACGCTTTGCACCTGAGCCACTTTATGCTAGACTTTTACCAGACAAATCCACTGTCCAAGAGCAGTTGTCAATAAGTTAAAACCGGGACTCTCATACAAATAGAGAAGGGATCTGTGTTAAAAAGGTGCCCAACTGATTGAGTTTGGCCATTAAAATGGGAAAGATGATTAGAATAAGAGGGCGCCTGGGTGGCTCAGTCGGTTGGGCCTCCGACTCTTGGCTTCAGCTCAGGTCATGATCGCATGGTTTCTTGGGTTCGAGCCCTGTGTCGGGCTGTGTGCTGGTGTGCAGAACCTGCTTGGGATTCTCTCTCTCTCTCCCTCTCTCTCTGTCCCTCCCCCACTCATGCTGTCTCTCTCAAAAATAAATAAACTTAAAAAAAAAAAGAATAAGAGAAACACATACTAGGAGATAATTTAAAATTAAGTTTGCTGAATTAAGTTTGACCTAAAAATTTACAAACAGTTAGGTCTAAGAAACTACTTTCACTGCATTGAAAAACAGTTTGGTTGATCAAAAATAAACAAATAAACAAACCGAAAATCCTGCTTTGTTGTGTTTGCAAGTTGAAAGAAGAAAACCAAAATAAGTTTCATTATGTTCACCAGCCATATGACTACCTAATTAACGTAGTCGCTCCCAAACTCAGTAAATGTGCCTTGAATTTTTTATTTTTTAAGTAGCTCTATAAATGTTGTTATAATACGATACGCTGGTTTCTATTACGTATAGACAGCCCTAAAGCAGAATCTGTTGTTTGAATTTCTCTTTGCTATTGGTTTCTAAAGTACAAAGTTCCCTAACTTTGTCAGAGTTACCTTTTGTTTGGGGGTGGTTTGTTTCCTGTGTGTGTATGTGTGTGTGTGCGCGCGCGTGTGTGCATGTGTCCTGTTGTTTTTTTTTAATTCCCGATTCCCCAGTCACCCCAGAAGTCTGTTCACTGCATTCTGATCAGCACGGCTTGGGAGAGAGCTGTCCTCCCTCACCGCTACCTCTGTAGAACCCTCCACAATGTCGCCATCGCAGACAGCAACCAGTCATCTGCACTCTCCTGCCCCTCCCGCCTGTCTTACACCTGCTGGCCTCACACTCTGGGCCGGACCCCACTGGAGCTTTCCACCGGGAGGTGCTCACCCCGCCCCACCACCCGCAGCCCTGGCAACACGCTCATTGTTCAGGTCCAGGCTCAGATGTGGCCTTTCTGGGGAAGCCTTCCCCGAGCTTCTGACCGATGCACACGTCCAGAACACTCCCTCGTTCCCTATCACAATGTATGTTCACTTACTGACTGGAAGGCTGCTGGAAGTGGGGATGGTGTCCACCAGTCTGTCCTTTTTTGGGTTCTAAACCCTTACGTCAGCACCATACTTCTCTTACCCAGGCTACTAATAGTTTGCAGAGCAGAACTGGTGCCTGGATGACACTCTGGGTGGCCAGTGGTCCAGTGGTGGCCCCAAACCTGTTCCCTCACCCAGCCCTTCTTACCCACTCCCACCTCAAACACACCTGAAATGCCTACGAGTTATGGAAAGAGAGAATTATGAAATAAATTATTTTATGGAATGAGATTTGGGGCCATGTGTCCAGACCCTAAGTGTCTTTCATGGAGAGCTCAATTTGGAAATTACGGGTGGGAGAAGGAGCCTATATTTTGCACGGATGACCCAAATGATCTGTAAAATCTTTCAAGTATGAGAAATATCAGTGCACAGGGCGCCTGGGTGGCTCAGTCGGTTAAGCGTCCGACTTCAGCTCAGGTCATGATCTCACGGTGCGTGAGTTCGAGCCCCGCATCGGGCTCTGTGCTGATGGCTCAGAGCCTGGAGCCTCCTTCGGATTCTGTGTCTCCCTCTCTCTGCACCTCCCCTGCTAGTGTTCTGTGTCTCTCTCAAAAAATAAATAAAAATCTTAAAAAAAAAAAAAAGAAATGTCAGTGCAAAGGAAAAATCATGTACTAAAAGCATCACAGCTTTGCTGTGAAAAAATCTTCCAAAAGCACAGTCTCTGATGGTTAAAGAGGGAGATTGCAGGAAGTTTTGAATCTGGCATGGATCAGGTGAGGGCAGAATGGTGGGCAGGGTTTAAGAGTTTCATCGGGAGCATCAGGAAGGGGGTAGAGGGTGGGCCCTGGACAGAGGGTCTCCGGAGGGGCAGCTGGGGTCTCGTGTTATAAAAGAGGACCTTCCTCTCCAGGTATCGCAGAAGGGCAGGAGAACCGGGGTTAGGACTCCGCTCCACAGTGTGAGATGTTGGTCCCCCGGGAGCAAAGCTTGTGCCTCACTACTGAGAGTATGCTGTCTCATGACTCTTGCCATCCCATATAGCATCCCAGTTCCCACCATCCGGCCAAGCTCCCCAAGTCAACAAAGCAGAGTGGTCCCTGCACAAGGGGAGCCCTTGATTGGACCAGGTTGAGCATTTCACCCTGATGGGCCCAGTCGTGGGCTGGCTATTGATCTATATAACGAGATCTATAGAACATCTAAAGTCTGTCTGGTTGGGCAAGGCTAACCTCTGGGCCAGTCGGTTGGGTTCTCTCCAGAAGATAAAGGGTGGAGTAGCCAGTGAATAAGAGAAATACAGAGGCATGCAGAGAAAGGCAGAAATGTCACAGAGTGGAATTCCTGGGGCCCACAAGAGAGTGAAAAGGGAAGCGGCTGCCCCACCCTGCCTGAGGTCATCAGATAGCTTCCGAGGACCAGTACCAGACTTCATGCATTTTTATAATAAACTCCCTTCTCAGGCGGCCCGAGGAAAGCCGGAGCCCAAGAACAGCAAAAGTACAAGATGTAGGTGTGTGCAGGATGGTGGCAGGAAGGGCTTTGAAGAGAAGTTAAGGTCTTGCTGTGGGGAAGAATCGAATAAACACCGCCCCCTCTAAAACAGCTAACTTTAACTGAGCCATCAGTGCATTCCAGGCACGGCTCTAAGTACTCTACAACTATTTTAAAATTTATTTAATGCTCACAACATTATGAGATGGTCCGGGCTCTTACCTTCATTTTATAAATGAAGAAACTGAGGCACAGAGAGTTCAGACCGCACGGCCGAGGTCATGTGAGGAACCAGGGGTTTAACGCCAGGTAGGATAGCTTGGGGTCCTTGTCACCCTTCTCAACGATGGTAAAAGATAATAATGATACCTGTAACTGTCCACGTGACCCAATTTTTGCCCCTAAACTGGGGTGCTCTAACAGGTTGTATATGTGGCATTTGTACTGTGGTGTAATAATTGGCTTACCTGTCTGTCTTCTAAACGTGGAGAATATCTGTCTTATGTTTGCCTCCAGAGTTCCTAGAATAGTGGCTGGTCCGTGCCAGGAGCTCAACTGAAAAAGAAGAAAATTGTGTGCTTTTCAAAGAAAAAAAAAAATAGATCTGGAGGAGGTGAGATTATACAAGGTCTTCAACGTCAGGCAAAGAGTTGGGCTTGATCTTGCAGACGGTGGGGTGTACTGGGTAGTTTGGGGGCACGAGTGTGACGGTGGTGTGCAAAATGAAAAGCAGAAAAATGGAAAAGCTGGGGCAGAGCTCTTCGGAAGACAGTATTTGCCAGGCCTGATCGGAAGAGAGGAGACGTGTCGAAATAGGAGGCACACGTGTGCACAGGAGCGTAAGAGACTTATTTTCACATAGGAGAGCACATCAGGTCACTACGAGGAATGGGGCTGCCTCTCAAAGTTGCTTCTTGAAAGTATCACTGGAGGAGGGAGTGACCACTCCTTTAAGAAGCAGCCGGCCCACTGCTTCAGACTCTGTGCCTCCCTCTCTCTCTGCCCCTCCCCCACTCACACTCGGTCTCTCTCTCTCTCTCTCTCTCTCTCTCAAAAATAAACATCAAAAAAAATTAAAAAACAAAAAAGAAGTAGCCGGCTCAGGTCATGATCTCACGGTTCATGAGTTCGATCTCCATGTTGGGCTCTGTGCTGACAGTGTGGAACCTGTTTGGGATTCTCTCTCTCTCCTTCTCTCTGCCCCTCCCCTGCTCATACTCTCTCTCTCTCTCTCTCAAAATAAGTAAATAAACTCAAAACAATTTTTAGAACAAAGATTTTATTTTTTTTAAGTAATCTCTCCACCCATCTTGGGGCTAGAACTCAACAACCCCAAGACCAAGAGTTGCATGCTCCACCAACTGAGCCAGTCGGGTGCCCCCGGGAAGGACTTCTTACAAAAGTGTGGTCCCACCAAGAAGCCATTATTACCTCTCAGATTGAAGAAATAGGGGGAGGAAATCTTGATAGGAGCTTGGTAAGAACTGGAGAAGCAGTAGCCCAAGAGGGAACACCTACTCCCAGAGCCACTAAGGCACAGCCAGAAGGCATACCCAACTTCCATTTCACAATGGCGCCTTCACTGGCTCAACCAACCAGCACCCAGGTGATACGAAGCGCAGGAGATCCAGCCCATAACGTCAGCCCCACAGGGCATGGGGCCAGACAGAGAAAGGCAGACAAACAGATATGGAGAGACAAAGAGAGAATGTGAAGAAGTTTGGAATATTTGACAAATTTGTCTCACTGATATTTTCCTGTTGAAGAATATATATGCAAAAGTAATATACGACAAACACAAAAGTCTAAATACGTATAGAAGAGCTGTTGCAGTGAGTACAAAACAAAAATTCTAAGGAACAGAAACATTGTGTCAGTTTAACTGCAAGATTTTGTTTCCCTAATAGTATATAAAATACTGGTGAATCATATAATCAGTAGCATCCTGCTGGGTTTTTTTAAAAAAAGTATTTGGTGGGGCAGCTGCGTGGCTCAGTCGGTTAAGTATTTGCCTTCGACTCAGGTCATAATCTCACGGTTCGTGAGTTCAAGCCCCGTGTCGGGCTCTGTGCTGACAACTCAGAGCTGGAGCCTGCTTCAGATTCTGTGTCTCCTTCTCTCTCTGCCTCTCCCCTGCTCATTCCCTCTCTCTCTCTCCCTCTCTCTCACTCTCTCTCTCAAAAATAAATAAACATTAAAAAAAAGTATTGGGTAAGTTAGGGTGCGTTCCATTGCAAATAACAGAAAACTCCATGCAAAGCGGTAAACAGAACTGACAGTAACTGCTTCGTGTAACTAGAAAGTCCATATCTAGGCTGGACTATTGGGTTGAGTAGATTTGGTGGCCCAATAATGTCACCAGTACATGGCTTCTTTGTGGCTTTCCACTCTGTCTTCCATTCTATTATATTATTCTAGAGATGGCTCCTTTCTTGTGGATGAAATAAGGCAGCAAATAACTCCATGACTTACATCTTTCTTGATAGGCATGGAGAGAGAAAGAGTTGTTTCTGGAAATTCTCTGAGGAGATCTTTCCTAGAAACATCTGGAACACTTCCTCGTATATCTCCAAATATCTGCTCCATAACTATGGCCAACAGTAGAATTATATCAACTGGCATAGCCTTAAGCCACATGACCTGTCCCTAGAGTCAGGGTAGAGTTAATGTCCTCAGCCAGATGACTATGCTAGAGAATCATAGATCACAACATCCTCCCCCCAAAATATCAGGGTAATTACCAAGAGAAGGGCAAATAGATGCTTGGGAGGGAGTTCCTACATCCACAACACTACTAAACTGCAAAATTTGCATTACGCTTAATAGCTTTAGAAAAATATATCACACATTGGGACGCCTGGGTGGCTCAGTCAGTTAAGCGTCCAACTTCGGCTCCTGTCGAGATCTCATGGTTCATGAGATCGATCCCCACATCGGTGCTGACAGCTCAGAGCCTGGAGCCTGCTTCACATTCTCCCTGTCTCTCTCTCTCTCTCTCTCTCTCTCTCTCTCTCTTCCCCTCCTCCACTCATATGCTCTCTCTCTCTCTTTCTCTCTCTCTCAAAAATAAACATTTAAAAAAATTAAAGAAAAACATGTCACAGCTAAGCAGTGGTCAAGAGTCTTAATAGCAAATGATGGAATCACTCTGGCCGGTGGAAAAAGAAAAGCATTTCGTTAAGAGGTTTTGCGTGGCTCCCAGACTCTTCAGAAGGGCCAGGCATCTGGACCAGAGAGCGATGCAACCACACCAAGTTTTTCGCCATCGAAACACACTCTAAATGCCATTTGATAACGCGACATTCAGAACTGGGTGTTAGAAATTGCCAGCACCAGGGGCGCCTGGGTGGCGCAGTCGGTTAAGCGTCCGACTTCAGCTCAGGTCACGATCTCGCAGTCCAAGAGTTCGAGCCCCGCGTCGGGCTCTGGGCTGATGGCTCAGAGCCTGGAGCCTGTTTCCGATTCTGTGTCTCCCTCTCTCTCTGCCCCTCCCCCATTCATGCTCTGTCTCTCTCCCAAAAATAAATAAACGTTGAAAAAAAAAAATTTAAAAAAAGAAATTGCCAGCACCAGTGCCGAAAAACAGTACGTGTCTGCCACCAGGCTTGCCCCGAGACTGGTCTCCGAGGATGCTTCACCGGCATCCAAGTCTCAGGTGGACACGTCTGACTGGCAGAGCCCGGGCCAGGCGCCTGAACCCTAGCTCCCAGGTAGCGTGGTCCCGAGTAGATGTCGGGAAGACAGGATGCGGTGTGGGAAGTGTTGAGGGTAAGAGAGGATCCAGAAGATTTTGAACAGCCACAGATACTGTGTTGCGTATTATCGCATGGGACACTATTCCTTGTTCTTGGAGGTCCAGGAAAAGGTACTCGAAGGCGACTGAAACCCAGCCCAGAGACACGAGAGTTTGTGCCTCCGATGACCCACAAAAGGCCTCGCCCGACAGTTAATTGAGTGGTGTTGTGAACGGTGGGAGGAACTCGATCTGTCTCGATCATTACCTCTACCAAGCCCCAAATCCCTTTTATTATAGAACCCGCGGCGATCCCTGCAATGACTCTAACTTCTTATTTAAATAACTGTCCTGTGTATTAGCTCTCTATCACTTAGTTTCTTGTCTCCTCCTGACAAAATCCTTATCTTTCATAATACACCACAGATAGAAAAACCTACTAAGAGCAGCAAGAAGTATTTAG
Source organism: Prionailurus bengalensis (assembly GCF_016509475.1). NCBI lineage: Eukaryota > Metazoa > Chordata > Mammalia > Carnivora > Felidae > Prionailurus > Prionailurus bengalensis. The sequence continues at coordinate 9,714,631 of NC_057349.1, read as the reverse complement.
GGTTCGTTTATCTTTTCTGATGTGGCACGTCCACACTCAAAATCTTGTCACTTGGAAGTAGAGACGACCCGCCTCCGAGACCGGGTGGGGTTCTTCTCTCGCCCCAAACTTCTGGACTGTGCGCCCCCCAAAATTGATTGTCCCCGCACGGAGACACCACGTCTGGTTTCAGCGTGCATCTCGGATGGCAGTTTCTCCAACCCATCTGGCCTTGGTTTCTTCCAGCCTTCGTTAAGTCTAATTTCATTATCACCTGTTCTGGTGTGACCCCGAGTTCCCCGCGCACCTCTCCCCTTCCCCCCGGGAAATGAATTTCCGTCTCTGCATCAGCTCTCCATCCAACCGTGTGAGCCCGGAGGCAAAGCGCTCATTTGTATGTGAGGACTGTCCATCTCTCCTGTCGTCGCCAGCCACCTCCTAAGGCTCTGACTCTTCGGTCATCTCTGGCTGCGGATGAGACTGAGGGGAATTTCTTAACAAGCACGGGTGTGCACGCGTGTGCGTGTGTGCGTGTGTGCGTGTGTGTGCGTGCGTGCACGTGACATCACTCAGCTGATTTTTATTGCCTTTACGACTTGTATTTCTGCCTCGCCTCTAAATCTCCTTACACCCTCTTAATTTCACTTCACGGATTCTCACGAATTCACCCCAGGATCTAATATAGCTCCCGTATCCTCTGGGAGAAATAATAAATAATTTTCTCGTCTGGTAACAAATTAGATGGTGTTTGGCAGCAATTATTTGATTAGCTCGGCAAGGCCAGATTTCTCAAAACGGAACCGAAATGGGAGGCCATTCCGTCAATATCAACGGAGTGTGCCTCGGAAGTCAGACCGAATGGGAAAAAGACACAAAAGGCCAGACAAGGGAGGAAAAAACCCACCTCCCCTCCTTTTCCCTTCCTCCTACCTAACCCCGCCTTCCCCTTGCCAACCCTCAGCATCAGGGATGTTCTCTGGTTAGAGAGGCCGGATAAAATAGCAGGGCAATAACGTTTTATTTCTGTTCTGTTGTCAATGAGCCTGAGCTAAACCTTTGTATCCCCAGTCTTCTCTTCCCATAAGCGTATCTCAAACAGAAAGAGGGCGGTGAGATTGGAGTGTGTGATGTCGGGAGATATTTCACATATGCACGTATGGCCACGCTGTTGCTGGAATTCCGTTCTCTTACAAATGCAAGGCAGTACTCTTTGGTGAGCGAATCGCATTTTAATACACTTCAGTTTCCAACTACTACACTTCACACGAGGCAGGATTCTAACTTAAGTGACATAGAGCCTCCATTAAAAATTGCTTTTTGCTGTCGTGGTTTTCCCAAGAGGTAAGTTGTCGTCGCTATGACCATGAACTCTCTCTCTTTCACGCTAGTGGGCGAAAGGGGTGTTACGAAGGCAAACCAAGGCGGGAAGGACAAATAGTGTTACTGATTTCAAAAAGTGAACACACACACAGAAGATTGGGCCACTCTGATCAAGACAGGAAGAGACAAACAAGTTCAGAGGGCTTTCAGGGGAGAAGTGGGAGCCATTTGACAAGGGGAATGGCAAAAAACAAAGTTGACTCTCTCCGAGAAAAGTTACGTTGAATTAAATTTCTCTCCAGACTCATCCTAAGACATTTTCCCCGGAGGCCTGCAATGGACTTTTTGAAGGACGTGTGACAGCTCTGGGTACTGAATTCAGCCCCAGTGCACTATTTTGAAAGCGGTCACGGTTGTAGCTGTTCGCCGGGATGCGTACAGCCGTCAGATAAGCAATTGACCGTGAAATAATAGTACATGGCTTTTAATATATACCCTCTGGTTATGGGTGTGCATACTAAGCATACAGTATTTAAAAATATATGCCTATATGTATAAACACACAAACCCCGCAAGCTAAAGCTGTCTATATCTAAATGGACTGCCAGCTGCTTGAAATTTCCCCTCTACTCTCCCTAAGGTCTCAGGTGTAGGATTCATGAGCCAATGTCTCAGCTAGAACAGGTGTCTATCGCTGGGTAAATAGCAATTAGGCCCAAATTTCAGACTTTTTTTTTTTTTTTTCAAATCCCTTTCGGAGGAAAAGCCCAGGAATAAATAGTTGCTGTAACGGCCAGGGGTATTGTGTAGCATTATAGCCTCCAGCTGGTCTATTACATACTATAGACAGGCAAAGAATACGAGCACCTGACAGATGTGTTCTGTTAGCTTCATTAGGAAAGAAACAAAGAAACTCCTCAATTAATAGCAGCGGAGCCAAATGGGGGTGGGAGGGGGGAGCTTGAGGGGAGAGGAATCATAGCCTGTTATTTAAACAGAGTCAGCGAGCCTTTCACTAGTGGCTTAATATGATTCATTAATAAAAACAGCTTTTTGAATGCCCAGTTTAAGTCAAAAGAAATCACCAGCATTTTTTTTCCCTAGCAAAGGAAGGGCAAAATGACAAATTGCCGCTGTTAAATTCATTTCATGCGGGGATGGCCTTTCTCAAAGATCTCTTAAACTGCAAGGCTGGGTGTTTGTCACATTAAGTGGCAGAGCGGTTCTCAAAAATCGAGTGTGGCACATCGGGGTCTCAGATGAACGGCCAGCAGTGGCCATCCAATAATTTTATATATCCAGACCAGGAAGCATTTCGTGTTGTTTAAATGAACGAGCATTTTTAAAGTAAGGAAATGCAGCTCTTACCCTGAAGACAGGAAAATCTGTCCGTGGAATCACTTTTAATGTTTTTCTTTTTCCTTCTTGCAATGGTTTGAAGAACCGGGGAAGTCCTGTGACTGTGGGGCTCATTCGGGCTCATTTCTTAACAAGGAGTACAAGTCTGGTGGTTTCTCCTTTTGTATTTCCTTCACTGAAGATGCCACACACAACATAATATACAACTGTGAACGGAGGGGCTACGTATTGTGTTCGCAGGACAGGCGTTCTGAACGAAAATGGTTCTTTTTCCACTCGAGTCAGAATCCGTGGCAACAACGCCCCCTTTATAATAATGCTTCTCTACTTATGATTTTCGTGCGGTATTTTAAAGAATGTTGCTTGCTACCGGGAGGCTAAAGTAGACATTATGACCCAGTTACTGGACACAAGGAGAGAAAAATAAATTCTGGGCCCTTGCCCTTCGACCCACCCCCTATCACCTCCACTCAATTTACACGACACAGGTGAAAAGCACTTAAAGATAAGAATCTGGAGACTTCGGGGAAAATTATGGCCTATCATCCAGGTAATTCGGCCATAATCCAGGTTAAGGGACCTTGAGCATATTAACCTGCGTCGTCTTCTTATATGCTAAGAATTCATGGAGAGCAGGAACAGTGGAGGGAAGAACCACGGGAGCCCTGGAGTAACCTAGGCCAGCAAGGATGTGCTCCAAAATCAGAACGGGATGATCATCTGTCTAATTGGGATGTTGTCCCGCCAAAGAAATAGAAATCAAAACATAAATGGTCGTGGCCAAATATGATGGGCCAGGCTCTTTGTGATGGAAATGTAATTGTAAATCTTGATGGCCAACTCGGGCTGTGATGTCTTGGTGCTCTTCAATTTTTAAAATACACTCTTGGCTTCTATTTGTAATCCCCCCCCCACCGCCAAATAATAGCCACAGAACAAGAAGGGCTAATATCTACTCCCACGTGAGCAGGAATGAAAAGGAAAACAGCAAGCTTTCCTGGAAGCAAAGGCATTTTTCACCCCGAAGTGTCTTCTTATACTTCTAATATTTCACATTTGACAGCAAAGAACTGAAAACATGAAGGATGGAAGTTCAGAACGTGACACCATTATGTTCAGACTCTAAGTCATTACGGATGCTAATCTTCAGAAAGTAGGAACAGTTCCCCTGGTAAGTTACCATTCATTATAACTTACAGTTTCTTCCCAGAGACCTACTGAAAGAAAACTTCATTATCATGTGTGGGCAGATCTTCATAGAATGCAGTGTTTCCAACCTCACATCAGCTTCCGTGAGGGTGCGGGAGTGTACCGAACTCCCACCCAGAGATGAGGCCAAAGCTCAAAATCACGCACACAAAAATCCCTTGGTACAAACTAACGAATTGCAATCCCAGCCTGCGTGTTCAGATCACAAGACGCGGTGTATTTCAGCGCATTTAGAAAGATGCACTTTGGACTTTTATTGTTTTTCCTTTCTCACCTCTGCGCCAAGTGCCGTTTTCCTCTCTTGGTGCTTTAAACAGCTCAGAAGCACCGATGCACATTTGGTTCCAAACAATGCCGGACGCCTTGAACGTTGCTCCTGACTCCTCATTGTCCCTTGCTCCCGTATGCGCCGCATTCTGATACCCTTGCCTTGTACAGGAGGTACACCCTGCTGTACAGAAGGTACAGTGGAGGGAAGGGATGGACACCCTGCTCTCCATCCACCCCCTCCTCATTCAGTCCCATGTCATTTCTCACTGGGACCACTGCAAAGTCCTTTCGTTTGCTCTCTTTGCTTTCTGGATTAAACCCTTGAAACCAGTCTTCACGCACCCGAACCAAGGGGTTTTCTCAGACGAGAATCAGACCAATTACTCCTGGGTCCAAAAGTATTCCGTGGCTCCTGTCACTTAGAAATTAACCCCAAGGTCTTTAGCGTGGTGTGCGATGACCAAATGGACCTTCTCCTGCCGTCCCCAGGATCGTCAGTTCCAGCACCTCTGCTGGCGATTCTGTAGAGTCACCTACACACATGGTCCTAAGTGTGGTGTTGGCAAGTTGCAGGATTCTTCTTCCATTTCACCTTACTGAGAGAGTTTTTATCATGAAGGAGTGCCCCACAGAAAGTCCCCTAAGGACTGGTGCTAATCACAAGTGAGTGTAGTACACTCACACTCACACATATTAGGTGAATAAATGTATACCTCTTCTGACGTATGCATCATGTGTGGTGTTCTTGGTTCATTCCTATACTGAGCTAATGTCTTTATCTTACTTCATCTCCATGTCCCCCAGACCCTCTTACACGGTACATTCCTTGCAGCCCGGTGCGCTGTCTGTATAATCCGGTTTGCTCAGTACCTCTACATGCAGAACCCATGACTTCATAACTTACTTTGCGACACATAGAGAGTTGAAAAGTATAGAGTTTCTGGTTTGATTTCTCTCTCTCTAGGATTAATGTTTGAAAAGGAAATTTTATTTATTTTTTTTTTCAAAACGTTTATTTATTTTTGAGACAGAGAGAGACAGACCATGAACAGGGGAGGGGCAGAGAGAGAGGGAGACACAGAATCCGAAACAGGCTCCAGGCTCTGAGCTGTCAGCACAGAGCCCGACGCGGGGCTCAAACTCACGGACCGCAAGATCGTGACCTGAGCCGAAGTCGGCCACCCGACCGACCGAGCCACCCAGGCGCCCCGAAAAGGAAATTTTAAAATAGAGAACATTCTGAGACGGAAAAAATGTCTTGCTTATTGAAATTTGTGCATGTGGCCAACTACGTTCGTGGGGGTGCAGGTGGGGTTACAGATTTGCTTTAAAGAGTATGGAGATAGCCTAATTGGGACCACACACTGAGAAAGACTTTTCATACTGTTTCCCCGCTAGCTTGAGGAAGAATCACATTCTTAGAGATTTCCTTCTGTTTGGAAATCGTTCGTGTCTCTTTGGCTGTTCACAGATTCGCTTAGATCTGTCACAGGGAGGCTCAGGCAAATGCAAATAGGAAACGTGTTTGAGAGCAGCTAAGTCTGGGTAGATTCTGTCTCACTATACCGTCCCTTGTTGTCTCAAATAGCTCCTCATAGAACTCATAGTTTCTCGCATCTGTCAAGAAGCCTGCTGGTTTTAACATTCCGTTTTATTGTCAGTAACTCTAATTCCCTCCAAGCCTTGAAACCGCACAATGAAATTTTATGGGCATTTGGAATTTTTAAGAAAAAACACAAACTTTTGTATCATTTTCATTATGTTTGAGGTTGGTGCTTGTGATCTTTTCTTCCATTCTACTGTTTCCTTCTAACTGGAGTGACACACACACACACACACACACACACACAGAGGAAATAATCGGCTTTTTTTTGGTACAGTGTGGAAACCCTTTGAGTGGCAAAATTTTCAAAAGAAAAATGATTAATAATCCCAGGAACTTCTCTTAAGGGATAATTTAAGAGAAAAGAAAAATCCATAAGAAAAGAATAAATACAACTATACAATTTTAAAGCAAATGTATTAAAAAAAAAAACCCTAAAAGATAAGCTAGTAACATATTCCCAGCAAGTATGAGCAAATGTTTCTCTTTTCTATACAGAAAGTACATTTAAATGAGCGAGAAAATACGAGGGTCCCCATAGCCAAATGGGCATAGGGTGTGAACAAACAGTTCACAAAAGAGGAAAGCATTCAAACGCAGTAATAAAGAAATGCAAATTAATACAGCAAAAATACCATTTCTCACTTTTGCAAAACTTTTTCAATAATGCTACTCAATATTCACGAGGCAGAGGTGAAACTAGAAAGTGAGGTTCTCACGTTGCTTGTGGAATATAAATTGACCCCATTCTATAGGAAAGCAGTTTGGCAGGTCTTTCCGAAGTCCTAAAAACGTGAGTATTCATTTGCCCTGAAATGTATTTACGGAAGACACTTGGAAGTTAAGTACGTTTTTGAAAATACATGAATATACTTATCTCAATGTCAATTTCAATAGCAAAACATGTTTATGATATAAGTGGAATATACAACCAATAAAAATTATATGTGCCCGAAGTTTTGACTACTATGTAGTTAAATGTAGTTGCTTTTGCTCTCATTTGAATTTGAAAAGCTGGCTGATTTTAGAAAAGATACACTCTTGCTGTAATTGGATGTATCTATGTATCTGATGGTAAAATGTCTTTAAAAGACTACAATAAATGCAGAAAATGTGTAACTTACACATAGTAAGAGTGGTGGGATTACAGGTAATACGGCAGTCCCCCCCTTATCCATGGGGGACTCGTTCCGAGACCCCCAGAGGATGTCTCAAACCACAGATAGTACCATGCTTTATATATGCTACGTTTTGTCCTATCCATACATACCCATAATAAAGTTTAATGCGTAAATTAAACACAGTAAGAGATTAACCACAATGTCTAGTAATGAAACAGAAACATTGTAACCATATCCTGTAAAAAAACGATGTGAATGTGGTCTCTCCCTCAACATATCTTATTCTACTGTACTCACCCTTCCACTTGCAATGACATGAGATGATAAAACGCCTCGGTGATGAGACGGAGGGAGGGAGTGAGGGGGGTGACGCAGGCATTGTGATGGAGATTGCCCCTGTCACAATAAGTCACAAGAAGGACCCTCTGCCTACAGACCAGTGTCGGCCTTGGGTAACTAAAACTGTACAAAGCAAAAAGCAGGGATAAGGAGAAACACAGTAACTTTTTTTTCTTTCAAGTTTTGTATTTTGATTTTTTTCTAAGAGTGTATGTTGGAGAAAAAAAAATATAGGCTTGGAAAACTTGAAAAGCTGGAACTTTTTACTTTTCCTCTCATAGGCCTTCTGGGAGAAATAAAACCATCTAAATATTAATCCTTAGAAGGGAAATTATTTGTGGCCCATGTGTGTAAGGCACTACACTAAGCAATTGAACGTATCTCACTTAATCCTTGTGGCAACCCTGAAAAGCAGATATCCCATTTTTATGTGTGAAAACTCCGAGGTTTCAAGCAAAGCATCTTTCCCCAGATCAGACGGCTAATAATTACCGGAGCTTGTGCTGTGTTATTTTCACATTGTGGCCGGTGCCAGGCACACCTCAAGTGACCTCCACTCCAGGATAAATCATCTATTGAGAAGGGAAAAAAAATTACGAATTTAATTATTTAAGGAATGAGATAAAAATGCAATTTTAATTCGAGCTTTTGCCTTGCCTTCGTTTGTTTTGTTTAGAGATTTGAAGAGCAGGAAAGCACATCAAAGAGCGTCTTTTCTAAACTCGGCCAGCGTGGCTTGAGCTGTTCAAACGGGGGCCAAAGAATTAGCGGTCTATCGGAACAGTTAGTTATCAAGTGTGTTCTCCTTCTGCCTGCCCCGAATGACAAAACCACCTCTCACTGCACGGCATGCTTTTCACCGACACACCGGAAAGGCACTCGGGATCTTGCCTTCAGTCTTCTGCTACTGTACCTGGGGACGGGTCTAAAACCGACAGGAAAATGACCATCTTCAGAGCTGTGTGCAAGGAAAGTTCCTATTTCTTAAACTTCTTTTTTTTTTTTTCAACGTTTATTTATTTTTGGGACAGCGAGAGACAGAGCATGAACGGGGGAGGGGCAGAGAGAGAGGGAGACACAGAATTGGAAACAGGCTCCAGGCTCTGAGCTGTCAGCCCAGAGCCCGACGCGGGGCTCGAACTCACGGACCGCGAGATCGTGACCTGGCTGAAGTTGGACGCTTAACCGACTGCGCCACCCAGGCGCCCCTCTTAAACTTCTTATACATGCTCATCAGGAATAACTGATGGTCACTTGGAAAGTCTGAGATAGCTTTGGTCTCATTTTCTTGTTGTTTTGGTTCCTTTCTTGCTTGTTTTATGCCTAACTGACTAGAAACCATTTTAAACAACTTCCCGATTCTTAGGGCAAAGCTCACAGGTGAGGAAAATCGGGGTCCCCACTCAGAGGATGTGTAGGGTTTGTTTCAAAGTATGTCGTATGCTGCGGCCAGAAGCCAGAATCTCATTAGTACCCCAAAAAAGACTTAAACCCTCTCTTCTCTTCTATTGACTTTCTTTTTTTAAAAAAAAAAGATTTTAAAAAATGTTTATGTATTATTGAGAGACAGAGAGTGAGACAGAGCGTGAGCGGGGAAGGAGCAGAGAGAGAGGGAGACACAGAATCCGAAGCAGGCTCCAGGCTCCGAGCTGTCAGCACAGAGCCCGACGCGGGGCTCGAACCCACAGACCGCGAGATCATCACCTGAGCCGAAGTCAGACGCCCAACGTCTGAGCCCAACGGACTGAGCCCAACGGACTGAGCCACCCAGGCACCCCAAGATTGTATTTTTAAGTAATCTTGACACCCAATGCGGGGCCCGAACCCACAACACGCTCCACCACCTGAGCCAGCCAGACGTCCCTGTTCTATTCACTTTCTGAAAAATTAGAGGAAAATAGCTTATTCCTCCCCACTCACATATCTTCCCTTGACAATGGGGACAAAAATATTAGAGCTTAACTCTGTCCCCTTGTTATATTTATGGGTAAGTTCTTGCAGTAAAGGAATTAACACAACCAGAAAAGTCTGCTGTAATCTCTGTGCCTGTTTTAAAAAAAAAAAAAAATTTTTTTTAAATATTTTCCTCTTTCATCTTTGCTTCACAGACTTCTACAAATTATGCTGGTTCTATTCCTCTAGTGCATTAAGCTGGCGCGTTGCTATGTCTCAGCTCTCCATGTGGGTTCCAGCATCAAAGCCTTGGGCCAATTTTATTTCATTTGTATTTGCTGTCAGAACAATGTCTTTATTCTAAAATGCCCTTCTCAAATCACCTCTCAGGTGGTTTGGTAGAGGCAGCGTGCAGCAGAAAAATAATATCTTTTTTTAAATCCGTGTTATGTCTTTCATGTTGTACCCCGTGAATACTGAATGCACCGAACACTCAAACGACGTCCCGAGTTCCGTTTTTAAGATGAAAAGTACCTTTCATTTTAAATCTCCCAGAGACAGCGGATCTGCTTCCCTTCTTTGTAACGGGTGTGGGGGAGGGGGGTATTCAAATCACCATAAACATTTTTACCATTTCGTTTGTTTTAGGCTGCCGGATGACATCCAGATTGATTCGATTTTGAACCAAAGTCTCCCAAAATAAAGACTGAAGTGCGTCGAGGCCGCGGCCACGGCTGCAGAATTCTACCACGTCCAGTTGGCAGAAAGAGGAAAGGCTTCACCTTCGTCTGGCTTCACCGCCCAGTGTCACCGTGGAGCCTTTGCAGGAAAACGCCTTTCCTTTGCCGCCCAGGGTAGAAAGCGAGAGCGAGGGGGAAGAAGAGATTGAAGGAGAAATTGCAGCAAGCTGGCAGGTAGCGGGCGGGGGATCAATCCAGTTTGTCACATTAAGGATCGTAAAGAATCCATCTCAGAGCTGACACTGATGATTCGGGGTATTAAGTGCAGTTGGCAGGAAGGCAAATGGCAGTGGTGAGCCCAGAAGGGAGTTCAAGCCCGGAGAATGTTGGAAGAAAGGAAGACAAGACCCAGCATCTCGGCCGGTTCTGAAAGGCTGTGTCTGCCAAGGAGTCAAAGCCGTCCCTTCCCCCCCTGCCCTCCCCTTGTCTTCTTGACTGCGGTGTCCTCCGTGCTCAGTTGCTGAGACCTGCGGATGGCTGGTGTTTCCGGACGTCAGTCAACTGGACGCTCAGAGAGTCCTGTCTCTGTGCTGGGCCTGAAGAAGTCCCTGGCGTGAGTCCAGCTAATGCAAACCACCTCCCACCCGCCATTATTTCCAGCTTCTTTAGACACAACTGTTCGTTTACTCCCATCAACCCCACAGAGGGGTGCATCCTAAGACCTGGGCCAATTCCTTTGATGGTGTCTACCTACCAGGTAACTACTAGGTGACAATTCCTCTTGGTCCTTCATTGCACTTAATTAGCAGGCGTATATTGACTTGCGTCTTTACTTATTTCGTTTCTGTCTTTCCACTGTAGACGAAGCCCCATGAGGCACATCTCATTCGCCACTCTATCGCCTCTGCCAAGCACAGCGCCTGGCACAGTAGGCCGTCAGGAACTCTGTGTGACCTACGTGAAAGGAAGGAAGGAATGGTTGGGTGGATGAATGCATGGATTTAAAAAATAAGTTTCGGGGGGCGCCTGGGTGGCGCAGTCGGTTAAGCGTCCGACTTCAGCCAGGTCACGATCTCGCGGTCCGGGAGTTCGAGCCCCGCGTCGGGCTCTGGGCTGACGGCTCGGAGCCTGGAGCCTGTTTCCGATTCTGTGTCTCCGTCTCTCTCTGCCCCTCCCCCATTCATTCTCTGTCTCTCTCTGTCCCAAAAATAAATAAACGTTGAAAAAAAAATTTAAAAAAAAAAAGTTTCGGGAAGTAGAATATAGAGCACTGATCTCAGATCTGGTCAGGTCAGAAAAGAAAGATAGTTTGCCACATTACTTTGATTCTGAAATTTTCTCATGTTTTAACCATCTCTCCAGCTGAATGGGTTTTACGGACCCTTAAGATTATAATCAACAGAGTTGGTTTCTTTTTTCTTTCTTAATACTGCATAATATAACGGCGTGTCGTCCAATCAGTGGTGTTTAGAAGAACTGTCATCGCAAATTATAGCCAACATATAGGCAAATAAGAATCCCTGTGTGGATGCTGTCACTCATAAGCTTCAGGAGTTTCCTTCCGAACGAGGCTCATCAAACGTTACATCAGAATCAAAATACAAATTTCTGGGATCAACCCTCGAGATTCTTACTTGGTAAGCCTGAAGCAACGCCCGGGAATCTGGACCTTCCGATCTTCCAACCCTTGGGCTGCAGGTGATCCCCTCCTCCCACTTTGACAAAAGGTTTTCGTTAGGTTTCTCCAGCCCTAGCAAGGTACCTGTAAAGATTTCGAGCATTCTTTACAAATAATCCAAGGCCTAGGCTTCAAAACGGAACTAACCAGTGAGACATAGGTCCCCTGCCTGTGGTCATTTATTACTGTTCCTCCGGGAAGACAAATCAATGGAATGTGATACAGCTAAAAATTGCAACTGTATTCCAGGTTGTACAGTGTCCTGTGGTCGAGTTCACATTAGAAAGCATAATAACTGAACCACGGTAACCTACCCAGGTTACCCAGAGCCAACATTTGGGTGGATTTGCAGAGCCACCCATTTGGGTGGATTCTGCATTTGCAGAAGATGACTCAGCAATTCTCAGGGGCACGAGGGCTGAGAAGGAAGGCATTCGAAACAGGGGGAACAGAGCGTATACCAAATAGACAGATGGGGATGCCACCTCAAATCTCTTTCAGGACCAGAGAATCAATCAATAGTAATAAATGAAGATATTAATCCCTCCTCTTTTGAAGCTATTAATACCACCTTTCGTTTATTAAAGCAGGCATACACCTACTATCTAATGGTTTCTTGTAATTACCACAGAATTGAGAATAATACTCTCGGTAGGAGCCTCCGAGGTGGACCCAATCACCCTCATCTCCTGGTATTGGTGCCCTGTGTCATCCGTGCTCTTTGAGTGTGGGGACCCAGTAGCCTGCTGCTAATGAATAGAAGGTGATAGGGTGTTACTTCCAAGAGCAGGTTACAAGAAGACTTGATTCCATCTTGCTCATATCCTCTCACTTTCTTGCTGACATGGTCTGAGGAAGCCACCCGCCATGTTGTGAGCGGTCTTACAGAGAGCGGTCCACACGCAAGGAATGGAATCCTGCTAATCATCACATAACTGACCTTAGAAAAAGGCTCCTTTGGCACGCCCCCAAGTCAAGCCTTCAGATGAGACCAAGGGTCTGCTTGACAGGTTGACCACAACCTTATTCAAGACCTTGAGCCAGAGGCGCCCAGTTAAGTTGGACTCGGATTCCTGATCCACAGAATCTGTGAAATAATAAATGTTGGTTCTTTAAGCTGTCGAGATTGGGGTGATTTGTTAGTGTGGCAATAAAAAAAAAATACGGTACTCTTTTTGGGGGAGGGAACTTTATTATCTCGTGAGATACCCATAAAAAAAAGTCTTGTTATTACCCCCACTTTACTGAGGAGGAAGCTGAGTTCAGGACCTTGTTACTTGAGAAGGTCATTTAGCTCAGATATGATTCTGCCAAGCTCATGCCCTTTGACCACATTTGCAAGAGCATTAAAAATCTGAGAACCGAGCCCTGCCCCTAACTCTACCGGTATTATCCGTGCCACTGAGTTGCTCAATTACCCCATCCGAATTCTAGACCCTTCATGGGTATGATGAGATGATGGAGGTGGGAGTCTCTAAAATCCCTCTGAGCTCAAAATTTCTCCATTTTATACAAGGAAAACAAAAGTAAGTAACTGAAGTTCTTTTGATGGCTGGGGGTTATAATAAAAAAAAACAAAAACAAAAAAAAAACAAAGAAGAAGAAGAAAGAAAAAACTATGCCTCAGCTCCAGACTCTGTCGGGTATTCCCATGCTCATGGCAATGTGTTGTCCTTGTTTCTGTCACTGCTCACTACAGAGGGGTGTGGATCTCCATTATCCAGACAGTGAGCTTTCTCTGGAGGAATAGTCCTCTGCAGTGACCTTCCCAGATCCAGCGCTGCCCAGCTCTGTGGGGTGTAAGTGCCAGGTGACATTTAGGAGGCCAGTTTTTATTAGCGGGTTCTATTCTCTAAAGTATTGAGTAACCCGTGCTTAGAAAAGCATAATCTCATTTTTGTAACTTACCTCTTTTAGTTAGCACCTAATGGTTCGGGGAGCCAGAGGCATCACCGAGAGAAAATCAATGTAAAATATATTCTTGAGTACTAACTGAAAGAACTTACCATTCTATGATGAGTTAACAGTAAGTTATCAGAAATGTGACTACCTTTATTGTAAGTGATTTTTTTTTTATCTACACACGAGAGGAATAGAGTAAATGTACTGTGCCATTATGAACCTGTCAGTCACGTACGTATGAGACATCAGCTCCATCTAGAACAAAATTTCCTGCCACTCAGAAATCATGTTTAACATTAATCTGTTATTCTGATCTGCACTCACTAGATTTTTGATGGACAGATGAACTTATGAAATTTTTAATACATTTTCTAAAAAGCTACAACTTGGAGCTAAATTGACTTTTTGGTGAGAACCAACCGTCACAATCTAATGTCCACTCCCATTGTTCAGTAGAGTCTTCCCCATCTTGTCATGATTAAATGTCTATGGACACCCTACAGAGATACCCAGAGGAGAGACATTCTGTCAAGATTGTGGCCAAGTTATCGCCGACGGCAAATTCGGAGTAAGAAAGTAGACCACGGCACGATCGCAAATATGTACTAAATTTATCTACTCACAGATGAAGAGAACAATACATTTGAAATACTTGTTTTCCCTCAGGCAGGATAAAGATGGATAGATAAATAAAAATCAGCAGTGCTGTGTCCGAGGCACAGAATAAAAAAAAAAATCTATTTTTTAGGGGATGACATCCTAAATTAAAATAAACGGCAAAGATTTAAAGCACAAACGGGCGACCAAAAAGAACTGATGAGCAAACAGAAAAAGAGACTCAGAAGACATTTTTAAAAATCACAGGACATGTAATTCACCTGAACTAGGAACAGTGCTGTTACCTTAAATATTAATAGCCTTAGAGGTGTCCTCGCCATTTACCCAAGTGGACACTGTCTTTTGGGCACACCTTCCCTCCTCCCACCCTTGAACTACAAGGACTATTACAACGGGATGATCTCACAGACTGAAGCTGCCTTCAGTACTTAGAATCCAAAAGGACCTTCCTTGACAAGGATTATATACTATTTGTTCTCCTAAATCACTAGGGGTCACCCACAGTCAAGAATATCTTTTGAAATAATGCGACCACTTGACATTTCGTGGCATTTGCATATTTCAGGATATTTTAACAGCCTATCTCAGCATGAGACACACTTATAACTAAAAAAGTCTTTGTTGTTTGTTGGAAAGTCAAATTTAACTGAAAAGCCTATACTTTTTAAGTTTTTTTTAGATGTTTGTTTACTTTTGAGAGAGAGACAGAATGGAAGCAGGGGAGGAGCAGCGAGAGAGGGAGACGCAGAATCCGAAGCAGGCTCCAGGCTCCGAGCTGTCAGCACAGAGCCTGACCTGAGGCTGGAACTCATGAATGGTGAGATCATGCCCCGAGTTGAAGTCGGACGCTTAACCCACTGAGCCACCCAGGCACCTCAGACAGCCTATATTTTTCTTTGCTAAGCCTGACAGTCCTACCCTTCAGCCCCGAGAGGTGGCAGAGCAGTTAGCCAGCTAGTTGGTGCACAGCTGAGATTAGAAGTCAAATCTCGGGGCCCCTGGGTGGCTCAGCCCATTAAGCGCCTGACTTTGGCTCAGGTCATGATCTCACGGTTCATGGGTTCAAGCCCCGCATCGGGCTCTGTGCTGACAGGTCAGAGCCTGGGGCCTGCTTTGGATTCTGTGTCTCCTTCTCTCTCTGTCCCTCCCCTGCTCTCACTGTTTCTCTTTCTCTCTCTCAAACATACATAAACATTAAAAAAAAAATTAAAAAAATAATAAAAAAGAACGCAAATCTCAAGACACTTAGCCATGAGCACCTTCCAAAGTGTAGTAAAGCCAGGAGGAAAGTAACAGCTAAACTAATCTGGGATGCAAACATTAACCGCAAAATTATGAGCACGGTGGCTTTGGGGGTAAGCTTCTCTTCCCATGCAGCCTGTGGTGTGCCCCCTCAAGTTTCCAATCAGCACAATGGGTCAGCCCACAACGATGACAGGAAAGGTTTTCAAACAGATGTTGACCGTGACATCCGAGGCACCTTCTATCGCAACCACACACCCGACTTTGGGTCTCGTTCCTCTCTCTAGATCCTTTCTTTTCTTTTCGAATTCTCTTTTTGAGAGAGAAAAGAAATTTTCTTTTTCTCATCCTTTTTTTAAAATGCATGCACCTTGTGCCATCCTAATGGGGACTCCCCCAACTAAAATAATATTGAGCCTTAGTAATCAAGATGTCCTAAAAGAAGAAAAGGCAAAGCCATGGAAGTAGACAATGGATCCGTGGTTGCCAGGGCCTGCAGATAAAGGGTGGGGTTGGCTACAAAGGGGTGACAGAGCTGTTCCATATCTTGACTGTGATACTCGTTGCCTGACTGTATGCATTCATCAAAACTCATGGGGCGGCAGGGGGGCCGGGTGGCTCAGTCGGTTGAGCGTCCGCCTTCAGCTCAGGTCACGATCTCACAGTTCGTGGGTTCAAGCCCCGCGCGAGGCTCTGCACTGACAGCTCGGAGCCTGGAGCCTGCTTTGGATTCTGCGTCTCCCTCTCTCGCTGCCCCCTCCACCCACTCATGTCCTGTTTCTCTCTTAAAAATAAATAAAAAATGATAAGAAATAAATAAACAAAAATAAATAAAAATAAAAATAAGGTTTTTTTAATAGAATGGATTTTTCCCCAAGTTAGCTACACATTTACAGTAAATAAATGGTAATTGCTTTAATATTAAAAATGCTTATGGGGCGCCTGGGTGGCGCAGTTGGTTAAGCGTCTGACTTCAGCCAGGTCACGATCTCGCGGTCCAGGAGTTCGAGCCCCGCGTCGGGCTCTGGGCTGATGGCTCGGAGCCTGGAGCCTGTTTCCGATTCTGTGTCTCCCTCTCTCTCTGCCCCTCCCCCATTCATGCTCTGTCTCTCTCTGTCCCAAAAATAAATAAACGTTAAAAAAAATTAAAAAAAAAAATGCTTGAATGACAATCACCACATACAAGTCTCATGACAGTCGTGAGTAGAGATTTGCCCATCGCTACATTCTAGAAAAATCACTGCAAGAACTTTAAAAGACTGAAGAAATCACATATTTTATTTAACCTTTGCTCTCACTATTTTCACGTAAACTAAGCCGATGGATATTGGCTAAGGTAATTTGTTCTTCTTACCAGTCTGTATGTGAACGTTATACAAAAAATGAAGTTTCAGTTTCTTCCCTAATTATTACATATTGCATGTATCGTATTCATAATGAAATCTGGCCCAAATTTTAATGAAGAGACATTTTTGTTCTGTCTTTAAATGTTCTAACACCCTGGTAGGGATTCCAACCAGAATACAGAATTTCTGGAAGGACCATGGGAAGATACAGTTCGGGTTAAAACTTCCAGTCACTGTGCGGGGAAAATCCAAATCGTTTCTTATAACTGTGTTAAGTAAAACTATAAAAATATACATAAAAACAAGTAAAATAACAAAACCAATTAAGTCTCTCTTAAAACTGTGAGATGCATCCCAGCAGACTTCAGGCTAGTTCTGTTTGCTTTCAAGTGGCATTTCCTATACAGAACACGGAAATCATCGATCATTGATGGAGAGTGTAGACTCCATCACCCTTGTTGTAAAAACACCTCGTTGTATAAACATCTAGTCAGCCACAGGACGGGCAATGTAAGAAGCAAAAAGACAAGGACATTTACCCTCAAGCTGTGGTTCCCAAACAAGAGGTGCATCAGGACAATCAGGACAACCTGGGGGACTTGTCAAGGCTCAAATTTTTGGACTCCCCACTTCTCCTCACCCCCAAGCTGCCAATTCAGCAGGGCTGGGTGGGACCCAAGAATTTGCATTTCTAACAAGTTCCCAGGTGATGCTGCAACCGCTCCTCTAGGGCCACGTGCAAAGAACCACTTCCATGGAGAGAACAATGGTTACCTTGGAGCAGGAAGGGCGCTGGCGTGAGAACCGAGAACATCAATGCCAAAGGCAGGTTCAAGGTTAGGAGCTCCAGAGAATGATGCCTGGAGTTGAATCCTAGCTTCTCAGCATCAGTGTTTCCATCTGTAAAATGGGGATTATAATAAATCCAACGTCATTAAATTGTATCATTCATTTAGATTACTTGGCATGGTTCTCGGATGTTCTCAAGAATCGCTAGCTTCAACCATTCAATTATTATTAGCTGTGACACAAGAAAGGCACGTAACATACATAAGTTATAGTTTCCATAGAAAGAGAAGGTTGTATTCACTGATGCTTAAGAACTTATTACTCTAAATTCTGATTCTAAATATATTTTCCATACCCCTTATTCAAGACAATTTAATATTAGTCCATTTAATATGTTACAATCTCCTAAACGATCAGGGGCGTAAAAAGAAGGGTAACACGCGTTCCCTACTCTTGCCCTTGAGAGGTTGCCAATCTGGGAGAAAGACCATGCACACGTGAAACAGTTAAATAACAATTGAGATAGTATGTGATGAAGCTTCACAGTGGTTCAGACAGTTCAGGACAAAAAAAAAAAAAAAAATGCCGGCTCTCCCAAGTTCAAAGAGAATTGACGCCTTAAAGCTTCATACAGAAGGGTATGCAGGATCGTAAGTAACATCGGTTCAGTTCTGTGTGCAGCTAAGATAATAATGTAAGAAGAAGAAAAATAAACTTTGCACCACTTCCAGGGCAATCTGTATATGTTATCTCAGTTGGTATCCCATTTCATACATGAGAAAAACAAGACTCAGAGATGTTAGGTCATTTGACCAAAGTCACACAGCAGATGTGAGTATGAGGCTCATAGTCAGCTCTTTGGACACTCTGTGCTCTTCCCATTAAGCCATGGAGTGGAAAGCAATTTAATCAAGGCCACGGAGAGAAAAATGAGAGTATGATATTCAAGAAATGGGTCGATATATACTGGTCAGGAGATTTAATTTGGTAAAATTGTTAGCCCATAAGATTAGAGACAGAACTGAAATAGGGCAGATGATGATTAGGGGAACTCTTGGGATCCATTTTGAGGGTTTACATTTATCCTGAGGTCCGTAGGTAGTTACTGAAAATACACTATTTATTGCGGTACAGGCTAGATTTAAGGAGAAGCAAGGTGATCTCATTCACTCGTTTACTCATTCATTCATTTTTTCAAGAGTGACTTCCTGGGCACTAAATACAGGCCAGGTTTTGTGCAAGGTTGTGGGATTTCAAAGACACGTAAGACACGGTTCTGTCTTGGAGGAGATGTTTGTCTAGCGGATGAGAAATGTACATTAAAAATTATAATTCCATTCGATAAATAGTAAAAGTAGAAATAAGTCAAGTGCAAGCCTCCATTTGACTGCCAAAGATTTATTTGTAGGGTTTTCTCCATTTGAGTGCATTTAGCATTACATCAGTTACCAATGACTGTCTCTGATTCACGTAAGAGAATTCCAAAACACGCTTTGTTACAAATCCTAGGATAGCAGATACAACATTTACCTGAAGAAGAATAAAATTCTACCAACGGAGTAAGGGAAGGAGCAGGAAGGACTACATATAATGTGGGGTACTTGAGCGGGATCCTAAAGATGAGTAGAAATACATCTGGCAGACGAAGGGAAAATACATCCCCAGCATCGCAAAGGCCCAGGGCCCTGAAATAGCTCAGCCTATTAAGAGATTTGCAAGAAAGTTGGTTTTGCTGGAGCTTAAAAGGCAAGACTGTTAATAGCCAAGGGCCTGGACTATGGTGATTGCAGTGGAAGACAGATAAAAAATGATAAATGTGCTTCTTAGAGAGTTTAAATGAAATTATCTACGTCAAATGCCCAATACCCTCCTTGGCACATCTTGGGCTCTCAACGTATGTTAGTTCCTTTCCTTTGTCTTCCACTTCACACCTACTTCTTTTATAAAAATATACATGGGTTTGAACAAACACACTTACGTTTTTAATTCACTGATGTCACAGCCCAAAAGTCGCAGAAGTGGCTGGACCCAAATATTGTAGCAGCCTCCTAAAAATGTTGACTGAGATCTAACCCCTCACATATGCCATAAGAAGCCCTAGAATTCATTCTGAAATGTAGATTCCAAGACCAGGCCCCCAGAGTCAGAAGTTCTGGAGGTAACTCAGCCCCGGGAGCTGGCAGAATATGAGCTAGCCCCAATAAACAGCTGAGGTGCAGCCAGGTTTGAGAATGTTTGTAGAAGAGCTCCCAGTTGTGAGACAGTACACCCATACTGGCTACAGTGTTTTTTAAAATATTTGCATATAGTTTTGTGTTAATTCTGAGCTAAAGTTTATATTCCATGAGATGCACAGTGAAGTTTTAATTTCACTGAGTTTTGGCAAATATAAATCCCATGTTACCCGCCCCCCATCAAGCTAGGAGACAGCTCCCTCACCTAAGAAAGTTCCTGATGCTGCTTCTCAGTTGACCTCTTCTCTCTGATCCCCAGAGTCCACCTCTCTTCTGATTTTTATCACCTATGATTGGCTTTGCCTGTTTTAGAATTTTGCATACGGGAAAGCACACAATATACACTATTCTGGGTTTGGTTTCTTTCACACAATGTGATGTCTTGTAAGAGTCACTCATGTTATTTAATATATCTATGGTGTACTCCCTTTTCTTATTGAGTAGTAGTTCATTTTACAAAGATACTGTAATCTGTTTACCCATTTTCCCATTGGTGGACATTTGGACGTTTCCAGTCTTGGGTTATTGTGAATAAAGCTACTAAGGGTCTTCTTGTAAAAGGGTTTTCATGGGCATAAGTTTTGGTTTCTCTTGAGTAGATACTTTGGAGTGGGTTTGGTGAGCCATAGAGTAAGTATAGGTTTAACTTGATAAGAAACAGCTAAACTTCTTGCTGCTGCCTTTTGACTGATTCTATGGACTCGACAAGTATTCCTCTGGCTGAAGATTGCTTTGTTATTGCTTTCTCCCAGCAACGAAGCGGAATGAAATTACAATCTGTCCGTCTGCAGCTCTGAGACCGCCATTCACTCCCATCATGGCCTTCACACGTGAATGTCTTCAACCCCCTTCCCGCCGGCTGCGGCATCCTGCGATGCATGAGTGAAATTTATGTGGTCACAAGAAGGAACCATGAAAACTCCTAAAACCTCAGTGTTCTGAAGTGGCCCTTTACGTTGTCAATGGACAAAACCACTTACCATAACAAAGGCCAATGTCTTCATGAAGTTACACTTATGGGGGGCCAAGAATTGAATCGAACAAGTGATACGTAGCTGCCCTAGAGATAGCTTTAAAAGTAGATGAGGGGCGCCTGGGTGGCGCAGTCGGTTAAGCATCCGACTTCAGCCAGGTCACGATCTCGCGGTCCGTGAGTTCGAGCCCCGCGTCGGGCTCTGGGCTGATGGCTCGGAGCCTGGAGCCTGTTTCCGATTCTGTGTCTCCCTCTCTCTCTGCCCCTCGCCCGTTCATGCTCTGTCTCTCTCTGTCCCAAAAATAAATAAACGTTGAAAAAAAAAAAAAAGACTTTATAAAAGTAGATGAACAGGGGCACCTGGGTGGCTCAGTGGGTTAAGCATTGGACTCTTGATCTCTGCTCAGGTCATGATCTCACAATTCATGAGTTCAAGCCCCACGTCGGGCTCTGTGCTAACAGTGCAGATCCTACTTGGGATTCTCTCTCTCTCTCTCTCTCTCTCTCTCTCTCTCTCTCTCTCTCTCCTTCTCTCTCTGCTCCTCCCCTGCTCTCTCTCTCTCTCTCTCTCTCTCTCTCTCTCAAAAATAAATAAATAAATAAATAAATACACATCTTTAAAAAAAATAACAAAAGATCTGGGCCTCATTTTGTTATTCGATCGGCTTCCACTTGCTGCCCCTAACATCCAGTTCTCTTCCATTTGCTCCAGAAATAGATTTTATGAGAAGATCCACATCGGGGTGGGAGACAGGGGGGTGAGAACAGCTGTGGTAATGACAATTCCTTCCTTCCGAGACGTGCCAGCTCAGGAACAGTGACAAACTCTAACACTTTATCATAATTCCCCCTTTCCAGAGAGTGGACACATTACCTGAGTTTCATTTCCCCAAAGTGCACTCCTCAGCATTTCAATATGGTGCTGGAAGCGGATGTCCCCTACACCACAGCATCCTCAAATGAGCCAAAAATGAAAAGGAGAAAAAAAAAGGGGGGGGGGGGAAGGCATATAGGAAGAATGTGTGCATACACGTGAAAGAGAAAATAAAAGGAAAATGATCTGGAAACGTTCAAAGTTCCTGTAAGTGTGAAGTGTTACGAAGGGTAGTGTATAAAGGACTGCCCACGTCCTCCCTGGTGCAGGAGGCAGGGGGAGAGGCCAGCAGCTCACTCTTTAAGGTAGAATAGAAATAAAAAACGTACGCTTAAAGAAAATCTGTAGCAGCATCATATGCTTAAATGGCCTCACTTTATAGGTCATAAGTCTGTATATGTTTTTTTAAGTTTATTTATTTTGAGAGAAGAAGAGAGAGTGCACTCGAAGAGGAGAGGGACAGAGAGAGAGAGAGGGAGAAAGAGAATCCCAAGTAGGCTCCGCACTGTCGGCACAGAGCCCAACGCCGGGCTTGAACTCACGAACTGTGAGATCATGACCTGAGCCAAAAGCAAGAGTCAGAGGCTCAACCGGCCGAGCCACCCAGGTGCCGCCACAAGTCTATATTTTAAGGGTGAGTTTCCTGTCCTCTCCCCTAGGTAATGAGCCCTATCTTCTCCCAATTAAAAAATAAGTCAGTTTAAAAAAATAACAGACAAAGGAAAAGTGATTTACAGCCACAATCCGGATGGCAATACAGAGAGACGGTTCTGCAGGTGACCTTGTGCAAGGTGCCACGTGCAGACCAGACAGGGGCAGATCTGAGAAAGTCAGAGCGAGCTTCCCTCCTGGAAGCAGGGGGACAGACGGCCTGTCTTTCAGCCAGTCAGAACCTCGGGGCCTCTGGGCACCTGCAGCCTCACTCCCTGTGCCTGGACGACTCCTCCTCCGCTTTTTCTTTTCCGTTTGCTTTTCTCCTTTCCTTTGTGGTCTGGTGCAACCCCAGCGTCCCTCCTCCTGCTCAGCCCAGGGCCGCAGTGCAGGGACAGCAGCCTGAGGGGAGGGATGATGAATTCAGAAACACAGGATCAGCGGAGAGATTAGGCTGTCGGCCTCCGAAGCACTTTCCTGCTGAAGAGCCGATAAGCGGGAGAAGGTGAATGAGAACACTAGTCACGGCAGATGGTGCGTGAGATTTGGAGCCGGGAGGGGAAAAGGGAAGTTACGGGGTGAAGGAGAGAGAAGGGGTTGGGGGGACGGGGAGAGGAGAGAGGATGTGGCCAGCCCGCGGGGTCTGGGCTGAGCCTTTGCCCTTGAGGGAGTGCCTCGGCGACCTAAGGAGCCGGAACGGAGTAGAAAGTCCCCTGGGCCCATGTGGAAGAACTGCGCGCGGTCAGGTGCAGGTCAGGCACGTGAGCTGGGGTCACATTCTCGCCCCGAGTTCCATTCACCTGGTTATTTCCAAGGAGGCCGATTCTACCCCAGAGCAGCCGTTCTGTTCATCTGCCTGCAATTCCACAAGATCGAGAAAGGGTCTGGTACATAGTGGGCACTCGATGATTATGTATGGATGTGAACTGAACCATGATTCCCCTCAAGTCACTCCTGAGGAACCAACTCGACGCACACAGAGGCGGGCTTTGTTGTCAAACAGGCTGGAGCAGACAAAGGTAATGGAGGCCAACCTTATCCCTACAAGTGTTTCAGAAATTTTTTGTAGCGGAGAAAACACTAAATGCCATCTTAGATGGGAGTTCCAGTAGGTAAGGCAGGGAAAAAGAAAGCTTCTTTGCCTGAAGCAGGAGTAGACTTTAGGGCATCCCCTCTTCCAAACCAGCCCTCGTCTCCCTTCCCCCACTGTCCCCCCGACCCCTGTCAACTCCTGAGAGCATAGGACGGGGCCACAACTGGCAAATCAGTGCTCCAAAACATCCTGAGACCCAACAGCAAGCTTCAGTGCCTTGAACAAGATTGGCTAAAGAGAGAACAAGTGTCATAATACAGAATGCCACATCCTAAATAGGGGGGAAAAACTTAACAACAAAAACACAAACAACCTGATTTAACAATGGGCCAAAAATTTGGATAGACTTACTCCAAAGAAGATATACAAATGGCAAACAGGCATACTAAAAGATACTCAATGTCAATAATCATTAGAGAAATGCAGATCAAAACCACAAGATACAACCTCACACCGATTAGGGTGGTTATTATATGGAAGAAGAAAGAAGGAAGGAAGGAAAGAAAGAAAGAAAGAAAGAAAGAAAGAAAGAAAGAAAGAAAGAAAGAGAAAGAAAGAAAGAAAGAAAGAAAGAAAGAAAGAGAAAGAAATGGAGGGAGGGAGGGAGGGAGGAAGTAAGGAAGAAAGGAAGAGAAAGAAACAAAGAAAGAAAGAAAGAAAGAAAGAGAAAGAGAAAGAGAAAGAAAGAAAGAAGAAAGAAAGAAAAACAGGAAGAAAGAAAAGAGAAAGAAAGAAATGGAAAGAGGAAGTAAGAAAGAAAAAAGAAAGGAAGAAAGAAAAAGAGGGAGAAAGAAATAAAGAGAAAGAGAAAGAAAGAAGAAATAAAAATAGGAAGAAAGAAAGAAAGAAAGAAAGAAAGAAAGAAAGAAAGAAAAGAGAAAGAAATAAATGGAGGGAGGAAGAAAGAAAGAAAAAGAAAGAAAAAAAGAAAAAGAGGGAGAAAGAAAGAAAGAAAGAGAAAGAAAGAAAAGGGAAGGGAAGAACAGGGGTTGGTGGGAATTTCTCTCTCAATCAGAGAAATTGGAACACCTGTGCACTCTAAGTGGGAACGTAAAATGGTGCAGCTACTATGGAAAATAGTATGGCAGTGGCTCAAAAATTAAAAGCAAGATTACCATACGATCCAGCAATTCCACATCTGGGTATATACCCAAAAGAGATTAAAACAGAGACTCAAAGAAATATCTATACCCCCATGTCCACAGAAGCATTATTTGCAAGAGCCAAAAGGCAGAAACCACCCAAGTGTCTGCTGACGGATGACTAGGTACACAAAATGTGGTGCATCCAAACACTGGGGTATTTTTTAGCCATAAAAAGGAAGGAAATTCTGGCACCTACTGCATCACAGATGAAACCTGAGGTCACTCAGCTGAGTGAAATACACCAGTCACAAAAAGACAAATACTGTATACTTCTATGAGGTCCCTGGTGCCGTCAAATTCAAAGACAGGAAGTAGGAGGATGGTTGCCAGGGGCCAGGGGCCAGGAGGGAATGGAGAGCTATTGACTAAGAGTCTTGGTTTTGCGAGATAGCATTCTAGAGATGGATGGTGGTGATGTCTGCACAGTGGTGAGAATTACACACTGAAAATGGTTACAGTGGTCAATTTCCGTTCTGTGTGTTTTATAATTAAACATTTGGGGGGAAGGGCAAGGACAGGAGGAAAATATCCGCCTACCTTGAGACGGGTCCCTGTGCTGGGACACCATCTTTTGTGGTTACAGCCCCGACCACAGAAACCATGGAAGGCATTGATTCGACAGCCCCCACCTCCTCATCATGCCCATCTTCAAGCTTTGTGTCTCGGAGGGCTGCATGTGTTCTGGTCAGCTTCCACGGCTGCCACCAATTGTCCTTACGTGGACAGAGTTTGAATTCTTCTCGTTTTGGCTTGATTCTCGTCTTTCGTCCCACCGTAGCAACCGCCGTCAGGCAAGCGCACAAGAGTGGGCAGATGGGTGCAATTTCGACCTAAGACTAGTCCTGTGCTCATCTCCTCTCGAGGAGTCCAGATATGTTCTCTTATGAAAAATATCGATCTACCCTATTTGCTTACTCAGGCCGAGCAGAACACTAAGTAGGAGGCTTCCAGCCATGCTGACATTATACGTCCTACTAACATTATGTTAATTAACTGAAAAGCCACACATTGATTTTCCTTGAGAGGTTCCAAGGATCGCATATCAATGGATGGACTCAGCTAAGCCTAATTTACTAATGGATTTTTAACTTCTGTGGAGGCAAAAGCTTTAAGGGAGAACTCATTTTCCATTTGCCAGAAGAAATGAAGAACTCACCTTTTCCAACTGGTTATGAAACATCTGGTAATTGTGGGTCAAAGTGAAGACACTTTGTTAAACTTGGGCATTAATGTCTATCCTGTCAAGGCTCTGTACAATGCCATATATCAAAAAATGCTTAGTGCTTATAAAATGGTTATGTACTTAGGAAAATCCTTTCAACAGCCCAACAGAACACCCTGCTAGGCACTGGGACCCAAAAGTAAATGAGACACATTTGCTCCTGGAGCTCACAGTCTGATAAAAATAGTCGTCAGGAATCCCTGCAGTGAATGGCAGTAGGTAGCCTTTGGTGATATGACCTTCCAAACTTCTCCCTAAAAATCTCACAGTCAACATTATCGTCATCCCTTAGGCTGATTTCCAGCCAGTTTTCCTGGATACAAAGAGAATAGAATCACCAATAACAAAATGATAGTTTCTGCGACCCATCTCTCCTAGGACAGCCCCGAACATCCTCCCTGGTTCGAGAGGATATGGTGGGTCCCCCCGGGAGCTCTTGAGGGCCTTTGGGTGCCTCTTGTGGCTCTAGCAGCATTGTCTTGCCATACTTGTGTCACTCTAATCCCAATTGAGGGAGAGCCCTGTCCCCCCTTATGTCAAAGGCTACTGTCATTCACCAAAACCTGTTTCCTCCTTCCCTGTTCCCGAGGTACGCAGCTGTACCACACTTCCCAGCCTCCTTTGCAGTTTTATGGCGCTGTGAGTGAGTTCCAGCCAAAGACACCACTTCCTGGGTTGGCCCAGGAAACCTCCTGTACGACCCCTTGCTCTCTCTCTCTCTCTCTTTCTCTCTCTGTCTGTCTCCATCCCTTCACCTGTCTGGCAGCTAGGGTGGTACCCAGGGTAACCTTGGAAGGCTCATGTTGAAGATGCCAGATCTGTCATCCGGGTTCCCTGCATGACTGCATGGGGCAAGGTTTTCCCTCTCCCCACCCCTTCACATACACCACTCCATTCAAGTCCAATACCAACCCCTCCCCAACTGGTCTTCATGACAGCAAAATACAAACTATTGTGTAAAGCCACTGAAATTCAGGAGTTTCTCCCTGTCGGCCAGAGGCATGCTTCCTCAAAAGGTAATGAAGCTTAAGTTTTGAGACCCCTCACTTTCGTGGTCCCCTTCCAAGAACCGGGAACCGTCTCCGGCAATGGGTTCATGGGGCCATATTTTTCTAAAGTGCGCAGTAATGAAATGTTTTAGCTATAAGTGGCCAAGACCACATTCCCTGTCCACATTGATTTGCCTTCCTTGCACCCCTCTGCGGCTCCAGTAACACTGGAGTGGCCGGAAGCACTTCTGGAGTCTGGTTAAGGGAAGTTTATTTGGGAATTAATGGGATCTACTTATCTGATTCAAAGTCGATTCCGGGTATACTTAAGTTATTGCTAGCTGTACCAATATAGACATGACTTCCCAGGAATTTTTCCGATCCCCTGTGCCGACTCACCTAGTATCCAAACATGAAGGAGTAGGAATAAAGACTCCACTTCAACGTGTCTTATGAGACCTGACACCACAGGGGCGGATAGTAGAGAACAAGGTCTGAAATGCACCTGACAGAGGCTTCTCTGTAGGAATTCCCTGTAGCTGTTAAGACATGTAAATATGGAAGCAGACAATGTGGTTCTCATCAACACCTAGTCAAAACAGAGACTGTCTTTTGTTGGTACATACAATTATAAATATGCCATGTGGCTTTTTTTTCCTTTTTATTATGAGAATCACTCAAAATAGGATGTTTCAGGATTCTTGGGTTGGCTGAGCTCAAGCGGTAGGAATACCACGAAGAAGACATCGTTTGTATTGTTTTCAGTCTTTTATTCATCCTAACAATCAATAATGGAGAATTAATTTTGATTAACCATCCCAGAAGAAAGACAAAATTATGTTTTCATTCTAATAGAAGGTGATAGTCAAAATCATCATCACATGAAGAGACGAGCAAAGTGTGTGTCACCAAAGAAAATAAGAAAAGAGGTATTAGAGAGACGTGTCAGGTAACTGGAAAAAATATGTTGTTATTTTTCTGGGCTTTGTACTCTTTGTCAGCTTTTTAAAAATGTAAGTTGTTATGGTTTACTTTTTCATTCTAAGGAAATACTTCCTTTCACACTAAATTTTACACCTATAATTGTGCATTCTTTTTTTTTTTAACGTTTATTTATTTGTGAAGGAGAGAGAGACAGAGCATGAGCAGGGGAGGGGCAGAGAGAGAGGGAGACACAGAATCTGAAGCAGGCCCCAGGCTCTGAGCTGTCAGCACAGAGCCAGATGCGGGACTGGAACCCACGAACTGTGAGATCGTGACCTGAGCTGAAGTCCGACACTTAACCGACTGAACCGCCCAGGTGCAAGTGTGCATTCTTTTCGTAAAGAGAACACGCAGGACCCCTGGGTGGCTCAGTCGGTTGAGCATGTTCTCATGACCTCATGGTTCGTGGATTCAAGACCTTTCAGCTCAGAGCCTGGAGCCTGCTTTCGATTCTGTGTCTCCCTCTCTCTCTGCCCCTCCCCTGCTCGTGCTGTCCCCCTCTGTCTCTCAAAAAATAAAAATTTAAAAAAAAAAGAAAAAAGGAATGGCCAACATTTCACAACCTCAGGCCTCACTGAACCCAAGTCCCCACCCCCTCCCCCATCATACAACTGGGAGAACCCCACTGAATCAGCTTTAGGGTTACCCAGAGGTACCGGGTCCCTTAGGGGAACTGCTCCCTGTCTCAGTACTCTAGGGCGTGCCCAGGGGTAGGTCTCTTCCCCTGGGCCCACCCCTCATTCCATTTCCTTCTCTCAAGGAACATGGCACCGGTTCTCTGAGGCAGGAAGACAATATGGAGGCATCCTCTCACCTGTGCACACAACCATCTCTCCCTTCCAACCGGCATTCCTGGACTCGGCATGAACACCTGCGTTCCAGCTCCCCCTCAGACGTGGTGTCAGTGGTTCCTCTTGGGGGCCATCTGTCAGATCCAATGAAAGCAGTCACTGTGCCTCCCCTGAGCTGGTCAGGCGAGCCCAAACCTGGCCGGCGTGCCAATTAAACCTCCAGACGTGCCCGAACATGTCTGAAGTCACAGTGGCCCCCCAGCTCAGACACTTGGCTTCCAGACTTTCTGGCCAAAAAAGTGCTTCCAGGTAACGAGGTGTCATTCAGTCCTGTGAGCAAGGGGTGAGACCCCTCACCGTGTTACAGATCGGGGGACCAGCTCGGAGAGGGTCCCGTAATCTATGTGGCACGGACTGAGCCCTGAAACCCGAGCCTCTGTCTCCTGAGTCTGGGCTCTTGCCATGGAGCTCCTCTGTGGCCCTGAGATCGGCTGAGATACAACCAAAGGTGAAGGTGCTGGAATATCAGTACAGCTGCAGAGTTTTCAGAAGATTCAGGGCCGGTTTGCTGTTATTTATTGTTTTACGCAGATAACAGGGAGGGGCGCCTGGGTGGCTCAGTTGGTTCAGCATCTCACAGTTCTTGATCGTGAGTTCGAGCCCCTCATCGGGCTCTGCACTGACAGGGCAGAGCCTGCTTGGGATTCTCTCTCTCTTTCTCTTCCTGCCCTTCTCCTGCTCGCTCTCTCGCTCTCTCAAGATAAATAAACATTTAAAAAATAAAAACAAACAAAACAGGGGAAAGAAAAGAAGAGGCACCTTCCGCCAATAATAGACATGAAATGGGCTACTTCTCGCTTGACCCACTTCATTCTTGACTGAGAAGGAGTCAAACAAATGACCCCTATAATGTGTTTCTACTTGAAACAATCATCAGGAGTATATAACCAGGACAAGAAAGTATGTCTTCTTTTCCCTCGCCATTGTAGAGCTTTAAAAGGGGTAGTGTGTAAAAAGGGTAGGTGGAAGAAAGGACAAGAATCTGACTTTAGACAGAGAGAGCAGCCTTAACACACGGGAGGCATGATGCACCACAGGGGAGGTGACTCTACGGGGACTGTTTCTCAATGGGTCTTTGGTTGAGGAAGGTGAGCCCCAGGCCACCTACTTCTCCCAGAGGTCAGCTCAAAGGAAAGCTGAAGCTGGGACGAGCTACATTTCTGCATAAGAAAATAACAGGATGTTAGGAGTTGTTCACTGACAGCTTAAGACACTGGGGTTGCGTAGACGAGGGTAGACTCGAAGGAGGAAAATAGAAGGGACGTTTGAGGGAAAGAAAGGGGCCTGAACGAGAGCCACAAAGCAGGAGCCAAAGTGGGTGTTGGTGGCTCGGCAGGAAATGCCCTGAAATAAGAAAAGCCTGGAGAAACTTAAAGGGGGAAGCGTCCACAATTCTGTCTGAAGAGTTTTCTTGCAGTGCACGTAATGTTAACACCCTTGCATCCGTACCCTTTTCCCTAAAACCTCCAGTGAAATTTCTGTTCTCAAGTCGACGTAGGGTGCTTCTGACAGAAGGGACTGG
This sequence comes from Prionailurus bengalensis, assembly GCF_016509475.1. Classification (NCBI taxonomy): domain Eukaryota; kingdom Metazoa; phylum Chordata; class Mammalia; order Carnivora; family Felidae; genus Prionailurus; species Prionailurus bengalensis. The sequence continues at coordinate 9,684,745 of NC_057349.1, read as the reverse complement.
TCTGGGAAGAGAGCAGTCTCAGAAGCTGAGGGCGATGACCATGACCGAGGGTAGCTCTGAGGCCCAGGGAGAATGAAGCCTCTCAGAAAACTCAAGGAGTAGCAGAGATTACTTCCCGCAACATGTAAGGTGGAGACTCAGTGCGTCTTGCCCGGATCCCAAAGGAGGACCACAAAATCTTTGCAGAAATTGGAGATGTCTGGGTTGCATGAGCACAATATAAAATAGCTCCCTCATAAGGCTGATATTATTGTTTGAATCTTAGCGTGAGGCAAAGGATGTCACGCAGGAGCAGAAGCTGAGAGATCTGAGACCAAAAGCGAGGGACGCAGCTAGTGGCTGGGTTGGATGAACTCAGGTGATCTGCTTCCGGGTTCCCCGCCCTTCCCAGGACACCCCCTGTCTGTCACAGGCTGCACTGTGTCTCCCCCCAAATTCATAGGTTGCAGGCCTAACTCCCAGGACCTCAGAATGCAAATATATTTGGAGATAGGGCCTTTAAAAAGGTAATTAAGACGAGATCATGACAGTGGCCCCTAATCTAATACGACTCGTGTCCTTAAAAGAAGACCCCTCTTAGGACACAGAAACACACAGAGGAAAGACCATGTGGGGACACAGGGAGAAGGGGAGAGGCCTCAGAGAAAACCAACCTGCTGAGACCTTGATCTTGGACTTCCAGCTTCTAGAACAGTGGGAAAATAATTTATTATTATCCCATGGTCACAGGTCCCTGAGGTCCGAAAGGTCCTGTCCCCACGTGCCAAAGTAGCCAAAAAAATAAAAAAACAAAAAACAAAAAAAAAAAAAAAATCCCAAGTATAAACAAGATTCCTGGGATAATGTGCACTTTGTATTTTGAGTCATTTCATCCACCTGCGGTAAAGTTACTCCATACATACAATGTATCTTTTCACATAAACTTCTGGTTTCAACAAATTAAGTGCTATTTCAGGCTAAAAAACAACGAAAATAATCCATGTGCTCCTTTGTTCTGGTCTCTGCGAGAGCAAAACATCTACCCTATTCAGGAATGAAAGTTATCCCAAAACTACTGATGTATTACTAAAACAAAAAATTATTTTGTATTTCACTTAATCATTGATTCTATGTTTTTACACGGCATCTAAACTTGTAAAACCTAGTTCGTGATCGGGCCCTGCAGAGCAGCGTGGAATAATTGGCAGCGAGTTCTCTGTCATGTTGCCTTTAGAGGTATTTGTGGGCTTGGGGTCAGTATAATTTAGCTCGGCACCTTACAGTTAACTGAGTGATGAATCATTATGATTTTTAACATTTCGGTATCAAAAAGACAGCATAAGAACAGGAGGGTGCCCACAGAACTGAGCTCATGGAGGACCCTCATTTAGTTGGAAAGGTAACATGATACACAACTGGCAAAATGTATCATTGTTACCACTAGCCGAGAAACGTTTGTCCCACATGTAAGAATGTATTTAAAAGTCTTCCCAAAACCCAAACCAGGGGGCCTAGGTGGTTCAGTGGGTTGAGCTCTGACTCTTGATTTCAGGTCAGGTCATGAACTCAGCGCAGGTCATCAAGTCACGGTTCATGAGATGGAGTCCCACAGTGGGTTCTGGGCTGAGAGCTCGAGCCTGCTTGGGATTCTCTCTCTCTCTCTGTCTCTGCTCCTCGCCCGTTTGTGCACGCAAGCTCTCTCAAAATAAACTTTTAAAATAATAAATAAACGCATAAATAAATAAAATTTTTCCCAGACCCAAACTACATGCACCCTTCTGCCTTCTGAGTCCTCAGAATTCATGTACGTGGTAGACACAGTTTTTAGACTTACCTAGTTGATCTATTGATACTGGAAGAACAAAAGTAACTTCCCCTCTCAGACTTCTGTTCTCTTCCTCGGCGCTCCAGGACTTTGGACAATAGCGGCTGAAAGGGCGGGCCTACGCCGGCCGACTCCATCTTGTTCTGTGTCCTCCACCTTGAGTGACTATGTCCCGGACATGACCCCTTTTCCGGGAAAATCGAAGAAACCTCAGACCGCGCCTCCTCCCCTTGAGTAACCTCCCGCTAGCCCGTTCAAACTTCCTGGTCAAAACACGCCCAGTGACCTGCGTAACAGGACGCCAACCCTTCCCCAGCCAATCAGCCGAGGCCACAAACCTTCCCCAGCCAATCGGCTGAGGCCACAGCCGTTGCCTCACCAACTGCCCCTAGACCCCTATAAAACCTTTGTGCTTTTGAAACTCGCTCTCTCTCCCTGGTATCTCACCGCTGCCTCCCTGCAGGTAGGGGATTGAGCTCGAGCTAGCTCGAATAAAGGCTCTTTTGCTTTTACATCGGACTCGGCTCCCTGGCGGTATTTGGGGATCACGAATTCTGGGCATAACAGCGGCGATCTAGAGAAATACAGAACGAAACGGTGTTGGGTCCATTGGGTACACAAAAACATAAGATTATATCCTTATCACACAAACAAAATTTTTCCTGGACCAGCGCCTCTGAAACCTTACTGTGCATCAGACGATGTTGTAGACTGCAGACTCGAGGAGGCCTGAGACAGGTCCTGAGGTTCTGAATTTAGGAGGAACTCTAAGCTGACGCTGATGCGTTGCTCGATGGTGTAGCAAGGATATATGTACTCTGCATGGCAAGGGTCTAGACACATAGATTCATAAATCCATAGAAGCATAACTAGGCGAGTACTAGAAAAAATGTAGAGAACGTTTTTATAATTGGGGGGGTTCAGAATTTCATTCTAAAGTCATAAGGCACAGGGATGAAAAGTATGGCACAGGGTATACAGTCAATAATGCGGTCACAATGTTGTATGGTGACAGATGGTGACCACGCTCACCGTGGTCGGCACTGAATAACGGATAGAAGAATCGATACATTGTACACCTGAAACGAATGCAACATTGTATGCCGACTACACTTTAAAATAAAATGAATAAGCAATTACAATTAAAAGAAAAACGAAGAAAGAATTTCTTTCTCCAGCAGGTTTAAAGAAAAAGACACACAGGTTTCAATGCATAAAAACGTTAAACTTGTACATGACACAAACTTGTGCATGGTGAAGTTGAAGGATAGCAAAGGAGCGGAGAGAGTATTTCCAACATACCTAACACAAATTGCCGTTCAGAATGTATAAAGCACCCCTTCAAATCATAAAAAAACGACAGAAATCAGAGAAGAATTACAACTCAGCGGTCAACGTGCAAATTGCATCAACCTCACTAGTAATCGAGGAAATGCAAGCTGACACCACATAAGATCATCTCTAGGCACCCGGTTGTCGAGCAATCAAAACCAATGGTGTGTTAGCATTTTACACGCTGTCATTTAAATGTCGGTTGCTACATACAGCTCCAAAAATGGAAATACTGTGTGTTATCACAGATTCCATGGTGAAGATGAGGAAACTGAAGCCTCGTGACGTGAAACGTCTTGCCCACAATCACGTACTGTAGCAGCCAGTCTAGAACATTGGCTTCCTTAGTTGGCAGGTTAGTTGTGGAGTTAACAGAGATCAGGAAAAAAAGTCCCAGTGACATTCTGCAGTTCGTAAAACACCAAGACCTGTCCTGTTCCATCTACCATGGTTGGTAATGGTGTCGGTGCTTAATTTTATATAATGATGAAAATGGAGGATTCAGCTTTGTTTTGATCAGATCTTCCTTTTATTTACATTCACACCATAATATATGCACATATATTATGCACATATATTATATGCATATGCATATAATATATGTGCATATATTATATACATATGCATATAATATATGTATATATACGGTGAAATAACTGTATAAATCATTACATAAAAGTATGGCTTAGCATTATATAAAAATATTTTCACTTTTAAGAAAATGCAATTTTAGTGTTTTCTTTTTTTTTTTAAGTTTTATTTATTTTGAGAGAGAGGGAGCACGTAAGTGGGGGGCCACAGAGACAGGGAGAGAGAGCTATCAGCACAGAGCCCAACATAGGGCTGGAACCTATAAAACCCTGAGATGACGATCTGAGCCAAAACCAAGAGTCAGCCAAAACTCAACCGAATGAGCCACCCAGGTCCCCCGAATTTTAGTGATTTCTTAATAGCTCATCAGATAATAAAACATGTCATCATCATCACTTACTCAGCATATCCCCAACATTGGACACTTGGTCATTTCCCCCTCTTCCTTGCTTTTGCTATCCTCAGCACCGTCTTGACAAAGAAGCCTGTGTGAACAATGAGGTCATTCTTCCTTTAGGATAGTCACTGCAAAGTAGAACGTGAATCAAAGAGTGGAAACATTATAAATCTTTTGTATACATCAGCAGACCACCTCCCAGAAAGATGATGCCAGTTAGGGCACACATCATCCATGTATGAATATTGCCATTTTTGAAAAATAAATAATGTGACTGCTGAAAAATTCACCGTTTACATTTTGAGTTTGTCAACTACTAATGGGCTAAACATTTTCACAGATCTCATTAGCTCATTTATATTTCATCTATGAGAATTTTCCATCCACTTCCTCTGTCCACATGGCTGCTGGGCGTTGATGTCTTTTTTGCCTATACACACTTTATTTTTTTTTTTTTTCAAAGTTTTTATTTATTTCTGGGACAGAGAGAGACAGAGCATGAACGGGGGAGGGGCAGAGAGAGAGGGAGACACAGAATCGGAAGCAGGCTCCAGGCTCCGAGCCATCAGCCCAGAGCCCGACGCGGGGCTCGAACTCACGGATCGCGAGATCGTGACCTGGCTGAAGTCGGACGCTTAACCGACTGCGCCACCCAGGCGCCCCAACACACTTTAGATATTTAGCATATTCACTTTTGTCCATCATATTTGTGGGAAGTATTTTCTCCCTGCATTTTGCCTATTTTTACTTTTCTCATTGAAGGACTTTTCTGAAAGATCATCCTATACTTTTTTGATCGGTAGCAAATTCCTCTTCAGTCTCAATGCCACCTTACAGGTCAGGGCTCTCATCTTAAATTTTTTTTAACGTTTATTTATTTTTGAGAGAGAGGGACACAGAGAGACAGAGCGTGAGCAGGGGAGGGGCAGAGAGACAGGGAGACACAGAATCTGAAGCGGGTTCCAGGCTCTGAGCTGTCAGCACAGAGCCCGACGCGGGGCTCCAACCCACGAACCGTGAGATCGTGACCTGAGCCAAAGTTGGACCCTTAACCGACTGAGCCACCCGGTGCCCCACGAGCTCTCGTATTAATATTAAATCACCACAAGAGCCACCTAGGGATCTTCTCTTGGCCCCTCTTCCCTCCCAAACCCATCGGGGTTGGCTGGCCAGCACCGGATTCCTCATCCCAAAGCCTGTACTGAGTCATTTTACATATAAAAGGAAACAACGTGTGTGCACATGGTATAAATGAGTTCATGCTGATAAACATGCTTTTGCCTATAGAGAGAATCAATATCTTGTCCAGCCTTGTCCAAAAGAGGAGACAATAACTACTTAATTTCCTCCTGGTACCTCCATTAAGGACTCAAGCCCAGGCTGTTCTCTTCTGAAAGTTATTCTAAGCAGATTTCCGGAAAAAAAAAAAAAAAAAATCTGTCTCTATTTTCAAACGCACTTATGGGTTGGTCCAACAGGAGCAACAGTTCGCATCAACTCAAATTCGCCCCCGACTTAAAACCTTTTGTTTCCTGCTCACTTTTGTCTCCAACAGGGTGGGAGCTTTGCTCTCCTCTGAGCTACTCTGTTCTTAAACCAGCGTTTTATGTTCCACGTCTCCTGGAGAGCTAGAGGGGGGCACCCATGCGCCTATGTTTCCCCACCATCTCTCCTCGCCGTTCTTGAAAATAGCCTATAGTTATCTGTTCGGCCAAATCCCACAGACACGCTGTCTCCTTCAGAGGGTCACCTCTAGGTCACTCTCATGAAAGGAGGGGTTATGTTGAAGTGGATGTGACAGCCAGAGAGCTGGTCTCGAATTGAGATGTGAGTCCCTGGGGTCAACTCACCAGGGTGCCTGCAAGTGTCCAGAGAAGCAGAAAAAGTCCCTTCAAGGACAGCGATAGAGTCGGCAGCAAGGGTCTTTCCAAATGAGTGCCCCCTACTCTGCAGCCCGCGAACTGTGCCCTCCCGGAGACAGTGTCTGAACGGGTCATGACCCATTCTTTCACCATGAAAGACACAGACCTGTCCATTTTCCCGAAGAATGTGGGGCTGGGGGTGAGTCTCCTCCAAGTTCACTGCCCTGTCTTCTCTCGTTCCAGACCCTCACAACTTGTGGGGGGTGGTGGGGGGGGCGTATCTCACTAATAGATTTGAGTCATGTAACCTTTTGAAAATGCTAATGAGAAAGAGAAGGACCCCAGGAAGCATCAAAGTGCTGACATGACCAGGGATGTGTTTGAACCTGAGCGGGGCGGTGTGGTATGTTTATCAGGCAATTTTCCAAGCACGCTGGGTCTCCTTGAAGATGCAACAAGCACTTGAACCCCTGGGTTTCACGAATCGTGTTGTTTAATGCCAGGATTATTTTAAGTTGCTTTGCTCCACCGTCGGCTGCTGCAACTTTTCCGAGTCTGCTTTTTATTTTTTGGAGGTCGAGCGGCAATGGGGTAAGAAAGTCAAAAGCTAACTTTCCTTTTTTTTTTTTTTTTTTTAGCTCCTCTTTCCTTTACACACTTTGCTTGTTCTCCGACTCTACTCCTCCCTTGCTCTAACCAGTTGCCACTATGTCACAGAATCACAGATGCATAGACTTGAGCATTGAAGAAGGACCTTGGGAACCCTGTGACGTAACCGCCTCATTTAGCAGACATGGAAATTTCAGCCGCGTGAAGAGAAATGACTGGGCTAAGGTCATGCTTCTAGAGAGTGGCAGACCCCCTCCACCACAATGCCCTCACCACCATCCAGTTTACCTACAGGCCATTGCACCCCCACCCCACCCCCACCTCTCCTTTGCCCTGCTTTTCCCCAGCACTTTAAAGCCCACGTGACCCGCATACTCTATCACACATCTCATGGGATAGAATCCTTCTCCGGCTTTTCCTCAAGCATGAGCAAAAACGAGCTTGCGTTTTGGACAGTCTCCAGAAATCCTCCCACCCTGCGGGCCCTGGCTCGTGTTGGGCCTCCTACATTATAAGTGGCCCTCGGCGAGGGCAGTGCTGCTCTTCACCAGTTTATTTTCACAGTTAGGCTGAATGAACTTGAAGGATCTCTCATGCATTTTGCACAGAACCCAATTACAAGTTACACTTACTTTTTTGTTGTTTTTTTAAGTTTATTTATTTTGAGAGAGAGAGAAAGAGAGAGAGCACGCGTGAGTGGGGGGACGCAGAGACAGAGAATCCCAGGCAGGCTCTGCGTTGTCAGTACAGAGCCCAATGTGGGGCTTGAACTCAGGAACCATGAGATCATGACCTGAGCCGAAATCAAGAGGCGGATGCTTACCTGACTGAGCCACCCAGGCGCCCCACAAGTTATACCTACTTTTAAAGCATCCAGAATATTTTCCCCTCTTCATTCTCCCTTTCAAGGAAGCAAAATATATCTGTGCATTTTTTTTTCACTAATGGCAGAGCAGAGTGGTTCAAATCTTGTAGCTCTGTCATAAAACAGACCAGAGTTCAAACTCCAGTCTTGCCACTTACTAGCTGGGTGATCTTGGGATAAATTATTTTACCTATCGTGCCTCCATTAACTCGTTTACAATGAACTGCTAACAGCAGCACCTACTTTGTTCATTTGTCATGGGAATTTATGAGAAGTCATGTGTGCTAGAAGATGGCTGTCTACACACACACACACACACACACACACGGTATACAAAACACTTAGGACAGTGCCTGATGTCAATGCTCAGCAAAACTTAATCATTGTTGTCCATATGAAATTTTGAAAAAATTAAGCTTTATTCATATGATTTATAGTGAACAGACTGATCTTTATAATAACCTAACTGGTTTATTGAGCAGACCCAAATCCATGGGGAATAAACAGGAGATGCCTTTTATTTTCTTCCCTGACCACAGCCTTGAAACACACCTCTTCAGATGCCCCCTCCCCCCCTTGACATCATCTCAGGCTACAGATCCCTTAGCTTTTTTTGTCCTACTTAGGGCAAGTCCAATTTTAATAGCTAGGATTCACTTTCTGATGTCAACATGTGAATGCTCACCCAATCCCAGGCCTCCCCTCCCCCTCCAGCCCAGCCTGGCCCCTGCATCCCCCTGACCCCACCCCATACCTGCATTTCCTTCCCTTGCCTTGTCCCTTGAGCCCCTCCCTCCAGAACCCAACACTCCCCACTAGGCTGATGCCTCATTACTCCTAACTCCCTTCCTCAACAAATTCTAGGACTTTGTTTAAATAGGCTCCATGGGGGGGTGGGGGGTGAGGGTGAAAGGATGATCCTGGAGACCCTTCACGGCCCCCAGGAGGGGATCCTGGCAGGCTGTCCTCAGAGTCTATTGTCCTCAGTCTTGGGGTGTTAGGCAAAAATCTAAGGCAACAGAAAATATCCCCTTGTTTATTCTGCCACCTGTGTTTTTTCTGGCTCAGCTAAAATGGAATGCTTTTCTCTGAGGGAGAATGCAGCGCCTTCTTGGTAACCCTCTGGACACAGAAACCACGAACCCCTTATTTCCTGTGAAAGACGGCAAGGGAAAGCGTTGAAGAATACCACCCTTTAGCACCGACCATCATTGTCCGAAAGGTTTCTTCCAACCTCATATCAACACAGGCAGAAATCTCTGAACATCTTGCTAATCTGCTGCCGTGGCCTCACTGTTCTGTTGTAGTAAGACATGGCTTCAGGACGCCTGAGTGGCTCAGTCAGTTGGGCATCCGACTTCGGCTCAGGTCATGATCTCACAGTCTGTGAGTTCGAGACCCGCATCGGGCTCTGTGCTGACAGCTCAGAGCCTGGAGCCTGCTTCGGATTCTGTGTCTCCCTCTCTCTCTGCCCCTCCCCTACTTGTGTTCTGTCTCTTTATCTCTCTCAAAATAAATAAACATGAAAGAAAGAAAGAAAGAAAGAAAGAAAGAAAGAAAAGAAAAGAAAAGAAAGAAAGAAAGAAAGAAAGAAAGAAAGAAAGAAAGAAAGAAAAGAAAAGAAAAAGAAAGAAAGAAATGGCTTCACGGTCAAGGATCCCAGCCTTTGACACAGTCCATGTGTGCATGAAGTACAAGAACCATGCTGAGTGTCTCCCAAACCAAGAGCGTCATTCATTCATTCATTCATTCATTCAATACATATTTCTTGTTCTCTATGTGCTAATGACTGAGCTGGACAAAGCCCAGGCATGATAGGGCTCATAGAATGCCCGGACAAGAAACTAACACATAAATCTTTACAAAGAATGACAAGGAGATAATCAAGAAGTTGTCACTATAAAGGATAATGTTAAAACCTACTTTACATACGGTTCCAGGAGATGACATTTAAGCTGACAGATAAAGAAGAAATGGAGCCAGCCCAACGAAGAGCAGAAGGGAGGGAATCCAAGGCATCGGTAAGAACACGACCCACAAAGAGCCTGAAGAAGGATAGTGCTTGGTGTGCTTAAAAAAGTGAAGGAAGGCCTGTGTGGCCGGAGTGCAGTGAATCGTATTGAACAGCTATGGAGAAGGCCGGGCTGGGCAAGGTCTTAGTAACCAAGATCTTATTCCTCATTAACCAAGGATTTTGTAACGCTCAGTGTTAATGGTAAGCCAGGGCTGGGTTTTGAACGAAGAATGCCTTGTCTTGCTTTTGAATATTGAAGCAGGTTCAATGGCGATCCCTCCCGAAAGGTATGCCCAAGACCTAACCCCCCGAAACCTGTGAATCAGACCTTATTGAGAAAAGGGGGTCTTTCAGATGTCATCAACCTAAAGCCCTCAAGTTGGGATCATGCTGAATTAAGCAGGTGGCCCTGGATCCAACGACAAGTGTCCTATAGAAGACGGAAGAGAAGACAGAGGCCAAAAGAGGAGTTGCGGACAGAGATTCAAGTGGTGCAGCCACAAACCAAGAAATTCCTGGAACTACCAGAAGCTTGAAAATGCATGGAAGGAGACTCCTTGGAGCCTTTGGAGGGAGCGTGGCCTTGCCAGCACCTCGGCTTCTGTTGAACCACCTCAGAGTGCGTGTGCAAGCCATCCCAAAGCCAAGCACGGGAAGTCAGAACACAGAATTTTTAAAAGATCTTCCCAAAGAATAATTACATCTCTGTCATCTCGAAACAGGGTCAAGAACTTTCAATCCATCATCTGCCTTACCGCTGGCCAGGTGTGAGATAAGAACGCATTCTCTCTTGGAACGCTGACAATAATCAATAACACTACTGTGTGTGTGTGTGTGTGTGTGTGTGTGTGTGTGTGACCTATACAGGCCTGTGCGTCATAGGTATGTATGTTCCCATACAGCTGGAAGGGACTAGACCACCTTTTTCATTCACTTGGCCCCCAGAGTGGGGTCTCAAAGGGAATGACTCTTTGGGAACGGCAGGAGGTAAATGGACCAGATCAAAAGAAGAAGGGTTTAGGATTGGGCCATACCCAGCAAGAGAGGTGCTTCACGGACCATTAGTCTCCCAGCGTGGTTGCTCTTTGAAGGAATCCCCAAGCCCATGGCATCAGCCTTTTCCTCCTGTTTTATTTCTCTTTCCAGAAGTACTCTTCCTTCCCCCCTCTTCATGCAGTATTCAGTTTGATGGCTGCACTGAAGTCTGCAGTGGAAAGAATCCAAGCCAACGAGCTCAGAGCGCTGCACAAAGGAGAGGGTGGAGGAGGGAGAGGGCGGACGAGATGGGGTGGTGGGATGTGTAGGGGCCGATGCCATAGAAACAGGAGGTTTGGGCCCCGACCTTGTTGCCAGAGGCAGATCCCCGGACAGTCCTGCTGCTTCTCAGAGATGGTTTCTGCCTCGGCCAACAGTCATTTCCATCAGCCCTCCATCTCCGGCCCGGGGCTGAATCCCACAGCGCACATAAAAGGCATGCCAGTACTCGAGGATTCCCCATCCTGGAAACGAATCCAAAGCTGTTGCATCCTGTGGCAAAAGCACAGACCGAAAAAATGCTGCCCGGTCACCCCCTCTCATTCTGTTCAGGCCACTGGACACAGCATGTGCCAGCTCCAAATTCACTTTTTGTCCAAAGACTCAATACACCTATTGAGAGGGTGTCCAGGAATGGCCTGTCTGTCCCTTTTTGGCGCCCCCAGGCAGAAAGCCCAGCAGGCTCTGTGTGTGAGCGGAGCCCCAGCCAGCGGAGGACAGGGCCACATGGGGATGCCCCTCATCTGCATTCAGCGCTCTTGCTTTGGGTCCTGGTCCTCCGCCATGAGAGAGTCCGTTTACTGAGATCACCTGTGCCCAGCACTGTGCTGAGTACAGAGCGAAGCGGGATACAGAGAATGGGAATTTGGAGTCACTGTAGGATGTCCAAATAGAAACATCCAGAAGCCCTGTGTGGGCGAAGGATTCCCAGCACTAAGGACCACCAGCAGGCATCCTTCTGAAGGGGTCTTCTGTGTACAGCCTGTAGGTAAACTGTCTCTCCAGTACATACAGCTGAGGATTGCCTATTTGCTTGTGTTTTGAGTGAATTCCCCTTTTCAGGGATCCATGCTTCTCACCCCTCCCTTCTCTCTCTCAGTTTTCCATGTCGAAGACATCTTTATTCACAGTCGTACGAACACATACAAACGCTTAAAGCAGACATACATAGGGATTTTCCTTTGGGTACTTTTTTTTTTTTTTTTTTTTCCCCAAACATGGGCTCATACAGGCACCTGGGTGGCTCAGTAGGTTAAGCGTTCGACTTTGGCCCCGGTCATGACCTCACAGTTCATGGGTTCGAGCCCCCACGTCAGGCTCTGTGCTGACAGCTCGGGGCCTGGAGCCTGCTTTGGATTCTGTGTCTCCCTCTGCCCCTCCCCCGCTCGTGCTCCCTCTCTGTCTCTCAAAAATAAATAAATGCTAAAAAATTTTTTAAAACAACACGGGCTTCTTTCTGCCGTTTGTTTTCTTACTTAACAACACATCATGAACATTGCCCTAGTGAATGGCTATACTTCTAACTTATTCTTTTCCATAGATGCATTATATTATATGGCTATGTGCACAGTGGTCCCACTTATCCATGGGGGATACATTCCAGGACCCCCAGTGGGTGCCTGAAACTGTGGAGTATACCAAATTCTATATATACATTCTGTTTTTGCCTATGCATACATACCTATGATAAAGTTTCATTCATAATTAACAACAATAACTGGTAATAAAGTAGAAAATTGTAACAATATATTGCAACAAAAGCTACATGAACTCGGTCTCTCTTTCTCTCTCATGATGTCTTATTGTACTGTAAGCACCCTTCTCCTTGTGATGACGTGAGAAGACAAAATGCCTATGTGATGAGATGCAATGAGGTGAATGATGCAGGCGCTGTGACGCGGCATCAGGCTGCTGTTGAACTTCTGACCGAATGTCAGAGAGAGGATTACCCCTTTCTGGACTGCAGTTGACCGTGGGGGCCGGAATGAAACCTCAGAAAGCAAAACCATAGGTAAGGGAGGACGGTGTACCTCAACGTATTCAGTCATTTCTCTCCTAATGGTCACTGGGTTATTTCCAGTACAAATACTACCACTAGGAACAGGGTTGCTGAAAAGTCCTTCGTGCGCCGGTCAACGTCGAGTCTGGGTTTCTGCAAGATAGCTTCTTAGACGGGGCCTTCCTAAGCCAGTGAAACAGATGTTGCTAGATTGTTTTCGAAAAAGACACTATAGGGGCGCCTGGGTGGCTCAGTCGGTTAAGCGTCCGACTTCAGCCAGGTCACGATCTCGCGGTCCGTGAGTTCGAGCCCCGCGTGGGGCTCTGGGCTGATGGCTCGGAGCCTGGAGCCTGTTTCCGATTCTGTGTCTCCCTCTCTCTCTGACCCTCCCCCGTTCATGCTCTGTCTCTCTGTCTCAAAAATAAATGAAACGTTAAAAAAAATAAAAAATAAAAAAGACACTATAGCGTCTCCCCTTCTCACCGGCCATACGTGAGAATGCCCTTTTCTCCCCGCTTCTGGTCAGCGCTGGGTGTCAGTGCTGCTTCTTAATTTTTGGCAAATAGGTTAGTGGAAAAAAAAAAATGTTCATTACACCACCACGTTGATTTGCTTTTCTTGGTTAATGGGAAAATCACTCGCCTTTTCACAGATTTATTGGCCATTTGGATTTTCTCATCTGTAAATTACCTATTCATGCCCTCTGTCTGTTTTTCTGTTGAAATGTTAAATTTTTTTATAAGTTAGTGTGAGCACTTATATATTATGGATGTTGACCTTCATTCATATTTTTCACAGCATATAACTGATCATGTGCCTGTTTCTGTCTTGTAAGTTAATGTAACCTAACACATGCTTTTCTTTTAGAGCTTTTAAGACTGCTGTCTCGCTTTAAAAGGTCTCTTCCTCACCTGAAGTTACCTAATATTATTGTATATTTTCTTCTAAAAATATTCATCCTTGCATACTGAAATATTTACTCTCTCTTTTTTTAATGTGGATTTTTTTTCTATACGATGTGAGGGAGGGGTACCACTTTCTTTTCTTCTTGATGGATAACAATTTTGCCAGAACCATCTTTTTGTTGCTAAAACTTAATTAGCCTTTGTCTCTATTCTGTTCCACTGATCTGTTTGTCTTTTCTCGTGCCAATGTTTTGATAACTGTGAGTGATTTGAATTTTTTAAAAATACATTAAGCCTAGTGTCCTCATCCTCTTCTCTGTAACTGTCCTGGGTATACACAGTATGCAATCAGCGTTTCTAAATGGCATTTCTCATCACCTTCTGCCTCTGTTAAGCTGAAGGTAAAGCATCTGCACAGCAGTGCCTCGCTCTCCAGCTGGAAATAGACATCATATTTATAGAGTAAGGCATAAAGTCCAGGGTCCCAGAAACAGAGTCCATCATGAAAATTCCTGGGCTGAAAATCATTGATTTTGTAAAATTTTGCATCTTAGTGCCAATATACTCTTCAGTCTTTGTACTTGTTGGAAAAATTAGAGAACGCACGAATGCATGGGGACAAGGTCCACACAGCAAACAGTGTGCCTTGGGGATTCAGCCCAAAGGAAGCGGAGCAGGGCTGGAGGCCAGGCCAGTCCCCTGGCGGAGGTAAGTTTGGGGGACTCTTGCAAAGTGACAATGAATGAGGAAGTCACTGCTGTTCGGGTTCCACCAGTAAGGCCCTCAGAAAGCACCTGTGACAAGCCGTTCAACCCTGGCTGTCTCCCCACTTACAAAACAAGGTGGCGTCACCTAATTGTTCTCGGGACGGATGCACACTGGAGCATCACGACTGAGAGCACAGGCTCAGGGACAACCCAGAACCGGCTGCAAATTCAAGTTCAGCCACTCTTTGAATGACTTTGTACTCCTTATGTACTCTCTCAGTTTCCTCGTGTTTACATTTAACTGTCTCACAAAGACTTGTGAATTAGATGAGCGAATAGAAAGAAGGCCATTTGCCCAGTGCCTGGCCAGTAGGAAGCACAGAGTGAAGGCTGGTTATTACTACTACCGTGGGTGTGTGTGTTTAGGGACACCACCCCTGCAGGCACTGTCCCGTTTGGCCGGGAGGGGGATGTGAGCCGGTGGGGGGAGGGAATTCCTGGCTTGTACTTCCCTTGTACTAAGAAGTACACCTTAGAAGGGTTATTTATCCATCTATTGGGGATTCTTTGCATCGATGCCCCAAAAAGAGCCTGAAAGCCAACAGCCTGAATGATCACAAACCTCCCTTCTAAGCTCCAACCTGTCAATTATTTGTCTCCACCGTTTCCAGTTGTCCATCCGTGATGAGGCCCGAAATGTTGACCTGCGCTGTTTTATAGAATAGGTTCGACATAACTCACACGGTGACAGCAATTCTGAGTGGACCTGGGATACTGATTCACCACCACACATGCGATTTATGCTCCGCAAATTTACAAGAGGCAGAAATGTCACACGCTCCAGTAAAAGTAGCAACAGTAACAACCGACACTTATGTACTTCCAGGTGCTGTTCTAAATACACAAAAACCCGAGAGACAGCAACTCCACGAGGTTGGTAGAATTCGCAGGGCAGGGAGGTGACGCGACTGGTCTCCGCCACGCTTCTGTGGAGTAGCAGAACAGGGGCTTGAACTCCGGCAATAGGGCTCCAGAAGCTTCCCTTCTTAGCCCCCTGCCTCTCTCACAGTTTTATTTTTTATTTTTTTTTTTAACGTTTATTTATTTTTGAGACAGAGAGAGACGGAGCATGAACGGGGGAGGGGCAGAGAGAGAGGGAGACACAGAATCGGAAGCAGGCTCCAGGCTCTGAGCCATCAGCCCAGAGCCCCACGCGGGGCTCGAACTCACGGACCACGAGATCGTGACCTGAGCTGAAGTCGGACGCTCAACCGACTGAGCCACCCAGGCGCCCCCCTCTCTCACAGTTTTGACCTGGAATCAGGCATTTGCTTCATTGCCACCTGACCCAGAACCTCCGTGTCTGGACCCCAGGTCTCCCACGGGTCCCCGCAGGCTGCAGCCAGCAATATTTTTGCACAGCTTGTCCCATGCATATGTTGCATGTATCGTGAGTTTCTTTTGCTGTTTACTGAGGACCCACCAGGTGCCTCGGGTCAGGCACTGTGTAAAGGTGTCACATGCATTGTTGTATCTACTCTCACAACACTTCTGTGAAGCCAGCACTGTTATGATCGCCATCCTTCAGCTAAGAGGCTCAAGGTGCCAATCCAGCGCCCGAGAATTAGGAAGGGGCACGAGAGGATGCAAATCTAGGTCCGCCTGATTCCAAAGACTCTGCTCTGGACCACGACGTACACTCCTCCAACCTGCAAACCTATAGAACGGTCCGACTGCTAACGAGCCAGCTTTCTCGCCCAAGGGAGTATCACTGTACCCTCGTCTAGCATCCAAGCGAAAAACCTTGGACCACCGGGCGCCTACCGTCTCCGGGTCACGCAGCTAATATGCCACCAAACCCCAGCTCCTCTTCCCCTCTTACCACAAACTAAAGCTTTGGGCTCAGAGCCGGGCTCTCAGAGCTCAGAGCTTTTGACCCTGTGCCGTCAAAAGCTAGCCCTCCATGTAGTCACGTGAGAAATGCTTTTTGATGACAACTGGGCTGTGTGACCAGGTAATATTATTTCCCTGGGAGCTGCTTAGGAAAATGTATGCTACCATGTTTTCACGGGAATGACTTCCAGAAAACATTCTTTTTTTCTTTTCCCAAGGAGTGAATCCAGAGCATAAATTCTTACCCTGAATGAGACATGAACCCACAATCTGGATTTCCTCAATGTTTACCTGCTTAAGACAGTACTTTTGGAAAAACTGCCCCACTACTGATTCAGTCAAGAATGTTATCCTTCTCAAATAGTAAGTATTGATCAGTTAATTCTTTAGATGTGCTCAATCATGATAGCATAAACATGAATAAAATGGCTTTCACATCTTTTGTCGCTAAGTGTTTGTCCTTTTTCTTTCTGCTTACATGAAGTCTCGCATGAAAATGCAAAGGCAAATATTTAAAAGTTCCTGTCGGAAATGCAGTAAATGGCTTTGCAATGAGAACTTTAACCAACTGAAGCTTATACACAAGAAAATCCATATTTTCCTGTCCAAAAGTTTGACTATTCTCAACAAATCCTTATTCTTCCTCCCCACTTCATTCTTGAGTTCTCAGGCAACATTTAAAATGTAAAATTAAATTGTAACTTGAGTTTACTATACTTAGTAAATTAAACTCACTAGTCTGAGCTTAATATATGAGTAAATTGTTTCTTTAAGTTAAAAAGATTTAAATTTTTAAAGGTGGAAAATAAAAGCGTATGTTTGTATTTCTTTATCACTGCACCAAGAAACTCTCGAAATATACTTCAAAAACTAATTTGCAAAGCTAACCAAAGCGAGAATGGAAAACTCAGTCAATGTGGGGAGAGGAATGGGTGAGGGTTTCCACTGAATTCTTGATAATATTTGATTATCAAACTATACACACATATAATCAAAAAATTAATTAAAAATGCCAAATCAAGTTGTTTCTCTACTTTATACCCATACTGACTTTTCCTGCTCTGGGTCTGAAACACACACACACACAAATAACTCCGTGCTCCTGGCATAAGTCCCAATTTTATATAATATGTCATTTTTGGAAATAGAGTTGAAACAGAAGAGGAATCTATTATTGCTCTGATATGAAAATTTGCCAGTCACATGTTATTTTTTTCATAGACTATTTGTCTAGGTAAAATATATTACAGCTAGATAAATATTTCCTCAATGGCAGCAATGTCTTCAGAGTCACCTAGAAAGTAATCAGTCCTTGCCTGTTAAACTACAGCTAAATCATGAGTGATGATTAATTTTATGTGTCAACTTGGCTGGGCCACAGTGCCCAGATAGTTGGTCCAATATTGCTCTGGATGTTTCTGTGTTTGGATGAGATTTACATTTAGATCAGTGGGCTTTGAGTAAAGCAGATTACCCTCCATCATAAGGGTGGGCCTCATCCAATCAGTGGAAGTCCTGTCTGGAACAAAAGACTAAACTCCCTCAAGCAGAAGCTAAGTTGGCCAGCAGACTGCCTTTGGACACGAACTGCAACTCTTTCCTGGGTCTCCAGCCCGCTGGCCTCCCCCATCAGATTTCAGACTTACCAAGCCTCCACAATCACAACAGCCAATTCCTTAAAATCTCTCTCTCTCTCTCAATCACTCTCCCTCTCCATTTCTCTCTCCTTCTTTCCCCCTCTCTTTCTCCCTCTCTCTCTATTCTCTTGGTGCTGCTTCTCTGGAGAACCCTGACTAATACATCATACAATGGAATACAGTCATTCAACAAACTATGGTTTGTGATTCAGTGCCAGTCATGTGCCTGCCAGGTGCCGTGTTAGTGTTGGTGACTAGTGTTGGTGACACCACAAAGGTGATGAATATGGGGCCCCTGCCATCAAGGAGCCCCTGGGGTGGAGGAACATGTAAGACAGCGGCAGAGTGAAGTCCTGTAGGTGCAACCCTATTAGCGATAGGGACCCTAAGAAGGAATGATCAGGTTAGGGGGGATGGAGTGAGGGGACTTGGAGAACAAAAGGACAAGCTGAATGAATCTGCTTTTGCTCCTTTTTGGCGGAAAGGAGTGGACAGCAACGGTCCGCAATGCCCCAAACCCTGCCTAGTCACCTGTGCTCACCTACCCTGTGTTGTGCCTATGACCTGACGGTCCCACGAGAGAACTGAATACGATGACAGTCGGACCCATCTGCTGGGCTTGGAATTCATCAGGTAAGTAAATCACACCCCTTTTCTTTTACTTTCAAAGTTAGTAAAAAACAAAAAAAAAAATGTGATAATAGTCATGTCCTTATATTTCTGGAATTCCAGCTTATAACATAGTGATGCAATATTTATAAAGCTCATTTATCAGATATATACATTTAGAAATTGTCACTAAAGCAATTCATTAATTTTTGAACAGAGACAAATGGCATACTTATTCATTATTCATTCATTTATTTACTTTATTAAAGTTTTAAAATGAAAGAAGAAAACTAGCTACCACTTTCCCTTTGTCATGATGCTCTTATAAATCTACAGGCCATGCATGCAGGGCGTAAAATACACACGTGGCATGTGCTTTCATAGATTGTCAGTTGAGACATCTTGTATTTTGGGAAGAAATGCGCGAGAATGTACACCCATCTCTACGCTTCACGAGACAATTTTGCCTAAAAATGTTTCTTCAGTATCCAACGCTACAATGTTTCTCCACATCAAGGTCAGATTTATTGCCAGAGCTAGGATTTGCCTCAGAGTAAGAAAGTGGAAAGATCTAAAATGAATGAAGGCAGACATTGTTAAAATGGGTTTTTTTTTTTCGGGCAACGACAGCAAAAATTAACATTTGGAAAACGGAAAGCACAAGCTGTATGATAGCAGGTTTGATGCTAAGTTTACAGGATGTTGACTCTGCCCAGCACATAAAGTCAATGTGAATAAAATTCTCCCTGAGCTGCCCTCTGAGAGTCATAGGTGGCACAGGGCCGGGAGAAAACACAGCAGCCCCAACCAAGCCTTCCAAGAGGTGTGAAATAAGTCATCGAGGAAGTGAAATACCTGCTTCCCAGCTGTCTGGTTGCTGGCTCCAACAAGAGAGAGAACTCTACACCCCACAAAGGGCCTGGCAGACAGACAGACGAGCAATGTCCCGGCCCCTTCAGGCCCCGAGCATCCTTCATTAGACCTGTTAGGACATCATCCAGTTAGAACATGAAATTCACCGGACCTTTGTTTTGCTGATACACGCAGACGGTTGAGGATTTAAACTCTGAAAGAGAAGCAGACGGGCACTGCACAAGCTATCCCTTGTTGCACGCAGACACATCTCGTCATTATCACAGTGGTTTTTATTTTTTCCTGTTAGTAAAAAGTACGGGGGTGGGGGGAGGGGCTGTGGGCACGCACAGGGGTGTGTGTGTGTGCATAATGGTTGAGCTTTAATCAAAACTAAATATTTTCCACAAGTCTCCAGAATGAAATCATACCCATAAAAGTTCTAAAAACGAGAGATAAGAACATTTTATAACCTTTCAGGCAGCCCCAAAAAGGATAACACTGAATGCTAATGCTTTGTTCAGATTTACAACTTTTTGACAATGTAGATACTTGGGGAATCCTCATTCGTTTCCATTTTATACAGTTTATTACTGGTTAAACCTGAAAACGGTGGTGTCTATTTTTAGAAGCACATGGAAAACATCTGCCTCAGACAAGGTATTGGTTAGATATCACCCCCTTTAGACTGCTCCACGAAGCAGCCCGAGCCTGCGCACGATGCCTGCAGAACAAGGTCACCCCAAAAGCAGGTCAGTCATCGTGTCATACCGTCTCATCTCATACTCAGAAGCCCTTGAGGTGGGTGTTTCCAGCTCCCTCTTTTTGGAAGAGAAAACAAGTTCGAAGCAGTTACACACACCTAGTCGCACAGCCAGTTGACCAGCGACACATGTGACATGTGACAATCTTTATTCGTTGTCGCTAAACCCCACGTGAAATCAGAATCCTCACGTGGCCGGTTTCCGATAAACTACAATACCTGCCTTGATGAAAATGAAGGTGGCAGAAATGAAAAGGAGTTAAGCGGCAGATGTTCCCCCGGGGTAACCGTCCCCAGGACAGTTGTGTTCTGGGACTCGTCTCGGGGGAGAAGCCGGTGGCCCCCCACTGCGTTCTTGCCGCTGTCCACCCCAAACCAGCAAGCTTCCAGCTGGCTTAGCTTCATCCCGCTCCGAGGCCTTGTTAGAATCAAGGTCAGGCTTGGAAATGGGCAGGATCCTTGCTGAGGACCTTTCTGGCCTCCTTCAAACTTCTCTAACTATTTGGGTGGAGATGAAGGGGGCTGGAAGGAAAAGGACTTTGGAGACACAGCGGCGAGAAAAAGGACAAATGGAAAAAGAGCTCGTACAAGCACGGAGGCCGACCCTATGCAGACTGGCATCTTCCAGAAGTCGCACGATTGAATCCGAGCCTTCCTGACGGGGATGGGAGTGGCGGGACTGGGCCTTGGAGGAAGGATTTAGTGGATTATTGAATCCAGGGAAGAAGGGAGGGCAGGGAAGCACATAATAGTCTTCGGGGACCCGAGGAGATAAGTCTCCATTTCCTTAGACGGCAACAGAAAGGGAAGATACAGGTGGGGGGGGGTGGGGGGGGTGGAAACAAATCCATGTAAAGCGGGAGGCATTAAGATTGCCAACAAGAAAACCTAATTTCATTGGTACCCCGGTGATTCTCAGCCTGTCTGGGCTTGTCCTTCCTTGGTTTCGTTTGTTTTTATGACAGAGTTTGGAAAATCACCCAAGGGGAAAAAAGACTGGGTGATGTATGCACACACGTATTCAAATTAATGGCAACTGAAATTAATTTTCACTGCTAGTGACCCAGCCAGGGTTTTAATGCCACGCTCTGGCCGGTGGGGCAGGCAGGCTTTCTGGGAAGGACAGTTCAATATAAGGATGTCCCAATGCATGCTTGTGCCTAAGCTAACACTTCAGTTCACACTGGGGCTTTAGAGACTCTCTGCCTCTCACCCCGCAGCCACTGTTACCCCGGCAACCACACGCTTAAGGACCTTGTGCCTGCCCTCCTAGCTGAGGAAAACCCCCAGGTGAGGCAGATTTCCCGGGGAAGCAGATTTTCCATTGCTTGAGCATGACTGAGCGCTAGGTAGCAAGGTGTTCAGGAAACAGCCCGGACAGGGGTCAGGCAGACGTGGGTTCAGATCCCTCCTCCTCCTTTGGATTAATAACCTTGAAGACGTTATGTAGCCTTTCTGAGCCTCAGTGCCCGCAGCTGTAAAACGGGAAGATAATACCACCCTTGTTGGGATGCGGGAATCACGTGAGACTAAGCACAAAAAAGCCAGGCATATATAGGACGCTCAAATGTTAGCTACCTTCCCTCACCCCTCCCCCACTTCTAATAGGTTACCTCTGAGGTCACCATGGTATAAGGACTGCCCGAGCAGGAGCGGAAGGCAGTGTCCTTATGACCCTGGTATCTTTGTCTCTTAAACATGAGAATACCGGGGTTCTGTTTTGCCAAGCAAGGATGGTGAAAAAAAAAAAAAAAGTCAATCTTGCTTGCAAAAGGCAATGATTTATGCAAAGTATACATGATTAGAGAGCTAGCCATTAAAAAATACCTTTCCAGCATGAAGGGAGCATCCAGGACTTTACTTAATTATTTTAATAAAATCTCCATGCCATGCTTGAACTCACAACCCTGAGATCAAAAGTCACATGCTTAGATATGTCTCCTGAGGCAAGGGAAACAAAAGCAAAAATAAACTATTGGGACTGAATCAAAATAAAAAGCTTCTGCAGAGAGTAGGAAGCAACAAAACTAAAAGGCAATGTGGAAATGGGAAGATATTTGCAAATGACATATCTGATAAAGGGTTGGTATCCAAAATACATAAAGAACTTACGGGGCACCTGGGGGGCTCAGTCGGTTGAGCGACCGACTTCGACTCAGGTCACGATCTCACGGTTTGTGTGTTCGAGCCCCGCGTCGGGCTCTGTGCTGACAGCTCAGAGCCTGGAGCCTGCTTCGGATTCTGGGTCTTCCTCTCTCTGCCCCTCCCCCACTCATGCTCTGTCTCTCTCTGTCTCAGAAATAAATAAACATTAAAAAAAGAACTTAAAAACTCAACACCCCCCAAACTGAATAATCCAATTAAAAAATGGGCAGAAGGTACGAATAGATATTTTTCCAAAGAAGTCATCCAGATGGCCAACAGACACATGAAAAGATGCTCAACATCACTCATCATCAGGGAGATGCAAATCAAAACTACCATGTGATATCACCTCAACCTGTCAGAATGGCTAAAATCAACAACACGAGAAATAACAGATATCGGCGAGGATGCGGAGAAAGAGGAACCTTTCATCACTGCTGGTGGGAACGCAAGCTGGTGCAGCCACTCTGGAAAACAGTGTGGAGGTTCCTCAAAAAATTAAAAATTGAACTACCCTACGACCCAGCAAGTGCACTACTAGGCATTTATCCAAGGGAGACAGGTGTGCTGTTTCGAAGGGACACAGGCACCCCCATGTTTATAGCAGCACTATCGACAATAGCCAAAGTGTGGAAAGAGCCCAAATGGCCATCGACGGATGAATGGATAAAGATGTGGTGGACATATCCAATGGAATAGTAGTCAGCCATAAAAAATGAATGAAATCTTGTCATTTGCAACTACGTGGATGGAACCGAGGGTATTATGCTAAGAGAAACAAATCAGTCAGAGAAAGACAGCACCATATGACTTCACTCATATGTGGAATTTGCGAAACAAAACAAATGAACAAAGGGGGAAAAAAACAGAGGCAAACCAAGAAAAGACCCTTAACTACAGAGAACGAACTGATGGTTACCAGAGGGCAAGTGGGGGAGGGGTGGGGATTAGGCAATGGATGGGGATTAAGGACAGTACTTGTGACGAGTGCCAGGTGTTGTATGTAAGTGTTGCATCACTAAATTGTACACCTGAAACTAAAATTACAGTGTATGTTAACTAACTAGAATTTAAATAAAAACGTTAAAAATTTTTTGTTTATTTTGTTTTTGAGAGACAGAGAGAGAGAGAGACAGAGTGTGAGCAAGGGAGGGGCAGAGAGAGAGGGGGAGACACAGAATCCGAAGCAGGCTCCAGGCTCCGAGCTGTCAGCACAGACTGACGCGGGGCTTGAACCCACGAACCGTGAGATCATGACCTGAGCTGAAGTCGGACGCTTAACCGACCGAGCCACCCAGGCACCCCTAAATTAGAACTTTTTAAAAAAAGGAAAAACATACCTTTCTGGTTTGAAGTCAGGGACCCACCAGCACCACAAGCTACCCGTTGCCCCCCCCCCCCAACCCTGGGGGAATATTACTTCACGCAGATCCTTAGCCGCCCACCCGGGATATTGGAGGTGTTTGGCCGAAAATGAGTCTAGAAGCTGATTTCAGTCTACCCTTGGGTGCACTTGTAAGGTTGCCCAATTTCAGCCTCACCCCCCACCCTGCACATACATGCATGTACATTCACACACAAAGACAGGGAACTTAGTCACAGATGTAGGCACTTTCAAAACATAGCTGCCAGGGGTAAATCTTAGCAATGACAGAGCTGCACGAAGATCCTCCTTACCCGATCTCCATCAACGATTCATTTGCCTCTACTGCTGCCCCCCATGGCTGTCCCCAACATCAGTTTGCGGGGCCCTCACGCCAGCATCCCAGAGCTCTTGCGAAGATGATCAATTATCTAGACACTCACTAACTATCCGATCTGAATACGCCGATTCCTTAGTCGGGCAAGAACTTCTCCTGCTCTCTGAGTAGGAGACCTCTTTTTAAACGTTAACAACCTGCCAGGACCATCTCCAGCAGAGTGGTTATACTTTGACTCTCCACTGCTTAAAACTAAATAGGAGGAAAAGAACACATTTGTATAATCACAAAAGCATCCATGCCCAGTTTCTGCCTGATCTGTATTGTTTTTAAAAAAAATTGTTTTTAATGTTTATTTATTTTTGAGAGAGGAGACAGAGTGCGAGTTGGGGGGGGGGGTAGTGCGGAAGGGCAGAGAGAGAGGGAGACACAGAATCCGAAGCAGCCTCCGGGCTCCGAGCAAGTGGTCAGCACAGAGCCCGATGCGGGGCTCGGACCCACAAACGGCGAGACCATGCCCTCAGCCGAAGTTGGATGCAATGGACTGAGCCACCCAGGCGCCCCACACCTGATCTGCCTTGTATCAGTCGATGCAAAACACACGGGTCCATTTGGAGTCTCAGATTTTACTTACAGTAACTCCAATTGTTCCCGGAAGTGTGACACCCACAGGCCAAAAACTGGTAATATAGGATACGCGTGATCAAGGGACTGCTACCTGCTCTGTGCAAGGAAAGCAAAAATGCCGTGTGTCATCAGGAAAAATGAACATCCCTGAAATTACGTGGTTTGAAATGTCGTGGTCCACCTTCAAGATACGAAGCCTCAAAAACTGTGAGCTGGGTCTACTGGGGAGGGTGATGCCACGTCTCTCGCTGTGTGATGCACGTAACGCAAGCTTCCTTGATTGATGGACACGACCTGCTTTTTTTTTTTTTTTTTAAGAATTGAATATGGTAAATTATCAGTAGGTTCACAGTGATGTTAACCTGACGTGAACTCAGCATGTCAACTCGGCTTCAGTTTGGCTCGTATTATCAGGGTTTCTAGGCAGCCTAATTTGGTTTAGGTGTTTATTTTTAATTCGGTTCTGTAGAGCACTGGGGATGAACATCCTTCCCAAAAGGAAACAAATAATGTTAATTCCAAAGGACTTTACACTTAGCAGCAAGGCATTCTCTAGAACAGGAGAGATGATAAAGGAAGCTGAAAACTTAGGTTCCATTTTTTCCAGCTACTCTGTAAAAACTCATTATGAAATATGCTTCAGCTTCTTTTCCAGACTCACAAACCCTGAGAGAGGTCTGGTTCCTGTTTGCCTCTCTCCTGCCTCTCCCAATGCGTCCTGCCTTCCCAGATACAATCTAACTATACTGTTCTTCTTTCGCCCCCTTATAGATACAGTGCTCCCGCCTACCCCGGGGCCTTTGCACATGCTTTTCACTTTATCTGGGATGTACTTTCTTCTCCCTTTTCACCCTGTTAACACCCATTCATCCTTGAGACTCAACTCAAAAGCATTTGTTCCCTAGAGAGTTTTTTCTGACATCCCTGTTGTGAAAGAAAGTGCGTGTGTGTGCGTGTGTATGCATGTACACGCGTCCAAAGGGTTTGGGGATAGAAAGGAAAGGAAAAAGACATAGCTTCTCCTGACATCCATTTCTCTCACCTTCCTTGCACTTTTCACAGTTTCTCCTTTACATTTGGTTGTGTCGTTGTACTATGGTTATGTCTCCTTCACTAAATTCTAAGTTTCCCAAGGACGGAAACCACGTCTGTCTTTGTTCACGATTTTTTTCTCCAATACATGGGACACCACCCAGAACATAGAGGGGCTTCCGGAAGAGGGAATTGTTTTCTGTATTTGAAAAGCCATCCTTCCATAAAGGGAAATGGAAGAAGTGCACTGAGCTGATGTCGTGTGATGGGGGTAGATGTTAAAGCAGGAAAATGACTTTGGGGTTTCCCAGCGACGCAAACTCGAGCAAATTATTTAACCTCTCTGAGCTTTGGTTTTCTCATCCGCAGGTTGCAGTAGTAATGTCTACTTGAAAATGTTGTCGTAACAATGAATGAGGACATTTATGAAGTAACCACTGAGTGGTTTCCATCAATGTTACTCTTTTCTTACATCTTGCTTTGCAAAGACAAAGTGTGAAATTCGCCAGTACGCTGCACCCACGGGGACCAGTCTAGGCGTTCAGGGTTTAGAGACCCCCAAACATGCTCTACTTCTCCTGAACAACGGAACGGGCAGACTTCAATGGAGGGGGACACAAAATGAGATTCCTAAAGCCAGAACGTGCTTCAGGAGTTAGAGATCACATGGTAGGTGACTCCCTTCATTTAAAGACACTTTGTAGCCAGGAGCCCCTCGTATGGGTGAACTAGTTCAACAACACGTCTTCGTGCTTTCTCTCTTTCCAAGTTCATGTGTCATTTTGGAAAAAGCTTGAAAACAGCTTTGGAAACGACTTTAAAATAGCATCAGCGATTCCACTTATTTTCAGTCCATTTATTTTAAGTACACACACAGGCGAAACTAATCTAGGCTGTCGGAAGTGAGGGCAGCAGTGACTCTTGGGGGTGTGACCAGAAGGGAGAATAAAGGGCACCAGGAAGGTTCTGTTTACTGATCTGAGTACTGGTTACCCAGCTGCGTTCCCCTTGTGAAAACTCATAGCGCTGCTCTCATAAGACGTGCACATTTTCCTGTACACGTTATGTTTCATTGAGGCTCTGCGGAAACTGTTGAGATTTGAAATTGCCCTGTACCTCCCCTATGATGGCCGTAATTTAAATACCAGGATCTGGAAGTCAGTGGATGATTTTCCTCCCTCCATCCCTCCTTTCTCCCGTTGCCCTTTCTGACCCCACCCCTGCAGAAGCACGCAGACATACAAACGTGCACACCTACAGGTTTTATGGTCACTCACTGTAAGGACCCATCTGCTCCCTGTATGCACAACAGACCCCACCTGCTTCCAGTTCTAATTCACCAAAACCCCGACTCTACAATATTTTCCTCCCTGAGTAAATGGAATCTAATGTAGAAGCTTAAGTAACAGTATCTCAGACCTTTAGCGTCCCCTCCTGTCCCACCTCACCCCTCCGCACATACACACCCACCCTTCGTCCACATATAGCAGCCAGATGGATAGTCCCAAAATGTCAAGCCACCCCCCTGTTATGGAGCAAATGCTTGTGCCCCCCCACTCAGATTCATAGGTTGAAACCCCAACCCCAATGTGATGGTGTTTAGAGGGAGAGCCTTTGGGACGTCATTAGATCTGGATGAGGTCATGCAGGCGGCCCCCCCCCAGGATGAGATTCGTGTCCTTACAGGAAGAGACCAGGGCTCTCCCCTGAGGCCAGCAGGGGGACACAGACGGAGGGCAGCCATCTCTAAGCGAGTAAGGGGTCCTCACCAGAACCCAACCACATTCACGCCCTGATCGTGGACATCCAGCCTCCAGAACCATGAGAAATAAATTTCTATTCCTCTAGAACCACTCACGGGACCAAAAGACATCCTCCTTTCTAAAGTCTCCAATGGCTTTCCATTTCTCTTGGAGTACACTTCAGATCCCTTGTCACATCCTACAGGCTCCGTGAGCTCCGGCCCTCGCCACCTTCTTCCGCTTCATCCTGTGACACACGTCCCCACCAGGGCCCTCCCCCCACACTTGCCTCCTGTCCACTCCTCGCCGGGCCTCCTTTCCTCTGCCTGGCCCTCACAACTTCACACCCCACCCCCACGGTCACAACACAGAAGCTTATCTTTTCTGCGAGGCCTTCCTTAGCCACCCCAATCCCCACGGTTCCTCTCATTACCCAGTGTTACTCCCTTAACAGTGCTCACCTCCGATGGTGTTCTTGCTTTTTATTCTTTTTCCAGCCTTGTCGGGGTATGATTAACAAGTCGATGTTAACAATTTGATGTTTGACACGTCTGGTACTGTCCTAGTTGCTGATGCTCTTGCTTGTCCGTCATCTGTGTCCTCTTGCCAGAATGCACGGTGCACACAGTCGGGGATCATGCTCGCCTTATTACCTTTCCCCACCCCTGCTGGTCTAGTGAGGTGCCTGGTATACACAGGTCCGCAGCTGAAGTGTATGGAATGAGGGAAGGGCTGAATAACATCGAATCCTGTATTAGCCTTGCCTCTGCTTTTTGCCTAGAATCAAGTCTCCACCCTGGACCCAGCTTCTTTTTTTTTTTTTTTTTTTTTTTTAAGTTTATTTATTTCTTTTGAGAGAGAGAGAGAGAACCCGCAGGGGAGGGGCAGAGAGAAAGAGGAACAGAGGATCCAAAGCAGGCTCTGTGCTGACAGCAGAGAGCCCGATGTGGGGCTCGAACTCGGGAACCAGGCGATCATGACCTGAGCCCCAGTCCCACGCTCAGCCGACTGAGCCACCCAGGCGCCCCATGTACCAGCTGATCTGACACCTCCGAGTCTGGATCTCAGCTCTAGAAATCTGCCCCACGCTGTCTTCTCCCAAGTTTGTGCCTGCCTCACTCCTGCCAGGCCCTGCCCAGGTGGCCTCCTGGCAGCTGCCAGGTCCCCAGGGAGCTAACTCCCACCCCCGTCTTCCTGGGCCCCACCCCACCCCCCCGCAGCCCTGCCTCCTCCCCATGCCCACCACCCGCCCCTGCTTCCACAGGCCACCTGCCCCTCTTTCCCTCTCAGTGGGCCCCACCCGCCAGCCTGCCTGCCCCCCACAGCCTGGCACTGGTGGGCGGGGCCCCCAGGTTGGCCTGCTGAGTCCTGACCTGGCAGCTCGGAGGAGTCAAGAACTCTAAGCAGGCCAGGACCATCTGCCGAACGTCAGCCCCCGGTTTCCGCTTGCCCACGGTCACAGCCTTCACTGAGGCCCCTTCACTCCTAGACTCTGCCAGTGGCCTCCTCCCTACAGGCCTCACTTTTCCTGTTGTCCATAGTTCCTCAACTAATCTTTGAATTACTTTCATAATTAGAAAACTAAGCCATTGGGGCGCCTGGGTGGCTCAGTCGGTTAAGCCTCAGACCTCAGCTCAGGTCATGATCTCACGGTTCGTGGGTTCCAGCCCCTCGTCGAGCTCTGTGCTCAGAGCCTGGAGCCTGTTTCAGATTCTGTGTCTCCCTTTCTCTGCCTCCCTCTCTCTCTCTTTCTCAAAAATAAACATTAACAAAATTTAAAAAGAAGAAAAAGAAGGGGCGCCTGGGTGGCTCAGTCGGTTAAGCCTCCAACTTCAGCTTAGGTCATGTTCTCGTGGTTTGTGAGTTCGAGCCCCACGTCGGGCTCTGGGCTGACCGCTCAGAGCCTGGGGCCTGCTTCGGGTCTGTGTCTCCCTCTTTCTCTCTCCCTTTTTCTCTCTGTGTCCCTCCCCCACTCACGTTCTGTCTCTCTCTCTCTTTCAAAACTAAATATACATTAAAAAAATTAAAAAATAATAAAGAAAAAGAAAAAGAAGGCATTCAAACATTTACTGAGCATATATTTTACATGATGCATACCGTTAAACACTAGTAAGGGTACAGGGAGGGTACGGGAGATGGCCCCTAGCCCCGCTGGGCCCCACAGTCCAGTGGGGGGGATGAAACGAGCCGTAAGGAGCTGGTTTCCAAGAGAAAGGTGGCCAAGGCCATAAGAAGGGAAGTAAGTCATACCTGCAAACGTATACCTTTTGGACCAGGAAAGGGGTCCAGGACCTGAAAGGGGTCACAGGGACCAGAGGAAAATTGCAGATGGTGAGCCCCAGCGTGGTGAGGACCAGGGCTCCCTAGGGCTCCCCAGTGAACTCCAAGTAGCTGCTCAGTTAATGCATGTAGACTGAATGAATAACTAGTACAAACCCTCTTGTTTTATATATAAAAAAAGCGAGCCCCCCCACCCCCCCACCCCAGAGTTCAACTTGTTGCAAAGTCATACATTTACCTGGTTAATGTGTGACCAAAGGCCAAATCGACCGCCAGGCCGTGGCTGTTTCATGCATCTGGCATCCCTGACCTCGGCCCCTCCTTCTCTGAGCTGAGGCCGGTTGGTTTTACTTTTCCTTTCAGCCATCTTTGCATCCCTTTAAACATCTTCTGTAATAGGAGAATAGTTAAGGCCATGCTTGGCTTCAAAAGTCGAACTTCTCCCATGTTTGAGAATTTGATGATAGGAGCACAGGGCATCGTGTCTCACTCAGCTCGCTGCTTTTGTATTTGATTATTAAACATGAAATAAATGCAAACACACATGGCACCACCTTGCTGGAAATAACTTACAAACTCTGATGTCCCACCCCACCCCCCCAGTGACTTTTCCCCTTTTGGCAGGGTGCTTTTCCAGAAGGGGTCTGGATCGCAGTAATATACTGCCTCGTTTGCACGTCGGGAGTTTGGAAGCACAACCGTTCACATACCTCGTGTTGTTCGTTCATATTGTCGTAAAGTATACGTGACATAACATTTACCATTTTAACCATCACCACCGTCCCTCTCCAGAACTTTTTCATCTTCCCAAATAGAAACTCTGAACGCATTAATAGGCAGGTCCCCGACCCCTTTCCCCCAGCCCCTGGCAACCACCTTCCACCTTCTGTTTCTATAGGAGTTTCTATAGGAGTTCTGTTTCTATGAGGTTCCACTCAAGGTACCTCACGGAGGTTTGAAATCTTACAATATTTGTCCCTCCACACCTGGCTCATTTCGCTTAGCATCATGTCCTCGAGCTTCATCTATGTGGTGGCGTATGTCAGAATTTCCTGCCTTCTCAAGGCTGCATAATATCCCACTGTATTTATCCATCACATTTTGTTTATCCATTTACCTGTCACTAGACGCTTAATTTGTTTCCGCCTTTTGGCTACTGTAAACAAAGCTGCTGTAAACATTGGCGCGCAAGTATCTGTTTGAGTCCCTACTGGTCCTTTTCCTTTTTTGTTTTGTTTTGTTTTATCTGTTTGTTTGTTTTTAAGAATTACCATCCTAGTGGGTAGGAAGTAATATCTCATTGCAGTTTTGACTGCCTGAGTGTTTCCGTGTGTGTGTGTGTGTGTGTGTGTGTGTGTGTGTGTTGTACGTGTGATAAAGATAGAGATAGCTAAAGATAGAGAGTAACTGACTCTCTTGAGGCTGGAAAAGACCTCTGTCATTAGATTCAAAGCCCTCTCGTCTCGGTAAGGCCAGGACATCAGTCCCCAGAGAGAGGACATAACTCTTGATCTTGACCCAGAGGCCGTGAGCAAGTCCACAAAGCTTACAGAAGCATGTTAGGCTGAGAAGCTGGCATCTTTCCATGCCTTTGCAAAACTCACTTCCTAAAGAGTCTTAGAAACTTGGAGGGCGAGGGAAAAGGGAAGAAGACACAGAGGGTCAGAAAGCACGTCCGAGCCCAGTATGGCCAGGCAGAGGGTGGTATACGTCCACGGGTACCTTTGTTAGGGGAAGGGATTGGGCTCCTCTAACGGGGTTGCCAAAGGTAAGTACACAACAGTCAGGTTCCAGCTCATACTCAGATCTAATACTAAGGGGGAGAAATCCAGAATCTGGGTAAGGTTACTGGGGAGGTCAGAATCCCAGAGATTAGAATCTGGAGTAAAGTAGGGGCAAAATAACAGGAAACAAGGTCAAAAAACTAGCAGACCCAATTCGGGCTTCTAAATTGAGATCAATTACACAGGAAATTAGGGGTGGAAAAGAATTTGAGGCAACATGGTTCAAGTTCACTGGCTAAGACCTGTGAGAGGCAGAGAACCAGTTCATCGACATTTCGTTGGGATTCCCAACATCTCCGGCCGGGCCCGATGATGTGTCTTCTCCC
Organism: Prionailurus bengalensis; assembly: GCF_016509475.1. Taxonomy (NCBI): domain Eukaryota; kingdom Metazoa; phylum Chordata; class Mammalia; order Carnivora; family Felidae; genus Prionailurus; species Prionailurus bengalensis. The sequence continues at coordinate 9,653,235 of NC_057349.1, read as the reverse complement.
ATCCAACGGACAGTTACTCCGACTCTTGCCCTGGAGGAGGATGATGCCCTGAGGTCTTTCCATGTAGCTGTTAGGCAAACATAACATTTATTTCCCATGTTTTCAATGGAACGAGCCAACAGAAAAACCAAAGGTTCTGGGGGCACCTGGGTGGCTCATTCGGTTAAGCGACCAACTTTGGCTCAGGTCATAGTCTCACAGTTCGTGAGTTCGAGCCCTGGGTCGGGCTCTGTGCTGACAGCTCAGAGCCTGCAGCCTGCTTCGGATTCTGTGTCCTCCCTCTCTCTCTGTTCCTCCCCCGCTTATGTTCTGTCTGTCTCTGTTAAAAATAAATAAACATTAAAAAAAAAAAAGAAAAGAAAAGCCAAGGGTCTGCCTCTAACCCAAATGGACCTGTCCCCACTGCCAAACCAAAAGGAGGAAAAAAAATTTTTTAGACTGGTTACAGTAGGCCATGGACCCTAGAGAAAAGTTAGTAGGGAATTTGGAGACATTGTATGGTGGGTGAGATTGTAAGAAGGCCCTCAAGACGCCCACCTCGTGCTGTGCATACTCTGTATACTCTCTCCCCTTAGGTGAGGGTGGGATGTGGGAATATGATGGGGTTTCTCCCCCATACAAAAGGAGGGCGACCCTGGGTAGGCCTGACCTAATCAGGGGAGCACTTAAAAGAAGCACCAGAGACACATCCTTCCGCTGGCCTGGAAGAAGGGGAACACCACCTTGTGAACTGCCTACGCGGGCCACATGACAATGAACTGAGGGCATCCTCTGGGACCTCACAGCATTTCCCTGCCAAAATCCAGCGAGGAAACCAAGACCTCGGGCTTAAGCCACAGGACAGTGCATTGTGCCCAAGATCTGTGAGTTTAAAAAAGGATCTGAGTCCCAGATGAGATCCCAGCCCCGGCTGATAACTTGATTTCAGCCTCTGAGACCCTGGGTGGAGGACCCAGCGAGTGTATAGATGTGCTTCTGACCCGCGGAAACCGGCTACGTTTGTGGTGATCTGTTACGCAGCAAGAATAAAAAAAAAAAACCAAAACAAGGCACCTTGCCTACCGGGATAGGAGGCATAATCAGCAGGTGGACCCGGAACCTTGAACTTCTTTCATTTGCTCTTTGTGATGTAGAACAATAGATCAATACTCATGTCATAGATCCATAGATCCGCAAGAGACCTTAGAGAGCATCTCGTCCCACCCTTGGAGAGGTTTAAGTGGCTTGCTCAAGGCCACGCCGCTAATTAGCGGCGAATACCGTGGTCAAACTTAAACACGCCCGTATCTGGAAGGATTTCTGCTGTGAAATGGGTCAAGGATGCAGAGAATTAGAAACTGCAGGAGTCTTTCACATCATTTTATTGAAGCTCCTCCATTGTAAGCAGGAAGAAACTGAGGCACAGAGCGACTAGGGAATCTGCAGCGTTCCTTCCGACGAACAAAGCCACGTCGCAGCACCAGGTGCCGCCCTGCACGCGACTGCCCTTGCAAACAGAAATCAGCATGTGCCAAAAACGGCTGCGTGCCCATCGGTCCCCAAATTAATAAGCAGCAAGTCAGATGCAGAAGGGACTTGGTGGCTCCCCGACAGCCACTGAAGGTGTGCCCAGCTCACCCAGCACACAGTTACACAGCCACCAAAACGGCTAGGGCTTTCTCCTTTGCAGGAAGGCCCAGCTGCCCTGAAGCAGAGAGCGGGGAGGGCTGGGGGGTGCAGAGAGGGGCCAGGCCTGTTCGGCTTTCCCCACCCACCCCCCCCCCCCCAGAAGCTCAGAAACAAAAGAAAATATTGCAGCTTTGCTAGTCAAGGACCTTTTGTGGAGGTTGATGTGTGTCAGTCAGATTTGGGGTGTGTGTGTGTGTGTGTGTGTGTGTGTGTAACCGAATAGCCTGTCAGAGCCTCATTTTGCACCATGCAAGTCCCACCTCACTGATAACACTCTAAATAACAGGTGAGTGACTCCTGGCAGGAAGGAGATTGTCTGACCTCATTGTTTGCCTTTTTCCCCCCTCTTTGTTCTTCACAAATAAAGGTTTTTTAATAAACTGAAAGGTCCCCCGCTCTTGCCTGATGATAAAATGAAAGGAACCAGTGAGGTATGGTACAGCGAGGCAGCGAAAAAAGAGAAGCTCATCAGAAAATAACAAAGGTGCAAGGTAAAGATAAGGCAGCTGTCAGAGATTAATCCTGCCCGCCTGATTGTTTTCTTTAATACCAAAGCCTGCAATAGCAAGCGATAAGTTTGCTGAGTAATTTGGTTTTTGGTGAGGAAATAAAATTCAGGTAGGCCCCGTAATTGATTTCCCTTTCTTTAGTTTTCTAAACATTAAACAACAACAACAACAACAGAAAGCCCGTGTTCCGGCTACGGTCGTCTCTCCCAGCTGCACTGCTGTGGCTGCCCTCTTGCCCGGGCCCACCTGCTTCGGGCCAAAAGCTTCCAGAAGGAGGGCAGGAGTGAGGGAGACAAGTTCCCCCTCTCTCAGCAACGTTAGGTGCAATTTATATGAAATTCGCAAATCCGCGTCCCTTACGGACGGAATGGCGCCCTTCCCCCAGAAAGATGGGAATCCTTACCCCCAGGGCCTCAGCCTTATTTGGAAACAGGGTCTTTGCAGAGGGCAGCGAGTTAAAATGAAGTAGGGTTCTGACCCTGCAGGACTGGTGTCCTTTTGTGAAGGGGGAATTTGGACACAGGGAGAATGTCATGGGAAGATGAAGGAAGGCAGGCATGGTGCGGGGCGGGGAGGGGGGAGGGGTCTGTATGCCGAAAGAGAGACAGGCCAGACTCCCTCCCTCCGAGCCTCCAGAAGGAACCAACCCTGTCAACACCTTGATCTCGGACTTTCTCCAGCCTCCTGAACTGTGAGACAATCAATGTCTGTGGCTGGAGCCTCCTGGTTGCTGGGTTGGGGGTGTTTGTTGGGACGGCCCGAGCAAACTCCTACAACGTCTCACACAGCAAGGAACCCTCATCTCCAACTTGAATGTCCCAGGCCAAATTCTACCCCTCGGGTCCACCTCCTCCCAATCGCCCCACCCCCATCAGTCTCTAAGCAAACACTGACCAAGGCAGTCAAGGGAAAGTTAAACGGGAAGGCACGGCCCTATCCCTTCCTTCTGTGTGTGAGGGGGTTGCACACAGCACCTTCCCTGTGAGGACGCCAGGGCGTTTATGAACGTGCGTGTGGGGACAGCGCCCCTGTGCGTCTGCACCTCGGCCTGTCCCCTCTGCTGCCGTTGGCTGGTGGGAGCCAGAGCAGTGGCCTGAACCTGGAGAGTGGCCGGCCAGGAGCGACTGCCCCAGGAACCCTGAATGTCAGGCAAAATGCTGCATCTGAGACACCCCCTCTCCCGGATTTACGAAATCCACTCGCGCCCTTTGACACAAGTAGCTCTCCAAGTTTGAATGTGCCCAGGAATGAGTCACCGCCTAACATGCGGGCTCTGACTCAGTCTAGGGTGGCGATGCAGAGACTGTTTCTAACGAGCACCCAGGTGCTGCAGAAGCGGCTGGTACGTGGGCCACACCTGAGGTCCTGGGTTTGGCCCCTTGCAGCGTGGGGGTGTGGGGACGGTGGCGTGGGAGAGCGGGTCCCTAGGGTTGCCCAGAAGCCAAGCGTCCCGTGGTTCCAAACCTCCCCAGACTCAGACGTCTTCAGGCTGGGAAAACCTTCGGCAGGGTCAGAGGGAAAAGCCCAAAAGGCAACATCTGCAGGGGCGAAGCTGGGGAGCTCTCCAACGAGAAAGCATGGCGTGTGCACGCACACCCAGGCACACACGCGAAGGCCACGCCAGCAGCCGAAGCCTCATTCGTTGAGACAAAAGGGAGGGCCCCCAGGTTGCTCATCCTGCAGCTAATTTCTCATCTTATCTATCATGTGAATGAGATGGGAAAAGAGTTGCCCGTTTCTCACAGATAATCACTGCCGCGAAAGACACTGAACGCACTCCCTGGAAAGCCCTGCGGTCACATCCACCCGCAGGCTGGTCGGTTTCAAGAGGAGGGACTGAGGCAGCCAGGCCTGCTTCCCGATGGAGAGATGGGTAGAGAGGCTTCCTTGCAGACGCCCCGTGTGAAAACCACCTTGGAAAATGGCTGAGAGGAGGCCACGTACTTTTCTGCGGGAATACTCCACGCACGCACTCCCTGAGGCCAACGAAATGATTGGCCAAGGGGCGGTTTTGAGACTGAGCTCCTACGTGGTCCACCTCCAAGCTGGCTGTGTGATGGGATGAAGGGTCCCCCCCGTCAGGAAGGAGGCCCAGCCAGCAGCCACCACTTTTGCCCCCACCCTGCCCTCCCACCCACTCAATGAGCCCTAACAGCACCCCCATACAGGCTTCCCAAGGCCCCAACAATCACAAACGTCCCCCAGGAAGGATGCCCCGCCCCGTTCTGGTATAACTCAGTGTGTCTGGGGCGATCATAGGTCTTCAAGAGCATTTGGTACAACTCTCCCTTCTTAACAAAGAAGAAACTGAGGTCCGCAGCAGTAGACAGATTGGCCCAAGGACAGCTAGCGGGTAAGTGGCTAACCCTTCTGGGTCCATGCAGTGGTCAAGGTCTGGCAGGAAGGCAAGTCAGCGTTCTGAAGCACCGTCAGTGGGGGGGGGTCAGAGTTGTTGAAAGGAGACAGGAGACCCAGAAAAATCCTCCCCACTCAGCAGGTGCCAGGCTTTGACCTGGAAACCTATCTGAGAACGAATTCTGGCCTGGAGACAGAACAGGCAACCCGAAGGAGGGATTCCCAGCTTTGAGTGGGTTTTTTGTTTTTTTTTTTTAATGCTGATAATCAGGCTCCACCCAGACAAAATTAATCTGAATTTATCAAGCCTCACAGCTGGTGAACTTTTGAGAAAGGCAGACTCTGGGGCCCCACCCAGTCCGACTGAATCAGAAGAATCTGGGTGATCCCCGTGCGTGTTAAGGTCTGAGAAGTGCTGTGCCATCTGCACATTGGAACTACCTGATGGCCAGGTGTGAAACTGTGATCTATAATAAGAAATAGATATTTGGTCTCCCTCCCCAGTTCTGACACAGAGTCCTTAAAACCTTTGGAATTTCCTAGAGGATCAGAGTGATAAAGGTGTCTTTTGTTATGTTAGTGACTCAAAGATCGCACCTAAGGAGGGGGGGCTGGTTTCCCAGAGGACCCAGATGCATGATTAGAGGTCTAGAACTTTCGGTTTCATTCCAGACTTGACCCTGGAGAGGCTGGAGGGGCCGGGGGGGGGGGTGGGGGTGGGCAGTGAATGGGTCAACCGTGACCAAGTGGTGAAGCCACCATGAAAATCTGAAAGGACAGGGTTAGATCTGAGAGCTAGATCTAAGATCTGATGATTCCATGTTCATTTTGAGACAGGGTTAGAGCACAGAAATAACTCTGCAGTCCCGGCATCCCATACCCAATAAGTAGGAGAAGGTCATGAAGAAAGCAGTTACAAGAGCTGCTAGAATCAAAACCAGGTGCTAGCGGTTTCTGCCCCAGCTGTACAATATTGGGCAGCTTATTTAAGCTCTAAGCCTCAGTTTGTTTATCTGTAAAATGGAGAACATAACAGCTCATTCACGGAGTCCTTGCGATCTGCCAGATGCTAAAATGTAAAGCTCTTGACGGAGTTTCTGGTGCACATGCTCAAAAAAAAAAAACCAGCCCCTATCGTTAGTGATGCCATTTCAACCCCACGGTCTTTCTAGGGAGGATTTTAAGTTAGTACAAGGACGGGTAAGATTTGGACAATAACCTCTTTGCAGAGTGCAAAACCAATGTCAGCATTTATAAATAGCTCGCAGGGGTGTGGAGGCCTGTTCTCTCTGTCTCCTCCAGGCAAGCCCAGCCCAACCACCACGGCGGTTTCCTACAAATGTGAAAGGCCGAACAACAGCAAAGACTATTACAAGAAAACACCCGAAAGGCATTGAGTGGCAGGAAAGAGGGAGCAGGGAACTAGGTTAACTCGACGCAGAAGACCCTCTAGAAAAACACCAGAGTGAAAAGGCAGCTAATTGAAGAATGAGAGCGCTTTCTTAACCAGTGCTAGCTGAGTAAAAATATAATTATCTTTGATTCATGAAGATTGCTACAATATGACTCATTTACCAAAACAGTTACTAGCAGAAGTACATTTGTTACTGCCAGGAGACCACGTGGGAGCAGGGCCTGTCGCAGACGCCAGATCCGTTTGTACTTTTCACAGAGGCACCTTGAAGGAGACTTTTGTTTCCCATGAGCGGTTTTCTGGGCTGCTGCTCTCAGCAGGGCCTCTGGGGAGGACCGGGAACACAGAGGCCTTCCAGAGAGAAGGGAGGTGCTCGCCTGCTCCCAACCAGGTCCTGGGAGGGTCTCAGCTTTCCTGGCCCTTGTCTGGGTCTCAGACTTGTTTCTTTCTGCAAGTGAAGTCACAGCTTTTCGGCGGCGGTGTCCTTGGCATTCGCGCACATGCACTTGTCTCTCTCTCCTCAGAGATTCCGCACAAACCGAGCAACTGGAAGGCCTTCCTCAATGTTTACGGGTTGCCTGACGGCTCTAAGAAGGGAAAAACCAGCCTTTGCCATTCAGATGTTTTCACTTTTCACTCGACCACGGTGGGCTGGGTGTTTGTCCCCACAGCATGGAGCCATTGGAAGATCTAAGCCTTCAGGTGGCTCGGGTGGTTGAGCAGCCAACTTCACCTCAGGTCTTGATCTCACGGTTCGTCAGTTCGAGCCCCGCATGGGGCTCTGTGTCAGCACAAAGCCCGGAGTCTGCTTCGGATTCCGTGCCCGCCTCTTTCTCCGCCCCTCCCTGGCTTGCGCTCTGTCTCTCTTGCTCTCAAAAATAAATAAACATTAAAAAAAGAGAGAGAGAAAAGAAGTAAGCCTTCAACAATCCGTGTGTACAAGATGACTGCCAGGTCAGTGCACGGAAACAGTGGGAAGACACGCTCTGGGCAGCGGGAATCTCAGAGGCGTCCTGGCCGCATCTCCCAAGGCTGGATGCGGCTCTAGGGGTCACCTGCACGTAAGTGATGAGGAGACCCATACGTTTTATAAAAATGGAACGAATGGCCCAGGAAGAAATAAAAAGTTGCATTTCTGACACGGTGAAAGGGCACCGCAGGGAGAAGTGTCCAGAACAAGGCAAGCGGCAAACAGTCCTGCACGTACAAGAGTAATGAAAATAAATACAGCTTACAAGCCTAATGACGACCATACCATCTCAGAGCAGGTTGAGACCCTAACTGATACAAATGAGCATCATTAGCATCCCTGGGCTCTCCTGTTCAGTGTAGGACAGAAACCAAGCAAATAGAAGGAAATGACCAGGGCTATAACAGTAGAATATGATAACCCCACACCAGACCTGGGCCTCTTAAGAAGAGTCATTTTCATCCCCATCCCAAAGCCACTTGAGGCCCCAAAGACCATCAATATAAATGCTGCCTGGCTTGTCTTCGTCCTAGGAGAATTAACACGTTAAGAACCACCCACATCTCTTTGCTCCCAATATGCATGAGTGCGTAAGTATTTCCCTTTGGCCTAGAAGCTAAAGATGATTCCATGGATGACTCTCTCTTGGGCGGAGAAAACCATGCTCTTTATTATTTACTACGTGCCTCCTGTGGTCCTAGCCATTGCCCTTAGTGCTTTAAACGCATTATCTCTTTGTCCCCAAGCACAGGCCTCACTGGTAGGTGTTATCAATACCCCCATTTTGAGGGAAAGGATAGTCGAGGCTCAGAGAAGTTGAGTCACCTGCCAAAGGCCAAACCGTAAGGGACAAGTCAGAGATTAAAGCAGAAAACCAGCTTCGATAGGCTGTTTCTGGGGTCAACCCCTGCGAGGAGGTGACAAAGACGAGAACAAACAGCTGTGTCAGAGCAGACAGGAAGGGAAGAGTCATTCTCTGCAGAGAAAAGGCCCTGTGCAAAGGCCCAGAGGCAGAAAGGATCTTGAAAGCCATGGGGACTTTTCAGGCGGTTGTCACTGAATGGCAACCCGCGCTAAAACTGCGGCTGAAGGGGCGCCTGGGTGGCGCAGTCGGTTAAGCGTCCGACTTCAGCCAGGTCACGATCTCGCGGTCCGGGAGTTCGAGCCCCGCGTCGGGCTCTGGGCTGATGGCTCAGAGCCTGGAGCCTGTTTCCGATTCTGTGTCTCCCTCTCTCTCTGCCCCTCCCCCGTTCATGCTCTGTCTCTCTCTGTCCCAAAAATAAATAAACGTTGAAAAAAAAAAAAATTTAAAAAAAAAAAACTGCGGCTGAAGACACCACCACTTGTTCCCTCGCTCAGGGGTTTTCAGCTGGGGGCGGGGCTCAAAAGGACACCTTATTACTATGCCAGGTGCTGTCAGTCATGACAACACGACTAGAGCTGGAGCAGCCACTTCTAATGTGGCTTACTCGTGTGGCGGGAAGGTTGGTACTGGCCGCGAGCCAGGGTCCTTGCTTCTCCGTCACATGCCCTCTCCACATGGCTGCTTGGGCCTCCTCCAGCATGGCGGCTGAGTTCCCAGAGGGAAGAGGGGGAAGCCGCCGGGCCCTCCAAAGGCAAGGCTCAGAACTGGCACAGTGTTACATCCGCCATGTTCTGTTCCACTCAACTCAGTCACAGGCTCAGCCCCAATTCAGTGGGAGGAATGACAAAGAGTAAAAAAAAAAAAAACCAAAAAACCCAGTGGGGTGGGAACATAATTGACTAGGGGCGGAGGAGCATGGAAGGGGTGCGTCCCGGAACATGACAATGAGAGAGAGATGTTGCAAGGCTTTGTTGGCCGTGTGAAGGAGTCTGGATTTCCCTGTAAGTTTAATAAGGAATCCTTGCTTCCTTTTGGACCCTTGCTCTTATCTCAACTTTAGTAGAAGGCTAACAAAAGTAGGTACTCAAGGGGTTTCATTTTAAGGCCACAGAGCAAATCTACAGGCACAGAAGATGCATTTAGTTCAGACATTTAATGAATGTAAGGCATTAGTACACTGTCATCATCAGATATGTGCTCCTTTCAAATGTCATCGGTTGCTGAGTGAACCAGATAACCCACCAGGTTTCCAGGATGCAGCAACAATGCCAACTTGCCTCGCCAGATCCCTTGCCAGGCACGCCACAGCGCCTTCATGTGGAGAAATGACCACGACTGCTCATTTTCTTGTCCACCCACCACCTTTCAATAGGTTATGCTCCTGAAAATCCAAATCCAGCAGCCTTCCGGTTTGTCAGTCATCAGTCTGTCTGACTAGAACCATCCCTTTGGGGTCAGGAAGCTTGGCTGTGCCCATGCAACACAACCACCGGGTCCAGCATGACCCTCCAATGTCTTTGTGTCTTCAGGGTTAAAGAACTAGGTCCATTTGTTCCATTTAGAGTGATTGGATGTGAGAGAATCAAAGAGGAGTAGCTTTTCTGTGTTTATTGGGACATGAACTTTTCTGTATACCAAGGGGAATAAATGTTAGGACACTATGGAGGTATTTACTAAGCACACATTAAATACCTTCCGCGCTGAGCTGCTGAAGGTACCAAGATACTTAGAGACCCCCCTCCCCTCCAAGTTCTTGAGCTGCTAAGTATGGTGAGAATGGTTACCCATAAGTAGAACTTTTCGATACAGTGTAGAAAATACAGTGGTAGGGGCATTGGAAGCCTACAAGGAGAGCACAGAAGAGGGAAACCCAGCTCAGCTTTTTGGGAGTGGTGAGGCTGGAGAGCCTTTCTGGAGAAGGGCATCTGGACCTGATTTTAGAAGGAGAAGTAGGGGCTCAGAAAAGTAGCTCCGGCTGAGGGAACGTTGGGAAAGAGGCTCACTAGAGTGAGACATCCAGGCATATGTGTGTTCAGACGCAGGGGATACATGACAAGGCAACACAGCTGGAACGTAACGTTAACATAGATCATGGCACGGAATGGAGAGGCCAGATCACAGAGGACCGTGCATGCTATGTTAAGGAACTTTGCATTGATTGGATAACAATCAGTGATTTTTTTAAGAGATCGGATATATGTTGTAGATAAATTATTCTGGCAGAAACACAAAGACAACACTGAGGCAAGAGTGAAGGAGGGGAAACCAATTGGAAATACTGACTCAATTTAAAAGAGAAAGAGAGGTGCCTGAGTGGCTCAGTCGGTTAAGCATCCGACTCTTGATTTCAACTCAGATCATGATCCCAGGATCATGGGATCAAGCCCTGAATAGGGCTCTGTGCTGACGGTGTGGAGCCTGCTTTGGATTCTCTCTCCCTCTCTCTCTCCCCTTCCCGCCCTCTCTCAAAATAAACATTAAAAAAATTTTAATGTTTTTATATTTTATTTTTGAGAGAGAGAGAGAGAGACACAGAGTATGAGCAGGAGAGGGGCAGAGAGAGAGGGAGACACAGAATCCAAAGCAGGCTCCAGGCTCCAAGCTGTCAGCACAGAGCCTGACGTGGGGCTCGAACTCCCCAACTATGAGATCATGACCTGAGCTGAAGTTGGATGCTCAACTGACTGAGCCACCCAGGCACCCCCAAATAAACTTTTTTTTAATTAAAAAAAAACTAAAGAGAAAAACAAATCTATGGCAATGGAGGGAGTAATAGGAGATATGATACAGATCCGAGAAACATTTATGGGATTGAGTTATCAGGGTTTAGCAATAGATCTGATGTAAGAAGGGAAGGAAAAATTCAGGAGACTCCTGGACTTGAGAAAATAAAAAATGAGAAGTATGCACAGGGAAGTAGGTGAGACTAAACTAACACATTGAACCTGAGGCATCTGATGGCATTTCAGATTGGAGATGGCCAACATTCATTTGGATATCTGAGTTCAAGAGTGAAAATAGACATTGAAGCTCGGTAAGTAGGGATACATGCCTTCCTCAGACGGGAGACAATGCGTGTGGTTGAGATTCTCTAGATTCAGAAAATAGTGAACATAGAATGGAATCTTGGAGCCCATCAGATTTTAAGGGTGTGACCAAGAGGAGAAATGATCATAGACAAAGTTGGAGAATCCACACGATCTGGTATAATTAAACCCAAGGAACTCAAGATGCAAGAAGGTGATTGGAGTGCCTAACAGAATCGAATGCACCATAAAAGTCTCATCAACCAATTATTTCATGTAAAGGGGAGCACTGGATTTATGGCTGCTGGAAGCATAAACCAGATTATAAAGGTTGAATAACAAGTGTGCAATGAAGATGTTGGGACAAAACGGTATAGGACAGACTGACAAGAAATTCATCTGTGAAGGGGAAGAAAGCACCAGCAGAACGGGACGGGGGCGGGGGTGGTCAATTGAATTCTTTGTTTGTTTTTGGGTTTGTTGCTTAAGGATGGGAGAGACTTCCTTATTAATGAGGTGAGGGAAATTAGCTATAGAAATAGGGGAACTTTTATGACACAAGATCCAGAAGTGATACGAAAAGTTGGAAGCACGGGATAGGCCTGAACCTTAGAAGAGTACCCTGTTCTGAGACTGGAGAAGAATGGGTTCAGACCTACTTCAAACTTGAGGTTGAAACCATCCCCCAGCCTCGCCCCCAGGATTTTCCGAGCCCAGGGCAAGAGTACACACAGACGCTCCTATGTCTATGTCCAGATACCTAAACATTAGACATCAAACCCCCCAAACAGGTAAATGAAATACGTTTGATAGATAGGATGCATAGGTTCAATGGAATACTTCTATATTGACTGAAATGCTTTGTTTAAAACTTGGGAATCCAAGTCCTAGCTTAGGATCTTGGACTCCTCAGACCCCCAAGCTGGAACATGGAGGCATATGAGAGCCACCGCCAGCCCGTGACCCAACTACCGCCAGCTCGTGACCCAACTACCACCAGCCCGTGACCCAACTACTGCCAACCCGTGACCCAACCCTTCTCTGTTCCCACCATTGACCCCATTGTACACAGCAAGGGATCTGATAAGTACCTGTGACGACACCCAAGCTTCCATGTCCAAGTTCTGTCCATATCCCTCTGCGAGCAGCCATTCCATGGCCACCACTTGGGCCTGGAGATGCGTCCACAGTGGGGTCATCTGTCTTTAGGGGAAAGGATTTGGGGGAGAGGCCCACACAGGCCATGGAAGCAGGTTCGCAGAAACCTTTGCAATGAATTCTGGGTTCTGTGTTCTTATCACATGTGAGAAGAGTACACAGGCAAGTGAGGTGTTCGCTCTGGGTGAACATGTCTCCTTAGCTCCACACACCCCTTGCCTACAGGGAGGATCCCAGGTGACAGTGGCCAGAATGATGGTCTCTAAAGCACAGGACGCAGGCCACGGGCCCCCCTCGCCTGGGCCTATGGGTGGGACAGTCTGGGAGCCTACCTTTTCTTTTGTTCTTCTCCATTTTCTTGACAAAACAAAAAAGCTAAGACTATCTGCTGAGGCTGAAGTTGGGTGGGAATCCTTCCAGAGGGATCCAGGCCACCTTGCAGGTTTGGTTCTCCTAACTCTTGAGAAATGGCATTCAAGCAGGTTTCCATGAGAACTTGCTTCTTAATTTGAAGTAGAATCACAAGCCAGTCAAGCAAGGGTTGGAGTCCCTGAGGGACTGCAATTTGCAGGCATTTGCTTGGGAGACCTTCTTCTCCTCCTTGCCAACTTGAATGGGCCCGTAAAGTTTGCTGTGTGACAAACACATAAACTGAAAGGAAAAACAACAACAACAACAACAACAAAGTTGCGTCACACACCCCACTTCAAAGCCAGAGGGCTATTAAACATGATTTGGGCTCAGGAGTCCCCAGCAGTGTTTGCCTGAAAACGGGTGACCTTCACAAAGAGGTCTGGTCACCATGAAGGCTGCGGAAGGATCTTTTCTCTGCCTTCAGGGCAAGTCTGAGTTCAGATGACATCAGTGGCCCACAGAGACAGAGACCAGCAGAAGGTGGGATGTCCGGAGAGCCTTTGTTTTTTAAATCTCAAAAAAATATGAACTTCCTTTCAAAGAAAATGAAATGCTTTGAAAAGAAAGACAATGGCGTAAATTAAATAGTGGGGACGTGACTGAACACCAAGCAGTTATACAATTTTTTAAAATATCTTCCCGAGGTGCCTGGGTGGCTCAGTCGGTTAAGCGTCCGACTTCAGCTCAGGTCATGATCTCACTGTCCGTGAGTTCAAGCCCCACGTCGGGCTTTGTGCTGACAGCTCAGAGCCCGGAGCCTGCTTTGGATTCTGTGTCTCCCTCTCTCTCTGACCCTCCCCTGTTCATGCTCTGTCTCTCTCCATCTCAAAAATAAATAAACATTAGAAAAAAAAATAAAATATCTTCCAATATTTATAAATTTTTCTATAATGCTACTTTAAGGGTATTTTATCTCCCTGTGTAATTATCTCCCAAATGATGCTTTTTTTTTTTAAATATTAGTTTTCAAAGACCTGTTCGACCATTAATTTCCTGTCATGGCTGCTGAAATCTTATTATCTTCGTTTTATTGCTATGAAAACCGCAATATGGGGCAGTTAAGTGACTACCCGGAGAACCAGAGGCAGAGTTGGAAATAGCACCTAATGTTTCATCCTACCTATTAAATCAGACTTCTTGCTAACCTAGAGCTGCCCCTTCCCACACTAATCTACTTTCGATTTGTGACTACTCAAGTCTTTATGCCAGCCTATTAGGAACCTACAGTCACTCAGCATCCAGCTATATATTAGATGCTGCTAAATATTTCATTATAAGAGTGGCGGGGATAGAACGGAACTTTTTCTTTGAGGACAAGGCAATTCATGGCGTGCCATCCGGTGTGCCCCGTGTCAATAAGAGGGAGTCCTGGTGTAGAAAAGGGGCAGTGAGGAAAATGTTCAAGAGGGATTTAGAGAAATTAATGGATAATGTACTCAAAATATATGGCTTTGCATTAAGTACCTCTGTCGTCTGAACACCCATCCCCACTGTAATTTGCCTCTCTCACAGCGTTATTGACCACCTTAGTGTAGGTCTATTTCTGCACATTTTATTTTCCCAACTAAATCCTAAAGGCAAGGGTTGTCTCGTATATCCTTGGGTGTTCTCCACGCTGCGCGACAATGCGCTGCTCATGGGAGCGGTTCAGTAAGACGCAGCCGAATGACAACAACAACAACAAAGTGAAGGTTTGGGATCCCATGGTAGTTGTTTGAGATGGACAGCCCGCAGAACCAGGCCTACCCATTTTTCCTCAATCCTGGGCCCCCTCTCAAGGACAGAGCACTGGGTGGAATGAATTGCAAGTCTAAGCCAGCCGCAATTCTCATGCTCTAGAATCACCCAAATCAAAGGAAGGGCCGCGCGTTACAGAAACACTACCGTGGAGATTAAAAACTGAAAGTGGATACGAGCCGCTCCTGTAGTTTCTGCTCCGACCACCAGGAGGAAGATAGGCGAATTTCTCATCAGGCCAGAAAGACGAGCCTATTTCTCTAGATGAGAAAAGTCTAAAGCGAAAGGTATTGATTTCAACTATAGGGGGAACTCCTTTCCAGGGAACTTGTCATCAGGGAAAATCTGTTTATTGTGAAGTAAAAGGAAAGTCCCAAATAATTAGGAAACATTCTGTGCATCCCACCAAAGAAAGTCAATAGCACTATACCAGTGTGTGTTGTATCTAAACTAAACTACAAAAGTAGCTTTTTACCATTGCATGCAAATGATGTCTGGAAAATAGCCTAGTTTACATAATTGCACAGCTGTGGGCAGTCTGGCTTCCAAAATTCAGGATGCATCTTGATAGCATGTGTCAGACCCATAAAAGGGTTAATTTTGAAAACAGCCACTTTCACATACAGATGGAGACAGAGTGCCATCATCAATGTTTAATCAATCAATAGGCATTTATTCCTATGCTATCAAGTTTACATTATCCTGCATCTGGAGCGAGTGAAGGAATAAGGAAGGGAATCTGTCAAAAGCAAAATTACTTCTTGTTAGCTTTGCCCCTATAATTTCAGTTCAGCTTAGTACATGTTAATCTTTTTTATGACTTAAAGAAGGCAATGAAAGTGATTATACTTTAACCCTCTTGTGAATTTCTCAAACACTTTAATCTAAACCCAACCATTCAGACCAGGCTCTGGGGCGAGCTGTCAGATATGTGCCTCACACCATGATCAGATAATTGGTCAGTTACTTTCTGGGTTCCATTTCTTTACCAGTTGTGTTCAACTCTGTAGTTCCGGATTTCTCGACGCCTCTCTTCCTGGAGCAACTCTGCTCTCTGGTTACTTTCTAAGGCTAGGAGACAATGTTGTAGCATGTAGGAATGTGCACTTCGGGTTCCAATAGACCGGTGTTTGAATTCCAATCCCATAGAACTGCCTGTGTGAGTCCCTGAACGATATTCTAATCTGCCTAAGGCTGTTTCTGTACCTGTAAAATGGCTACACTAATGCCTGCCTCACGAAGTCCTCGTAAGGATTGAGTGAAATCGCATATATGAAGTCCACACCACTGAATTCACGACAATGTCTTTTCCCTACCCTCGAAGGGAACCGCTTGCTTTCTCTGAAGCTAAGAGTAGGGTTTCGTTAGTCTTGCTGTTTGTTTCCTTTGCTAGACTGTGGAGTATGAATTCATCTGGGCAAGACACAGTGTAGAAGAAGCAAATTTGTGTCTTTCATTTGTGAAAAGACTAATCAGTAAAAAGGAGGGGGGAGATCAACCATGCAAATGTGGTTCGTTGATCACTGGGCAGTATAATTATTTATTGTTATTTCGATAAATTATTTAAATTATTATTGTTACATAAGGATGATAATTGCAAATACTGAGAATTGAGGGGGGGGTGGTTAGTGAAAGTCTGTATCTTCCTGATAATACAGAGGAAGGCACATTGTCTGAACGCATGTGCCATGGGATATATGTGCTATTCTCCATTGTATCTTAGCACCTAAGTTTCCTTAGTAAAGAAAGAAGTGTATAGGAATTTGTAAATTTTTGCTGTGCCGCTAGGATTTCTCCATTCATGCCTACAGTATTAAAGACTCCCAGGGGCGCCCGGGTGGCTTAATCGGTTAAGTGTCCAACTTGGGCTCAGGTCATGATCTCACGGTTCGTGGGTTCGAACCCCACGTCGGGCTCTGTGCCGGCAGCTCGGAGCCTGGAGCCTGCTTCGGATTCTGTGCCTCCCTCTCTCTCTGTCCCCTCCCCACTGACACTCTGTCTCTGTCCCTCTCTCAAAAATAAACATTTAAAATTTTAAATTAAAAAAAAAAAAGACTCCCAAAGGAAGGGTCTCCGAGCCTCCTGCACTTTTAGCGACGGTCATCTATTATGTGCAGAAGACCTCCAAGAAGGAAACAGAGAGCGCCCACCATTATGTTTTAGGTTCCCAGATGAACATGGGCAGTTTAAGATAATACAAAAACATAATTCTCATTGTAGCAATCTCTACAGAGTTCAAGGCAATGTGGGCAGCCTTTACGGTGCCCCATAAAATCAGGAGGTACTGATGAATAATGAATAAAGGTTCACTCCCAAACCAGACCATCAGATGGAAAGTCTAACTCGATTTCACAATCCAAACCATTGTTCGCCCACTCGGTCTGCTTCTTGTTCCCTGCACGTCCTACTCCTCTCTTCACGAGCTGCTAAACCACTAAGCCAACCTATCACAACAAGTTCGACCTGCTTCTTTCCTCGAACCTACACTTGGCATCACAGTCAGGAATTCTTGTACAGTGATGGGGCGCCTGGGTGGCTCAGTCAGTAGAGTGTCCGACTTCAGCTCAGGTCATGATCTCACTGTCTGTGACTTCGAGCACAGCTTAGAGCCTGGAGCCTGCTTTGGATTCTTGACCCCTCTCTTTCTGCCCCTACCGTGCTCACACTCTCTTTCTCTCTCTCAAAAATAAGTAAGGGGCGCCTGGGTGGCTCAGTCAGTTAAGCGGCCGACTTGGGCTCAGGTCATGATCTCATGGTCCGTGAGTTCGAGCCTCGTGTCGGGCTCTGTGCTGACAGCTCGGAGCCTGGAGCCTGCTTCTGTTTCTGTGTCTCCCTCTCTCTGCCCCTCCCCCGTTCGCGCTCTGTCTCTCTCTGCCTTTCAAAAATGAATAAATGTTAAAAAAAAAAATAAAAATAAATAAGTAAACAAAAACATTTTTTAAATAAAAAGAATTTCTACAGCGAGATTCCAGAGTGCAGATTCTGAGCATTTGGTAATTCTGATGAGGCAAGGGCCCCAGGAGGTCATTCACGAGGCATTGCTCTCAGTTGGAAAATCAGACCTGTCGAGGCAGAGTGGCCATGGTTTTATTTCTGACGGGCCCCCCCCCCGACAGATGCAAAGACCGGACAGAGTGCAGCCCATAACCAATCCCCAGGACGGAGAGTGCAAGAAATACTGCATTTCTTCATTTTTAAGTCAGCCTAGGTCAAATTCTAAGCTTCAGCCCCCAGGATGAGTAGAAAAGTGGAGTTCAGCTATTATGGAAGCTCCCGACCGTGGGGCCATAAGAAATTCACTGCATTGCAAGGAGCACAGAACCTCAGAGAGGCCCCACTGGTCTTGAGGCATGGGGGGGACATAGGATACCACGGGGTCTCCATGGCTCCAGCCCTTTGGAATATGGCAGTTCACCTGCTTCCTCTCCACTCATGGGACCTGGAAAAACTGATGAACTGAAAGCCCCGTGCCTCCTGCTGAGTGCCCTAGGCAGACCTCTTTTCTGAGTAGCACCCCTCCCCTGGGCTGTTGCCCCTATGGGTGCATGCTCCCCACCGCTACGGAAACGCTTCAACCTCTAACCCACTCCCAGTCCAGGGTGGAAGGTCTCTCACCTCCCACCCTCGATGCTCACAAAAGCATCTGGCTCTCCACTCCTTCTCCGGGGATATCGAATCTCGTCTGAGTGGAGGAATTTAAGAAATCAGGAAGTGCTTCTACTTCTGAAGCAAGAGAAGACAAACCCCTAATTTCTGTTAGAGAATTCTGGGAAGGGTAGAAGGGACCCGAAAAAGGAAGTCCAACTGAGATCTCAGAAAATTATCCTGTGTCATTGGTCCCATAAGCAAGCAGGTGATAAGCGTTGCCCTTGATTTTTTTCCCCTGGGAACTGGGTAGGCCCAAATGTTCTGATGGAGAAGTGATAGGAGTCACAGTTAAATGTATCGGCTCCAGGGACACTTGCTAAGTGTGAGAACCGAGAAACAATCATGGGTGTTTCAGGGCAGCGCCCCTGAGTGCCTTCCCACCCATCCCTCACGTGATTCTGGGGAGAGGTTCGCATGATCAGGATTGGGAGTGGACTAAATTAGAGAGGAAGGCTGAAATGAAAGAGTTGTAATACAAAAAGCATGGCAGGAATCTGCAAACACAAACCATCCTGCTTTGAGCCTGAAATCCAGCTGATGAGTAGATAAAGAAGATGTGGTACACACACACACACACACACACACACACACTGGAATACTACTCACCTATGAAAAAGAATGGAATCTTGTCATTTGCAACAACATGGATGGAACTAGAAGGTATTATGCTAAGCAAAATAAGTCAGTCGGAGAAAGACAGATATCATATGATTTCACTCATACATGGAATTTGAGAAACACAACAGATGAATACAGGGGAAGGGAAGGAAAAATAAGACAAAAACAGGGAGGGAGGCAAACCGTAAGAGACTCTTAAATACAGAGAACCAACTGAGGGTTGCTGAAGAGGAGACGAGTGGGGGATGAGCTAGATGGGTGATGGGCACTAAGGAGGGCCCTTTTCAGGGTGAGCACGGGGTGTCATAGGTAAGAGGTGAATCACTGGGTTCTAGTCCTGAAACCCAGACTATGCTATATGCTGACTAAGTTGAATTTACGTTTAAAAAATAAATAAATAAAGATTAAAAAAATGAAATCCAACTGGATTTTGGAAGGGCAGAAGGGATGACCGGGTCTATGCCAGCAGGGCAGCTAAGGAGGAAGTAAGAGGCCCGGCCCCAGACCATCGTTACTGCCCAGAGCCAGCGAGGAGCCAGAAGAAATCGGGTTTACCCGGAGCCACACGCAAATGCACAGAGTGGACACGTGGCAAGGAGAGACCACGAGGCAGCAGATCAAGAGGACAGGTGAGGCAAACACACCCGACACTCAGAGACTCTGGCCCAGGGAACCGGGGCCTCCATATCCTGGAGCCCCACTGCAGGAGGTTCCGGAAGAATCCACATCTACTGCCATTCGCCAATGCAGACGGACACTTCCCGACTCTGCCCTGTCAGTCTGTTGTTGCTGAAAACACTTTGCACTCCATGCTTTTCGAACACAAATAAAAACCTCTTAATACCATAAGAAAACAGTTAATCTTCTTAAATGACAAAGTATCTCAGTCTGGTGCCGATGTGATTTGACTGAGATTGAACTTAAGCAAATGTTTATGGGAACAGGAAGCAACGATTAACAAATTCATTAATTCAATTACAGCACGGGGTAACTCCTCAATAAATGTTTGTTGTCGCTGCTGCTGCTGATAATTAAAATCCTGTTTATAGATGGGTTGTGATGTATAATCATTTCATAACTATCTAAGTCCTTATGCCTTGATGAGAACTATCATTATGTGTAAATATTGACTAAGGCTGAGCCTCACACATGCCATTGAAATTCAAGTTTGTAATCTACTACTAACCAACAGGAATGAACTAAACTGGGACCTGGGTCCAAAAAAACCCGCTGATTGGCTGGTAGTGGACGTGCAGACAGGATCCTAAGTCAGGATATCTTGCGGTCCCGTTTGCCTCGTCTACAAGTTGGGCTTGCCTGACAGAAACCTTATACACGACAGCTGGTATTTCTTCATCGTGCAGTGGCTTTTAGGATTTCTCGTGGTGAAGGTTCTCTCCCTGGTTCAGCGTCCACAAAGCTCCAGGAAGGAGGCTGGGAGACCCAGAAGTCTCAATAGGCTGGTGGACGTAGTTTTCTAAATGTCAGCCCAAACTGGTCAGAATTTAAGTAGGTGAGTTCGGTTCCCTCAGTCACCCGTTCACACATTTCCCGATTTGGGGCAGTTAAGTTACCGATTGAATGGATAGGAATGGGGCTCCTGTGCACACACACTTAGACTATTTAATAACTTACCAGATAGAAATGAATTTATAGGACACTGTTGGTCAGGGACTTAGAGGAAGTCAGGCAGCACCTTTCAAAATCAATAAGCCCAAACCCAAAGTCACATTTTGCCACAACCCTACGATGCCATCCACCCCCCCCCCCCCCCCCACTCCCAAGGAACAAGCAGAGGTGTTTGCAACCCGGGATCTACCAGAAAGGAGTGGCAGCATTTCCTCTGCACGGAGCTCGGGGGCAGGGGGTGGTCTCTTTTACAGGCGTGAGTGTGATTAGTAGGAAGGGGGCAATAAATATTAATGTGCTT
Organism: Prionailurus bengalensis; assembly: GCF_016509475.1. Classification (NCBI taxonomy): domain Eukaryota; kingdom Metazoa; phylum Chordata; class Mammalia; order Carnivora; family Felidae; genus Prionailurus; species Prionailurus bengalensis. The sequence continues at coordinate 9,632,923 of NC_057349.1, read as the reverse complement.
CCCTTTCTGCGTTTCTGTACACACACTTTCTCGCATTTGGAAGTATTTATTGGAGGGAAGGGGTAGAATAGAAAGCATTGTGATTACTCAAACAGAAATTCAAAGAGAAATCAAGTGTTTGTGTTTAGCTTTGGCATTCAAAATTGAGAAACACAGAAGGTTGGAAAACAGACTTTGTAGAGAGGGGAGGGAAAGAAAAGAAATTTTCTGAATTCCTGTAGTATACCAGGAACCAAGCCCCAGGGCTCAGATCTTAGATTTCTTTTCCCCAAAATGCAGATAAAATTCCTCTTCTCCGTATGACCATTAGGCCATCACACTTGTTGCCCTGATGAAGAAGGAGGTATGTCATAGAGGAAGACGTATAGATTGAAGGTTCTGAGCCTTTAAGAAAACTTTAGAAGCTGCCTTTTCTAGAAGGTGATCATTGAGAAGTGCCAAGAAACCAACTCCCAACATCAAGAGTCTCATAGCCCGACTCCTTATCCTTACGGTGAGGTGCAGCTTGTGAAGCGTCCAGAAAGGTAAGGGAGACCAAGCAAACTTTGGGCTGGTGGCACATTCCCAGGGTGTAGTAGGGAGTGACAGCAAGCCTCCCGCCTGGCTCGAATAATGCATAACCCCATCCATGGAAAGAGCATGATGGGTCCTCGGACATCCCACTTCCTGTTGGTGTGCACAGGGACTCTGGAAGAACACTGTGCCTCATGCAAGAATGCAGAAGGGGACCAGCACACGTGGGTTAGGGAGCTAAAGCCCTCAGGTGGGGGCTTTAAAAGAAGGGGCCAATGGCCCAAACCACACCTCAGCCTCCCAAAAGCTGGATGCAACCAGCCATCGCCCCTCAGTGGTCACCAAGCCAGGGGGTAGGAAAGCTAGCCTCTGTGCCTTGGAGACAGTAAGGGGCACAGTTAACCTCGCCTCCAGGAGGCTACATGTCATCTGGAAGAGGAGCAGAGCCAAGGATGGGAAATCTGAGACAGCCAAAGAGGCAGAGGTTAGCCTATACATCAGACGACGCTCATGGAATTCTACTAAAAGGTGGGGTTCCCTGCCCTACTCCCTCTACCTAGCACACGAGGGCTTGTGATAGATAAGAACATTGAAAAGGTTGGGGCGCCTGGATGGCTCAGTCATTTGAGCATCCGACTTCAGCTCAGGTCATGATCTCACGGTTTGTGAGTTCCAGTCCCACTTTGGGCTCACTGCTGTCACTGCAGAGCCAACTCCGGGTCCCCTGACTCCCTCTCTCTCTGCCCCTCATCTGCTCAGGCACACACTCTCTCTCTCTCAAAAATAAACATTAAAAAAAAAAGAACAACGAAGAGGTCCTATTTTGGGGAGGTTCAGAAGAATGCAGGATGAACCAATTTGCAACTTGGGTCAGGAGCTCCAGGAGAAGTCTAAATCAGTTACGTGTCTAGATGGAAGATTCTAGGCTTTGGGAAGTGTCAGCGTTACTGATCTCAAGAACGTAAAATGTTGGGGTGCTGGGTGGCTCAGTCGGCTGAACATCCAACTTCGGTTTAGGTCGTGATCTCACAGTTTGTGTATTTGAGCCCCACATCAGGCTCTGTGCTGACAGCTCAGAGCCTGGAGCCTGCTTTGGATTCTCTGTCTCCCTCTCTCTGTGCCCCTCCCCTGCTGACGCTCCGTCTCTCTCTCTCTCTCTCTTTCTCTCAAAAACAAATAAACATTACAAAATATTTTTTTAATAAAAATTTAAAAAAACATAAAATACCATTCTTTTCATTCATTTAATAAAAAATTTATTTTGTATTCTGTGCTGGTTTATATTGTATTATATGTTTGTGTATAACCATAATTTTTTTTTAGAATTTTTTTTTAATTTTGTTTAATGTTTATTTTTGAGACATAGGGAGACAGAGAGCGAGTGGGGGGGGGGCGGAGAGAGAGGGAGACACAGAATCTGAAACAGGCTCCAGGCTCTGAGCTGTCAGCACAGAGCCCGATGTGGGGCTCGAACCCACAAACTGTGAGATCATGACCTGAGCCGAAGTCAGACACTTAACCGACTGGGCCACCCAGGCACCCCTAACCCATAAGTTTTTAAGTTGTCAATTTTTTCAAGTTGATGAGCATGGGTGCCAGGACATTTCTTTTTTTTTTTTTAATTTTTTAAAATATTTATTTTTGAGAGACAGTGAGAGATAGAGCATGAGTGGGGGAGGGGCAGAGAGAGAGAGAGAGGGAGACCCAGAATCCGAAGCGGGCTCCAGGCTGTGAGCTGTCAGCACAGAGTCCGACGTGGGGCTCGAGCTCATGAACCGCGAGATCATGAGCCAAAGTCGGACGCTTATTCGACTGAACCACCCAGGCGCCCCTGGTGCCAGGACATTTCTTCTCCTCCTCCCCCTCCTTCTTGCCTTGTTCAGGTCATCCCATACTTGCACCTCCTCTAGGGTAGATCAGAACTCTCCTCTTCCCCCAGGGATAAAACAGGAATGGAATAATTGGCCAGGTGGTAAGGCAGGCCAAAGAGAAAAGGGGGTACTCAGGGGTCTGTGGCAAGGTGATGAAGAGAGAGAATGCCCTCAGGGTGAGAACTTCTCCCAAGGTCCAAGAGAGAGGCGGCCGTGCAGGTGGCTACGAGAATAAAGAGTGAAGCCTCCTACGTGTGGGTGCCGGGCAAACCAGGCGGTTTGCTTTGCCCCATCCTATTCTCAGGCCCAGGGGAATTATGGATTGCGGGGGGAATTCTCGAGCCAGAGGCTGGGAGCTGTACTGCACATCCTACTGGAAACTCATATGTGTCAGGGGAGGCGGGGGGGGGGGGGGGGGGGTTGGGGATTGAGAATAGCAAGACTGGCCAGTAAGACGTTTCCTGGGAATGGCCATAGTGCCCCTCCTTCCAACATGAAGATCAAGGTCACAAGGCTACCCAACACAAAGAATCACCCCAAATACATTCAAAACTGTTCATCTTTTTTGGCTGTTGTTGTTACAAGTCGGAGTGGGATGAACCACTGGATTCTATTCCAGAAATCATTATGGTGCTGTATGTTAACTAACTTGGGTGTAAATTTTGATTAATAAATAAATAAATAAATAAGTTGAAGTGATTCCCATAGCTAAATAATATTTAACTCCAACTTTCTTTTTTTTTCATAATTTTTTTAATGTTTATTATTGAGAGACAGACACAGAGTGTGATCAGGGGAGGAGGCAGAGAGAGAGGGGGAGACACAGAATCCGAAGCAGGCTCCAGTCTCTGAGCTGTCAGCACAGAGCCCGACACGGGGCTCGAACTCACAAACTGCAAGATCATGACCCGAGCCGAAGTCAGTCGCCTAACCAACTGAGCCACCCAGGCGCCCCCTTTCATTTTGAATCCGGAAATAAGTATATCACACATAGATATTGCTGGTCAGAAACAAAGTCATAACAATTTTTAAAGTTACTTTAAACCAGAGGGGCACCTGGGTGGCTCAGTCGGCTAAGCATCCAACTTTGGCTCAGGTCATGACCTTGCAGTTCGTGGGTTCGAGCCCTGCATCATGCTCTGTGCTGACAGCTCAGAGCCTGGAGTCTGCTTCTGATTCTGTGTCTCCCTCCCTCTCTGCCCCTCCCCCGCTCATGCTCTGTCTCTCTCTCTCTCAAAAATAAATAAACATTAAAAAAAAATTTTTAAGTTACGTTAAACCAGACCCTTTTGTGCATGCGGACGTGTGTGTTTACAATCACCGTGCTTTCCAAAAATTAAAACGTAAGGGGGTTGGGGTTGGAGACGCGGTAGTGTGGGGTAGAGAAGAACACAGCAACATTTCCAATTCCTGGAGCGGTATTCTGCCGCTTAGTAGTGAGATGTTGGCCTGCATGCGGGATTCTGAATGTTTGTGTCTGGACACCTTTCCACTGTTTTCTTGTTCTACCTCCTCACACCTCTTCATCTTGCTCCCGAATCTCTACAGCAGGAACAAACATGAAGAGACAAGCAAGCGGTCAGATGGAGCAAACAGTGGTCACTGCGAAGACGTTAGTTGAGGTTCACTGGGGTTTTCAGAGAGGAAGAAATATTCATGGTTGTGGCTGGGCATTTGACTTAACTACTCTAAAAGTAAGGGGCTCTTCACCCAGACATAGTCCCCAAAAAACACCCCTTTTCTGGTGCATGGGACAGAGTAGGAAGGCTACCTACCTAAATTGTTAGTGGCGTCAGTTTATTTCTGCATCGACTCATTCTGGCCTGAACATCTCGACAACTTAAATTCGCTTGAGAGAGAGGTAGAGAGAGAAAGAGAGAGAAACAATGTTCTTCCCTTTAATCCGAACAAGAGACGAGTGTGAGTGTGAGGAACCCTGTGTTGTGTGCCGTGCCTTTGAAAACAGAACAAAACACAATGTCCGGAGATAAATTGTCATTTTCTGAAGCTGTTTTCTTACAAATTCTTGAGGAAATGTTGCCCCCTTCTGGACAAAAGCGCAGGGAGCAGTCATCACAACCTTGACATCCAGCCTGTGTATAAACTCATTTATGTGGTTAGTAAAGAAGGATATTGCTTTGGCTTCCTTTCTTTTCTGTCATTTTGCCTGAACAACACTGATCCACTAAAAAAAAAAAAATGAAGTCCCTCTAAAAGCACTAATCGTATGCGTAATAGAACAGAGAGCACATTTCACCAATTAAGCAGATTCTTCCAAGGAGGAATAATCAATCACACTGACAAAGTTTACCAGATTTTTTAAATCTCATTTGCAGACTTCTTAAGGCTGACAGGGCTTGAAGAGGGGTAGACGGATTCTCACCCAGGTTTTCTCTTTAGTTTTTTTTATTAGTGACTTTTATCTTTCAAAAATGGATTCGAGTCTGCCTAGGTAACTGGTCTCAAATTTGATCTTTTGAATAGATTTTAGTTCTTTAAAGTTAACCGTAATATTCTGAGCATCAGAGAACGAAGGGCCAAGAACTCATAGTCGGCTTTGTGAGGTTGAGGTCTGGAATGTGGAGAAGTCTGTGAGTCTAGGACGTTTATTTCTTGGCTGAATGACCCTCAGCCTTGCTCTTCTGGGTCCCTTCACTGTGTTCATTCACAGCCTGGCAGGGAAGGTGGCCACATCCTTCTGGGAAGTTTACTCTGGTCTGGGAGGTCACGGCAGGTGGTAATTGACAGCCTCGTGCACCTGCTGAAACGCTGAGGGTATTTATACCAGGTGGGAAGGCGGTGGAGAGCCTGTGCTGGGGTCTCTGAAGCTGTGTGTGGATCGTCCTCTGCTCCCTAACCCAGGGGGGGCAGGTGGCCGTGAAGCCCTGCCACCTCATCCCGAAGTGGGATGTGTCTCGTATGCCGGTCCCCATGCTGGAGGCAGCAGAAAGTTTCTCGGTAAGTGAGATACGCGCAAGGGGAGGAATGGAGGAAAATTTCTTCGGCCAAATGGCGGACAGCTCTTCTGGCCGTCCACCAGACCCTTGCTGAGATAAGTACTTCAAACATCACCTGCAAGGACAGTGCTCAGATTGTGTGTCACGACAGGTCCCCCAGGGAAGTGGCAGGATGGTGCACAGAGACGGGGGGCTTCATGCGTCTGCCTCCGTAGAAATCTCAAGTTACTAGCTGCAGAGCTGACTTTAAAAGCACAAACTCAAAGGCCGACCAGCAGCCTTCCGGTGGACGCAGCATCCCGTGGGGGTTTGAGTGACTGCTCGGAAAAGCGCAAAGAGAAGGAAAGGGGGAAATAGGAAAAAAAATGTTCTTTTTAGAAATATTCTTGTTTTGAATTGGGAAGTCCTTGGTGCAGAAACGTCTTTGGTGCTGGTGATTATCTGGACCTGTGAGTGCTAAATTGATTCACCGTCCCGCAGACACCCAGGGGCTGAATATCAAGGAACAAATGCATTAATCATGGCAGGGCCCGTGTGCCAACGTGCATAAAGACCACTGCTCCCAGCAACAGCGATAGCGTGAACATTTCCACAGACCACACGCTCCGAAGTAGCTCTCTGAAGTCTCGTTACTGACTGTGCGGGCTTCGGAGGGGTGGGGGAAATTGCACTTGACTCTCTCCGAAACCCGCCTTTGGAAATAAATGCATTTACGCGTAGCCTCGTTTTTAAAAAAAGAACAAGAGGGAGACTCTTTGGACCAGAGTCCTTACCGATGAAACAAACATGCGGACATAGACACACACACACACACACACACACACACACACACACACACACACACAAAAGCTTTCAGGGAGACACAGAAAATAATGTTTAGCAATTACGGTCCACAGCTGCTGCCGTTCCAATGTGCGCGTGCTACACAGGTGCGGCCATTATAACAATGAATAGCACACATTAAAGGTGCCATCCATAGGGGTAATAATACTAGGGTTGAAAAGGTATTTTCATTTGCAGCCTGATGTTAGGCAGAAAATAAAATAAGGCGTTTCACAGCCAGCCTGATGGCCCAGGTTCCACAGGGGACGCCCAAGCCTGACGTTAATCTGGGACTCTTCTGCGTGCGCCTGACAGTGGGAATCTGGCCGCGGTTATCTGGAGATCCCGCCAGGTCTTGTCTTCTTAAAAAAGGCTGCTGCTTGGGGAAACTGAGGCACCTCACCGTTCACAGAGTTAGCAAATCAGCCAGCGTGACCTCTCTCCCTGCCTAGGACCGACGGGTCTCTGAATACTAGAAATATTGTTGGGAGAACAGTATGAGGAAAGAAAATAGGGGCCCCAGTGGTTGGGATATTATAACGAATCCCACAGGGAAGGGAGCCTGGAGACGGGTTCCTGCCTCCTCCTCAGGCCTTGTCTCTGGGTGGTGCCATCGCCGTGCCCACCTGTTGCACAAATGCCCTTCTGGGGTCTGGCTTTGAAGGTCTGACCCACCTGCCCTCTGGCGGGCACGGTATCCCATTCCACTCGCCAGAGTTTCTCACCTCGTCAAACTCTCCGACTGCAGTGGGAAGATTAATCTCCGGCAACCAACACCTTCTTGTAGATTGACAGTTGAAAGAAGCCGGAGAAAGGGAGAGCTTGGGGTGGTGATGACAGTGTGAGCTTCAGAATCAGAAGACCAAGCACCAGGTCTCGTGTTCCCGCGTGCCACCTTGGTGACCTTGAGCAAGCTGCTTAAACCCTTTGAGCCTCTGCAAAGTGGGGACACCAGCGTCTGCAGGGGAGAGTCGTGTTGGGGTTCCGATGAGACCAAGTCTGTGAAAATGCTTGACACGGAGCCCGGAACACCATAGGCACGCAGCAAACGGTAGAGAGTATCGGAGTAGTCTGTTTCCCCGTCTTCGTCTTCCTCAGTGGGTCTGTGAATAACCCGTAAGTGCTTCTAGGCAAGAATGTGGGCATCTGTGTCCGGAAAGGAGAAAAAGCGTGCTATACCTATTTCTCTGTGCCACAGAGCCTACTTCAGACCAAAGCGGACTGTGAGGGGAAAACATGTTAAGCTCAGCAGAAGAAATGTTTTCATACAAATGATAAAACAAATCGTTGTGTTGTGGGGCGAGTTTGGAAAGCAGAGGTCGACCAGGCCCAGGCGGGCGTTGGTCTGGCCGCTGCGGACCGGCCGCTTTCCCAGCGCCCCGGTGGAGAGCTGCCCACAGCCTGCAAGTCTGGAAGCTGGCCTGGCCAGGAGAGGCCCGGGGGACCTGGGCTGAACGCCGTCCTAGGGAATGGGACAGGCCCCAGCTTACCAGGGAAGGCGGGAACCCACGGCCTCTTTTTAGAGGCCTTGAAAGTGAGGAGAGGATTAAAATTAATTTGAAACTTCCCAGGAAGCCTGCATAATGAAAACGAAACTCGATTGCAGTGCTGGCTGGCAGGCTCCAGATCTGGAAGAGCTCACGCAGCAGAGTTCCAGTCGCTGGAAGCCTGCTGGGAAGAGGCACTATAAGCCCGGAAGAGGAGGGACAGTGATGAGGGTGGCCGTGGCAGTATGATAAGTCCATCGGTCAAGCTCTCGTGGACCACAGGTCCTCGAGATGCTCTCCTGGCGTGGTCCTTCTTTCCCTCTTTGGACGGAAAGTACTGACCACGTCGTGTGAACGGGCACGATCCTATCCAGTCATGTGACCTCAGGGTCCGTGTTTAAGAAGCAGAGAGTCTGAAGGCAAGGATAAGCCCATCAACACACGATTCTGAGACTGTGTTAAAGCATTTGGCGGGAGAAAGGGGTGCCGTGAGAACACTTAAGAGGGGTAGCTAGGGGGTTCAGGGGAGGTTCCTAAGAGGAGGGGATGCCTAGACTCAAGTTAGACAGGTATGGATGTAGAATGCACAGAGGCCTGAGGGGAGTGCATAGGCCTGTCTGCAAACTCCTGATTTCGGGGAGGGGTATGGAGGCAGAGGAGAGGCTGGTGTGGCAACCGTTACTCTGTCAGGCGCACACTCTCCGTTCTAGGGAGGGGAGATCATGGAACCAAAGTCCTTTAGGACAACATACACAGTAGGGGCCAGACTCCAAAATGGCCACCAAAGAGCCACACCTCCTGGTATTTAAACCCTCCTGTAGTCCCTGCCCATACGTGCCGGAATCGGTCCATGTGATCAGTAGAATATGCCAGAAGTAATGGCACGTCCCTTCTGGGATTAGGTTATAAAAGACATCGCAGGGGCGCCTTCAACGTTAGGCTCTTGATTTTTGGCTCAGGTCATGATCTCACGGTTTGTGAGCTTGAGCCCCACATCGGGCTCTGTGCTGACAGCTCGGAGCCTGCTTGGGATTCTGTCTCCCTCTCTCTCTCTGCACCTCCCCTGCTTACTCTCTTCTCAAAATAGACATTTAAAAAAAAAAAGACCTTGCAGCTTTTCTGTCTCAGGTCATTCGCTCTGGGGGAAGCCAGCTGTCCTGTCTGAAGCAGCCCAGGGCAGACCCCACATGTAACCGTCTGAGGCCTTGTGGGTTTGGGAGCAAATATTTCTGCCCCAGTCAACCTTCTGATGCCCGCAGCCCTGTCTGACATCTTCACTGTACCCTCACGACAGACCCCGAGCTGGAACCCCCAGCCGAGGTATGCTTCTGACCCTCAGAAACTGTGTGAGGAAACAAATTGGTGTTCTTAAGTTGCTAAAGTTTGGGCTAATTTGTTACATGGCAACAGCTAGCTAATACACCTAATTACATGGGGGGGGGGCACATATATTGCTGTGTGTAAGAGCAAGTTATAAAGAAAAGCATATGCTGAATAGGACCCTACTTTTTATACATTACAGACTGCTTTGTTGCATTTATAATGATGTTTCCTTTTTTTGTTGTCTTTTTTTTTTAAATTTTTTAATGTTTATTTGAGAGAGAGAGGGAGAGAAAGAGAGCAGAAGCAGGGGAGGGGCAGAGAGGGGAGGAGACACAGAATCCCAAGCAGGCTCCAGGCTCCGAGCTGTCAGCACAGAGCCCGACAGCAGGGCTAGAACTCATGCGCTGTGAGATCATGACCTGAGCCAAAGTCGGACCCTCAGCTGACTGAGGTGACCCATAAAGTTTTTTTTTAATCAATCTTTATATCAAACCATCAAAGTGATTTTTAAAACCTAAATCTCCACGATAATACCAATTAAGTTTCATAGTGTTAAGAAGCAGATCACCAGGAGCATTTTACAACTACAAGCTAATGCCTTGCCGTGTTGTGACCCTACAGAAGAAGGCTGTGCCCTCGCTGTGCAGGTGGGAGGCTGGGGGCCGAGAGGGAAGCAGTTTCTCAGCAGAGAAGGACAGTAACCAGAAGAGCTGGACAGAGCGTGATGGAGCCAGATGATTTTCAAGGCACTTTGAGGGTGCTTAGGGCCGGGGCGGACCCCCAGAAAGGCCCACGTTCTTTCAGAGAGGAAGGTGGGAAGGGGCCATGTTGGCAAAGAAGGAAAACCTACCTGTTCAAGGATTCCCCAAGCTGGGTGAAAGGGAGCCCTTACCTGCTGGCCTCAGCAAGGAGGACCAGAGGTCCCGGTAGATATGAACACACGTTCTCACGTAAGGTGTCCCAGAGATGCCCCTCGAGGCCGGTCTGATGATGGCCCAGCATGCCAACCTCTCAGATACTTCTCAGAAGCTCCATTAGTCTACTTTCCTTTTCTACCACAGACACCATATGCGTCAGTCGTTCAACTGATTAAAAGGACATTGGGAATCTAACCCCTTGCCATTTTAATGCCTTTTCTCCTGAACACTTTTGTGATCTATTAACGGCTTTCACTGTGTTATAAAAGTGGTGTTTAAGTTCATACCAGCTCTCTCTTTCGGTGGGGGAAGGAGGTTCTTAAAGTGTATCAGCCACAGATGTTTGAGAAAGTCTCCCCAGCAGTGCCTCTGAGTGAAGGTGTCCCGGTCCCAGGACATCAGGGTCACGAGTCATAAACAAGCCCCAATGTACGGAGTGAAGCACGCTCCTGTCAACGGAGAGGACGTGGGCACAGTGGGGTGGGACGCAGCCGTCCCCCGAGTGGCCTAAGTGAACACGGGGGCAAAGCGAA